>NC_137328.1:74812670-75412670 GCF_965287045.1 Carcharhinus amblyrhynchos
CCATTTCCTCCCTGCCTGACAGGGATATACCTATCAAGGACACGCAGCATTTGTTCCTTGAACAAGTTCCACTTTTCATTTGTGCCCATATCTGACAGTTTCTGTTCCCAACTTATGGTCCCTAATTCTTGCCTAATCGCATCATAATTAGCTCTGCCTCAATTATAAACCTTGATCTGCAGTCTGGCCCTATCCCTCTCCATTGCAATAATGAAAGACACCGAATTGTGGTCACTATCGCCAAAGTGCTCTCCCACAAACAAATCTAATACTTGGCCCAGTACATTACCTAGTACCAAGTCCTATGTGGCCCCATCTCTTGTCGGTTTATCCACATATTGTGTTAGGAAACCCTCCTGCACACACTGTACAAAAACTGCCCCATCCAAACTATTCGACCTATAAAGGTTCCAGTCAATATTTGGAAAGTTAAAGTCATCCATGATAACTACCGTGTGACCTCCACATCTATCCATAATCTGCAATTTCTTCCTCCACATCTCTATCACTATTTGGGGGCCTATAGAAAACTCCTAACAATGTGACCGCTCCTTTCCTATTTCTAACTTCAGCCCATATTACCTCAATGGGCAGATCTTCCTCGAACTACCTTTCTGCAGCCATTAAACTATCCTTGATTAACAATGCTACTCCTCCACCTCTTTTACCACCTTCTCTACACTTACTGAAAACTACAGTGGTTCAAGAAGGTGGTTCACTACCACCTTCTAAAGGACAACTAATGATGGGCAATAAATGCTGGTCGAATCAGCACAGCCACATCCCGTAAATGAATTTTAAATATCAACATGTTCCTTTGGTTGTTGGAAATCGGGAGAATTGAGATCATGCTCAACCAGCTCACATTTGCAATATCCAAAACCGAACATTCATTGTTAGATATGCTTCTGTGACTGGGCAGCACTTGTTGAACATTCCTGAGTGTGCCAATAGCTACACCAACAATCAATTTAAGATAATCTGTCTAGCCTGCAATGTGGCTCATTTATGCATGCTAAATGTGATATGCCTTGATATTCAGGGTGCCATTCTCTGAAAACAAAAGGAATATGTTCAAGTCTTACAACTTTTTTGAATTACACAAAATCTTAGGAGTTTACAGTTCACCATTGCTTCTTCCAAAGCAACACCTCAGCCAATCAGATTTGACTTGCCAACCAATCAGCACCCTTTGCTCCTGTAGTATACATTGTGATTGTTTGAAATTTGGCATTCTTGAGTTTGTTCTACTGAGTACAGGATAAAAGAATTCAGCAACATACCCATCTTTTTGGCAATATTCCAGTTAGGGAAGGGTAAAGCCATGAGGGTGCATTAACATAAGGATGAGTATATTAACTTGGTAGAATTGGAACACTGAGAATCAATATAGATCAAGAAGAGCAAGGATGATAGGTGAGCAGGATTTAGTGCAGGTATGAACTGTAGAGTTCTGGTTGACTTGGAGTTGGTAAAATGTACGGGTTGGGTGTTTGGCCAGAAGAACATTGGAATTCTAAAGTTTGGAGATACAAAGGACATAGATGAGGGATTAACAGCAGAAGTGTTGCTGTAGGTACAGAGTCAAGCAATGTTAAAGTGAATGCAGGCTCTATCTGACAGAGAAAGCTTATGGGGTTTGCAGCTCAACTAGCAGTCACATACAATACGAAGTTTGCAAAATATCAGTTTCAACACGAGACTGTGGCCAAGGGGATGGATGGACTTGGTGGCAAGTCTGCAGTTTGTGATGGGAGACAAAGATAATTGAGGAATTTTCTCATGGCATTGGAGCAGGATTTGGAGAGGATGAGGTATTAAAATTACATAAAATTACACTGTGTCTAGATCCCAACATGGCACTGCTCCCTCCACTCCCTGACATATCTTCCCCTCTCCATCACTTTCAGTGTGCTAATGGGACTGTGCCCTCACTAGACTGTGCCCCATTCCTCTATTGCCTTCAATATCCCCTCCCTATCCCACAGTACTTCCACCTGCAATCACAGATAGTGCAATATCTGCCCTTTTACCTCCTCTGTCCTCATTGTCTAAGGTTCCAAACACTCCTTCCAAGTGAAGCAGCAATTAAGTGGACTTCTTTCAGTTTAGTATGGAGATCAAATTCAAATTGGGTGATTGTTTTACAAAATATCTCTGATCTGGAAATGTGACTGAAATGGGTCACCCATCATTTGAATTCTGCACCACTATGACCTCTCTGTCCTCTCTCTCCTGTAATGTAGCAGTGAAGCCCAGTGCAAGCTGGAGAAACATTTTTCAATTAGACACTTCGGAACTCAAAACTGAGTTCAACAATTTCAGAAAATAGTTTCTGCAACCATTTTATTTACTTATTCTTTGCAGGGTTTGATCTTACTCTTGTTTTTCCCTTGGATTTTGGATAGTAATGTTCATCATTCTGCCATTCTCACCTCCTCTAGGCACATCTTTTGTTTCTTTCCTTGTCCCATTACAACTTCCTCTTGACCCTGCACCACCAACGCTTTTACCATTCAATCTCTCCTGTCTTCCACTTTCCCTTTGGTTCTTTTTCCATCTTCCCCCTCTCACCTGTTTACAACGTGTTACATTTCTAACATCTCCCAGTCCTGGTGAAAGGTCATTGACCTGAAACGTTAGCTGGCATTTTACCATCATGCCTGTCCTGGAATCGGGGCGGGTGAAACTCACAGAATGGAATTCTCCATTGGTCTTGGGTGGGATTTTACGAGCCTCACCTCAGTGAGGTTACAAAATAGCGGCCATTAAATCTGTTTCCCTCTCTAATGGTGCTGCCTGACCTGTTTCATTGTTCAAGAATTTTCTGTTTTTATTTCCAGTTTCCAGCATCTGGAGTGTTTAGCCTCTGTAAGTTAAGATTGAGACTGACCTAATATCAGTAAAACAAAGGGGGAAATCAGTAAGCCGGAGCTCAGCCGCAGTCAGCAGTGTGAACTGACAGGATTTGATCCTTCAGTCTAAACTCATTGATTGTGTGTGAGGATGGCAACAGTGCCACATTGACAAAGTACCTTGGACACCTCTGAGGGCCTTTATCCCCAGTTACGTTGCATAGTGCCATAGGGTCCATATTATTGGGAAGCTGGTTACATCCCTGAGGAAGAGATGTGTATCCACCAGCTTAGCACCCTCAGTAACAGGAGCAGCAACTTCAGCTTTCAATACAGCCATGTGAAGCTGGGCTGATCAGACACAGTGCAGCATCTAGTCGAAGGCAATGAGTACAGGATCAACAGACCAACGGTTAGTGTTCATGACTTCTGTGGCCAGCAGAGCCTCTGAATGCTGTAGCACTCACAGTAGGTGGTTACACATCTCTTAGAGGAAGGCCTAAGGCTAATAGGAGCAGGCAGCCGCTCATTACCTATGACAGTCAAAGTAACCACAGCCTTCAATCCCCAGTTTCTTCCAGGAAGTAGCAGCAACTCGCCATCTGCAGCTCACAACTGCATCAGCCAGGTCATACGTTGTTTATGAGGACATCCAGCTACTTTAACTTTAAGATGGGTGCAGCCAGAGGGCTGTAGGCCTCACCTCAGTTGCCAGATTTCCACAGGGCATTGTAGACTGCACCCATGATGATCAAAGCACCATCAGAGCAGCCAGATTTTATCAGTTGGAAGGATTTCCACTTCTTCAATGTGTATCTAGAATGTGACCATCGCAGTAGGTCACACTACAAGTGTGCACCAAGCACACAGGAAGCTGCTGTGACCTATTCATCCACTGACAGCCTCAGGTACACAGCTCTTCTATCCAATAGTCTCAGTGGATCTTTCCTGGAAAACAAGGGATGCCTGCTCGAGAACTATCTTCTGACCCCAGTGAGGAACCCCTCAACACAGGAACAGGGAAGGTACAACTGGACTCAATCTTACCATCAGGATGACAATTGAGTGTCCTGTAGGGTAGTGCTGTGATTTTTTTCCTGTACAACTTGGCACTTCAGAGAAGACCAGAGCACCAGAGGAGATTGGAGAGCACTTGACAGTGCTGGAGGTGGAGATACAGGAACATCCTGTAGTGTTGTTGATAATTGCAGCAATACACCTTCCTGCCCAGGGAGTCTTCAATGTCCTCATCAAGGCCTGGTGGGCTGAGTGCTGTGTGCAGCCTTGCACTCGTCCATTACAACCTCTGTAAGCAGTTGGTTTCTTGGCACCCTTCCCCCCACCACCAACAAGCCTGCTCAATATTAACAGGCATCCACTCATTACAGACTTTGTTTTATTCATTTGTACAGGATGTGGGCATCGCTGACTGGGCCAGCATACATTGCCCATCCCTAACTGCCCTCTATTTCAGAGGTTATTTGCAAGTCAACCACATTACTTTGGGTCTGGATTCACATATAGGACAGACCAGGTAAGGATGGCAGATTTCCTTCCCTAAAGGATATTAGTGATCCAGATGGGTTTTTATGACAATTGACAATGGTTTCATGGTCATCAGTAGTTTTTTATTTCCACATATATTATTGAATTCAAATTTCACCATCTGCCATGGTGGGATTTGAATCCAGGTCCCCAGAGCATTATTGTGGGTTTCTGGATTGTTAGTCCAATGATAATACCACTATGCCACTGCCTCCCCCTCTCTGGGTGTTGCATCATCATCAATGAGTCTGTAGCAATTCAGCAGCAGCTACCTGGCCCAGTTCAATTTTGTGTGGAGTACAAATGACCCCCTGACAATTATAAGGTCAAACAAAATCATGCTTTGATTGAAGTAAACATAAGTCATTGTGATGTCTCCTGTGCTGGATCGATATCTCTGCAACCTCAATCCAAGTCTGTTTGGTGAGGCTGGCTGGCCTTTACCTGCCATCTCCTTGAAAGATGACTTCTCTGTGTGAATCACAGTACTGAAAGCACATTCAGTACTGACACTGAGTACTTTTTATCGTATGAATCACTACATACAGTAAAATTGCCACAATCCCAGATGGGGAGAGCTGACTAGTGGTGATGTAACCTAAGGATCACGACACCTCAGGCAAGGGGCAAGGTTGAGAAGGCGGACCTTCATGAATAACTTCCCACATACAGAACTGTCTCAATAAGTGCTTCTCACTGAGTGAATCACCACATCCAGGACTGTGTCTATGACTGCCATCAAGATCCTTTCATTTAGAACTCCTTCATTACTGTTTCAGATGTATCAGCTTGTCCACACCCTTGGTTGGATGGCTAACCCACACTCGGTCTCCTAATCGGTAGGGTCTGGGAATGAGTAAACAGATGGTCTACCAATTGGGAAGTCATGTTAAACAGACCCACCATTTCTCCAGACATTAAAGCAGTAAGATTTCACCCAGTGACTTTAACCTTCCCAATGTTTAACAGCTTGGTAGGTATAGATGTGATCGGCGCAACTTATGGGCTGAAGGGCTGTTTGTGCTGTAGTGTTCTATGTTCTATGTAGCTATCTGATGGTTAGCTGAGGTGCAAAGTGATAAAAACAAGAAAAAAATGGCCACAGAATCAGCCAGCTGAAATATTGCTGTTTGAGGAATGGTGGGTCCATTTCCTAGTTATAGAAACTTGACCTCCTGAGTGGATAGGGCTCCATAGGCCAAAAAGCTAAGATTTATTTGTATTTGCTTTAATTGTTTGCTAACTTGTCCTGTTTGAATTTTTTGAATCTGGAGTTTTAGAAAAAGCAGTCTTTACCTTTCTCTATTAAAGTTGCAGTGCTGTTAACATCTTGCAACATATAGAAATAAACACAAATTTAAACCTTTATCTATGGTGTCAGCCTTGATGGGAAAAATCTATGCACAAAGAAAGTGCTGACATCCCTGATCAGTTTTCCTGAATCAGTTTGAATGTAGGGTAGCTTCACTGCAACATTCAAATCTGAATAGCATATTTGTTGCAGACTTTCTTCTGACATCGCAATCATTTACAGAGTATTTAATGGCTGAATATCACAAAAAAAATGCCAATGATCAAAAACAGTAGATTTCGACTGGTCAAAAGGCTGGGTCTGAGAAAATAAATGGCTTAGAAGATAAGTTGCTATTTGGAATCATCCTTTAATAAATATACAGTGTTTCAAAAACTTGATAAGAGTATATGTAAAACAAGGCTCAAACTTCAAAATTTCCAAACTTTCAACTGTTTAACCTTTAATGTTTCAGGACAGTGACCGCATTTTGTGACCATGTTAATGAATTAACAGTTAACCCATTTTAATTACCATTCAAATTAAGCTGTTCCATTTGGCAAGTTCTTGAAATTTAATTAGTTTAATTAGTTAACTTTCTTATCCTTCACCAATGTAGGTTGAAGCTAGGTTCCCATCGATTTAAAATTTTCTATTCCAGAACAAAGTACTGTTATGAGGAAAGGTCAACTTCATTAGAATTCTTTTGTGTAACGTTTGTAGTTTTGAATAAACATGAGCCCTGCAAGCTATTGAATATTAACACGTTGAACAATGTTAAACAGAAAAAAATTTCAAAGAAGGCCATCTCACCTTAAGCAGAGACAAATTGCTATATTTGATAGCTGAAAAATCATGTACCCAATGTTCGAAAGAGATAAACCCAAGAATTTAAACCAGTTAGGAAATCCATAATCACTGAACATTAGTAACCGTCGATAATAGTCAGCATGATTTAGAAACAATAGATTGTGTTTCTTTCTTCCTAAAATTATTTGATACTGCATTGAGAACGATTGAATTAAAATTAAATGGAGGAAGCTTATTTGGATTTTACAGAAGCATTTGAAACAAGATTTGTGTAATTTGGAAATTAAGGTTTGTAGAATGAAGAGAAATTGTTTCAGTGGACTGAATGTAAGCAACAGAAAAACATCTGTGGCTGGGAGCTTATTCATCACTGAACATAATGAAAGTTTAAATGGAATGTAGTCAATTAATGTACAGTTTTGATATCATTTAAAAACTACAGCAATTAAAGGGATGAGAGAATAGTAGATAAGTACGTCTTGCCACTGCGACCAAGCATTCTATAAATTTGTGCAAATAAGATACTAGGACAGGTAGAAAAAAGGAAAAAAATGACAAGTGACTGGCAATCTCTGGAAGAGTCCAGTCTATAGCTAACGTTGACACTAAAAATTAAAAAACAATTAACAATCTTCTTCTCCTTCTTCAGCAATCAAAATAACTGAAGAGTTTTGGTCTAGGATTGTCTCAAGAGTCATGACTTTGTTAAATGATGATTTTTTCCATTTTCTTGTGGATCTGGATGTTGTGTTCAGGTAAAGATTTACAAGTGTTTTACTCTTCGCCAGAGACCATCCGTTTAGAGACCCACCACCATGTTCCAACCTAAAGGAAAATGTTCATGGAATTGGATAGGGAGAGAGAGGATAATTGGACAAGGGCGCAGATCCAAGTGTATAGTATTATATTTTTCTATGGTGCTTTTGTCACACTGTAATTGCGCCCTCCCACCAGGTGCAGTGCTGTAGACATTATGCTACAAATACATAAGACATGCACAAAGCATGATGCAGAATTTTCAATACATTGTTAATGTCCATTTTCGTAGCATCATAGAATGATGGAATCATAGAATACAGAGCAGAAAAAGGCCATCCGGCCCATCAAGTCTGCACCAACTCTCCAAAAGAGCATCTTACCTGGGCCCTCACCTTGTGCATTTACCTTAGCTAATCCACCTAACCTACACATCTTTGGAAATTAAGGGGAAATTTAGCACAACCAATCCTGCACATCTTTGGACTGACCTTTCTACAAATAAATATACAGAAAAAAATATTTTAATACTCGTTAACATAGGAAAGAAGAATGGGAAGAATTTAAGAAAGGTTTAGGGGAGGAACAATTGGGAATAAAGTATTGAATTTTGTGTTATTCATTTTTCACTTTACTGAATTAAAGCAGTGTCAAAAAACCAGGAAGAGAAACTGTTTGCATTGTTATTCCCTACTGAGATAGCCAGATACAAATAGGGTGGGACTGTGGTCATCACTGCTGTCTCTCAGCCAGCCCACAGACTCGGGTTCAATTCAGACCTTGGACGATTGTCTGTGTGAAGTTTAACATTCTCTCCGTTTCTGTACGGATTTCCTTTGGGTTGTCCAATTTCCTCCCACACTCAGACATGTAGGTTAGGTGGATTTGTCATGGTAAATGCACAGAGTTACAGGGATAGGGCAGAGAGGAGAGCCTGGGTAAACTAGTAATAACTTATGATTGGCAATACCAGCTTTATCTGCATGAACTCCTTGCCTTTTAAGCTTTTCCAAACACATTCCAATGAATGTAAATTTCACATGAGATAGGATTGAGATTTCAGAAGTAAAGGTGATCTCCAGTTTCTGATGGCAATATTGAAACTATTAAGCAGCCGGTTAGATACTGTGCTCCTGCACGGTGAGAACTATCAGCTGCTGGGGATTGCTACTGACTGTTGAACCTTTCAATCCCCATACTGACAAACTGCTCAGCCCAAACGTGTGTCTTTGTCTGGCTCCCAAACTGGGCGATGCGAGGTGTTGTCCTTTGGAGTGTGTCCTGAGTGGAAGTCTTACACTTTGGATCGTGGCTAAATTTTGTTTGCTGTCCTCTGCTGTCCTACATCCCTCCCCCTTTAAGTCCCTTATTAACATAAAATCAGCAAAAGTGAAACTACTTACAATGTAACATCATAAATGAATTATTTAGTACAGTCCTTTATAAAGTCAGTCTGCCAGGGATGATGCAGCTCAACAGGAGGTGCCTCACAGCGGGGGTAGAGGGCTTTTCTTTCAAAAATTGGACTTCCAACTTGGAAAGATCCATCAGTGCCGATCACTTCCCCAGTTCTCACTGGA
Organism: Carcharhinus amblyrhynchos; assembly: GCF_965287045.1. NCBI lineage: Eukaryota > Metazoa > Chordata > Chondrichthyes > Carcharhiniformes > Carcharhinidae > Carcharhinus > Carcharhinus amblyrhynchos. The sequence continues at coordinate 74,821,508 of NC_137328.1, forward strand.
ACATTACTTGGTTGTTCCTCAGGCTGACTTGTTTCCAAAGTGCTTTCAAACACAACAACGTCATTGGTGGGTATAATCGGAGTGGACTTCCCAGTGGCTCTCTATGCGAGCCCCTTCTTCTCAAGTGATCTAAATGCTGCTCCAGTATTTTACCTTGAACTTCTAGTTCATACAATACCAGACCCATCCTGGCAACATCTGGGACCTGACTCTGGCCAGTCCCAACAGTTTTAGCATGTACTAGATCATCCATTTAAAATGTTCTCTCAGGTTTTGTTGAATCGTGATGTTTCTTTTGCACACTCAGCCTTGCATCTCCTCTTCCTGTCAAATTTGGAAATACCAGGTCCAACTTGTTTTGAATACACCCACCCATCAGCAACTCAGCCAGAGTTACTCCGGTGGTCATGCGGGTCATCTTATACGATATAAGAAAACACATTGATTTTGTCTGTAGGAAAGCTGGCAGTTGCTTTTTCGTGGATGCTTTAAAAGATTGCACAGCCCTCTCTGCAGTCCATTTGAGGAAGGCTGGTAAGGCGCAGATCATATGTGCTTAGTACGATTTGACAACATGAAATGATGGAACTACTTGCTGGCAAATGCCATCACATTGTCCAAAACCAACATCTCTGGCAAACCTTGGGTGACAAAGGTTTGCCTTAACTTTTTCACTATTGCAAATAAAAGTCATGGACTTCATTTCATAGATGTCAAACCATTCTGAGCATGCGTCCACTGTAAGTAGGAATGTTGTTGACCTGGCCACTCCCAAGGCTGCATGGGGGCTGCTGATGGTAACCTTTGTTGTACCTGGCATTGGTCACACTGTTTAACTATGCTTTCTATACCTGTGTCTAATCTGGGCTATCACACATTGCTGCGAGCCAACATTTTCACTTTGGACGTCCCTGGGCGGGCATTGTGTAATTCCTCCACGTGGCGATCTTGCCCAAGCTTCAGCTCTTCCTCCAGGGACTTTTCCATGGGTTCCATCCTCAAACTGCAGGATGGAAGGTCGCAGGAGGAATTGCTGGGCTGCGAGTCTCTGTTAAGGGTGAAGAGGACTGTAGGCATGATGGAGGTGTGGAAGAGGCATTGCGGTTCCAATGTGGAGTGCTATAGGCATAGACAAAGGTCATGGGTAGAAGAGGGAACTCATAGTGTTAAAATGGCAGTGTGGGCTCGTTGGGCCGAAGGGCCTGTTTCCTGTGCTGTGTTGTTCTTTGTTCTTTGCAGTTGAGTCTGCCACTTTGGTGCTACAGGGCTGTAGTGTGCCAGCGGAGAGAATGGTGGGTGAACTTGTGAAGGGTTGTGTTGGTTACCAAATTGGTGGGGCAGTTATGCCCAATTGTGAATTTAGGGAGGTTATATTCAGATATGAGGGAGTTACATTCAGGTGTGGGTGCCTATTATATTCAGTTGTGGGTGGGGAATGTTATATTCAGGTGTGAAGGGCTTGACCTTAATGGCAAGGAACATCTGTGCCACAAAAGTGCCAGGTAATGACCATATCTAATGAGAGAGAATCTAACTATCACCCCATAACTGTCAACAGAATTGCCAACACTGAATCCCCAACTGGTAACATTCTGGGAGTTATTGTTAACCAGAAATTGAACTGGACTAGTCATACAAATATTGTGACTACAAGAACAGGTCAGAAACTAGGAAATCTGTGGCAAGTAACTCACCTCCTGACTCCTAAAACCATGTTCACCGCCTATAAGGCACAAATCAGGAGTGGAATGGAATACTTTCTACTTGTCTGGACAAGTGCAGCTCCAATAATACTCAAGCAATTCAACATTCATTATCCTGGACAAAGCAGCCCGATTGTTTGGAACACCTTAGACATTCACCCTCTGCAGTGGTAGTAGTGTGTACCATCTACAAGAGGAACGACAGCATTTCACCAAAGCTCCCTCAACAGCATCTTCCAAACCCACAATCTTTACCACCTAGAAGGACAAAAGTAGCAGGTGCATGGGAACACAACCATCAGCAAGTTCCCCTGTAAACCCCACACCTTCCAGAGTTGGGATGACATCACCATTCCTTCATTATAACTGGGTCAAAATCCTGGAACTCCCTCCCTAACAGAGCTGTGGGCATACCTATACCACACAGCAGCAGTTCAAGAAGGCTAATCATCTTCTCAAGCGCAATTAAGGATGGGCAATAAATGCTGGCCTGGCCAGTGACACCCTCTCCCCATAAACGAATAAGAAGAAAGGTAAATTACTGATGAATGAATCAGCAGAAGTGAATGGGTAAAAGACAGAGGGAAATTTTCCTGTTCTGTCTGCCACGGGAATCGTAGCGGAGGAGGGGGCGGACCATGGGAGGAATTTTCCGGTTTTGGGGTGAGCGTGTCTGGAAAATCCCATCCAGAGTGAGTGAGAGAAATTAGGAATCCTAATATACTCTTTTGGGCAGACAAGTGGAACACCCCTGAAGAGAAGGTAGAGTTCTTCTCTAAATGTACAGATCAGGTGAAATAATGCATTTCAAATGAAGTTTGTGATTTCAGTTGGAGGCCTTAGTGGGGGAGTGGTGATGGCTTCTCTAGTAGACCAGATCTATCAGACAGGAGATCAAAGGTTGTGGGGAAAAAGTGGAAGAATGGAGTTGAGAAACATATCAGCCATGATCGAATGGCAGAGCAGACTCGATTAACTGAATGGCCTAATTCTGCTCCTATATTTTATTGTCTTATGGTCTATCTTATGGACAGAGCTCAGCAACGCAGGTTTTAAACTTTTACGTCTTCTTATGAGTCAGAGCTCTACCTTTGGGCTTGACCTCCCTTCAGGGTCCCTCCCCCACCCCCAACTCACCACAGTTGCACCCAAAATCCTAACCAACACAACTATACCCTTCTTAGCTGCTGCCTCCTGCTGGCAGATTCTCACCTTCACCTGCCAGTCAAATAGTGGATCTGGTTATGTTCAGGTGGGTCAGAGTGAGGATATTAGGCCCAGATTCGAGTGTACTATTCTCACTCCTCTCCACTTTAAAATTGGGGCCTGCATGTTACTGAATGAGTAATAGCAAAATCATCATGCAGGAGTCATGCAGCAGCCTACAGTAAGCTCTAACCTCAGCGCTCACCTTCTCACTTATCCCACTCAACCTCCTGCAATCGTGGCTGACGTGGGAGATGGAGAGAACGATTCTCAGTTCTTACAACTTGTAAAAACAACTTAACTGTTCAAATTGTAAATTAAACTTTGTAGTAGCTAAAGCACAGGAAGCTAATTTCAGGAGTTGTCAAATGGCTCGTATGTGGAAATAACAGTGTTTCATTAAAAGTCATTTATTCTCGCACTATTTAATGCTTATCATTTTGTCGACTATTTTCAGATTACCAATTGCAAATATATTTTTTCAAGATTGCACATGTGCAGATTTGACCTCAGATTATTTTGGTATCAGTATCTAATAAAATATAGAGACCTCAAACCGACGACCCCTTGTAAGTGAACAGCTGTTGCCAGAGAAGTGTAAAATACTTTTCCAACAAATGCTGACTGTTCATAATTGGAGAATTACTGGGTGAATTACAGTACAATGCTTTCTTTATATTCCATCCAATCAATCGGCTGATAAGACTGTGATTAGCACTTAGTTACTTGCAAATGTCAAGATTGGTTTAGTTTAAGTTTAATATTGCAAGTGACAACCTGATCTCAGGAATAGATGTCAAATCACCATCTCCAAAGAATTAGCTTGAGGCAAACTAATGGGGTTAAAGGCTGATAAGTCCCTTGGACCTGATGGTTTGCACCCCAGGATCTTTAAGGAGGTTGCTACAGATATGCATTGGTAATCATTTTCCAAAAATCCTTGGATTTAAGAACTATGCCAAAGGATTGGATAACCACCAATGTGGTACTCTTATTCAAATCAGAAGAAGGAAATGCAGGAAGTTGTAGGCCAGTTAATCTAACTTCAGTTATTGGAAAATATTAGAATTAATTATTAGGGAGAATAGTAATGCATTTGGAAAGTCATAATCTGACCAAGCAGAGTCAGCATGGTTTCATGAAGGGGAAATCATATCTAACAAATTTATTAGAGTTTTTGAGAAGGTATCAGCCAGAGTTGATAGAAGAGAACTAGTTGATGTTGCATTTTTGGTTTTCATAAGGCATTTGATAAGGTGCCACATAAAAGGCTCATGGTATTGGAGATAATATTCAGGCATGGTCAGAGGATTGACTAACTAACAGAAAGTAGTGAGTTGTAATAAGGGGATATTTTTCCAATTGGCATACAATAACCAGTGGAGTGGCACAGGAATCAATGTTGGGATTGCAGGACTTCACAATATATACTAATGATTTGGAGGAAGGGACAGAATGTACTGTGCCAAATTTGTGGATGATACAAAAGTGGAAGTGAAGGTAGGTTGTAAGGGGGATATAAATAGCTTACAGAGAGATATTGGCGGGTTAAGTGAATAGGCAGAAAACTGGCAAATAGAATTCAATGTGGGGAAATGTGAGATCGTTCATTTTGGAAGGAAGGATGAGAAGGCAGATTATTATTTAAATGGAGAGGACTACAGAAAGCTGTAGTGCAAGACTCAGTGTTAAAATGGCAGTGCGGGCTCATTGGGCCAAAGGGCCTGTTTCCCATGCTGTGTTGTTCTTTGTTCAAAGGGATTTGCAGGGGTCCTTGTTCACGAAACCCAGAAGTCTAGTATACAGGTGCAGAAGGCAGCTGGAGTATATAGGTAAAGAGGGGTTGCCGCAACTGTACAAGATACTAGTGAGGCCACATTAAGGATCCTGTGTACAATTTTGGTCTCTTATTTAAGGAAAAATGTATTATCATTGGAGGCAGCACAGAGGACGTGTACTAGGATGAGGCCATTTGTGGAAAGATTGGAAGGTTGGGTCTGTACTACTTGGAGTTCAGAAGAATAAGAGGTGATATGATTGAAACATATAGGATTCTTAGGGGGTTGGACAGGGTAAATCTTGGGAGGCTGTTTCTACACATGGGAGAATACAGGACCAGACAGCATAGTCACAGAACAAGGGGGTTCTCATTTAAGATGGATTTAAGGAAGAATTTCTTCTCTCAAAGAGTGGTGAATCTTTGGAGTTCTTTATCCCTAGAAGCTGTGGAGGCCGAGCCGTTAAACATTTTCAAGGCTGAGAGAGTTGGGTTTTAAATCAGTTTGGGAACTAAGGGTGACAGAGAGGAAGCAGGAAAGAGAGTGTTAGATCAGCAATTAGATTATTAAATGGTGAAACAGGCTTGAAGGGCTGAATGGCCTACTTGTGTTCTTATTTCTTATCGTGTTATGGTAGAAATGCAAATGCATACAAGTAATTGTTTCAAACTATTTGAGCCTGAAAATGTGTGACCTCCACATTCCAGGTACTCATGCTCAAATTGGATCCATGGATGACCTCAGCCATTGACCTCACTAGAATTGTGGACTCAGGGAAAAATCAAAAAATCTGAATGTTTCCAGAAGGCTCCTACACCACTAGGGGCACATTTTAGGTATGCACCATCTCACAAAGCTATTCACTGCCAACCCATGGGTATATAAATGAGTTCATCCCATTTCTCTCCTCCCCAACAAAAAAAGTTCCTCATCAGCCTCCTCCCTTCAGAAGATCCAAGTCATGATTCTAGGTGGGACCTACATGAACCCCTCATTGTCAATCCTGCATTATCTACTGAGAGATAGGCAATGAAATGACATTGATATTGGGAGCTCCGACAACAACCCTGCTTCATTAGGTCTTACATGGCCATAGGAAGCCTTCCAAAGCCCTGTAGAATTTCCTCAGGCCACCTGGACCCAGCAATTGTGGGACTGATCTATTTTCTGACCTTTTCACCATACCTCTTCCAGAGATGGACCAGGAAGACACTGGGTGTGGGGTGAAGTGGGGGAAGGGTTTTTTTTTGTTATATTCTTGTTACAACTTCAGATTGTACAAACACGGTTTCTCTAGCAACATCTTCATAGCAATTTCTGGAAGTGGACATTATCCCCTATAATCCAAACTTTGCATCTTTTCTGTAATCTGGCAGAAGTAGCAGCCCATTAAGTGCAAGCCCAGGTTTTACAAGCTGAGGAAACTAAACTATTTATTTATTAAACAATGGCAATGAAAAGAAAAAGAATATGGTTAAAGCAAAAAGAGTACAAAATATTGGATAGCTCATGTTGTTCCATTGTTTAAAAAAGGCTCAAAAAGTAATCCGGGAAATTATAGGCCGGGAAGCTTGATGTCAGTAGTAGGTAAATTATTGGGAGGTGTACTGAGAGATAGGATCTACAAATACTTGTATAGACAGGGACTTATTAGGGCGAGTCAGCATAGCCTTGTGCATGGTAGATCATGTTTAACCAATCTATTAGAGTTTTTCGAGGAGGTTACCAAGAAAATGGATGAAGGGAAGGCAGTGGATATTGTCTACATGGACTTCAGTAAGGCCTTTGACAAGGTCCTGCATGGGAGGTTAGTTAGGAAGGTTCAGTCACTAGGTATACATGGAGAGGTAATAAATTGGATTAGACATTGGCTCAATGGAAGAAGCCAGAGAGTGGTTGTGGAGGATTGCTTCTCCGATTGGAGGCCTGTGACTAGTGGTGTGCCACAGGGATCAGTGCTGTGTCCATTGTTGTTGTCATCTATATCAATGATCTGGATGATAATGTGGTAAATTGGATCAGCAAATTTGCTGATGATACAGAGGTGTAGTGGACAGTGAGGAAGATTTTCAAAACTTGCAGAGGGATTTGGACCAGCTAGAAAAATGGCAGATGGAGTTTAATGCATTCAAGTATTGCACTTTGGAAGGACAAACTAAGGTAGAACATACATGGTAAATGGTAGGACACTGAAGAGTGTAGTAGAACAAAGGGATCTGGGAATACAGATACATAATTCCCTAAAAGTGGCATCACAGGTAGATAGGGTTGTAAAGTGTGCTTTTGGAACATTGGCCTTTATAAATCAAAATATTGAATATAAGAGTTGGAATGTTATGGTGATGTTGTATAAGACATTGGTAAGGCCGAATTTGGAGTATTGTGTGCAGTTTTGGTCACTTAATTACAGGAAGAATATTAATAAGGTTGAAAGAGTGCAGAGAAGGTTTACAAGGATGTTGCCGGGACTTGAGAAACTGAGTTACAGAGAAAGGTTGAATAGGTTAGGACTTTTTTCCCTGGAGCATAGAAGAATGAGGGGAGATTTGATAGAGATGTATAAGATTTTGATGGGTATAGATAGAGTGAATGCAAGCAGGCTTTTTCCACTGAGGCTAGGGGAGAAAAAAAACCAGAGGACTTGGGTTAAGGGTGAAGGGGGAAAAAGTTTAAAGGGAATATTGAGGGGGGATTCTTCACAAAGAGAGTGGTGGGAGTGTGGAATGAGCTGCCAGATGAAGTGGCAAATGCGGGCTCACTTTTAACATTTAAGAAAAACTTGGACAGGTACATGGATGAGAGGAATGTGGAGGGATATGGTCCAGGTGCAGGTCAGTGGGACTAGGTAAAAAAATGGTTTGGCACAGCCAAGAAGGGCTAAAAGGCCTGTTTCTGTGCTGTAGTGTTCTATAGTTCTATGGTTCTATTGTTCTATGGTTCTATTAAATATAGGTAGAGTGAACAAAACCAAGAACAGCTTAATTACCAAATTGTTCAGCCTTTAAATGTTTAAACTTTTCCAGCTTGGTGTGGTGGTGGGGAGGTGGTTTTGAACTCAAAATGTGGGCATGTTTGGGTGAGTTGGTGTGGGATTTAAGGTGTTACTGCCACACTGGCACAAGATGTGATGGGTGTTCTGGGAAAGAGGTGACATGTGGTCTCACCAGCTCTCCAGTTGCTATTGTTGTCTTCACAAGATTCTGTCTATAAAATTAAAGCTCCATGACATGCGGGGCAATCCTGATTTCTAGATTTTCTGTGTTCCACCAGCCTCTCACCTTTGCTTCCAGTTAGAACTGCTCCCTTGACATCACCTAAATTTGGATCAGGATATACCGGATGTAAAACTGTCTCCAAAAATCAATGAATGGAAAACTGCAGGAAGGTTTTGTTAATATTGACTTATTTCCTTTGTTCAGGTTTCTAAACCAAATTGAAATTAAAAATTGCAACTAAAATTTGAAAAATATAAATGTAATGGTTAAAGATAACGAATTGTTTTTTAATTGAATAGAGAAAGTGTTAGCAATTTGTGTAAGGGGTGGGCATATCACCCTTTGCAAACAAGCCTGCTCTGAAGATAAAGGAAGAACTTTCTGGAATCAGAACTAGCAGGATAAAACTGTTTTTGCAAATAAATAAAATCAACACCTTGTGGCCAATCCTGAATTGGAAAGATTTTGGCACAAATTACAACTAGTGAACTATATTTTGTAGGTTCATACATAAAGAACATTTAATATATTGCACATGTTTCATAATAATAATTAAGAGCATTATTTTGGCTAAGTGCAAACTACATTATTACAGACATCTTTAATAACAGCTAATTTTGAGAGAAGTACTACTGATTTCTGTAAGTTTACCGTACCATATATTTTCCACTGCACTTAGAAGTTATTTTTTGCAGTCCCTTCACTGAACTTAAACTCCTGCTGGTTATTAAGAATGCCAAAAAACACACCTTATACAGGTTCACAGAATGAATCATGGCTCCTAAAAATAACACTGAGGAATGAGAGTGATGATAACTTCAATTCTCCCTGGAGGAACAGTTTATAATGAGCACCAAGGAGAAATCTGAATATTACATTGGTAGCAAAGTCAAGATAAGTTAGAAAAGTTCTTGCAAACTTTGGAATTTAGGTTGTTTAGGAAACACTTTATGCTTGGAAATTAAGACATTAAATGGAAGCATTCAATTCAGTTATTATCTAGATAGAAGATTTATATAAAACCTTATCGCATCAAGTGAATCCTGGATTGCTACTTGGTCTGGAAATTTAAATTCTGGCTGTTTTAGAACTACACTGCAGTTACAGAACCAGAGGTTTAATGCCTGTCAGGAACACAAGGAGGGAAAATGTTGATCGGGCCCATTAGTGGATGTAGGAATCGCAATGTGTGATAATTCCATTCCTGATGCAAGTGACGCAGGCAGCATGAAAACTGTGCTGCTCATTCCCATGATTCTGGCAAGTTCAATGCATTAACTGATAAGTGCGTCATGATCCCTGGAGAGACTTTTAAAAAAGAAATTCAAACTTCCAATGAATAGCCAAAAGGATGACACAGCAAAATTTCAAATTTTAACTTCTACTGTAACAGAAACTAAAACCGACATTGACTGTTTGAGTTGCCATTTTATATTTTAAATGACAAAATATCCTCCATTTAAAACAACTGCAAATTTCCCCATGTGCTTATATTTAACTCTGTCCCTTTCATTCCATCGGAACTAGTCCATAGTGACTCTTAGTGCTTCTTCTCATTTCCAGCTAAATAACTTCTTTCATGGTATGGGCTACTCTGGAGATCCATCCCTCTAGCTAAAGCTAGATGACTCCTCCAACTTTGCTTAAACTCTCACGACTTTTGTCCCTTGAATCTAAGCATGAGCTCCCACTTTTCTTGATGAAGAATAGACAATTAATAAACTTTACCCCCTTCTCCCTCTCTCTCTTGGATTCTTGCAGAATGATCCTACTGTGAAGTTTGGCAATTTTTTTGTGAAAATCTCCAACACATTCCAACAAGTAACTTCCTTTGGGCTCTTCTCGAGGGCAACATAAACCACATGGACTTTGCATCAAGGTAGAGGTGCTATCTAGGTCTCCAATCTTATTATATTTTGGAGTTAAATAGACATATGGAAGTATAACCATTTAAAAAACCTGATATTCATAACACCAAACTGGATTTTGGAGACTAACAGACCATCCACCATCAGCATGGCTGCTCTGACCATTGTTAACAATTGTTAACATAAGAACATAAGAACTAGGAGCAGGAGCGTGCTGCGTCATTCAACAAAATCGTGGCTGATCTTTTTGTGGACTCATCTCCACTTACCCACCCACTCACTGTAACCCTTAATTCCTTTATTGTTCAAAAATTTATCTATCCTTGCCTTAAAAACATTCACTGAGGTGGCCTCAACTGCTTCACTGGGCAGGGAATTCCACAAATTCATAACCCTTTGTGTGAAGAAGTTCCTCCTCAACTCAGTCTTAAAACTGCTTCCCCTTACTTTGAGTTCTAGTTTCACCCACCAGTGGATACTACCTCCCTGCTTCTATCTTGTCTATTCTCTTCTTAATCTTAAATGTTTCTATAAGATCTCCCCTCATTTTTCTGAATTCCAAAGGTATACCCCAGTCTACTCAGTCTCTTCTCATAAGCCAACCCTCTCAGTTCTGGATTCAACCTAGTGAATTTCCTCTGCACCCCCTCCAATGCCATTATATCCTTTCTCAAGTAAGGAGGCACCAAGGTCCCTCTGCACAACAGCGTGCTGCAATTTTTTATCTTCTAAATAAAGTCCATTTTGTTGCTATTCCTACCAAAATGGATGACCTCACATTTACCAACATTATACTCCATCTGCCAGACTCTCGCCCACTCACTTAGATTATCTACATCCCTTTGCAGACTTTCAGCACATTTTGCACTTCCAACAAAATGTGCAGAGGAAGGTAAGGCAGGTGGTGTAGCTCTGCATATTTTGATCTTCCACCCATCTTATTGTCATCTATGAATTTTGACACATTACAGTTGGTCCCCAATTCCAAATCATCTAAGTAAATCATAAACAATTGCGATCCCAACCCTGATCCCTGAGGCACACTAGTCACTGATCGCCAACTAGAAAAACACCCATTTACCCCCACTCTTTGTTTTCTGTTAGTTAACCAATCCTCTATCCATGCTAATACATTACCCGTAACACCTTTATCTTATGTAGAGGTCTTTGGTGCGGCACCTTATTACATGCCTTCTGGAAATTCAGATACACCACATCCACAGGTTCCTCATTGTCCACTGCACATGTAATGTTCTCAAAGAATTCCACCAAATTATTCAAACATGATTTTCCCTTTATGAACCATGCTGTGTCTTACCAATGGGACAATTTATATCCAGATGTCTCGCTTTTTCTTCATTGATGATAGATTCAAGCATTTTCCCTACTACAAAAGTTAAGCTAACTGGCTTATAGTTACCTGCTGTTTGTCTACCTCCTTTTTTAAACAGTGGCATCACATTTGCTGTTTTCCAATCTGCAGGAACCACCCCAGAGTCCAGTGAATTTTGGTAAATTACCACTAGTGCATTTGCTACTTCTCCCGCCAACTCTTTTAGTGCCCTGGGATGCATTCCATTAGGACCAGGAGACTTGTCTACTTTTAACCCCCTTAACTTGCCCAATACTATCTCTTTTGTGATAATAATAATTTCTAGGTTCTCACCTGCCATAGTCTTCCTGTCATCAACTTTTGGTATGTTATTTGTGTCTTCCACTGTGAAGACCGACACAAAATACCTGTTCAATACCTCAGCCATTTTCTTATTTCCAGTTATTACGTCCCCCTTCTCATCCTCTAAAGGACCAATGTTTACTTTTGTCACTCTTTTTCATTTTATATATTCGTAGAAACTTTTGCTTTTTTTTATTTTGAGCTAGTTTACTCTCATAATCCATCTTACCCTTCGTGGCTTTCTGCTGACTTTTAAAGATTTCCCAATCCTCTAGGTTCCCACTAATCTTTGCTATTTTGTATGCATTTTTTTTCTCAATTTGATGCCCTCCTTTATTTCCTTGGATATCCATGGCTGATTATCTCTTTTGCTACAGTCCTTCCTTATCACTGGTATATACTTTTGCTGAGCACTGTGAAAGATCGCTTTGAAAGTCCTCCACTGTTCCTCAATTGTCCCGCCAGGCTGCTTAGGAAGGTGAAAGATGAAATTGCTGGGCCTCTGACGCAAATCTTTGCCTCTTCTTTGGACACAGGTGAGGTCCCAGAGAACTGGAGGGTAGCTAATGTGGTACTGCTGTTTAAAAAGGGCAGTAGGGATAACCCTGGTAATTATAGGCCAGCGAGTTTGACATCGGTGGTAGGAAAGTTGTTGGAAAAAATTCTTAGGGATAGGATGTATAAGCATTTGGAGCGTTGCGATCCGATTAGGGATACGCAGCATGGCTTTGTTCAGGGGAGGTCTTGCCTTACGAATCTGGTAGAATTTTTTGATGAGGTGACAAAAACAGTTGACGATGGGCAAGCCGTTGATGTCATCTATATGGATTTCAGTAAGGCGTTTGACAAAGTCCCTCATGGTAGGCTGGTAGAAAAGGTTAAGGCACATGGGATACAAGGACAGGTAGCTAAGTGGATTGAAAACTGGCTGGGCAACAGGAGACAGAGAGTAGTAGTGGAAGGGTCCTTTTCTGGCTGGAGGTCTGTCACCAGTGGTGTGCTGCAGGGCTCAGTACTGGGACCTCTTCTTTTTGTAATATATATAAATGACTTGGAAGAGAGCGTACGTGGTGTGATCAGCAAGTTTGCAGATGACACAAAGATGGCAGGATTGGCGGATACTGAGGAAGATTGTCAGGTGACACAGCAGGATATAGATAGGCTGGTATATTGGGCAGATAGATGGCAGATGGAATTTAATCCTGACAAATGCGAGGTGATGCATTTTGGAAGGAATAATGCAGGGAGGAGTTACATGATAAAAGGTAGACCGATTAAGAGTATAGAAATACAGAGGGACCTGGGAGTGCAGGTGCACAGGTATCTGAAGGTATCAACACAGGTAGAGAAGGTTGTGAAGAAAGCTTACGGAATGCTAGCCTTTATAGGAAGGGGTATAGAGTATAAGAGCTGTCATCTAGTGCTTCAGTTGTACAGAACGTTGGTTAGACCGCATTTGGAGTACTGCGTCCAGTTCTGGTCACCTTACTACTGGAAGGACGTGGAGACCCTGGAGAGAATGCAGAAGAGGTTTACCAGGATGCTGCCTGGTATGGGAGGACTGAGTTACGAGGAAAGATTGGAGAAACTGGGGCTCTTCTCCTTAGAAAGACGGAGATTAAGGGGGGATCTGATAGAGGTGTATAAAATAATGAAGGGAATAGATAGAGTCAACAGTGGCAGGCTTTTCCCTAGATTGGGGACAACTATTACGAGAGGTCACGATCTAAGGGTGAGGGGGGAGAAGTATAATTTGGATACTAGAGGAAGGTTTTTCACGCAGAGGGTCGTGGGGGTATGGAACGCGCTACCAAGTAAGGTGGTGGAGGCAGGCACATTGGACTTGTTTAAGGTTTACTTAGATAGACACGTGTGAAACAGGGATGGAGGGTTATAGTAGACGGTATTAAAAAGGGTCAAAGCCTCGGGACGACACTGGAAATGTAGTATTACATGTTAATGTTTTGTCTCTTTTAATCCACAGGTGTCAGTCCACCTTGTTGTCAAACGAGGGGCATGCACACGGTGGGTCGTGCGTGGGCTGCTCTTGGAGGTTTCGAGAGTGGCCTAGTACTTCGTGTCGTTGTGTATGCTTAATCCTGGACCAGCAGACGGGCACCACAACAGCTCAGTGACTATCACTGCTAGCTGTGCAGATACATGGATTTGGGCCAGTGTCTGTGGGAGTTTGCGCATTCTCCCTGTGGTTGCATGGGTTTCCTCCGATTTCCTCCCACACCCCAAAGATGTGCTCTTAGGCTGATTGGTGTACCAAATTGACCCTACACTATTCTCCCCTGAATCTGGCTACATTAGGGGTACCATTCACATACACACGGGGCAGGGTAGGTGTAGGAAAATGCTTTGTTGAAATGGCGGTGTGGGCTCGTTGGGCTGAAGGGCCTGTTTCCCATGCTGGGTTGTTCTTTGTTCTTTGTTTATAAAGTTTTTGCTCCCAGTCTACCTTAGGTAATTCCTCCCTCATCCCTTTATAGTCTCCTTCGTTTAAGCACAAGACATTGGTATTGGATTTTACTTTCTCACGCTCCATCTGTACTTTAAATTCAACCGTACCGTGATTGCTTCTTCCAAGATCTAACTGCAAGATCACTAATTATTCCCATCTCATTACACAGGACCAGATTTAGGATAGCTTGCTCCCTTGTCGGTTCCATTACATACTGTTCAAGGAAGCTAGCGCGGGTACGTTCTATGAACTCCTCCTCAAGGCTGCCTTGACCAACCTGGAAGATTAAAACCCCTGTGATAATTGCTGTACCATTTTTACATGCATCAGTTATTTCTTTGTTTATTTCTCGCTCCACCATGATGTTGTTATTTGGTGGCCTATAGACTACGCCTAACAGTGACCTTTTCTCCTTACTATTTCTAATTTCCACCCAAATGGATTCAACCTTTCTTCCATAGAACCTGTATCATCTCTCACTACTGCCCCTCCAAACAGTTTGATACCCTTGTATATCCAGCTCCCAGTCGTAACCATCCTGCAACCATGTCTCTGTAATGGCCACCAAATCATACTCGTTCGCGATGATTTGTGCTGTCACCTCATTTACCTTGTTTCAAATGCTACGAGCATTTGAAACACTTTGCACCTTCTTCCCAGTTAAGCAATCTGAGCCCCCTTAATCTCTAACAACCAAGCGACTTAGACTTGTGGACAGGATAGGTCACAATGCCCCCTTCATTCCTCTATTTTACCCTAAATTAGAGACAGGGTCCCAAAACTTAACAATCCTGTAAAACCTCACATGTAACAAGTGGCAACTAACATTTGGACCACATAAATGACAGGTAATGACCAACCCTAAGAAGAGAGAATCAAACCATTTTCCCTTGATACTTGTAATAACTCCACGCAGGTGGAAGTCCCATCACCAAGTTACTTTATTTACGCCATACATCTGTGCACAGCCAACTCGCCAGTTGCTCCCTGCAGAATACAGGCTGGGAGTCTGACACACCTGCTTTAAATAGGGAGCATGAGGCTCCCTGATTTGACCATCAATTAAGACTCATCAGATATCTCTTTTGACACCAACCAAATAAACTAAATCAAATTAACTTAGGGACAAATTAAATGGGGAACCTCCCCAAAAGGCAGGGGAACAGCCCGAACCAAAAAAACAAAGCTGAAAGGAAACTTAAAACATTAAATCAAAAGGTGATTATCAGGGTCTATCATACATCCCAGCCCCTGCGGTGCCCAGCAGGCATGGGAGGCATCGACTGCGCCCATGGATACTGCATGCTCCCTCTCCTGGCCGTGAATATAACCACGGTAGAGTGGCAGGCAGTCAGGATGGATGACCCATTTGATCGCCCGCTGCCTGGACCTATTGATGGCATGCCTTGGCAGGCCCAGGAACAGGTTCATGAAGAGGTCATCCTCCTGAGCCACCCCCCTCCACACCAGGTGCCCGTAGATGAGGGGCATGGAACTGAAGTTAAACAAAAATCAATAAAAGGTTTTTCAGAAAACTGAAAAGGATGTGCAACCTATAACATAAAACGTAGACATGGTCCATGGACTCCACAAGATTACAAAAAGGGGCAAACTTGGGAGCCCGTGAACGGTTGTACAGAACTGCTGTATGCACCACCCTCCACCCCAGGTCCCCAAGGTAGTGGGGAGAGATCCTTCCGTAGAGGGGCCTCCACTGGAGACCTCCGCCACCCAGTGGCAACAAGGCTTGCCAAGGTGTATCCAGACGACAGGCAAGGACGCAGTAGTGGAGGGTGTGCAACAGCAGCCTGTACAGGAAACGCCTCTGTGCAGTAGCAAAGGGCACCAAGGGCATTTCCATGAGGTGGCTCATGCTGTGGGCTGCCTGATCCGGGGTGGGGGGTCTGGCTTGGGGCCAATGCGAAATTCCGTCCGAGCAGGGGCACACTTAGAACTCATCAGGTAGTCCATACTCTAGCAAGCCAACCTCATTAGCCTGGCTGAAGTCATCACAGTTCTCAATGGCATGATGATTGCTGACTCCCCCACTGTTAACATCCTGGGGGTTACCATTGATCAGAAACTGAAGTTAGGAATGCTGTGTTAAATGTTCCTGGATACAAGGTATAAAGGAAAGATAGGAAAGGAAGGAAAAGGAGAAAGATGGCAGTTTTGATTAAGTCGAACACTGAAGTACTGGAGAGGATGTCCCAGAGGGATCATGGACCAAATCTATTTACCTAGAGCTAAGGAAAAAAAAGATACAATTACATTGCTCAGTGTAGTCTATAGGCCACCAACTAATTGAAAGGATGTAGAAGAATAAATTGAGATGGAAATTACAGAGAGGTGCAGGAATTAGAATAGTTAAAATGGGGGACTTCCTTTATCTGAATATAGACCGGGGATAGCAGTAGTGTAAGGGGTTGAAGGGGACAAGAGTTCTTAGAGTATGTTCAGGAAAATTTTCTACAGCAGTAAGTTTCCAGCAAGCAGTATGTTTTCAGCACAGGCAGACCCTGTTGGTCTTGTTCTTGGGAATTAGGTGGACTTATTTAATAGAGAATCAAATTACAGTCAGAGGATATTAAGGAGATAGTGATCATTATATCATAAGGATTAGGCTGGGTTTAGAAAATGGTAAAGAGCAATCTAGAATAAGAATAAGTAACTGAGGGAAAGCCAACTTCAATGGGGTAATAGTGGCTTTGGGTTGAATGAATTGGAATCAAAGAACAGCAGGCAAAATGATAGTTGATAGGGCTACTTTCAAATAAGAGATAGTTTGGACAGTCAAGGTATATTTCCTTGAACGGGAAAGATAGGACAAACAATTGACAGCTCTCTAGATAACAAGAGAGATAGTGTTTAAGATGAAGAAGAAAAATTGGACACAAGAGACAAGGTAGATCCAGCAATAAAAATAATTAAAATCTAAAACATTAAAATTAAAATTATAATTAAAATCTAAAACATTAAAATTAAAATAAAACAATAAAAGTAATATAATTAAAATAAACACCTAAAACTCATACCTGTGTATAACATCTAGTTGTTAGTGATTCTAGCATTCAAAAAGCACAGTAAACTGTAACATGCATAAGAACCGTGCAATGGGCAGTACGGTGGCACAGTGATTAGCACGGCTGCCCCACAGCTCCAGGGACCTGGGTTCAAATCTGGCCTTGGGTGACTGTGTGTGTAGAGAAAGCACATTCTCCCTGAGTCTGCATGTGCTTTCTCTGGGTGCTCCACTTTCCTCCCACACTCAAAAGTTGTGTGGGTTAGGTTGATTGGCCATGCTGGGTTATTCCTTACTTTCAGGTGGGTTAGCAGGGTAAATACTGGGGTTATGGGATAGGACCTAGGTGCGATCATTGTCAGTGTAGACTTGATGGGCCGAATTCCTCCTTCTGCACTGTAGGGATTCTGTGAATTAAGTTAATTAAGGAAGCAATTAAGTTAAGCTAACTAAATAATATAAGTTGAAATGGAATGACAGGTGTAATGTTGCAGCTATGAAATGTGGGGAGTTTCAAAAGCTGAGGCGATCCAGGGCAAACATGTCTGCAGAAAGTGTAAGTGGCTAGAGCAATTCCAGATCAGGATTATTGATCTGGAAGACAAATGGCAGATATTGTGCAATATACTGGAAGGGGAGAACGATTTGAACACTTGTTCTGGAAGATGGATGCATCTTTTTGAATAGGGTCATCTGTTTTGGTTAGTGGTGAGACAGAGGAGAATGTGATCATGAGTGAGGCAGGTAGAGGGATCAAGCAAGCAGTAATGAAAGAGCTTCAAACTTTCCAATTATCAAACATATTTGAGGTGCTCACAACTGTGTGGATGAAAGTGAGATTTGCAAGGTGAATGAGTAGACTGGCCATGGCACCATAGTAAACCATTCAAGCAAGGGTAGCAAACAAGGATGTAATGGTAGCAGGGACAATATAGTGAAGAGGATTGATCCTATTCTCTGCAGCAAAAAGCACAAGTCCAGAAGGCTGCATTGCCTGCCTGGTAACCACGTTCGAGACTGCTGCCAAGCGCTGCAAAGGAATATATATTGGGAAGGGGTGGATCCAGTACCATGTAGGTTCCAATGACATAGAAAAGACAAGGAAAGAAGTTCTACACAGTCAGTGTGAGGAGCAAGGCTCCAATTTAGGAAGCAAAATCTCAAAGGTAATAATCTCAGGACTGAGCCACGTGCAAATTGGCATAGGAAAAATAAGATTAAAGAGATGAACGTATGGCTCAAAGATAGGTGTCGGGGAAGTGGGTTCTGGTTTGTGGGGGCTTGGCCTCTGCTGGGGAAAGTAGAGGCACCTGAACAATGCTGCTGAGATCCATATCTAGGGGAGTACAGGTGGCTTTAAACTAAACAAGAAGGGTGAGCTATCAAGCTTAGGTGGATGTAACAAATCAAAGGGTAGAATCAAGGCAGGCCAGCAAAATAGTAAGATGGGCAATGAAAGTCAGAGGATGGCAGGAAGGGACAGAAAGAAATAAACCTAAAAATACACCAACAATCAAGTTCAGATGTCACAAAGATAACACAAAAATAAAACTAAAAACTCTGTATCTGAAATAAAAACAAAAAGTGCTGGATAAACTCAGCAGGTCAGACAGCATCTGTGGAAAGAGAAACAGTGTTAACATTTTGAATGCATTTGACCCTTCTACAGAAGTGCAGAGGGATAGGAACGTAATGAATTGTTTAGTTGGAGAGGGAGTGGGGCAGAATGGAAGGTCAGGGATAGGTTTGTTCAAAGGAAAGATATAAAAGGTAAAGTTGCCATAGTCCCAGATGACCAGAGACTGCCTCCCCTTTGAGGGGGACAGCTGACCAGTGGTGATTTAACCTGAAGATCTCAAGCAAAGGGCAAGCTTGAGAATAATGAGTAACCTCAGCCGGTACAGGAACTGAGCCCAAGCTGTTGGTGTCACTCTGCAACACAAATCAGCCATCCAGCCAACTGGTATGTCAGGCACTAAAATTGGTGCAAATTGATATCACAATCTGCATGCTTCTGTTGCA
The DNA here is from genome assembly GCF_965287045.1 of Carcharhinus amblyrhynchos. Lineage (NCBI taxonomy): Eukaryota > Metazoa > Chordata > Chondrichthyes > Carcharhiniformes > Carcharhinidae > Carcharhinus > Carcharhinus amblyrhynchos. The sequence continues at coordinate 74,840,464 of NC_137328.1, forward strand.
CACATAGGAGGCCCATGTGATCACCCTGACAGCGTGGTGATTGACAGTTAGTCCAGAAACTCAACTAATGTTCTGGGAATCTGGGTTCGAATCGTGCCATGGCAGATGGTGGAGTTTGAATTCAATAAAAATATCTAGAATTAAGACTCTACTGATGACCATGAAACCATTGTCGATTATCAGAAAAACCCACCTAATGCCCTTTGAGGAAGGAAATCTGCCACCCTTACCTGGTCTGGCCTACATGTGACACCAGAGCAATGCAGTTGACTTTCAATTGTTCTCTGAGCAATGGCAACTAGGGATGGGCAATAAATGCTGGCCAGTCAGCAATGCCCATGTCCCACAAATGAATTAAAAAAGGGCCATGCTGGAAACTTTTGGGAAGCTCAACATTCTCTTCTTCATGCAGCTCCTGCAGTGCTTAAGCCAGCAATGTAGGCTGTATTTTGCTGTCAAAGTTCTCTGTAAAATGTTCAAAACTCTCAACAAGTCTGATGACATCAGTGGAGAAAAGAATTGATGTTTCAGAACTATGTTCCTTCAGATAAAGGGTCACAGACTGAAATGTTAACTCTACTGTCATTCCTCCACTGATGTTACCTGACCTGCATTGTAATTTCCAGCAACTGCAGTATTTTATTGAAAAACACAATTTTTAGAGTTGCCTGCTATAGGAAGGGACACATACAGCTTCAGTAAGGTTAGAAGATAGTTATTTCATTTTTTTTGTTGAGAATAAGTCTCCTGACATAAGGGAGACAGAGGAATCTGGTAATTAAATTGGTTACGTTATAGGTTAGAGAAATGGCTTGTTCACCTCGTGGCTTGTCAGTTCAAACGGGCAGAACTAGGAATCTGCGCAGAACTATTCAATGGAAATCCAATACATTTATGTCTCATGATCCAGACTTCCAAATGCACCTGGCTACTAATACATTGAAACTGAATAAGGAGTGAATGGGGAATAAGAGGAGGCTGTAGTCCGGGTCCAATCATATTCATTTTAAATTTGTACTGACTATAAAATCAACCTTTCTTGAGGAAATTCATGCCTTGGATTTTTCTTGTGTTCCCTTTTAATGAAGGCATTTGTAAACGAATATATATTTATTCTGCCAGATCTTTGTAACTGTTGTTCTGCAGCTGCTGCAAGGTGCTTAAGAGCCAATGGCAGTTTGTTGGGAGGATGGAACATGATAGCCCAGGTATTCACAGAACTATTCATTGTTGCAGAACAGATAATGTCTTTGGAACATACTATTTTGTTCAGCACAACAGGCATGAATGATCACCAACGATAGTAAACCAGAGGGCTGGCGCTGCACAAATTTTCATTGTCAAATTAAAAGCACCAGGTAACAGTGAATCCATTCTGTTCAAATTAGAGACTGATTTGTGAATAGTACATTATCTATATTAAACATGACAATGCAACTCATTTTTGTTCTTTCTTTTGTTGGAGTTTTGACATTAACAATCTTTATCCTGGTCTCATCTGGAACGTAATTCCAATGATTTTCAAAATTTTCTATTTCATACAAACTTTGGGAGGCAGTTGGGGTGTTGGTGGAGCTTTATAATATTTGGATTGGAATGGATGTAAATATTTGGGTAATGAGATTTAAGTGACAGTGGCACAACTTCTATCTCATTTACATGGGTCGCCAAGTGAGAGTGCCTGAAGCAGGGTGACTTACTGGAAATTGAACTCAGGTAAGATGTTCGAAGAATATACTGGCAGCAATTTACTGTAGATACAAATGGGTATGGCCCTTTACTTGGCCTGCAAGCAGAAGGCCCTGAAACCGATGGTAATTACCACAGCTACCATCATCTGAAGGCTGGAAAGGTGATGCGGTTTTGAGTTATCTTTTGTCAGGAAATTGTGAAGACCATTATATTGAGATGAACTCACAAGTGAGTGAAAGTTTAGGTCAAATTAAGAAGACTATGTAGTCTGAGCTCTACCTGACAAGGATGGATAGAGAGGAAGAAAAGAGTGGGCAACCTCTCTATTTTAATTAGCAATGCAGGTTAAATCAATTTATCACTTCACATAAAATTGTAATAACGAGATTTGTCTGTATGTTGATTGAGAGATTCCTCTTATAAACAGACTTGTTGCTCAGTGCTTGCTGGTGCTTAGCGTGAAGGATGTATAAGGTTTGGGTCATTTAAAAAAAATGTTCTGGATCAGTTGTTTTAATTGCTTTCCAACACTGGTACATTAACTCGCAAAGAAATACTGTGTCCCTCTGGAAAATATGACTGACCAAGACTTTTAGATTTATTACCTGAGAATTTACTTTCTAGTAGTATTTAATATCTCTTTCAATGTGGTTTCCTTTCTAAGCACTGCATTAGTTAGATAGAGCGATTACATCCTTTGGGAATTCTCACTTCGTTCACAGTATTATGGAACAAAATTTTTCAAGATTCCAAATGCTGTCAGTGGTACCTAAGGACGCCAAATTCTACAGGACTATGATAAATGAGAAAGTCAAGGAAATTAATTGCAGATGCCATTTATACGACTGCATTTTAGACAACTTTCCCAGATGTTGGATCTCCCGTGGTTCAAGGATAACATGAGCTCAGGGTTGCACTCTCTGCCATGGGTCCTGATGTGACTGAACACACTGATAATCAACCCACAAATCTTTGGATATGAGGAGCAGATGGCCCCACAAGGCAGTGGGGTACAGTGTACAGCATTTGTTTCCTTGTCTTTCTTTGGCACTGCCCTGACTTACCCTTAAGATGTTGTGGCTCAAGGCAAGAGATAATAAAGGAATTCATGTTTTTTTCCCCTTCCCTGTCTGTAACAGAAATTGAGGTCTAAATCTGAGATTGAATCCATTACAGCAAAGCCAAAATTTGACCAAAGTCAAAATTTAACAAATGAGCTGAATCTAATACTGAAAGGAACCAATTGGAATCCAAAATGGAAAGTTTAGAGTTGAAACTGTCTTTAAAACAATTAAACTACCGCAGCAAATCCCTTAAGACTAGAGCAAAATGGCTCTGGTCAGGGAGACTGAACTAGTGAAACACTGGCACTTTGAAACGTAGGACAGTTGAAAGGTGTAACTAGGGAGGTTCAATTAAAACTACCCAGTCAGGTAAAAAAAACTGATGCTGGTTGAGCTTTTGGGTTTCGGTCCTCTACCAGAACGGATAGATGAGCAGTTAGACCCTGAAACAGGTCAACTTCCCATAGCTAAAATAGAACTGGAAGAGCTTAAAGTATAACTAAAGCTTCAGGAGAGAGAACGGGAAGTTGGGAGGGAGAAAAGAAAGTTGGGAGAGAGGAAAGGAGAAAAGATCTTCCAGTTCTGAAAATTGGTGATGGAGTTACCAATCCTCAGAGAGATAGGTCAGACAGGTCAGACGGATGGAAGCTGCTAGGCAAAGCCTCTCTCCACCTGTTAACCATCTAAATCTCCCTAACACAAAACTAAACTGTGAAATCCTTAAATACATAAGTTTCATTCCCAAATTTGAGGATAGTGATGTGAAATACTTTTTCATTACTTTTGAGAAGGTAGCAAGATGGCTATTGTGGCCACTAGAAATGTGGGCCTTTATGTTACAAAGCTAGTTGTGAGGGAAAGCTCTAGAGGTCTATACAACGCTGACTCTTGAAATGCCCACTAGTCATGAACAGACCAAGATTGTCAACCTTACTGCTTATGAATTAGTGCTGAAGGCAGCAATTCCACAATGCTCATAAGAAACCCATGCAGACCTACTGAGAAATCAAATGGCTAAACCAAAATGTGTTCAACTAATGGGTCCAATCTTTAAAAATACCTAGATTGTGGGAATAGATTGTGAGGATTGATTTTATGAGGATAATTTCAAAGCTTCCTATCTTTGAGCTCAAAATGCTTGGTGCAGCAGGATGTCCTCATAGCCTGGGATGCAGGAGTCATGGCAGATGGCTTTGACCATAGGCCTGGAAGCTCAGGTTTTCAAGCCACCCAAAACCATTGAAAAGATAAGAATGGAGAAGTGAAGAAGAAGGGGCTACAAGGGAGGTACACATGAAGGTGTGAGAAGTCCTTCCCAAGCCACTGAAAAAAAAAGGGCATTCAGGACTCAATGCTGTAGGGCAAAAGGAAAACCTGTGGGCTATATAGCAAATTCCACAAAGGTAGCCACAAGAAGGATACTTCAATAGGTAATGCAGCAAATCAAGCAGGGCCCATTGCTGCAGGGACTGATCCCTCTGATGGAGGGTCCTTTGAGAATCCCTATATGTGATCAAGTGAAAAGAAGCCCCTGAGAACCATGAGAGTTTTTCCCTCTGAGGATCAGTGTCCCCATACCCTTCTCAGTATGCCAGCAAATCCCCTGTGCTGCTTTGGGACACAGAGGCCTCTCAATCCTTCACTTTGAAGGGAAACATAATCCTTCTCCCCCCAAGTCCCAGTGAATGCCAAGGCATTGATGAGTTGAGTGGGAGAAGAATACATTTCTGTTTCCTTCCAATAGTGCGACTTAGTTTAGAGTCCAGTAACTGTAGGGATTCCCCTGTACTACCAGTGGCAGGGATAGATTTCCTACTTGTGAATGAATTTGGTTGTCAGTAAGGTGGTAACATCACCTATAATTCTAGAGCAGTTGAGTTATAAAAGAGAAACTGAACGGCAACAAGAGGAAGTTCCAGGGGTCTTCCCTAGCTATGTCGTGACCGAATCCTAAGCCAGCCAGGCAAGCTTAGTCGAGTGGGAAGCAATGCCCCAGTTGATCAGCAGAGACCTTTTTGAAAAACCTGACTTAAGGGGAGGAGGTGCTCAGCTGAAACCACCTTGCTCAGAGTACAGCAGCAGGACCCTGATGCAAAGTACATAGTGTAGACTGCCCGCTCTGAGGAAGAAGCCACCCAGGTCACTCCCAAACTCAGGTTTTGAGGAAACACGTCAGAGCCTATTTCAAAAACTAAAACACTTCTGCTCATGGGCAAATGATGAGAAAATAAAGGAGTTCAAGTTTACTTCTCTCCCCTGACCATAACAGGCTCAGACTTGCAAATGGTCTCAACTTTAAATTTTAAACCTTGCACTACATTCCTTCATTGCTTTGCCCTTTCTGTTAACCCCTGCACATACAGCTCCCTGAAGTCTCCAAAACTCTTTATTCCACTAATTCTGACTTCTTTTGAATTGTACAAATGGGTAGGTTGGTTTTGCAGGAGAAAATTACTTAGAACTACAACAAAATTCCATCATATATTGAGTATGGCCATTGGAGTGATCATATTCTCTTCTGTCCAACTGATGGCTTAATTACTGTCTTTTTCCAAATGTTAATTTAATCCAAGTGAACATAGGGCTTGAACCTACATTAACACAATTCATCAATATGTCTTTCTTATTCACAATTTTCACGGTTGGTGCTCATTCGTTGTCTTTTCACATAGCCATGAAATGGGGCATTTAATTGGGATAGAGCCTGCTAAATATATTCTCCTATCTAAATATATCATAGCATAGTTCAATTTATTTTTGGACCAAAACTAATACTGTAGACATCAGAAGCATTCCCTGCTAAATATAACTTTAACCAACATAGGGCAGCATGGTGGCCAGCTCACAACTCCAGGGACCTGGTTCAACTCCCGGCTTGGGTCACTGTCTACGTGGCATCTGCATGTTTTCCCTATGTCTGTGTGGGTTTTCTCTGGGTGCTCTGGTTTCCTCCCACAACCTGAAAGATATGCCAGTTAGGTGCATTGACCATGTCAAATTCTCCCTCAATGTACCCGAATAGGTGCTAGATTAGAGGATTTTCACAGTAACTTTATTGCAATGTTACTGTAAGCCTACTATTGACACTAATAAATAAACTTTAAATTGCAACCTGGCGAAAAAAATGGAAATTCAATTCCTTAACATTAAAATGGTGCTTGTGATCAATTCGGTATAGCTGACAGATGAGTGTATAGATCACGTTGCATGGATTGATTTATTCTGTTTTTCCCCTGTGTTCCCAGTAAGTGGTTTTCCCCCAACCTCTTTTCTGATCACGGATTTGCAGGTAGACCTGTCTGCTGAACCAACTATTATTTTCACAAGAGCATATACCTAGCAGACTGTTATGCACTCAAAGGGCAGAGTCTTGAGCACTTCCCCAAGTGGAGCTTGGCACTGGAGGTGTTTTAATCAGGTGGGAGAGTGATCCCTACCCCAATTAATTCTGTGGCCCATGCATGGCCTTCCCACTCTCCACCAATTGAAGCCCTTAAATGGGAAATTAATGCTCATTTAAAAGAGTGATCTGCCAGTGCTGATATTGATCCAGAGGCAGGCAAGGGCTCACCATGCAGACAGAAAGACAGGCAAATCCTGTCTGATTGCTAGGTTGCTTGGGGGCTTTTGTTGGGATTGCAGTATGTGTCAGGGAACCTTATTCAAAGGCACTCAGTACTGATTGAGGAACCTGGTATCGGGAAGGGAACAATGGGAGCCACCACTGTACCCTTGTTCCTTGTTGTTGACCCCTCTGGCCTCCTCCCCCCCACCTGCATCCATGATCTCCCGCTACCCTAGGGGATATTCCTTGGCTGCAGTCAGGTATTGTACTGGCAGCAGCCATCTGATGGAGCTGCTGTCCAAGAACTGCCAGCACCTGATTGGCTAGCTGCCCTTGGCACGCAAGATTTTGACCCCAGGTTTTGTGCAACAGCAGTTTATGATGGGCTGCTGACTGCCATTGCTGCACAGGGATATTTTTCAGCATTAGTGTAAGAACAAGGGGCACGGGGACAAATGGGGGCATGGACTAGGAAGCATTGGTGTCAGGAGTATCAGAACAGGACTGGCAGATTGTCTTTAATCATATAATTTCCCTTCTGATGTAGTAGGTATAGTGCAGCTGGAATGTTCCTCAGGCATTTCAAGAACTTTACATAATGAACACTGAATTTCATTAAGTTTATGTTTATGAATAGATTCATGCCCCCTTTGTTTCCACCAGCTGCATTAGGAGAATGTTGTAGGCTTTGCAGCTCTAATCCTGACAGTAAAGAGAGTAGGTGCCTTCCATTGGATTATCATTGTAACTGTACTCTCAGGAATTGAGGTTGCAGTGTGCACGGTATCAGTGTTTACCTCAGAGAACACCTTCCTTCTGCTGTCTGTTACTGATCCATATGTCATTCATACATTCCTGCATAACATCTAGATGTGGACAAATACATTGCTTCATGTGATTTGCTTGGTTTTCTTACGCCAACAGAATGATACTCTGATGACATCTAAACTCAGGGTCTTTTGCCCTAGAAATTTAGCAGCAGCAATTAAACCCACGGACCTCCACAACCTTTCTGGTGTTCTCTCTGTAGCTTAGCTTAGCCATGCTGTTATGCTAGTCGTGTTTCAGGAATTTCTGTTCATTATTTGGTAGAAATTATCTGGAAGTTATGACACTGAATTGCTTTAAAATTAACTGAGTTAAAAAATGCAAAAAATCTTTCCTGTCACTGATGAAAGAAAATTGGAATTGTGCTGGCAAGAAGACTGCACTGTTATGTTAACATTCAGCTCACAATGCCCTTGGTGTTTTCCACAATGACCCAAGACCAGAAATACCTCATTATCTCACAGTAGGCTATCCATTTAACACTGTATACCTGGGTGAACGCTTGTGGAGGTGATGGGGGTCTTGAAACTGAAAGCTGCCTTATTTGTAGAAAACCCACCATATCTTGTTCAACTCAGGCACTTGGCAGGCCAGCAGTTGGCCTTCAGCCCTGAAAATCCAGCTCTGGGCCTCCAGCCCTGGCACTCCAGTCCTGAAACTCCAGCCCTGGCACTCCAGCCCTAGGCCTCAAGTCCTGGCACTCCAGTCCTGAGCCTCCAGCCCTGACATTCCAGCCCTGGTCTTCCAGCCCTGGCACTTCAGTCCTGGGCATCCAGCCCTGACATTCCAGCCCTGGGCCGCCAGCCCTGGCAGCTAGCCCTGGCTCTACAGCCCTGGACCTCCAGTCCTGGCACTCCAATTATATCATGAATGGCAGATTAGAAATGTTATGAGGGCACATCATCTTGTTTATATATAAAGACTTGCAAAGCCTGGACAGTGCTGATACCATGGACAGTTAGCTTACTTTGCATCCAATAAAGTGTATTTATTAGTGTCACAAGGAGGTGTACATTGACACTGTCATGAGGTTACTGTGAAAAAGGATACTTATTGTGTACAATGTTAATGCTTTCACCAGCAGGTCTTCTAGTCTTCGTCAGAGCTCATCCAGGTTTGAAACATCAGCTCTTTTCTCTTTTCACAGATACTGTCTGACCTGATTTTGCAGCATTTTCTGCTTTATGTCTAGATGATGGTGAGGTAGTGATAATGTCTCTGGATTCTCTGTGAACATGGGTTCAAATCCCACCACTGGCCACTGGTGTAATTTAAATTTAATTAATAAATACGGAATATTAAGCTCATCTCAGTAATGATTACTATGAAACAGCCATCATTAATGGTTGTAAAAACCCACCTCGTTCAGGAATGTCCTTAGGGAAGGTAATTTATTGTCCTTACCCAGCCTGGTCTTCATCTCTTCAAAATGGCCAAGCAAGCCACTCAGTTCAAGGGCAATCAGACATGGGCAATAAACACTAGGCTTGCCAGTGATGCCCACATCTTGTGAAAAAAGCTGAAAAAAACATCAGGGTGAAGAAGAATAAGTGGAGTTTTATATGAAATGTGTACAGATGGATTATAATTGATTAGGTTTTATTGTTTGCTGTGGAATCTGTTATTTAAGAGTTGGTTGGGTTTTGTGCAATCTAGTTAGGGTGAAGGGGTATACTTGTTTCTTGAGACTCCAGCACAGAAAATAACAGTGTAGCTATGAAAGCTGGGTACCTGAAGTGCAGACTGGATTAACAACATTCTGCTATCAGAATGTGTTACAATAACCTCCTTCAATATCTCTCTGGCATGCTCTGAATGCAGATTGCTCTGATGCTGGCCTTTGGGTGGCTTCAGCAACTCCAGATCTTTTAACATTGTCAAGTTGTTTTGAGTATCACAAGCAACCACAATGCAAGGCACATGTTTCAGAGCAGTCTATCTCTCCCTCCTGATCTTTCAATGCACTGGAACCTCCATTTCAGTATCCCAATAATTTTTTAGTGGCTTCTGTAGTTAGTGTATGTGCCATAATGTACCAAAGCAGTAGTGAGTCTTGACATAGACATAAAATCTACAGTGCAGAAGGAGGCCATTTGGCCCATCATGTCTGCACTGACTGCAATCCCGCCCAGACCCTATCCCCACACATTTACCTTAGCTAGTGCCCCCGACACTACGGGGAAATTTAGCATGGCCAATCCATCTAACCTACACATCTTTGGACTGTGGGCAGAAACCGGAGCACCTGGAGGAAACCCACGCAGACAGAGGGAGAATGTGCAAACTCCACATAGACAATGACCCAAGTAGGAATCAAACCCAGGTCCCTGGCACTGTGAGGTAGCAGTGCTAACCACTGTCCCATCGTGCTGTCATCTTGAAAGAAAGAATTGTATATTGTTGCTCAGAGTCTTAACAGTTTCTTCTCAATAGAATTAGGAGGCTGAATAGACTCATAACAAAAGTATTATAACACTCTTTTACCAAATTGGCAATGACATGGAGAACTTGATGCTGTTCACAAACAACTTGAATATTCAAGAAGTGAATATACTAAGAAATTTAAAGGGTTCCTAGTAGCCATCTGCAATACAATGAGATTATTATCAAATTCCCCTAAAATTTGGGAAATCTAGTAGAACTGAGTTGTTCTTTCAATAGTAAAAAGTCTGACAACACCAGGTTTTAGTCCAACCTATTTATTGTTCTTTCAAGCCATTTCTTCATCTCATTTCAAAATGGACGTGTATTCCAATTCTGTTAAAAATGGCAGAGGTGACCTGGTGAATGCAGAACTAGACTGTGGCTTGTCTCATATTACATTAACTCCAACTGAAGCCAGAAAAGAGGCACAAAAATTACCTATACTCAATTTGACTGCCATTGACAGAGCTTTTCAGATAATTGATCTGGAATGCAGGTCTGGATATAAAAACTGGCAAATACAACCATGTTCTAGGCACCACCCATGGATGCTGACGTTCTCTGCAATCTCCACCCAGGCTTCCTTGGTCCCGTGAGCAAGGTTCCTCCTCCCATCCCAGTGAAGGAGATTTCCTGCCTTGCCTGGGTAGAGAACTTGCAGAGAAAGATCACTGAACTGTGAGGCCACCCAGATCTTTGCTTCTTCCAGTGTTGCCCTGGTCTGCTCTTTGCTGCTGCAACAATTCTAAACAATGCCGGCAACCCTTTAGATTATCCTTTAAAGATAATCTAGTCATATGTTTTTTAAATGATATGAAAGCACCATTCATTCATAAGGGATTGCGTAAACAAGTTGTGGATTAATTTATTATTTCTAGGTACATATCAAAAGATAAACATGGACAAAAAAATTTGAAGACATCAGAGCTATAAAGCTTCGTGTATGCGCTCTGCTTAAAAGCAAAAATGAAACTAAAATTGGATTATATGACACGCTTCCTTCTCATGTTGTTATGTTGAAATCCCTTAAAGGTATATAACAACATCCCCCTTTTTTAAAGAAAGTTGCCCCCCTTCCAAAGAAGTGAAACTATTTACAATCCATTTTCACATTGAGTTACTATTATAGAACCGATAATTCTATGAGTCTTTAAAGCATAAAGGTAATCTGCTGCTACCCCCAGAACTTGTAATGGTAACCTTGTCTGGAGGTGTCTTTAATTGTTCACAGTGATCTGTGGGATTGTCATTCTTGGATGTTGTTTCTGGTTTCTTTTGGAGTCTTGTCCTAGATGGAGTAGAATTGCGCAGTGGTTAAGGAGCTGGAACATATCCAACTTGTCCTGGGTTACATTTCACCATTGTACCTTCACGCGTAATGACTTCACAGGACTTTGATTCCAAATAAATTCATATCACCTCAACAGGTTGCCATATACCTTCTGTAGAATCCTGGATACAAACTTGTTCTCCCAACTATAAACATGGCAATTTTGTACCTGCATTTTTTATTGTATATGTTAAGTCAATTTCTCTTGGAGTTTTATAAGCTGGTCTCTAGTTTTTGAGGGAGTAGATTGGATAACAGCAGGTGGATTGGTACACACTAGTTTGTTAAACATGAGCTCTGCTGGAGATGGAATAGCTGCATTTAAAGGTGTTGCTCTCAGATAACACTGCAATGTATAGATCTTGCTTGCCCTATTGACATTTGAGAATTTGGAATTTCACTGTGTGAATCATTTGTTCAGCTAGACTTCTCAGCCTTTGGCTGAGATCAAGTGTAGTATCGATATGCTGCACTTGGTTGAAGTCAAAAGGTTACATTGTGGTTTCATTTGAAGCAATTTTTTAAAGTGGTTTCTTGGTCTTTTAGGATTAAGCCTTGAAAGTGGTGCAATGCCTGTTCCAAACAGTTTTGATCATGTAGATCAAGCCCAAGACAGGAGGTGAGAGGCCAGTCTTGTCAGCTTGGATTGGGAATGAATAACTTGCTGTGACTCTGAATTGGACTTTGATTGGATTGAATTAGATATATAAAAAAAATTGTTCAGCTAGGCCATTAAATCTAGGATAATGAGAAGAATCATAGAATATCTACGGTGCAAAAGGAGGCTATTTGACCCATTCAATCTGCACTAACCACAATCCTACTCAGGCCCTAGCACATAACCCCACATGGTGTCCATGTGCATAGATTCCTGAAAGTTGGCACCCAGGTTGATAAGGCTGTTAAGAAGGCGTACAGTGTGTTAGCTTTTATTGGTAGAGGGATTGAGTTTCGGAGCCATGTTGCAGCTGTACAAAACTCTGGTGCAGCAGCACTTGGAGTATTGCATACTCTTCTGGTCACTGCACGATAGGCAGGATGTGGAAGAATTGGAAAGCGTGCAGAGGAGGTTTACCAGGATGTTGCCTGGTATGGTGGGAAGGTCTTATGAGGAAAGGCTGAGCGACTTGAGGCTGTTTTCATTAGAGAGAAGAAGGTTAAGAGGTGACTTAATAGAGACATTCAAGATGATCAGAGGATTAGATAGGGTGGACAGTGAGAGCCTTTTTCCTCGGATAGTGATGGCTAGCACGAGGGGACATAGCTTTCATTTGAGGGGTGATAGCTATAGGATAGATGTCAAAGGTAGGTTCTTTATTCAGAGGGTAGTAAGGGTGTGGAATGCCCTGCCTGCAACAGTAGTGGACTTGCCAACGTTAAGGGAATTTAAATGGTCATTGGATAAACATACGGATGACATTGGAATAGTGTGGGTTAGATGGGCTTTAGATTGGTTTCACAGGTCGGCGCAACATTGGGGGCCGAAGGGCCTGTACTGCACTGTAATGTTCTATGTTCTATATTCACTCTGCTAGTCCCTCTGACACTAAGGGACAATTTAGCATGGCCAGTCAACCTAATCTGCATATCTTTTGACTGTGGGAGGAAACCCATGGAGACACAGGCAGAACGTGCAAACTCCAGACAGACAGAGAAGAAGTAATGTGATCGATATTCTATGTCTCACACATATCGTGAAATGGCGGACCATTTTCTGTAATGATGTCTCTAAACACACCAAATAAACTGAAAATAGTGCTTATGTTGTTTATGGCAGTTGTGCAATTGTCAGATAAAGGGGCACTTTAGTAAAGTAGTTGATGAAGTCAGTGCCATGGAAATGAAAGAGGTTAACAGTGATATTGAGCCGAAGATGGGTAGGAATGAGTGGTTCTTTGTGCTGACAACAAATGCTCTTAACATGCCTCACACTTCTTGACGGTGACTGCAAAGTCATTGTCCATATCCAGCCAATAGATCATCTGTCTTGCAAGTTTTCTCCAATTTATGCCCGCATGTGAGTGAGTGTTGGCCTGTATGGTTTCCACGAGATTGATGGTGTGAATCATATGTTCCCTCACTTTGTTTCATCATGCATATCATTGTCCTGTTTTGGTTTGTCAATCACTTTAGAAATAAGTTTCTGACAGGATGTCGGATGGTCATTTTTATGGTTTGGAGTGAGTTTGAATCAATGCACGGCTCGTTGTTTAAGTGGACAACTTATGTCAAAGTGAACCAGGGTTCCTCAACTTGCCCTATCATGTATTCTACAGATGCTAAAAGTTTGTGCTGTGACAGTGATGCTTTCTATTCAGCCCCCTTCTGGGTTCTGGGTGAGACTGATTACATGGGGAGGCACTGAGAAAGAAAGATCCATTATTCAACAACAGAAAACTGAGGAAAACATGAGATATGAGTAAATTTTATGTTTTGGCATTTGCTTTGCAGCTGATAAGCCATGAGAAAGTAATAACACATTCACAAGCAGGGATTTCAACACATTCATCAATTTTAGAAGTCAAAAGTTGAATATTTTTTATTGCCAAACTGAATTTATACAATGCTTCTGTCTACATTAGAATGCTAATGAGCATTTCTCAAGAGATTTAGGCAACTTTTAGAGGATTGAGCACATTAAATAATTACTTGTAGCTTAATGAGTGGCTTTGCTTCATTATTATAGATATGCTGGGGCCTCAGTTGTCCATTATCTGTGACATATCCAAGCTTGAAAGAAGTATATTGAGAAAAGTTGCATGGAGCTGCCATTGTATTAAAAAAGATCCAGAAGTATATTTGTACTTAATGTACTAATAGGTCTGGATTTTGCTTATTTGCAAAATTCCTGTCAGAAGTAGGACAGGGTAGGACTTCCAACCATCAGCTGTTCTCACTGTGAACCCATGCTATTTCCCAGATGGGGGCCAATTACACATGCAGGGAGGCCACTGTTGCAGGAAAACAATAAAATCCTGCTGCAATGTTTCACACACTGCAGCAATTTGGTGCAGGCCAATGACTTCATTAAACAGAGGAGCCTAATTGCAAATAAAAAAATCCTTCTGCAAATAATTATTCTGGAGAGGCAAGAGAGTTGTAATGCGATCAAGTAGAAATTAAAGGACAGAGTCATTAGAGCACAGAAGGCCACTCGACCCACGGAGTCAATGCTGACTCCCAGTCAATCTCATTCTCTAGTCTACTCTCATAGTTTTATGAATTTCAGAAAGACATTTGGTGATCTTCACTGTACATATCAGCTGGCTTGCACCAACAAACATCTTTAAGGTTGTTTTTCGCAAGTAATTTTGAAGAAATTGAGGAAAATTAAATGCGGGTTCCAAGACTTGCCCACTCATTATCATTTACATGTGATGAGACAGGCAATTAATGAATGATCAGATACAGCCTCTAATAAGTTCCAGCTGTTACTTTTAGAGAATAGAATTCAGTGTTGCCCTATTAACGAATTTTCTTCTATTATGTGTGATGGAATATCACAAAAACAGGTAGTAGTCAAGAGGTTAATGCAGGCTCCAGATACTAAAAGGACATTTACCCCAGGATGACCATTCAGTAGCCTGAAACGCAAGCTGAAATCTGAACCAATCTAAATCAGTAACAGTCTATGATAATTCCAGATGGCAAATCATCCAGAATGGGAATGCACTTGTCTGCTTCTATTCTTATTTATCCAATCATGGACAGAGAATCAACTGCAATGGCAGCTCTTCATGCTCCCCCTGTTTCCTCTTTTTAGATGCTCCTTCATACTTACTTCTTCTTGGTCATCCTTCTGTGGATCAATTTAAAATGTTATCGATAAAGCTTGTGATGCATCTTGGGGCACTTCACTGTTTCACAATTGTTGTTTTGAAGTCTGCAATCTTTAATTTATAATCCTTCAACAAGCAGCTAATGGAAGGAAGTGCACAAAGAACATGGTTCGGGCACAGTAAAAGAAAATGACTTTGGCAGTCATCTTCCAGCATTCCCCGTGCAACTAATCAATGCTAAAAGAAGTTAATTGACCTTTTCAAAGTAGTGAAAATAATAGGGAGCAGTCAGAACTTCCAACAGTGCACTATAATTAGCAGTTTTCTTATTTATTTACCCTCACTGTTTTAACACAATTAGCAACTTGTTAATGAGCAGTGGGTACCCAATGCTCTTGATACTCCTTGCTTCAGCAACAGTTCCTTTGCTTCAAATACAGCAGGTAAGGAAACAGTAGAAGACTTGCACAATTTATCCTCTCCTTCACATGTTCTCAGGTGGCATGGTGGCACAGTGGTTAGCACTACTGCCTCACAGTGCTAGAAACCTAGGCTTGATTCCAGCCTTGGGTGATTGTGTGGAGTTTGTACACTGTCTCTGTGGCTGCATGGGTTTCCTCTGGATCATAGCAGTTTACAGCAAGGAAACAGGCCTTTGGCCCAACTTGTCCATGCTGCCCTTTTTTTTTAAACCCCTAAGGTAATTCCAATTGCCCAATTTGGCCCATATCCATCAATACACATCTTACCCATATAACTGTCTAAATGCTTTTAAAGGATAAAATTGTACCCACCTCGGTTACTACCTTTGGCAGCTTGTCGCAGACACTCACCGCCCTCTGTGCGAAAAAATTGCTCCTCTGGACACTTTTGTATCTCTCCCCTCTCACCTTAAACCTCTGCCCTCTAGTTTTAGACTCCCCTACCTTTGGGAAAAGATATTAATTATCTAACTGATCTATGCCCCAGTTTCCTCCCACAGATGCAGATTAGGTGGATTGGCCATGCAAAATTTCCCCCTGGTGTCCAAAGATGTGTAAATTAAGGAGATTAGCCATGGTAAATGCACGGAGTTACGGGGTTAGGACTGAGGATGGGCCTGGATAAGATTTTCTTTCAGTGAGTCAGTGCTGTATGGCCTCCTTCTGCACCGCAGGGATTCTATGGTTCGATCTTTCTCATTGCCCTTTGCAAAATGCTTTCCGATTCCAGGGTTCATTTCAATATTGACACACAGAGAGTCCCCCCCCGACTTTCTAATTTCTTCCTGAGTGGGGAAACCATCAGCAAAGATAAGAATTCCAACCCAATCCCCAGTAGTCCCCAGCCACCTCCAACCCCCAAAACTGCTGGAAAGCATCAATCTTTTACCTCAGAAGATTGAAAGAGCATACAATACTGTATTGCATCCATGATCATAAGCAGCAGGGTGGTAAGGGATTAGTTTACATTAAAATGTTTTGCTCATAGACAGGATATTTGTGAAATGATTTTGGTCAAGGTTGAAAACACCTGTAAGGAGAAGTAATAGAACGTTTTACAAATGGGGACCATGATAATTACGGAGAAGAGCCGCTTGCCAGCAAGAGAATTAGTTTGTTGCCAAAGGAAGAATGCGATTAGGCCAAGACTCATTTGGCAGTGGGTTTAGATTTTACTTATCTAGAGTTTCCCTTGTGAGCTCTGCCCACAACTGGCTGGCAGCTGGCAGAATTCAGTTTTTGATTCGTGAAGAAGACATTGCTGACTAGTAAATTGAAGTACTTCTGTATAAGTGTGCAGACACAGAGGCAAAAGTAGTGGAGATTGAGCCAAAGGAAATTTAAGATGCCTGAAACTTGGCAACTTTGCAGTGCTCCCGCTGAACACCCAGGAGTAAAAAAGGACTCCAATAAATCGTATCTTCTACCATCATTTGCCTACAGCAGACAGAGGAAACTGTGCTGACAAATCTTGGGATGGCAATTCTTCCTCCTCTGTAGGTTCAGGAGTGGGTTTGCCTTATGAAAAGGTTACTTCAAAAAATATTCAGGTTTTACTTTGTATTAGTGCTGTACAGAAAATTTATATTATTCCTAAGAATAGTTTCTTTGCATTTTCATTCTTTTCATTTAGAAAGGACAAAGCTTACAAACAGCAAGACCTGACGTGATTTGTGAATAGTAATCTTGCTGTCCACCATAAACATAGAAACATAGAAAGTAGGAGCAGGAAGAGGCCATTTGGCCCTTTAATCCTGCTCCACCATTCATTATGATTATAGCTGATCATCCAACTCAATATCCTGATCCTGTCTTATCTCCATATCCTTTAATCCCCTTCACCCAAGAGCTATGTCTAATTACTTCTTGAAAACATAAAATGTTCTGGCCTTTTCTGCTTTCTCTGGTAGCAAATTCCACAGGCTCACCACTCTCTGGGTAAAGAAACTTCTCCTTGTCCCAGTCCTCAGTTCAGGATGGCACAGTGGTTAACACTGCTGCCTTACAACACCAGGGACCCAAATTTGATTCTGGCCTTGGGTGACTGTGTGGAGTTTGCACGTTCTCCATGTGTGTGTGTGTGTGTGTGTGTGTGTGTGTGTGTGTGTGTGTGTGTGTGTGTGTGTGTGTGTGTGTGTGTGTGTGTGTGTGTGGCTTCCTCCAGTGCTCCAGTTTTCTTCCACAGTCCAAAGATATGCAGATTAGGTGGATTAGCCATGCTAAATTGCCCCTTAGCGTTCCAAGATGTGTAGGTTAGGTGCATTGGCCATGGTAAATGCACAGGGCTACAGGGATAGGATGAAGGTGAATGCTCTATCAGAGAGTCGGTGTAGGCACAATGGGCTGGATGGTCTCTTTCTGCACTGTGGAGATTCTATGGTATTCCATGTTTCTAAATGGTTTATCCAATATCCTTAGATTATGATCTCTGATTCTGAACTTCCTCAACATAAGGAACATCCTTTCTGCATTTACGCAAACTAGCCCCATTAGCGTTTTGTGGGCTTCTATGAGATACCCCCTCTTCTGAACTCCAGCGAATATAATTCTAAATGATGCAATCTCTCCTCATATGTCAATCCTGCAATCCCAGAAATCAGTTTGGTAAACCTTTGCTTCCTCAGATAAGGAGATCAAAACTGCACACAATATTCCAGGTGAGGCCTCACCAAGGCCCTGTATTATTGCAGCAAGGCATCCCTGTTCCGAACTCCAATTCTCTTGCTATAAAGGCAAACATATCACTTGCATTCTTCTCCTTTGCCTGTTGCACCTTCAGTGACTGGTGTACTAGGACACCCTGGTTTCATTGTAATTCCCCACTCTCATTTTATTATCATTTGGATAATAATCCAACTGCCTGTTAATGCTATCAGAGTGGATAACCTTACATTTATCCAAATTGTACTGCATCCTCCATGCATTTATCCATTCACCCAGCTTGTCCAAATTATACCAATGTATTCTTGCATCCTCTTCACAGCTCACCCTCCCACCCAGCTTTGTGTCATTTGCAAATTTGAAAATATTACAATTTAATCCCTCATCTCAATCATTAATATATACAGTGAATAGCTGCGGCCCTAGCACTGATCCCTGCATCACTACCTGCCATTGGGAAAAAGACCCATTTATTCCTCTTTGTTTCCTGTTTGCCAGCCAGTTTTCTATCCATCTCAACACAATACCCCCAAATTTTATATAAATTGCAGACACAAATGTATGATCAACAGAATATCTTCAACTAACTGTCATGGCAAGAAATTTTCAAAGCTTGAGACTCTGAGTTCTCTCAAAGACGTAAGGGACAGAATCTTACTCCCTCTGAAATTCATCTACCATTGGAATCAAAGGGAGGCCTGATCATAACGATACCTGGTCGCTACTTGACATCACAATCTTGCAGGTGGCCTGATTAAGAGACCAGTTACTCTGTCACTCCCCAATTAAGGATGGCAGACATCCCAAGGCTGGTATCAATCAGAGGCCACTAAGCTGTGGACAGCTGGCAAGTCCACTAGGAGAGGTGGGCACTGCATGTGGACAACCATGAGGCCAGGAGAATGCCTTAAAATGGAGATGATCTGTGAAACATCATGAAATCTTATAAATGAAGAATGACACAGCTGGCAGTCAATCATTGAGGAGCACAAATCCCTTCATAGGATTGCTTATGGCCATAGCCCTCTAATCTCTGTGACTCCGTGATGGGGATGTTCATTTAACAGAGGTATTGATGTCTTCCACGCTGGTCCAAACTGCAATAGTGGGGAGAGGGAGGGTGGGGTAGGTGTGCTTCTGACATCAGGAAGATCACAGGAACGTTGAAAATTGTGACTTAATTGATTACCACCGCTGCTGGGCAGATAACTGTCCCTGTCTCCAGTAAGATCATTCAGAGGCTGGAACACATGGGGAAAGAGATAGAGAGGTTCTTGATTAATAATGGGGATTCAGGGGTTATGAGGAAAAGGCAGGAGAATGGAGATGAGAAAAATATCAGCCATGATTGAATGGCATAACAGACTCGATGGGCTGAGCAGCCTAATTCTGCTCCTATGTTTATGGTCTTATAGTTTAACTGATCAGACATCATCTTCAGATTTGACTCCCTGTCCTTCTTCCAACCCAGCTTCCTGTGGTTCTGGAAAGATTCCACCAAAGGCTTTAATGACATCCAATGTTGGCCTCTTTTAAGTGACATACAATGTTGGAGGCATGATGTACCTCACATCATCTCCTTGTTAGGTTTTCAAAAGTCAAATCACTTGTATCATTAGAACATGCTTCTTCGAAACTTTGGACCAGATGCAGAGAGCTAGGTGGAGGAGATGAGATGGGGAGGTGAAAAATCATCCAACTTTTAAAAAGGCTGTAAATAGTTTTAAATATTTCTCAGTTATATGTTGGGCTGGAGGAAGAAAGAGCACAAAGAAAATAATCATAAAATAATTCTGTATCATTATGTTTGATGTGAAAAAAATTAAATGTCATCATTATGTTACAAATCCTATTTCCAGTAGATGTTATTAGAATGTTTTATTAGATATTTTTCCATGTTTTGACATTTTTATTATATTCAATGAACAATTTGGAAAGCCAATTAATTTTTATTCAGAGTAAATTTGTTTTACATTACGTACAGTATTTCATGGCTGAGATGATATAAGATGAAAGAAAAGATGTGCCGTAAAAATCTTCAGGAAGCAGACTGCATCCATAGAGCATAATGTACCTGCCTGCCAATTACCAATGACAAGTGGCTTAGTTTACTCAAGGTCAACAGGAAGCCCGTTGCAGAGCTTTGCCATCTGCAGCCAGTGCACCATTCAACCAAGTTCAAATATCCAGTTAGCAACGTGTAGTTGGCAAGGTGAATAATGCTTTCAAATGTGAAGCTTGTGGCTCATTCCTGGCCAGCACTGCAGAAGCAACTAATGTGCTGTTCACAGATAAATTAAACAGGTGAGTGATGCCTTAGTCAGCATGGTTCACACTTCCATCTCCCTTTTTATCACACAGCTTGAAACTGTTCCCACTGTCACTGCATTGCTGCATTTTTCAAAATGTAGGGAAACATAGATGACTGCCTTTTGCCCAACTTGAAGCTTGTCCTGTGTGGTCTAGTCAGCTTCCATTTCTGTGATATAATCATTTAACATGTGAACACTTTGGAAAATATGAGCAAAGCAAGATTTTCGATTGGAAGTTGTAGTTTCAGTATGTGGCTTGGTGAGACACAATGGCTGGAATTTTCTGGCCATTCACTTTCCGCCGCTGCTGCCTGTGAGAATGGAGAATTTGGCACGCAGTCAAATTTCCTTCCCCTGCAGTAGGACAGGAGAATTCCAGTTGTAGATGAGGGCAGAGAATCCAGCCAAATAAATGGTGAGTAAGTTTTTTTTAGGTTCAAGTATTAGTGTCATAAGTAGGCTTTCATTCACATTGCAATGAAGTTACGGTGAAAATCCCCTAGTCACCGCACTCTGGTGCCTGTTCTGTACACTGAGGGAGAGATTAGAGTAGCCAATGCACCTAACCAGCACCATGGGAGGAAACCAGAGTACCCAGAAGAAACCCACACTGAGAATGTGCAGAGCCCGTACAAACAGTGATCCAACTGGGAATTGAACCTGGGTCCCTGACAGCAGTGCTAACCATTATGCCACCAAATAATTTGGCATAGACGATAAGTAGATTCACAGAAAATGTTGTGAGGTTTGTAACTGCTATTTGACAGTATTTTCTCCCCATGTTGTTTCCCATTCCTTTCTGGTCCCAATAGACACCGAATTTGAATAGATTAAAAGCAAAATACTGTGCTAGAAACTGAAACAAAAACAGAAAATGCTAGAAAATCTCAGCAGGTCTGACAGCATCTGTGGGGAGAGAATAGAGCCAATGTTTCTAGTCTAGGTGACCCTTCATCAGAGCTAAGAGTAAAGAGAATTAGCACAGATTTGTACTATGAGGAAAACATCTGGTCTCCACGAATGAGGAACAGCCCTGTTGGCCTCGTTGGTGGAACCAGAAGCCCGGGGAGGCCAAGAGCAATGGGGATGCCCCTTGGGCAGCACCAGCTTGGCAGTGCCAGTCTGGTATCTGGGCAATTCCCAGTGGGGCTAGGGCATATGGGATGGGGCCTGTGAGGGCAAGGCCTGAAGGGAGTAGGACTTGAAGGGGCAGGGCCTGAAGGGATGGGGCATGAAGGGACTGGGCATGAAGGGAGTGCCCAATTGGGGGTGGGGGGCAGGCTGCCACTCTACAATGGGATTGGAACATGGGGGAAGTGTGGCCTGCTACCACTCTGGACCGGATCGGGGGGTCAGGGGGGTGCAATTGGTTTTGGCGGCGGGGGTTGACAGCAGAGGGTTAGATGGCCAGGGGCAGTGGGGCTTGTGTTTGGCCATGGGATGCCGTGATTGTGGGTGAAAGGAGAGGTGCTGGTTCCGGCTGGTTCTAGCAGCAGGACCCTGACAGCTGTCTCTCCAACTATTGAGCGTGTGCAGCATCAGAGGTCTGCGCATGTATAGCAGCTCCCTCTATAAGCTGGCTGGTGAATTAAGCCCAGCCCACTGCCTGCAGCAGCTAGAAACAGTCTACACCAATTTTTCAATGTCTAATTGAATAAGATTGGGTGTGAAGACTCACCCAAAAAACCAATCAGGAATTCTCCCATTTCCATGCTAGCTGGATGCTTAAAATCAATCTTGTAAAATATTGCCCAGCATGTCTTCCAGTATAGCACTTTCTCAGTGACGCACTAGAGTGTCAGCCTACATTCTTTGCTAATCCCCAGACTTGGGAGCATATTCTAACAATGGAAATTTTCTGAGAAAGACAGCACCAGCGCAGTGAAATGTTTATCTCATTGAAAGGTATTAAATCTTAGAGGGTTTGACATGGGTGGGTGTGTAAGGGGGGTAAGGGGTGGGGAGGTTTACTGAGAGATTATTGTTCCTGGAAAAGACAGTACTTTACAAGAAAAGATAACTTAGCAGTTTTAAAGAAGCTGGAAACCTCTTAGAAAGTTACAAAATAGGAGTAAGAGTCAGCCATTTGGCCTTTTGAGCTTGTTCTGCCATTCAATATGACCATGGCTGATCCTTTATCTCAACACCATATGCTGCACTCTCCCATAACTCTTGAGAAATCTACTTTTTCCTTCTTAAATATACTCAGTGACTTGACCTCCACAGCCTTTTGTAGTATAGAATTCAACAGGTTCACCATGCTCTGAGTAAAGAAGTTTCTTCTCATTTCAGTCCTAAATGGTCTATCTCATATCCTGAGACTGTGATCCTTTGTTCTAGACCCCCAGCCAGAGGAAATAACATCCCTGCATCCAGTCTGTCCAGCCTGTCAGAATTTTATACTTTTCAATTAGATCCCCTCTCATTCTTCTAAACTTGAGCGAATACAGTCAATCCAGATTCTCATCTGACAATTCTGGCAATTCAGAATCAGTCTGGTCAGCTTTTGCAAGGAAATCCTGTCCTAGATAAGGAGATCTAAACTGACTCTGATGGACTGTTTACAAGAGGGTCACATGGTGGTTTATGGCTTTGAAAAAATGCATGCCTGGAAATCTATGTAAAAATGCTGCTAGTTGGTTTGCTTTTCGGGAGAAAACAAGAAAGATCAACTGCTTAGGTAGTGAAGACAACAGCTGCAAAAGCTCCTGACCCAGTCGAAAGCAAAATGTAAATGGAAGTTGCTCTAAAGTCACCCTGTGTTCTGAAATTGACTGACTGCAAATTTTCTGCAAAGTCTGCCTGAAATGTAGTGGAAGAATCATTGATCGTTTCACAGACCTTAGAGGCACCATGTCAAAGACTCCATCATCTATTCTTTGCCCTTGAACAATTGACTTTTAACCTTTTGGCAGAATTCATCTTTCTTTTTACACTGTGTGTGTGTGTGTGTGTGTGTGTGTGTGTGTGTGTGTGTGTGTGTGTGTGTGTGTGTGTGTGTGTGTGTGTGTGTGTGTGTGTGTGTTTAAGTTAGGGTATAAGTTAGGGTATTTAAAAAGAATAATTGCTATGTTTTCATATTTCATACTTTCTGTTAAGAAGCTTTGTCCTCCACTTGACAAGTCTATTTTTATAGTAAAATAATTATTTTGCTGCTTATTGAAGGAACCTGGGCATTAAGTGCTCATTCTGAGGTTCCTAGATAAAGCACATACTCTAGATAAAGCACATATATGGCCATATAGTTAGCTGGAGAAACATTTGAAGATATATTGTGACCTGTGGAGTAGTGGAACCAGAGACATGTGCATTCCTGCTATCTTGGTCATATCAACATCTTAATTCAGTTGCTATTTTAGTTCTGTAGCCATTACCACTGTGAGATCTGTCCACAGGTAAAAGTTGAGGTTTGGAGTGGGGCTGTGATCTTGTTAAGAATGATGAAGTTAATCACATCTGTTCTCGAGTATCTCCAAACCACAGTCAAGTAAAGCATCTGGGTAACTATGGTAAGGGGAGGTGGGGTGGGGGTTGGGGGGGGGGGCGGGTTGCAATTATTACTTTGCAAATCCTTTTCTGAAAACTTTCCATGGCTTTAAGTTGTTACTTTGTGATTTTGTTCAATCACAGTGATGTTCCACATTCCATTAGGGGTGAATAAAACTTGTAAAAATGGTTATTTCATTCCATCATTATTAATTCAGCACCCCTTCCACGTGCATGTATACACTCCTATTGGAACATTTGGGGTAAAAATCATTATTGCTATTATTATAATCACAGCCCCACTCAAGCTGTCAATTTTCCAAAGCATTCTGCTACATGCCAGACAATTATCTGGGCCACACAGATCTGATCCCCCCTCCTTCAAATATCACCTTTAATAAAGGAAAAAGAAGGGAACATATCTCTCACTCTTCAAAACACAGGAGGACTATTGCCCAATTTTAAAAAGCAGATAATAAAAAGCATCACATTTAAAATAACATTTAATAATAAAGCCAAAGTGTGCTTCAGGCAACCGAATCTATTAAATTAATTTTATTACAGTGGGTTTCACAAATCGTAATAGTATTTTGAGATCATATTATCTAATCTCATTTGTTATACTCGGAATACTGAGGCCCAATGGTTTGATCCATGATATATAAGTAATTACACTCAAACAGCGAGTGTGACATGAAATTGTCACGATGTAATTTAGGGGAAGGTGCTGGTTTAGTGATAATGTCATTGGACATGGATCAAATCCCACCACACATAGCAAGCAGTATTTAAATTTAATAAAAATCTGGAATTTAAAAAAAAGCTAACCTCAATAATGAAATTATCATCCATTGTTATAAAAGCATACCTAAATGGCAATGCCCTTTAAGGAAGAAAATCTGCTCTTTACCTCATATAGGTCTGACCAGATGCAGTGAAATGTGATTAACTTTGTGATGTACTTTGAAATGGCTTGGCAAGCCACTCAGTTGTATCAAACAGTTATGCAGAAAAGTCAAAAAATAATTAAATGGGACAGAACAGCAGGCATTAGCCTTGGCACTAGAAATGACAATGGCGTACCCAGCCCTGCTGACCCTGTAAAGTCCTCTTTAATAACATATGTGCCAAGATTGGGAGAGCTGTCCCACAAAGTATCAAGCAACAGCCTGACTCACTGAATCATATGCTACAGATGCCACCACCAATATCCCTGGGTATGTCTTGCCCATCAAAAGGACAGATCCACTAGAAGTCATGGTATGATGCCATGCAGTCATAAGGAAGCTGCCCTTGGAGTCCTCAACTCTGTGAAGTTTCAAGGCATCAGATGAAACATGGGCAACAAACTTCCCGCTGGTTACCACCTACTGCACTCTCGTTTCCCAGCTGCTGTGTCTGTGCTCCACATGTTGAACATCAATTGGAATCACCACTTGTGGTGACAGGGCAACGTATTCAGGATGGGTGATTTTCAGTGTCCATCAGAGTGGCTCAGTAGCATCATTACTGACTGAGCTGACCAAGCCCTAGAGGAAACAGCTGCTAGAGTGAGCCTGCAGCAGTGGGTGAAAGAAACAGCAAGTGGGAAAAAGCTACTCGATCTCAGCCTTACCAATCTACCTGTCCCAAATGGATCTATCCATGACAATATTGGAAGGAGTGACCATCACACAGTAGAGTCAAAGCCCTGAGTTCACACTGAGGATTTTTCTATTACATTGTGTGGAACCACCACCATGCTAAATAGGATAAATTAAGAACAGATTTAGCATCTCAAAATTGGACATCCATGAGGTGCTGTGGGCCATCAGCAGCAGAATTGCTTTCAACCACAATCCATGAGCTATTCACTGAGCATATTGTTCATTCTACTATTACCATCAAATCAGGAGATCAAACTTGGTTCAGTGAAGAGTGCAGGAGAGCATACCAGGAGTAGCGGCAGACATACCTGAAAATGAGGCATCAACTTGGCAAAGCTACAACACACGAGAACTTACATGGCAAATAGTGGAAACAGCATGCAATATTTTAAAAATTAATTTACGGGATATGGGCATCATTAGGTAGACTAGCACTTATTACTGATATCCTTGGTGGATTATCCATCTTGGCCTTTCTGGAGGAAGATGGTTACAAATAATGGACAACAAATGCTAACCTTGCCAACAATGCCCACCCTTTATGAAATAATAAAAAATGTATTGAAGCCAAGAAAATGAAACAAGACAATCTGGAATAAAAATACTTAAGGGGGAGGGAGCCAACTTCAGTGGGCATGAACGCAGCTGGGCCAGATAGACTGGAATGAAAGGTTGGTGGGAAAAACTGTGGCTGATCAATGGGCTACCTTCAAAGCAGAGATGGTGCAGATACAGTCAAGGTATGCTCCCTTAAAAGAGAAAGATAAGACAAACAAATCCAGAGCTCCCTGGATGAAAAATGAGATAGAAATTTAAGATATGGAAGAAAGGGTTTGCTTATGACAGAAGTCAGGTAGAAAATACAATTGAGAACCAAGAAGAATACAGAAGATTCAGAGGGGAGGTGAAAAAGCACATTGAGAAGCAAAGAGAGATTATGCAGCTACAGTGAGACATCTTTGTTCTGTGTTCGCATCTTCTTGCAATGAAGGCCAAAATACCATTTGCCATCCTAACTGCTTACTCTACCTGCATGCTTGCTTTTAGTGTACAAGGACACCCAGGTCCCTTGGTATGTCAACATTTCCTAATTTATAACTTCAGTTACGAGGACAGATTGGAGAGTTTGGGGCTGTTCTCCTTGGAGAAAAGAAGGTTAGAGGAGATTTGATGGAGATGTTCAAAATTATGAGGAGTCTGTACAGAGTGGATAGAGAGAAATTGTTCCCCATCGTAAAAGGATCAAATGCCAGAGGGCACAGATTTAAAGTGAGTTGCAAAAGAAGAAAATGTGATGTGAGAAAATGTGGAATGTGAGAAAAACCTTTTTCACACGAGTGGTTCAGGCCTGGAAGTGTGGTGGAGACATGTTCAATCAAGGCACAGCATGGTGGCACAGTGGTTAGCACTTCTGTCTCACAGCATCAGCGACCTAGGTTCAATTCCTGGCTTAGGTCACTGTCTGTGCGAAGTTTGCACATTCTCCCCGTGTCTGCATGGGTTTTCTCCAGGTGCTCTGGTTTTCTCCCACAGTCCAAAGATGTGTGGGTTAGGTGGATTGGCCATGCTAAATTGCCCCTTAGGGCAATTTAGGAGAACTAGGTAGGATGAATGCATGGGGATATGGGAATAGAACCTGGGTGGGATTGTGGTTAGTGCAGACTCGATGGGTTGGATGGCCTCCTTCTGCTCTGTATGATTTTATGATTTAAGAGGGCATTCGATGATTGTTTGAACAGAAACAATGTGCAGGGGTACAGAGAAATGGCAAGGGAATGGCACAAAGTCATGATGCTTGTTTGGAGAATCAGTGCAGACACAATGCACCATAACAATTCTGTGATTCTGTGAGTTTACTTCCGCCACATTTTCATCAGTGCATTCCAGATCCTAACCACTCACTGCATAATAAAACTTTTTCTCATGTCCCCTTTAGTTCTTCCGTCATCACCTTAAATCAGTGTCCTCTGGTTCTCCACCCTTTCAATGAGAACAATTTCAGTTTATCTATTTTGTCCAGATTCCTTGTGGTTTTGTACGCCTCTAGCAAATCTGTTTTTAACCTTCCCTTCTTATAGGAGTACAGCATCAGTTTCTCTAATCTATCTTCATAACTGAAGTGTCTCATCCCCGGAGCCCTCCTTGGAAATCTTTTCTGCAGCCATTCTAAAGCCTTCAAACCCCTCCTAAAATGTAGTGTTCAGACTATTGGACATAATACTCCAGTTGAGGCTGAACCTGTGCTTTATAAAGGTTTACCATAAGCTCCTTGTTTTTGTACTTTATGCATCTATTTATGAAGCCCAGGAGACTGTGTGCTTTATTAACCATTTTCTCAATCTACCCTGCTGCCATCAACAACTTGTGCACAATAACCCCCAAGTCCTTCTGCTCCTTCCTGTACAATTTTAGAATTGTATCCTTTATTTTATATTTCCTTTCTTTGCTCTTCTTCCAAAATGTATCTCTTCACTTTTCTTTGGATTAAATTTTATCTGTCACATATCTGCCCATTCCATCAGTCTATGTCCTTTTGGAATCCATTACTATCCTCCTCGGGGTTTCTTCCTACTGGTATGACTGAAGTGATACACACGTGAAGTGAAGAGCGTACTGATTGCACACTTTGACCATGAGAGCCATATTTTCAATCAAGTAAAATATTTCTTTTGTTTTTACCACTTGAAGTTGATGACAATTCTATTAATATATGAATGATTAAGCATTTTCTACAACTTGTGAAATATTCGGTGTGTATTAAATGTATTTAATCTTATTCAAGGGTCACTAACTATCATCATAGAAATCTATAGTGCAGAAGGAGGCCATTTGGCCCATCAAGTCTGCATGGACAACAATCCGACCCAGGCCCTATCTCCAAAATCCCACATATTTACCCTGCTAATCCCTCTAGTACACATCCCAATTTAACAAACCTGCACATTTTTGGACTGTGGGAGGAAACTGGAGCACCAGGAGGAAACCCACACAGACATAGGGAAAATGTGCAATCTCCACACAGTGACCTAAGCTGGGATTCAAACCCAGGTCCCTGGAGCTGTGAGGCAGCAATGTTAACCACTGTGCCACCCAATAATCTTACCACCATTAGGATGAAGGAAGGCCACTCAGACAACCCATTCGCTAGCCTAGGTTGCCCATCACTGTTTTATAGGATTCGTACGAAGGATGTGGGAAAGTTGAATTGATTCAGTGATTGTTGTCTCTGGGTGTGTGGGGACAGCAGAGTCTGTCAGAGTACTGACTGACCGCTCCAAACTTAAGGATTTCCACACTAATCTGAATATCCCTGAAATTGCTGGGGAGGAGGGGGTCAATTTCAAATAAATAATACGGGCGAACGTGATAGTTCGGCGTTAATATCCACACCCCGCCCCTCAGGCAAAATTCAGCGCTTGAACTGTGCTTCTCTTTCCACAAATGCTGCTTGTCCTGTTGAGTATTTCCAGCATTTTCTAATCATATTTCACATTTCCAGCACCCGCAGTATTTTGCTTTTTGTTCTAACATAAGGTTTCCATGGCAGCTCAGTCCCAATGAAAGGATGTATCTGTCTGGACGCTGGAATAACTGCAGTCTCTAAGGGCAGAGTTTGGAACTAAAAGATGTGTCACTAGTACAGCATTATTAAAACTTCAGTTAAAAAAAGTCAGCGAAATCTGCAGCACTTCTGCCTGCATTGTGTGCGTACGGATTACATCATTATAAACTCAGACTGTAACCTAACAATAACTACTCTGATAGAATGAAGGGAATTTGTTTCCATTTAATACAATCAACACAGATTCCAGCCTTTTGTGTTTGGTTTGTGAAACTAAACAGAGGTAAAATGTTCCAAGTAACTTACAACTTCAATATAGTATGTAACATGCAGCGAAAAGTGTGCCATCTTGCGGGTATTCTTGCAGGGGCATGCCAATTCTTTTTAATATACCCAAATATTCATGAAGTTTGTAAAAAAAACGATGTAAGTTTCTTTAGATGGAATGTTCTTAACTTTAAAGTGTAGCATTTTTTTAAAAATACTTTGCAGAAGTTTTTTTCCCCCTCCCAATGCTGGGAGCACAGTGGATTTTTGAATACAAATATAAGATGTTCTGCACGCATTTTTTTCGTTGGTGCTGGCTGGCGTCTCAGATGTTGCTCCGTCACCTCATATAACACCAGCTGGGTGACTCCCAGTCCCTGTGTGTGTGTGTCTCTCTCTCTCTCTGGCAGTGAGTCAACGCAGCAGTGTTGAGACAGCGCCCTAACACCCTAGCCTGCTGGCTTTGATTGACAGCCAGTCCGCGGCGCCCTGCCAGGCTAGCAACGTTCCAAAATAGAATCCGGGTGACGTCACCGGGCCCACGGGAGGCGCCGATAGGCCGGGCCCGGATCAGCAGGTTCGGTTGAAGCGGCGGCTGCCCGGGGCCGCGCGCGCGCTGATTGGCCGGGCCAGACCAGACAGATGTAACATAGTCTTTGGAGTTGGTTATTAATGCAGAGTAAGCAGTCTGGCTTTGCAGCAGGACTAACCGGACCCCAGCGCTGAATGTTTGGATTAACGCCAGCCAGCCAGCTACAGAATTAGCTCATTGTTCTGTACACTCCCAACTACGGGCACTGGGGTAGACAGTAAAGCAGCTTTTTTTGGGGGGGGAGGGGGGTGGGGGAAAGCTGGCTGCACTTCATTCGTGGAGTGCAGTAATTATTGCTTTTGCTATGGGAAAAATGCTCCCGTTTCTGGGAGCTACAATGCAGATCTCTATGTAGGGTAGAAGGTGGAGCGGGGCAGAGGGCTTTGTCTGTAAGTATTGTGCCGTGAAGCAATCTGTTCTTCTTTCAGTTCGGTAATTTTTTTAAAAAAGCATTCATTTTGTTGAAGAATATCGATTTTTGTTTCTGGGTGGCTGGTTGTGTATTAGCTGGCGCGGGTAAGCGCTTGAACTGAGCTCTCCTTATGAGCGTTCTTTTGTTCTTTCTCCCAACATTCCGACTTAGTTTTCCTTTCAACCATTGCAGATTTAGAATTTTTTTTATGTTGGATATTGGTACATTTGGGTTGTCTTCAGTTACATCTGATTTTTTAAAAAAAATTTGGTGTTGCAGATATTAAAATCGTGAAGTTGCCGATGTGTGCTTGAAAAGATCATTGCTACGTGCATTGCAAATAATTATAAATAAAACAACTGTATGTTCTTTCTTCTATAGTTTGTTCCCCTTTAGGAACTGGAGAGACCTGCCTGCAGTCCCAGCTCTGCCAGAAAAACATGCAGATAAGGGTAAGGATTGACCCGTATCAGACAAAAATGTGTAGTTGTGATTTAGAGGGCTCTTGGTTAATGAATCACCAAAACGAATGCCATGCCTATTTGTACACTAGTGCAAACCAATGCCCTGTGTTCGTGGAAAAATGTTTGCGTTTAATTGTGCTCACCCATTCTAGTTCAGTATATTCATGTGCTGTTTTAGGCTTATTATCTAAGCTTAAGAATGTGGATATAATTTCAAACGAAGGGCTCAAACATCCAGTATTTGTCTTTTGTGAAGCTGGAAATTTTGATCTTTTTGAGAAGCTACATTTTCTAATTCAGCAAATGTATCATTGCATTTCCAAATTAATTGACCCATTAGATGATTGCATGTTGTATATGTTTAATAAAATATTATAGATTTTAGGCCTCAGAATGGTGTTTCTACTCAATAGAGGTTTTATTCTTGTTACATTGACCCTTATATTTTAAATTACATAGGACATACATCACAGCCAAATAATCTGTGTTGAAGGTTATTCTCCACAGGAATCTCCTCCCATGCAATCTACCTCACCTCAGCCTTTCAGGAAACCTTTCTAAATTTCCCTCATCATGTTCTTATTTACACTTAAAAGGTACTACTGGAATCATTTTTCTTTCTTGTTTTTGCATTGATTCCATTTTTGAAACAAAATTGTTACTTGGAATAAATCAGTACAGTATTAATTATTTAAACTTTGATTTATATATAAATTTGTAGAACGTAACTAGTCTTTTGGTTAATGATTAAGTAAACTGAAAACCATTCATTATTTAATTCCTCAGTAATATACCAAAAGTAATTCCACTATAATACACTAAATTTGCTTGATGTCCTTTTACAGATCCTAAATGAGTCTGCTTTTCACTAACACAGTCCAAATTTCTGTATTTCCTTCCTTGAAAATCAAAATCTATATTTCTGAGTGGAAATTGTTTTGTTAGTCAGAATGAATTATGACTACAACAACAACTTGCATCTTTAATGGAGTAAAACATTCCAAACAACTTCACAGCGTGTTGTACAAAATTTGAAACTGAGCGATATAAGGTGATCGAGAACTGGTTAAAAGAGGTAGGTCTTGAGGAATGTCTTAAATGCAGAAAGAGGTGTGCACACATTTAGGGAGAGAATTCCAAATTTTAGAATCTTGACAGCTGAAGGGATGGCTGCCGACCATCTGGATTATATAGAGTGCAAATCCATGCTGCTTTTAACTCTTCACACAATCTGTCTTGAAATGGATCATCATTTTCATAAATTAACTTAATTAATTTTCATCCAATTAAGATAGCATTTGCCCTAGATCATGTTCATTCTGTCAAAAAGGCACATGGGACCAGACATAACTGGACGTTGATGCCAGCTGATGCCTTTGAGTGAATTATTCGAATTTACTCCAGCCATCTTTATATGCAGCATTTGTTGACAGCCAGCACCGAAATTTTAAATTAGATAATCTGGAGCCAGTGCAGATCAACAAGGACAACATGGCAGATGAGTGGGACTTGGTATGGGATAGAATATTTAGCAGCAGAACTTTGAATGAGTTGAAGGTTGCTGAAGCTTAAGAGGCTGGCCAGAAGAGTATTGGAGTTTCTGCGTCTGGAGGTGATAATGACACATTATGCTTTTAGCGACCAAGTGAGATGGGGTGGAGACCTGCATCACTACAGAAGAAGCAGATTGGCTATGACAGAGGATGTGGGATCAGAAATTCACCTTGGAATTAAATAAAGCACCTTGTTGCCAAGTGTCTGGTTCTGTATTCGGTTTGTGGCTGGGCTGGAGATGGAATCAAGGGCAAAGAGTTTGTGGAAGGGGCCAGGCACAATTTTTTAATGCTTAACGTGGCTGGAGAGATTCAGGCATGAGTGGTGGGAAATATTCATGTGAATGTCACTGGCCACAAGGCTTCCAAGAACTTTTGGAGAGGCCAAAGATATGGACAAAGGTTTGTAGTGCTTTAATGGAAGAAATGATGACTGCTGTTTTGGAAGGGAGAGCGAACTGATTTTGCCGTTATTTAACATGTGGACCAGAAAGGCAGGAAAAGTGATTTAACATTTTAGTAGGCATGGATTCAAGAACACAACAGTCTGATCTCATGAATAAGAGGTGAACTTGAACAGCCATGAGGGAGCAGAGAAGACAAATGAGGAAAAACAAAGCTTTGGGGCTAAGTTAGGCAGGAGCTGGTGGTGGAGATTGAACATAGTGGGAAAGTAGGGGTAGCAGTGGCAGTGAACAGATTGGTCTGAATTCTAATGACAAGGTCCATGACCACCTTGCATTTAGTGGTGGTGAGGCTGGAGCAGATAGGGGAAATGACATAGTTTTGGCATTGGAGAACAAAGCTTGAAAATGCTTGATGTGACTGGCTGATAATGAATGGCTAAGTTAGTTCTGTACCAGCTATGATTATGTCTGAAATCCTTGGACTTGAAGGAACTTTGCCAGTGGAATGGCAAATAGTAGAGTAGCATAAATCCAGAGCACATGTTTTTCTCATCGTGTAATCTTTTGGAAAAAGGTGCATTGTGTGAACTGTTGAGGAAATCTATTTTTATACTTCTCCCTATAAATGGATTCTTAGCTGCTGTTTGCCATGTGCTGCAATATAAATATTGACAACATATTAAAAAAAGAAACTTAAGGGAGTCCACAACTTGATATTTTCAGCAGCTACTAGTTGATTCTGTTTCCTTTGGAACAGGTTATACCTATCTCAGTATTGAAACAATTTGAAAAGGGTGGCATTCTTCCTCCGTCAGACCTAATGTTAATTAATGTTGTCCCAAAAGGTGGATCAGCTTATTGATATTCTTTTCTCTTGCATAAAGAATCATTCTTTTGTTAAACTGTTATAACTTAAATCGTGTTTCAGATAAGCTATTTTTCTTGGCTTGTACCTGCAAATAAAAATGTGCCCTCTGTCAGTTGTTACATATAGACTAGCCTGGATAAGGACAAAAGTTTCCTTCCACAGTGAACATTATTTCACTAGTTGAGATTTAACAGCAAAATTTACATTGAGGCCTCTAAATTACTAGTCTAACCACTACCACAATTACTTGGTTTTTCCTGTACTGTACCCAAGGATGTATGGTAGCATTGCCACTCATCTTAATTTCTTTGTAAATCTGGAGAGGTAGAATGAATTTGGTGAATATCTGTTGACCTATGTGTTCCTCCACTTTCTCAATAGAAGTGCTATCTACTGTTTTCATATCGATGTAGATCTGTATCCTTGTTTAATACGTTCTTGGAGGCAGTGCAACAATAGGTCTTGCAGTAAAAAGACACGAGTAGATG
Source organism: Carcharhinus amblyrhynchos (assembly GCF_965287045.1). NCBI lineage: Eukaryota > Metazoa > Chordata > Chondrichthyes > Carcharhiniformes > Carcharhinidae > Carcharhinus > Carcharhinus amblyrhynchos. The sequence continues at coordinate 74,874,346 of NC_137328.1, forward strand.
TTGGTGGTAAACTTCGTCAAGAAGACAAAGGTTTGCCCGTTGGCTTTCAATACCTCCTTTGGTGCCTCTGCAGGATTAAGCATGTATTTTCATACCAGATTATTCACTCCTAAGCTACCATATTGCAGCACTTGATGTCTAATGTAAAGGCAATAAATATTTAAGCTTCATATTTTTTAATTTATGCGTTACAAAGAAGGAACTCGGGACATCTGAAAGCACTTTACAACCAATAAAATGCTCTCAAAGTGTGACTTGTAATGTAGGAGGCATGCTAGTTGTTTAGTGGACAAAAAGTATCTACTAACAGCAATGAGGTAAATGACCAGATAATCTGTTCGTTGGTGTTGGTTAAGGGATAAATGTTGGCAAGATAACAAGAGTGCTCTCCTGCACTTTTTCAAATTGTACCATGGGATCTTTTATGCCTGACTGCAACTTCTCCAATTCTTCCAGAAAATCAAATGAAAAAGGCCTCAGTGACCATTAGATCAAATAAAATCAAGAATTGTTGATTGATATCTGCCCTTGGGTCTAGTTTAAGAAGCATTCAGTGCTGCTCATCGTTTTCAACTTCCCTAATACTGCAAGAAGAAACCAATAATAACACATTTGGAGAAAATGACTTGATGCATTTAGCAATCTTTCCCCCCACTTGTTTCCAAAAACAATAGTTCAAAGGCATAAACTTATGCAAAGCCAACAATGTGAAAGAAACTTGTCCTCAAGCTAAATTTATGGTTCAGGAAGGAAAAAACAAGACTTTTTTCCTTCAATCCTCAATAGTAATCAAGTAAAATCTCCTTGAAATTAATTAGAATTTTAATGTGCATCACTTAATGCTCATCAGTTGCACTGATAACATTCCCATGCTTTCAGCACAGCTGGAGTCAAAATGTATGACCATATGGGAACAGGGCTTGGCCATTCATCTTCAGGCCTGTTTGGCCCCATTCGGTGAGATTATGGCTAATTTGCACCCCAACTACATCCACTTGCCTCGGCTGCATATATACCTTATTCCATATGGCAATTCCACAATCTATCGATCAAAGGTTTAAATAATTAATTGAGCTAACATCTGCTGTTTCTGTGAAAGAGTTCCACATTCTTATCATCTTTTGCTTGAAAACGTATTTCCTAACTTCTCCCCTGAATGACCAGTCACTAATTTTAAGATTATCAGTCACAGAGTAGTTACAGTACAGAAGGAGGCTGTTTAGCCCGTCATGTCTGCATCAGCTGTGCAAATGAGCAATTCCTTTTGTACCATTCTGTTGTCTTCTCTCTGTAACCATGCCCATTCTTCCTCTTTGGAACACAGTCTAATTTTCATTGAATGCTTCGATTGAACCTGCATTTTAGGTAATGTGTGAAAAGCGTTTTCTGTCATCGCTTGTGCTTCCTTTGCCGAATGCTTTAAAAATTGTGCCCGCCCATTCTTGATCCTTTTACAGGTGGGAACAATCTCACCCTATGTGCTCTGTCCAGTTACTTGCCACTTCTCAGTCCGAGCCTAAATGTTATCCAGATTTTGTTGCATATGGGCACAGACTGCTTCAGTATCGGAGTTGTGAATGGTGCTGAACATTGAGCAGTCATCAGTGAACATCCCTTCTGACCTTATGATGGAGGGAAAGTCATTGATGCAGCAAGATGGTTGGGCCTAGGACAACATCCTGAGGAACTCCTGCAGCGATGTTCTGGGGCTGAGGATTGAACTCTAGCAACCACAACCATCTCACTTTGTTTTATGACTCAGACCAGTGGAGAGTTTTCCCCTGATTTCCGTTAACTCCAGTCTTGCCAGAGGTCCTTGATGCCATATTTGTCAAATGCTGCCTTGACATCAAGGGCAGACGCACTCGCTTCACCTCTTGAATTAAGCTCCTTTATACGTCTTCAGACCATGGCTGTAATAAATCCTGGAATCAAGTGGCCCCGGCACAACTCAAACTGAGCATCGGTGAACACGTCGTTGCTGTGTAAGAGCTTCTTGATGACACTCTTGGTGACATCATCCATCACTTTGCTAATGAACAAGATCAGACTGAGATGGTAACTGACCAGATTGGATTTGTCCGGCTTTTGTGGAAAGGACATGGCTGGGAATTTTCCACCTTGTTTGGTAGATTCCTGCATTGTAGTTATATTGGAAAAGCTTGGTTAGGGATGGGGCTAGTTCCTAGAGAACAAGTCTGCAGTGCCACCACACAGATAGTGTCAGAGCTCATAGTCTCTGCTGTATCCAGTGCCTTCTATCATTTATTGATATGTGGAATGAATTATGTTGGCTGACATCTGTGATTCTGGTAACCACTTGAGGAAGCCATGATGGGTCATCCACTTAACGTATGTGTCTAAACCTAAGTCCTTCAGCCTTGCTCATTACATTGAGGTGTTGAGTTCCCCATCGTTGAGATGGGGATATTTGTGGAATTGCTTCCTGTGGTTACTTGGTAAATTGTCCACCACCATTCATGACTCCCTGTGGCAGAACTGCAGAGATTTGATCTGATCTGTTGGTTCTGGGATTGCTTAGCTTTGTTTATCACATGCTGTTTGTGCTGTTTAGCATTCACCTATTCCTTTGTGGTAGCTTCATCAGATAGGCAACTTCCTCTTGGATAAGCTTGATGCTGCTGCTGGCATTCTTGCCTGCCCTCCTCATAGAACCAGGGTTGGTTCACCAGCTTGATGGTACCATGACAGAGTCAGCGAAATGCTGCACCATGAGCTTACATATGGTGGTCAAATTCAATTCTGCTCCTGATAATGACCCATGGTGTCTCATGGATGCTCAGTTTTGAGCTTTTAGATCTGTGCTGAATCTGTTGTATTTAACATGGTGATAGTCTACCCTCCACCTTGTCGTCTGGCACTAAGTGTGAAGATGGGGCTTCAATTCTGCATGGACGTTGTGATTGTCATTCCTGCCAATATTTTCATGGACAGGTATACCTGTGACAGGCTTGTGAGGACAAGAGAAGTAGGTTTTTCCTTTGTGATTCCCTCAGCGTCTGCTGCAGGCTTAATCTGGTAGCTGATGCCTTTCAACATTCTGCCAGCCTGGTTAATAGTAGTGTAGTAGAGCCACTCTTGGTGATGGATATTGAAGTGCCCCTCCCAGAATACATTCTCTGTCCTTGCCATGCTCAATGTTTTTTTTTCAGCTGGAGGCCAGGTGGGGAAATCAGGCTGGGAAGAGAGATCAGCGGCTAGATTGGGATGAGGCTTGACTGGAGTGGGTGCAAGAGGTGGAAATCCATATTCTTTAAATGTGGGGTCAGAGCACTCCTGGCTCTGTGAGCATATCCTCATGCTCACACTTTATTTTCCCTATGGGGAATAGTGAGGAGATGATGGGAGGATTGCTATGCAGATTATCAGCATGTTGAACTGTTATGAACACACCTTCCATGGCTGACAAGTCCTAATAGTGGCCTTGAACCTGGAGCTCTTGATTGTTACCACCATGCCTCAAGACCATCTACTCTACATTCAGGTAAGTATATTTTGCTAGTAAGCAGCAGCATGACTTTCCATCATGCAGCTTGCTGCTTTAGGACAAACCAGTCTTGCAGTGGGGGTTCGAGTGCAAGGCATCTGAACGTGCAAAAGGCCTGGTGCCTCTTGGAGGCGGGGACATGACTAGACAATTTCTCATTTAGTATGCAGGCATGCAGTGCACTCTTGGTTGGAAATGGAGGTGCTGCTCTTCCTTTCCATGTTGTGGACTTGACAGTTGTTTAGCTTCTGAGAAATGGATACTTCACAGTTGAATAGAGCAGTTGATTATGAATACTTAGACAATCGTCTGCTGAGAACATACAAGAAAAACCATATAACAAAAAGTGACTAACTTAACAAGTGAATTGTATTTTAAACTTTTTTTTTGAAAAGCTTACATTTTATTTTATTGAAGGAAAGCAGAAATGCACCTGAACTTCTGGCAGGCCTACCATCTTGGCTGGAAACCAGGTAGAAGGGTTGTATCTAAACATTCCCTACCACCTGCAGCCTGAAACCATTACCCATAGTGCTTATAGATTCAAGTCTGTGCTTGTACGAGTCCTTGGATGAACTTAGCAGCTGACAGGCAGTCCTTTGAAAGGAGTGCTGTTCCAAAAAAAAAGTACATTCTTTATACCCTTCACAGGAATGAGGATAGGCCAAATATGATACATTGTACAGCACTTTTTTGTGATTATTTTTACAGTGCAAATATAATGTCTATTGGCTCATGATTATTTTGTTAGTAAGAGAAGAGGCTTTATTCTTCCGAAATGATAAAAGCTTTTATTAATGCAACTCAAGGCTTTAGATTTTTCTTTACCTTTTAAAATAGTGAAAACCAACAGTTACTTTTAAAATGTGTTAGTTCCTTATGCATTCCTAAATGGCAAAATTTAAAAAGAACATTTATACTGGCACTGATTAATTCCATATTTTAATGTTAAAAAACCAGCTGCTGGAGTTTGCATTGGACTCTGCTTTAAAACCACGACATTTGAACTTGTGAAGCAGTAAACCATATTGTTTAATAATGCTCATGAACTGGATTCACTTTTGTTAAATTGTCTATTTGAAACAGATGACCTTAACTGCAGAGAAATCAGTGAAATGTTTCTGTTCATTGATGCTTATGAAGAAGGTTGGCATTATTAAAAAGCAGAAAACTCATTTATGTTCATTTGTTTGAAGCTAATTGAACCAAGTAGTAGCAACAGATCCAAAGATCCCAAATATCTTCAATGTAAAAAGAAATTGAAGTAAATAAGCCCCAGGCCATCTGTAGCAAGTTCCTAATGTTGAAGAGTAAAAGGCAGGGGGCTTCTTTCTGCTTGTGTTTTTGTACATAATAACGGAACGGTAAAAGCGAATACACTCCTTATGGAATTATTACGTTGTTGCTGAGGTGATGGAAAAACATGGACCTGTCGTTGGGGCGGCAGGGAGGGATAAGGGTTATCTCTGTGTCCTATTACCATTTAGGTGGAAAACATGTCAGAACTCATGGGTTGCGTTGCTTCTCTGAAGATTCTGCTTATTTCTTGCTGAATTTACAGAGAGATGTGAAGAAACCCAGCAAAATTCCAGGTTGAATGTCCTTTTTACCTAGAACCTGCATGTTTTTTCCAGTTCAGTTATTATTTAGCATTGCTGCGCAAGGTGATAATGCCTCAGCATCAGTAAGAAAAGAGTGTTGTCAAGCTTTACCTATACTTTGAACATAAGAACATAAGAAATAGGAGCAGGAGTAGGCCATCTAGCCCTTCGAGCCTGCCCTGCCATTCAATAAGATCATGGCTGATCTGTCATGGCTCAGTTCCACATTCCTGCCCTCTCCCCATAACCCTTAATCCCCTCTCTTATCAAAAACCCATCAACCCGTGTCTTAAAAATATTTAGCGAGGCAGCCTCCACCACTTCAACGGGCAGAGAATTCCAGAGATTCACCACCCTTTGAGTGAAGAAGTTCCTCCTCAACTCCGTTCTAAACCGCCCCCCCCTTTATCTTGAGGTTGTGCCCCCTAGTCCTACTGTCCTTTCTGAGCGGGAAGAGTCTCTCCACCTCTATCCTATCCATCCCATTCATCATCTTATATGTCTCAATGAGATCTCCCCTCATTCTTCTAAACTCTTAACGAGTACAAGCCTAGTTTATTCAGCCTCTCCTCATAGCTCAACCCCCTCAACTCCGTTATCAGCCTAGTAAACCTCCTCTGCACTCCCTCCAAGGCTAAAATATCCTTGCGTAAGTGCGGCGACCAAAACTGCACACAGTACTCCAGCTGCGGCCTCACCAATGCCCTATACAGCCGCAGCAAGACCTCCTTACTTTTATATTCAATCCCCCTCGCTATGAAGGCCAGCATCCCATTTGCCTTCCTAACCACCTGCTGCACCTGCAGGCTGGGTTTTTGTGACTCATGCACAAGGACCCCAAGGTCCCTCTGCACCGTCGCCTGCTGCAGTTTTTCGCCACGTAAGTAATAGTCCTTCCTACCATTATTCCTACCAAAGTGGACCACCTCGCACTTGCCAACATTAAATTCCATTTGCCATTTCCTGGCCCATTCGCCCAGCCTATCTAGATCCTTCTGTAGACTCTCCAAACCTCTGCGTAATTTGCCGTTCCACCAATCTTGGTGTCATCAGCAAATTTCAACACCATACACTCGGTTCCCTCCTCCAGATCATCTATATAAATGGTAAATAGCTGAGGCCCCAGCACCGACCCCTGGGGCACTCGCATTACAGGTTGGTCAAATGAACACTATTGTACTCTCTAAAATGTTAGTGTCCTTGCTCTGTGTTTAGGAACTGCAATAGAAGGGTCTCTGTTAAAGTGGATATTAATCCTGGGGATGGGGTTATTTTAATAATTAGGGCAAGTGCAGCATGTCTGATGTGCCCATCCTGATAAAGTTCAGCAAAGCTGGAGCGGGTACTTAACTCCAGTGTGGACAGCCAGAAGAATGGCAATAATCTTAAACTGAAAATAATATTTTTCCTTCAAGGAGCCAAACTGATTGGTACAAACCTCTGTGCTCCCTGCATTTCATACAGGAGAGAATCGGGAGGCGTGGAAACAAAAAAACTGCATGGCATGTATGCCTGCCACCATTTTTACAGCAGTGAGTTGTGTAATGTTTTTGTGTACTACTGTAGAGAAGCAGGACAATCTATGTAATATTTAAATCAGGCACCTACAGTTCAGTTGGAAGCTGATTTATGGCATGCAACTGATTTAGCCATCCATTATTACATCTGGCTGAAGCACATAGAGTTACAATTGGCCTCTCTTCCCTCTCTCTCTCCCCCTTCTGCCAAAACTGTCCTGACTACAGAAACATTGTAGATGATAAAGATAATTCTTAAGTTCCTTTCCTCTGCTGCCAGCTAACTCATTGGCTCCTCTGTCTTTCCCTTCTACTGTTGTTCCCATTACTAATGTGTGGAGCCTATGGACTTCTTTGTTATAAAATATAAAGATTATCCATTCTGCTTCTTTGTACCCCTCCCTCCCCCACCTTCCCTCTTGCATATCAAACCAACATGCCCCTACCCTAGCTGTGAACTCTGTCTAGTTTTTCCTCATTTTCCCACATACCCTTTCTAAGTTCACCTTGTACAATAAACCACAAGCTCAATCTTTCTCTTCAGCCCTATGTTAACTGATATTGTAAATGGTTATATTTTCTCGGGCACTGTCCTCCTCATCAAAACTGCCTCATCAAAAATACTCTTCATTTAAAAAAAAACACCTCACTAACTAGTGCCTATTTCATACTTACTTTTCCTCTCCAAGATTTTTGAATCACTTATCACATCCCAGTTCCCCCACCAATTCCCTGTTCATCCATTCAATCAAGTTGTTCTGGAGCATTGAAATCGTCTTAACCAAAGTCATGAGCACACACTGTCAGTGAAAGGGAGGTAGGAGCTCTTCCAGATGCCGACCACTCGTTGCATGAAATAGATTTTCCTCATGTCTCCACTGCTCCTTTGCCACTTGCATTAAATCTGTCCTTTTGGTCTTGCTCCTTCCACCAATGGGAACAGTGTTCTCTCTTTGCTTTGTCCAGAACCATCATGATTCTGAATACCTCTATCAAATTTCCTCTCAACCTTCTCTCCAAGAAAAATAGTTCCAACATCTTCAGTCTCTGTGTAAGTGAAGTTCCACATCCCTGGAACCATTCTCATGAATCATTTCCTAATTGTCTTTATGACACTTAGAACCTGACACAAATTGTTAGTTGACAATTAACTAAGGTTCTATACAATTTTGACATAATCGGTTTGAATAATATTTTTCTTGTTTTTGCTTTTGGCGGAGCTGTTCATTGTTCTAGCATTTATACTCTGGATAAATGTTTTGTTTATTTACTACAAACATTACCACTCCCTCTGCCTTTTACTCCATGACATCTTTGTCTTTTACTCTCCTACCCTCTATCCTATCCTAAAACTTTGTTCTGCAGGGGAATGGCATTAAATCATGATACTCGTTTAGAAAGTTGGTGCAGACACGATGGACCAAATGGGTCCTCCTGCGCCATAACAATTCTGTGATTCTGAGTTGATCTCCCTCCTTTTGATGACTTATAACCCATCAGATTTCCATCCTCCTTTAGCTCTGTAGGAGTCATATTCCACTCAATGTTAATATTTCTCCACCAATGTTGCCTGATCTCCTTACCTTTGTCCTGCTATTAACACCTACTCTGGACAAAAGCATTTACCTTTTATACTATCTTTACCACTCCCTTTGTTTTATGCTGTCTTTTGTCTTTTTAACCTCTCCTGCCCTCCAATTTATCTTTGACTTCCTATTTTCATTACCTTGTCCCTTACCACCACCACCACCACACCGCCCCCCCCCACCCCATTTTCAACCTTTCTACTTTCTAGTTCTGATGAAGGGCCATCTTAGGCTCAATGTTCACTCTATTTCTTTCTCCACCAAAGTTGCTGAGATTCACCAGCATTTTCTATTACAGGCAACATACCATCCTGGGCTTATGTCTGTGGTCACAGAAATGCTTGCCTGTTTTCCCCTATCCAGTTGAACCTTCTGTCTCTATTGCCCTTTAGTCTACTGTGTGTGCCCTCACCCCCATACCCACCCAAAGCTGCCATACAGCTGAGCCACCTGTAATGCCAAAGGCTTGACTCTGGCTGCACTCCCCACATCAACTATCACCTCCATCAATATTCAAAACTGAATATTGGTTGGAGAGTAAGACGCAATCGGGACTCCTGTACCACCTGCCTGTTCCTTCTTGACTTGCTGATTCTCTCTCTCTCCTCTCTCTCTCTCACACTCTGTCTCTCTCGCTCTCACGCTCTCATGTTTGCTTGCGCGCGCTCTCTCTCTGTTCAGAAAGTTCTCAACCCCACAGTGATTCCAGCTGCTACACAAGCCTTGAAACACAGAGCTTGAGCTGCTACACCTGTCCATATTTCCTGCATCTATGGTTATCCAGGGCACAAAGTGACCTGGCCTTCCTGCATCTGTACAGTGTGGAGATTGGAGCAGTTCCACCCTTCCTCTAAATATTAGATAATAAACCTTGGTCCTACAAATAACAAACCTTACTAATACAAATTAGGAATATAGGCCATTTGGTCCCTCCAGCCTCTTCTGCCCTTTTAATAAAATCATGGCTGATCTGATTGTGGCCTCAACTCCATTTTCTTGCTTTACCTCAATAACCTTTTGACTCCCTTGATGGTCAAGAATCTGTGTACTTTAAAAATGTCCCAGCCTCCATCTCTCTCTGGGGGGAAAAAGTTCCAAAGATTCATGTCCCTCAGCAAGGGGAAAAATATTCTACTAATAAATAATATTAAAAAAACCTTAAATCTTACCAATTAGAAATAAAAGACTTACAAGCTATTCCCTTCTGTTTACATCACTTGAAACTAGGGAAGTTAACAAGTGCGGTGTTCTTCATCTTCCAGCTGCTTCGACTCACTCCCTACCCAGCCATAGGACTCACCAGCCAATCGACTCACCGTTTGATTATTTTCTGTTCCTTTCTGGCACATCCTGGAACTCTTGTTGCTCCTGGCTCTTGTCTCCAAGTAAGTGATAGGCCTCACTGCTGCCCCTCAATTTCTCTTCTCCCTGAAGATTCCATTTGTTTTAGGTTAGGTTCTTTTAGTTGCTTCTGATTCAGTTATTTAACAGCTAATCAGCTCACACCTTCTTGTAATTTTCTTGTGAAATCACAATTTGATTTTATTTTTCTCTCATTTCAGTGATCCTGACCTGCCTCATTCTGCTCCCATGTCCCTCCATTACTGATCTTCTTACTCCTCCTAATCTTGTCACGCTGATCCTGACCAGCTTTGAACCCCTCCCAATCTCCTCAGTGATCCTGAGAGGATATAGACAACACCCTGATGGCAACCAAGTCAGGCAAACAGCAGAAATCAATAGGATTCACCCAGAATCCCTGAAGAACTTTTGGATCCTAGGGAAAGAAGTGGCTAGCAAAGCTGTTTACCAACAGCATGAGCACCATTCCAAAGATCTGGTTCTAATCCAAGATAGTGGCCATTGTCAAGCCAGGGAAACACCTCAATGACTCATGCAACCTGTTCTTAGTAACATGGAATGTTCTGTAACACCTGCTGTTGAATGGATTGGAAGCAGCAAAGTTTCTCCAACAGGCAGAACACCCAGTGCAATACACTTCAGTATCACTCTTGACCATCTATTAGCCAATCAGCAACACCAGAACACTGGAGTTAAAGTCAAGATGAGAGGGAATCTTGTATAGACATTGGCAGTGTTACCTGGGACAGCAGGACCAATGCATAATGCAGTGTTTTACACAGCATAGTCTACCCAAAAGCAGAGTACTGCTGCTCAAACTGACTCAGGAACCAACCCAAGCATGGTATATGCCCATCACTGGGAAGTTGAGGATTCTTCCTGCAATGTTAAGACCAAAACAGCTCGTGTGGCTTCGTTTGGTAGCACGCATTGAATCTGTTGATGCCCGTAGGGAAAACATCCTCCTCAGAGAACACCACCAATTAACAGTTAAAGAAGCATAGCCATTGACATGGCATCAAAGAAACTCCACACACTCGTCTGAAATCCTGAATCCCACTTGGAACATTCTGCACACCCTACAAACCGATGGCGAGTCCTGTCTTGATGACACACGACCTGTCACCAGCAACTTCCTGTTAACTGATCGAAGTCCTAGGTTTTAACCTTAAACAGAAAATTTGAACAACCCTCCATCATTTGAGGATCGGCTACATGTTCCACAAGTGAGACATGAGGAAGAACTCAATTTATGATTGTGCCCATAGAAGTTAAGCCAGCGGCTGTACACTGAAGTTTGGCCCAGAGAGACCCATTCCTAGTGACTGAACAACAATTCACATTGTGTCTGCTGAAGCTATTGAGTAGATTGCTAACATCAACAACGAACTGGAACTGCTTCCCCAGCATCGCAAACAAACAAAAAAACCTCCAGTGATCCACGGTTTTGGCCACGTGGTTTTATAACTGTTTCCTAATGCTGCAGAGAGTGACTCTATTTTGAGGCACCCTCAGTGTCCTGCGTGCCTCACCCACTGGGGCTGCTGTTGGCTCCCTGTTGTTTGCTTCCTTAGCTGGACAGCGCTCCCAGAAGTGCTGCATTTAATTAGTTGCCTTTGGGAATATTGTGACCAATGGCTATTTTCGGATTCCCAGCCTGAGTGCTGACTTTTGAGTCACGATCCAATGGGAAGATTTGGCCTAAGGTTACAGCAGGAGCCCATTTGGCCCATCAAGTCTCTGTCAGCTTTCAGCAAGACCAATTCAGTTAGTCTGTCATCCCTGCCCTTTCCCTGTAACCCTGCATATTTATTTTAATCAGAACATTTTTTTTCCTCATATCATTTTTGATTCTTTTGCCAATTACTTTAAACCTGTGTCCTCTGATTCTCAACCCCTCTGCTAATGGGAACAATTTATCTCTAGATAGACATCCCTTTATGATTTTGAATACTGTCAAATCTTCTCTTCCTTTCTGTGATGAAAGCAACCTCAACTTGTCTAGATCATTGTTGCAACTGAAGTCCTCCTTCCCTGAAACCATACTGATCAATATTTTCTGCACCCTCTCAAGTCTTCACATCCTTCCTAAAGTGTGGTGCCCAGAATTGGGGACACTGCTCCAATTGAAATCAAAGCAATGTTTTAAAAAGTTTATCTGCTCTATGCCTCTGTTATGAAGCTCGGGTCCCTATCTGCTGTTTTTAACCATTTCCTCAGCCTGTCTGGCTACCTTCACTGTTTTGTGCACATGTATCCCACCCCACTGTCTCTTCTGCCTCCTCTGCAATTGTATACATTATATTTCCTCTCCTCATTGTTCCAACCACTGTATTGCTTCACATTTCTGAATTAAATTTTCTCTGCCATATATAAAAATCATTAATAAATCCAGTAGGAGAATGCAGGAGAAACTTCAGGCTGAATTTTTCACAGGAACTGGGGCATCCCACAGCGAGGATGAAAGCAAGAGCCAAATCCACTCTGTGGACAGTGAGAATTTGCTGTAGTATTTTTGCCGGAGGCAGCCAATTAACAGGCCGGCACTGGGAAAGGATGGTGGCTAATCCCCAGCTCTCAGCAGCACCATCGCTAGGTAACTGCTGCTGAGGCTATAGCTGCAGAATGAGTATGCTTGAATGCTTTATTTGCATGAATTCGGGGAAGCCAGGACCAAGCATTAAGATCACAGCAATCCAAGATATTGGATGTTACAGTAATAACATCTTGGGTATGAGTGACTGTTGCTGCCAGAGGAACTGTGCGTGTGCCATGGAGCACCCATAAAGGAGACCCATTTCCTTCCAGGAGTGGGCAACCACTAAGTGGTTCAGTTGGCCCACTGGTGGGTGATTTTGCTGCTAAGATCCCCATGGCTGACAGTATGCCACGGTGGCAGGAAGATGTCAGGCTCCCCTCCTGATTGCCTTTCCCTGACATACGTCCGCTCTTCTGCCTCCCTATCCCGCGCCACTAGACAGGGAGAACTCTGCCCTTCTTTACCCAAAGAGCAGCTAGTATCTAAATTCACCACAACATGGAATAGTTGACGCATACACCATAGAGATATTTTAAGGGAATATTATACAAACACATGAAGGATATGTTGAATCGTTTCATTGAAGTGGCGTGGAAGAAAGCTTGAATGGAGCATATAAGGAAGAAAATGCTGCATGTTCTATGTAACTCTCCACTAGCCTTGGCCATCTGTGCCCGTCCTGAGTACTTCTCTTCCACATTTCTTATTTAATAGTGTTTTTTTTATGATTAGATGTCATGGTTGTGTAAAGGTTTTGATGGTAAAAAGTCTCACAACACCAGGTTAAAGTCCAACAGGTTTATTTGGTAGTAAATGCCACTAGCTTTCGGAACTCTGTCCCTTCGTCAGGTGAGTGGGGAGTTCTGATCACAAACAGGGCATATAAAGGCACACACAGTTTACAGAATACTGATTAGAATGTGAGTCTTTACAGCTAATCAGCTAATCAAGTCTTAAAGGCGCAGACAATGTGGGTGAAGATGGCATTAAGCATGGGTTAAAGAGATGTGTATTGTCTGCAGACAGGACAGTAAGTGAGATGTTGCAGGTTCAGGCAAGTCATGGGAGTTGCAGATAGTGTGACATGAACCCAAGATCCCGGTTGAGGCTGTTCTCGTGTGCGGAACTTGGCTTTCAGTTTCTGCTCAGCGACTGCACTGTCGTATGTCATGAAGGCCGCCTTGGAGAACGTTTACCTGAAGATCAGAGGCTGAATGCCTGTGACCGCTGAAGTGCTCACCCACAGGAAGGGAACAATCTTGCCTAGTGACTGTCGAATGGTGTTCATTCATTTGTTGTCATAGCGTTTGCATGGTCTCCCCAGTGTACCATACACTGCAGGAAAGGATGTCCCAAAGTAGATAACGTTGGCCGAGTTGCAAGAATATGTGCCGTGTACCTGGTGGATGGTGTTCTCACCTGAGATGATGGCATCCGTGTCGATGACCTGGCATGTCTTGCAGAGGTTCCTGTGGCAGGGTTGTGTGGTGTTGTAGTCACTGTTCTCCTGAAGGCTGGGTAGTTTGCGCAGACAATGGTCTGTTTGAGGTTGTTCAGTTGTTTGAAAGCTAGAAGTGGGGGTGTGGGGATGGCCTTGGCGAGATGTTCGTCTTCATCAATGACATGTTGAAGGCTCCGGAGAAGATGTCTCTGGGGAAGTACTGGACAACGAAGGGTACTCTGTCCACCGTGTCCTGCGTTTGTCTTCTGAGGAGGTCGGTGCAGTTTCTCGCTGTGGCGTGTCAGAACTGTCGATGAGTCGAGCACCATATCCTGCTCTTATGAGGGCATCTTTCAGCATCTGGAGGTGTCTGTTGTGATCCTCCTCGTCTGAGCAAATCCTGTGTATACGGAGGGCTTGTCCGTGGAGATGGCTTCTTTAACGTGTTTAGGGTGGAAGCTGGAGAAGTGAAGCATCATGAGGTTATCTGTGGGCTTGCGGTGCAGTGAGGTGCTGAGGTTGCTGTCCTTAATGGAGATGCACGTATCCAAGAATGCAACCGATTCCGGAGAACAGCCCATGGTGAGTCTGATGATGGGATGGTACTTGTTGATGTCGTCATAAGGATGTCCTGAGGCATGGTACATCGGAGAGACCATGCAAACGCTATGACAACGGATGAATGAACACCGCTTGACAATCACCAGGCAAGACTGTTCCCTTCCTGTTGGCAAACACTTCAGCGGTCACAGGCATTCGGCCTCTGATTTTTGGGTAAATGTTCTCCAAGGCGGCTTTCACGACACAGGACAGCGCAGAGTCGCTGAGCAGAAACTGATAGCCAAGTTCCACACACATGAGGACGGCCTCAACCAGGATCTTGGGTTCGTGTCACACTATTTGTAACCCCCACGACTTGCCTGAACTTGCAACATCTCACTTACTTACTGTCCTGTCTAGAGACAATACACATCTTTTCTAACCTACACTTAATGCTATCTCCATTCACGTCTGCAAGTTTTAAGACTTCATTAGCTGATTAGCTGTAAAGACTCACATTCTAATCAGTATTTTGTAAACTGTGTGTGCCTTTATATGCCCTGTTTGTGATCAGAACTCCCCTGCTCACCTGACGAAGGAACAGTGTTCCGAAAGCTAGTGGTGTTTACTAACAAATAAACTTGTTGGACTTTAACCTGGCGTTGTGAGACTTTTTACTGTGTTTACCCCAGTCCAACGCCGGCATCTTCACATCATAAGGTTTTGATGCCGAGACTTGTGCAAATCTAGCTTTCTGGTTTATCAATATTGGGTGCAACTTTGAGTACATTTTCTAACTACCCAACTATGTGTGATGTTAGTGGCGGTCTTGTGGTAGTGTGGGTATCATTCCTACCTCTAAGCCAGATGCACAGGGTTCAAATCCCACAGCAGGACTTAATGGTCAAGGAAGGTATGTTCATAACATGACTAACTTTTATTTATTGTCTCATGTACCAGTATACAGTGAAAAGTATAGTTTCTTTTGTGCTATATAGTCAAAGCATACTGTTCATAGAGAAGGAGAGGGAGTAGAATGTAATATTACAGTCATACTACGGTGTAGATAAAGTTCAACTTAATGCAAGGTAAATCCATTCAAAAGTCTGATGGCAGCAGGGAAGAAGCTGTTCTGGAGTCGGTTGATACAAGATCACCGACTTTTGTATCTTTTTCCCGATGGAAGAAGGTGGAAGAGAGTATGCCTGGGGTGTGTGGGGTCCTTAATTATGTTGGAACTAGAAGCAGTAATAGATCATTTGGTCCTTTGAGCCTGCTTTGCCATTCATTTAGATCATGTCTGATCATATTCAATATCCTAATCCTGTCTTCTCTTCATATCACTAGATCCCTTTAGTCCCATGAGTTGTATTTAATTTTGTCTTGAAAATCTTTCTATCATGCCCATGGCAGGTGGTAAGCGCAGAAGAGGTTTCTGGTTATCCATGCTTGATTTGGAGTGGTGACCTCAAGCTATGCCTTTGGCAACAGTCTGTTGACCTGTTCCAGGTTAAAAACCTTGCTACAGGATCAGATGAAGAAAGTTTGTCTAGGCACAGGAAGAAAAACAACAACAATGCATGATTTTGATATTAGTTTGTTTTTCTCTTCATGAAAACTATGCAGACCAAAATGCAGCAATAGTAATAAATGTATAATTGCATTGTTGCCTTTTCAGTCATGACCTTTTATACTTGGAATTATACCTTGATGTTCCTGTATAAAACCAGGTTGGAATAAAAATGACTGCAAATTTATATCTAGACCAGAGAGTGATCTACTGGTCCTGCTGATGGCATACACCCGCTGCAGGTTTCCTGGCAGTGTGGGGTGGAATGAATGGGAAATCCCATTGACAGCAATGGGACCAGAAGATCCTGCTGCCAGCACACTGCTTTATGCCGTGAGAAACACGCGACTGAGAGGCCAGTGACTCCCACCCCTAGTGATGTTATTGAAGTCCAGAGTTCTATTGCTGTAACTTCCTTTTCCACATGGAATGGATTTGATTGCAGCTGTACTGTTCCTCTTATGTTCGCCCTGTGCTGCATGTAACAAAATGCCAACACTCTACGTATTTTTACTTCCTTAGTGCTCCCCTGATATCATCCAGGCCTGGAGTAAATTTTAGAATTACATCAGTGAAGTTCGCTGCAGAAAACTGGCTGGACTGCTGTAGCTAGATTCTGGAATGAATCCGTATGGAACAGTAATGTACCTTTTTCTCATCTTGAGATTAACTACTGTACTGAGAAGTGTTGCATGCTTAATTTTTTGATATAAAAACAATTTCACTGCTACTTTACTTAAATAGGAAGTTGTTGTTACATAATACTTTTGCAGATGCTGCAGCTTTTTCATATGTTGGCCCAACGCCAATTGGTTAGACAAATGTCCTTCCAACAAAGTGTAGTTGTAGCAAAATAAATATGTAATTGAGTACAGGAGGCCCTCCTTTTTACAGCTCAATGGGTGTGATGTGCTGTTCCTTAATGAAACTTAAAGGTGCACGATTACTAAACTTTGAGCCAACTGATTTCATTCCATTCATGACACATTTTACAAGTTTTGGATATGTATTATGAGGAGACTTGAATTCTTTTTCATATTAAATGGCATAACTGTGTCACCAAAGTAACTTTGAGGAGGGGTGTTTTATGAATTTGACCTTTTTAAATTATAAAAACGCTTAATGTTTTTATACTCAGTGCCGAAGGACAAGATGAGTTTGTTTTTTGTAGTCCCAATGTTTGCTCCAAATAACAGCTTAAATATCATGCTATTTATTGACCTCTTTACTCTTGTAAAAGACTGTTTTAGCTAACTGAGACACTGATACTGCAGAAACTATTGGCTAGCAATGCTTTGGTGATTGTGGGGGTGATTTTGAGCCTGCACTCTCCATACGCGGTAATGGCGGTGTGTGCTCAAAATCCAGAATGCGCGATATGTGCCGGCAAGTTTCCGAATTCCAATCATCCCGGCCCTTTGCTGGCAACATGGCGTGAAATACACTGTGGGACCGCAGAAAGCTCATTTTACTACATTAGCATGTCATTAGCAAGCACTCTGTTGAGGACTTCCCCCTCCTTACTGGGTATTCAGCAGGCTGGGGGTAAGAGGAGCAGGTACTCAGGAACATGGTGATTGTGGGAGGGAGGGGGAATCTGGAGCTTGGTGTTGACAAAGGCCAAATGGCTGAGTGAGAGCAAGGGCCAGGTGTGCAAAGGGGTCCAGTAGGAGCTTGCCCTGGCTGAGTGAAGAAGATCATTTACCTTCTTCCAACACTGTTGCCCTGTCCTCTTCTGGAGTGTGCTTGCACTGACCAAGGCTGCCAGTGCATCCCAGGTGAGATTGGTGACCCTGCGGGCAGGCTGTCTCTTGGAGTGGGAGTAGTGTGTGTACTGCCTCTGCTCCATTCCATTCAGTAACCTGATGAGGGTCCCCTCCGAAAAGCACGGCGTCACTGTCTTGTCTGCTGTACCCTGCAGTTTGTTGTGAAACCCTGCTGGGGAGCCCTTTTATATTGGAGCTCCCCATGCCTGCAGTAGTTAAGTTGTTGTGGGGTGGGCGACTTGGAGGGAACGTGCTGCTGGAGGAGTGTTAAACTCAGCATTAAAATTATCACTTGGGGCACAAGATTCGGCCTGACAACATGCTGGTGGGTAACACTCTGCTTTTTGCGCCTGAACCAGCACTCTGCCAATTTTTGGTAAGATTTTGCAGTGTCTGTAGGTAACTCGAAATGAAGTGTAAAATGCTGAATGCATTATTTGGAGCCCTTCACTTGAAACCGCAGAACAATGGGTGGATCGTGATTTGTTTTCAGTTTATGACAACTTTTTTTTTAATGTTTTCCATCTGGCTTAAAACACTGTCCCTTCGTAGAACTCTAATCCTGATTTTAGTTTCCTATTGCAAAGATGCCCCCTACAAATCTGAATGTTCAAATAGACCACCAAAATTCCAAATCCTAAACAATGGGTGAGACTTCCTGGCCCTGATACCAGTGGGCATTGTTGTGGAGAGCCGATTTAAAGTCAGTGGTCTCCAGGTTTTCTGTAACACTCCAACAATCCCCACCGGCTTCAGGGCCAGGAAACCCTAGCCAATGTATCCCGCATCTCCAGTTGCATGTGTTGTAACTGCCACTTAACATTCGCACATTATCAAACTGTATCCGGCAAATGTTTTATACGTGTCTGCCCTTGTTGTGGGAAATGCATTACATTTATCTTTTTGCTGTTATTTTGACATTTGCTTAAGAAAACAATACAGTTTGTCTTTTTTTTTGCAAGGCCAGGCAAAGTTTTGACCTGGTGTCACTCATGTCACCTCGAGACTGCTGAAGACCAGCTCCAAGGATGGAAGCATTTCTTCGGTAAGAAATTTAAGTATGATGTTAATATATTGCAGTTGTCACCTTTAGGAGGCACCATTGATTTACTCTGTCATTTGTTCACATGCTGCCAAACTAGGCACGGCTCCAAAGTTAACAAACCTTGGCCTAGACACCCTTGCAGGGAACCATACACTACAAATAACTGCATTTTAAAAAAAATCCTTGAGGACCTGGGTCCTATTTGCTGATCTCCCATTACAATTAGTGGTCAAGTTAGCTTTATTGAACTGATCTAATTGGCCAATAAATTATTTTCAGCTGAGACTTTGGTTAACTTAATTTATTTAGCCAAGGTCAAAGTCAATAATATTAATGGTGCATTAATTGGAAGGCTGCATTCTTTCTTAAGCTTCCTGTCTTGTTGGTTGACCACTTAATTCACTTGGGTTAATTTTCAACAACAATATTGAGGATATTATGGTGACAGCACCATGTATTTGTGTAGTGAGGGTGAGTCTCCATGGAGCTTCTCTGCTTATCAGTCATTGACTGGTGAAAGAGCCACCAAATTGCCTGAAAAGTAGACATTAATTGTGCCATTTTTTTCCGAGCTCATCTACGGTGCTCTCGCACTATAACAATGGTGGAAGTTCATCCCCAGTGTTTTCAACAGGCCCTTTCCAGAAACAAAGGGGAAAACGTCTTCAGAACCAAACAAAGATATTAGGACAAGTGACCAAAGAATCTTTTTTATTGATAGTTTTTTGTAACTATCTTTTTATACATGCTTTAGTTTCCTCCAAAAATTTGCTTTCTTTAGGGACCAAGTAGAGGGGATTACTTTAGCATCTGCTAAATGCCTTTTCACTGTATACTAGTACATTTGACAATAATAAATCAAATCAAAATTTTAGTTGTTTAAGATTATTAAAAACTCATTTTGTACATATGTTCAGAACATGCACAACCAATGGTACCCAATGGTGCTTCATGTGCTGTATTACAAAGGGCCACAGCCTGCTCAGTAAAATTCTGACTGTTCTCCATGTGAATCTTTCCTAAACAAACTGATCTTTGTCTTTCTCTAATTCTGTATAGAAATACTGTACCACACTAATAAGCTGCACTTCCTTTCCTTCAGAAAAATCAATAGTCTCTGACCATATGGGAGTTTAAACCCTTTTTTATGATGGAAAAAGTTCAAGAAAAAAATGTTTTTGCAGCTGGAAGGAACTGCACAGCACAATGCCTCTTGGATGTCATCCCAGATTTTAGCCTGCCTCTCACAATATCACTTGATTATTCAGAGTCGTAAATTAGCCTCAAACCCAAGACCTCTCTTCCGTAGACTCAGATGATTATTACACACATTTTGACTGCAATTTTTGTTACTACTCAAGCAGTCGATGTCATGAGATGGTCAGAGGACAGTGGTTGAAAAGGAATGCAACAGTTGGTGCATGAAAATATTCAATTTTTTTTTGTGAAAAGCATGAAATATTTGGTAACCAGTTCCAGAAAATAGTTTCCCTCTTTTTATATTCAATTCATGTTTCTCTCTCCAGCACATTTCATGGTCTTTACTAAACCAACAGTAACAAAAAAAAGTAAAATGTTGTAGAATATTGTGTAGTAAAGAGGGGTGTAATAAGGCAGTAAGTGCCCCTAGAAAATTCGGATTACATGGAAGTGAGTGACATTTGAGCAATTTCTGGATATGTCATAAACTCGGATGAAATTCAAGGCCAAAACTTCCCCCTCAACCCAAAACTGTGGGTGGGATTCTCCAGCAGTTCACACCAACAGGATTCTCTGGTCCCGCTGAGTTGGACTGAAACTTAGGTGAGCGCCAATTCTCCGTCCTGGCTGGCAGTGTCAGCTGGGCATGAACAGATGAGAATTCCGGCCAGTGTTTCAGCTATTCAGGGGCTGGTGGAGGCAGTTAGCCACTTAGGGAGTTGCCTCTGCACTGTTTTCCCAGGGGCTGGCTTTGTCCACTGACCTCATACACAAACTAGCACAGCTTTGCAGGAATGCTGTTAGATCCCTGTTTCCAGTGTGAAGAGTACAGAGGCCAATGATGTTGCTGTCAGGATCTTAATTATTGAATTTGAAAGAAATTCTGTGGCAAAATATTTGACAGTTGACCTCTTCCTCTTGCTGGAACCGGGCCAAAGCTGTAGCGTCAACTCTTTCAAGTCAAACGTTGGGCAAAGGATTGTGAACTAGACGACACAGATTTAAAGTAATTGGCCAAAGAGCTAAAAGCTACATGAGGAAAAGTTTTTTTTTGAACGTAGCAAGTGGTTACAGTCGAATTCGCTGCCCGAAAGGTTAGTATAGGCAGATTCAATTAATTTATTAGTGTCACAAGTTGGCTTATATTTAGCACTGCAGAGAAGTTATGTGAAAATTCCCTAGTCACCACACTCCTCCTGTTTGGATATACTAAGGGAGAATTTCACATGACCAATGCACTTAACCAGCACGTCTTTCGGACTGTGGGAGGAAACTGGAGCACCTGGGGGAAACACACACAGACACAGGGAGAATATGCAGACTCCGCACAGTGACCCAAGCCGGGAATCTAACCACGGTCCCTGGCATTATGATGTGGCAGTGCTAACCACGATGCCACCTTGACTTTCAGGAGGGAACTGGATAAGCATCTGAAAGGGAAAAAAAATGGTAGGGTTATGGGGAGAAGGATAACTCTTATAGGGAATTGACATTAACTTATTGGGTGAAATGACCCGCTGCGTTATAATGTTCTATTTAATGGTTCTGTGGGCACGAAGTGTACTACTGCAGTCAAGGCTTCATTCTGAAATATTATTTTACTCCATGTGTTCATCATGCAAGTATTAATGTCCAGATTGGTGTGACTCTGCTGACGGCGAAGATAGAATCATAGAATTCCTACAGTGTAGAAAGAAGCCGTTCAGCCCGTGGGACTTGCACCTACACCTATGGGGCTTGCGCTGACAATAATCCCACACTGGCCGTATTCCTGTAACCCCACGTATTTATCCTGATAATCACCTGATACTAAGGAGCAGTTTAGCATAGACAATCCACCTAACCTGCACATGGTTAGTGTGGAAGGAAACCTGGAGGAAACCCACAGGAGAATGTGCAAAATCCACACAGTCATCCCAAGACTGGAATTGAGCCTGGGTCCCTGGTGCTGTGAGGCAGCAGTGCTAACCACTGTACGTGTAAATGACGACAGCGCTGGCGTCCATTGTTAATGGTGACCATGAAGCCATTGTAGATTGTTGTAAAATCCCATCTGATCCACGAATATCCTTTAGGGAAGGAAATCTTTATCTGGTCTGGCCTACCTGTGACTCCAGACCCACAGCAATGTGGTTGACTCTTAAATGTCCTCAGGGATGGGTAATAAATGCTGGCCCAGCCAGCGATGCCGACATGCTATGAATGGAATTCTTAAAAAAAATTACAGTAAGAAGTGAGTTCGAGGGAAATGACCTGATGTTCAGGCAGGAGATGAGCAGGAAGTTGGGAGATATATGGATTGATACAGTAATGTTATGTTTTGGCAATACCACCATGTTTTCAGTTCAGTTTTCTTTGGGGGAAACTTTTCCAAAGCACAGGTTGAGTGGCTTGACCGCCAGAAGACAAGATCAGACCACTTTGAGGATGCAGCTTGTTGTCTCAACATCTGTATACATTCTTCATGCTAATATTTGAGTATTTGCTAGGAATATTTAACCAACAGACAAGATATTGTTCTAGATTGTATGTCAGGGAAGGATTGAGAAATAAATGCGTTTAAGGATGTTAGCTTACCTGAAACTGAGGGAGGGATCGAATGCCCTCCCCCAGGGTGAGGTTGGGGGCATGGGGCATTTGATCAGCTAGACAGTGCGGGGAGAGAACCTTGCCACTTCCCTGCCTTTGCCCCAGTTTATCAGAGACCTGCAGTTGTTCATTGCAGGCAGTGAAGTGGGCAGAATTTTTATCCCCAGAGTCCTGATCACAGGAATGGCCTTCCACTTAACATAAATAGGAGGAGGTCAATTGGCCTTTTGAACCTGCCCCACATTCATTTTGATCATGGCTGAACATCCAAACCTGTTTCTACACTGTCCCCTGAGTGATCTGTAATGCTTGAGTTATTCAGTCAGTTGCTAAATTTTGCACTTTTTTTTCTCTAGGGCCTCTGCTGCTTTTATTTGTGGTGGGTAATTTATCTGCTACATGTTTTGAGCTATTAAAAGTGGAAGCAGGCTTTCTGTACAGTTCATGGAGAACATTCTTTGTGGTTTTGATAAAGGTCAGTCCAGTAGAGGCAGGGCCAAAATACAGGTCGGAGGGATGCAAAATGGAGTTGTGAAAGATGGGCATGCATTTGGGATATGGCAACAGTGACAACACTTTGAAGTTTGGAGAGGAAGGGAAGGTTAGAAATAGTTACAGTAAAGGATGGAGGGCATAAGAGGGCAGGTGATGACAGCAGGCAATACCTGAGGACAGAGAACTATCAGTAATATCAGCTGACTTGGAGTCAAGGAAGGAAAGTTCGATTGTCTGCAGTTTGGTTGGAATAATGTTGAGGGAGCAGGAGTGGGTGTCACAGACTAGGGGTGGCAGAGAGTTTAGCATTGCTGCCTCACAGTGCCAGGGACCCGAGTTCGATTCCTGGCTTGGAGCATTATGTGGAGTTTTGCACGTTCTCTCCGTGTCTGCGTGGGTTTCTCCAGTTGCCTCCCATAGTCCGAAAAACATGCTGGTTAGGTGCATTGGCCATGCTAAATTCTCCCTCGATGTACCCAAACAGGCGCTGGAGTGCAGCGACTAGGAATTTTCACGGTAACTTCATTGCAGTGTTAATTCAGCCTACTTGTGACACTAATAAATAAACTTTAAAAGAAGATAAACTTGGAGAGAACAAATCAGGAGATGAAACAGAATTTGGAGGAAGACCTGAACTGGGGAATGAAGGGGAGGTTAGGCCCAGTGGGTTAGGGAAAGGGAGGGAAGTGACAGGCAGCTGAACAGTTGGTCTCAATCTTTGACAAAAAGTACTCATGAACTCCTCATGGTGAGGGTGGAGGTGGCAGGGGAAGGAGAGTTCAAAGAGAACTTGTAGCGAAGCTGGAACTAATTTCATATTCCTGAATGATCTTTGAATCGTAAGCAGTTTTGGGTGATAGGAGAGCAGGATGCTATAATGTCACAGAATTTCTATAACTGGCAGTGATTAATTTTTAGATGGTTTGTGCACTTTCTGTACTGTGATAAATGTGAAAGTAAGGATCTATCTTTAATGCCACAATTTACATTCATTCCTGATATGATTTTTTGTACAATTTTTAATGTTCTTATCTGAAAGCTGATTGAGGAACCATGCTGCACCTAAAACGGTTTGAGTTTAACTTAATGTTGTGTTTTTGTTTAAAGGGAATGCTTCATGTCTCCCACCAGGAAAAAATACTGGCTTCAAGAAGGGGAACAAGAAGAGCAAAGTCCTGGAGCTGACTCCCTCAATGGAGGCAGATTCATGTTTTGCCAAAAGAAAATGGAGTCGCTCTATATTCAATCATTATTCTTCCATGTGTATTGACTTGGTGTATGGGTTTTGATGAGATGGCACAGTTTCAGAGTTTGTGTTTTTTTTTAATTTTTAGATAAAACAAATTGAGGGGACTCTGAACCTGGCTGATTTGTACCATGGACAATATTACCACAAACCAACAGAAATCAGTTTTACTAAACTGGAAACACTAAAATACACACACTGTGAACAACAATGTTTACAACCAATACAGGTGGGCCTTCAGGCCTGTTCGTACCATGCACCACATTGTCTTCCATTATTCCATTGGAAGTGTACAACCAAAGCGTTTCCTCTTTTACATGTGACTTTCTCATTACTAACAAATAGAATACAAAGGCTGAGAGTCCCTTACATTTTATTTTAATGTATTAAGCTTGTTAGTTCATAATGTACGTCTGAAATCTTCAATTGCCTATGTAACCTCATATTTTAGCCATGTAAATTTTATGTATAGAAATACTGTAATAGTATGTAATGCATTGTTTCCTTGTGGTAAGTGATTGAGGTGCTGCCACGGGATATGAGACACTGATGAATGGTGCTATTTTGGATTTTAAACATGCTCCTTGGCAAGGTAGCTCTGATGGATTTTTATTTTTATTTTTCCCTGTTCTGAGAGGGTATTGATGCTTTTCTGATTGCTTTCAGTTTTTGGACTGGATTGAGTTGTTTCTGAATTGTGCGGTGGCTTTCCTGTTGAATTGATTAGGCTAGGAGCAGTAACCTGTTGACTGAAGAGTTGAGTTGCAGTAAACTGGGTGCATGAAAGTGCCTGAGAAATAAAGGGACAATTGCAGCATTGCAACCTTACCTTTTTTAAATTACTTTTTCCCTTAGGTACTACTTTTGTGGTTTTAAGGAATCTTTTAAAAATACATTTTTAAATACTCAGCAGGATTTGTTGTTTTGAATTGGGTCCCAAACAGATGAAAAACATACATGTGAATATAAAGTAGGACTGATTTAGTAATTCACATGTTTCTGTAATTTCAAAGCTAGGTAATTGAAAGTAACGTGGTGATTGGAGGAAAATGCTAGGGTTATATCCATAGAATACAATACAGTATAAACTATAAGTGTCCTGAGAAAGAAGTAATTGCCAATAGAAGACCCTTTCTTTGACAGCAAATGGATGGCAGAAAAACACATTGCCAAAAGTGGGATATACAGAACTCCATTCTCTCATTTTATTTGGGAATCAGTTCCATTCTCACTCGTCGGTACGTGAGAGCCAACGTTTTTATTTGTTCCAAGAGCAGCTCACACCAAGTCAGTAGAATGTAATTCATGGTGCCAACTGCCTTTTTTTTAAACTTTAAATCGGCCTATACAAATCCCTGATAGGCTTCCCTTTTAGTCAGATGAGCCATTATAGTTGCAAATGATGTACAAGAAATGAATTGACACTTTCACAGTCTTGATACTGATTATGACCGTGGAACATTTGCCAACCTATAAGAAAATACTTCACAGCTGAACAGTAAACGCAATTGACTGTATGGCTCATGTTAGAAACAATGGTCGTGTAAGTGTCCATGTTATCCCAGATTTGTTTTATTTTCCCAAAGAAGCTATCCTTCATTTTTGCTGAAGAACAAAAGGTCTAAATGCCCATTTCAAACAGAGGGAAAAAGTGGGGAGAAAAGGATGTTTGCTATTTTGTGTTTGCTCCCTTTTAAACAAAATCATATAATACCACCAAGTATGAGGTGCTGCTGTGTTTGGATATGGTCTGAAAGCCCACCTTAAGAAATATTTTAATGTCTTTGTAGCTCTTCCTTCCATGCAGGCCTTTCTGCCTATTCTAAACTATTCCAATTTCTGACTGTTAAATGCTGATGCATGTATTCATTATTTACTGTGTTTAAATTTATGTTTGATTAGAATTTAGTTGTATAACTGGCCAAGTAGTACTTTAGTGGCACTTTGCGAACGTAAACAGATTGCTTTATGATAAAAGTACATGCTTTATTGAAAATGTGACCTTCAGCTGCTTTACTGTTATCCCCATATACTCAGTGTAACAACTATTTTGTGCTTATTTTAGTGGGAATTCTTCAATAAATATTCAAAGTCAAAATTATCAGTATAATTTGGAAAATATTTATTTTGTCATAGTATGTGTGCCACTGACGTGGCCAACATTTGTTGCTCATTTCTATTTGCTCTTTAACTGAGTGGCTTCTGGGCCATTTCAGAGGGCATTTCATTTCTGTGGTTCTGGAGTCACATGTAGCCCAGACCAGGTAAGGATGGCTGGATTCTTTCCTTAGAAAATAAACCCAGATGGTTTTTTTTTTGGACCATTATTAAGACTAGCTTTCAATTCTAAATTTGTTAATTGAATTTAAATTTAATTAGCTACCAAGGTGGGATTTGAACCCATGATCCCAGAGGCTTGGGCCTTTAAATTACTAGTGTGATAACATTACCACTATGCCACCATTTTCCCCATTACTTGATTTATGCTGCATTTGTGGATTATGCACGTTATGGTTCAGACCCGATTACGGGTGGAATCTTCCAGCCACTCCCACTGGCAGGATCTTCCAGTTCTTCCAAGGTCAGTGGGCTTGTGAATGGCTCATCGCATTTTACAGCTCTCCCCCACAGTGCCAGGGTCTTAAAGTTCCACATCAAGTAACTTATGCTAATTTAAGTAAGTCAGGCTCCTAGAGGGTAAATCTGCTGTCAGTAATTTGATACGAAGCCAAACAGACAAAAGGTATGAAATTTGATAACTGCTCAAATGTTGCTACCTAATCTCAGTTGACATACCAGTTGGCATGTTAACATTGATCTTCGTATCCCTGGGCTATAGGGAAGATCGAACACTGTTCTGTCTATATTTGTGAGCTTTCTCTGTACTTCATACTTCTGTTGCCGCAAATAGCTTTTGCCTTATGGGAACAAAGCATCTTTTCTCCAATATATTTATCTGAATTTGCCATATTCATCTTTTTCTGTTAGAAGTACTTTTATTTCTTAATGTGATGGGAGCATCATTGGCTATGCTAACATCTGGCAGTTCAGTGGTTAGAACTGCTGCCTCACAGTGCCAGGGATAGGGTGTTGGGGTGAGTGGAGGAAGATGGCAGGCTTAAGTAGAGTGGTCTCTTGAGGTTGTGAAAACCTGATGGGCCAATTCTTTTTTTTAAAAAGGTGGCATAGTGATTGAGTGGTTTGGCTGTGGTTGATGTGGAGTTAAGAGGATAGAATGGGGGGGGGGGGTAGGGTCTTCTGGGCCGAGTGGCCTCCTCCTATACTGTAGAGATTCTGTGGTAGTTGCCTAATCCTTAATTGCCCTCGGCGGTGGTGAGCTCGTGCTTCTTGAACTACTGTGTGGCCCATGTGGTGTAGGGTACACCCATAGTGTGTTAAGAAGGGAGTTCCAGAAACAGCGAAGGAACACAATATAGTTCCAAGTCAGGATGTTTGGTGATTTAGAGGAAAATTTACAGATGTGGTGCTGCCATGCATTTGCTGTGCTTGTCCTGGATAATGGAGGTCTCGGCTTTGGAAGGTGCTGTCGATGGAGGCTTGGCAAGTTGTTACATTGCATCTTAAACTTGGTATGCATTACTGGCACTGTGTGTGCTCGTGGTGGAGAGAGTGAATGTTTTAAGGTGCTTTAGATGAGATGCAAATCAAGCAGATTTGCTTGATCCTTTGTCCTGAATGATATTGAGCTTTTTGAGTATTGAGCGCCAGGCAATTGGTAAAGATTCTGTAACACTCCTGGCTTGTGCCTAGTAGATGATGGACAGGATTTGGGGAGTCAGGAGGTGAGTTACAGCAGAATTTCCAGTCTTTGACTTACTGTATTTTTGTGGTTAATCAGAAATGTGAATGGACCAATGTGACCGGTGAAAATCCATTAACTAACAAGGTGGAATTTATGTTTTTGAATTTAAATTATTTGCAATTTCCTTTTTAATTGATATAATTTGGTCATCTGCATATCTAGGCATTTATCTTGTGTTTTTTAAACATTGAACATTTATGTAATAATAACCTGGCTTTTAAAACAGCAATTAAAAGTAATAGCTGTCCCATTATCACTTTGAAAATACTTAACTGTTGTTAAAATAATCCTAAAATACAGTAATTCCTCATGGTTTTGCCTGATTGACATGAATGCAACAATGGCCATCTAATATAAAGAGATAGATAAAATTCTCCCAAACCACCTGCGGCATGTTTGGTGGCAGGTGGGTGTGGGGGGGACGAGCCAGAAAGTCAGAAGCCCAGCCCTAGGAAGTCACACCGGTGTCAAAAACCAATTTGATAATGGCTGGCATGCGCAAGATGGCCCTCAATTCGCCAGAGACTTGAGGTAAGTACAACATGCAAAGCCTACTTGCCATGGTGCTGCACTGCTCCTGATGCACTGTACATCACTTTGCCATGACATACCACTTCCAGCTGTCCATCTGCATGCAGAGCAGGCCTTCATGGACAGCACCATGCAGTTGGACCCATGGACCCTTCTGTGTCACCGAGGGCATGAAAGCTGGACCCCAACAAGGCTGCGTGACAGAGACAGATGAGGGATTAAGGGATAGTTCATGTATTACTGGAATGAGATGAATACAGATGGCAGTTAGGGGCCTCTTGATATGGCACATGAAGCATAGCTCACATAAACACTGAACAGATTGGGGCAGAAGTCTTTTGTGATGCTCACTATTGCCCATAGTCCTCTATGTGAAGGCTCCCAATAAAGTTCTGGGGCTGATGGGCACAAATCAGGGAGTGCAAACATTCCTGCTGAAAAATGAGAAGGGATCACAGATGATAGGTAATCCAGGGACGATGTGGACCTCAGTCTGAAACCTGAGAAAGAAGAGGTAGTGGTGTAATAATATTGTTACTGGACTATTAATCTAGAGACCCAAGGTAATGCTCTGGGGACTGGGTTCTGAGGATCACCACAACAAATGGTATGTCAAATTAAGTCTAATAATGACCATGAACTCTTTGTTATAAAGACCTATCTGGTTCACTGGTGTCCTTTTAGGGAAGGAAGCCTATCACCTTTCCTGGTCTGACCTACATGTGACTCCAGAACCACAGCAATATGGTTGACTCTTAAATGTCCTCAAGGATGGATAATAAATATCACCCACATCCCATGAACAAACAAAAAAAGGATAGTGCAGCGGCAGCTGAGCACAGGATCAATCATAGGAAGCGTGGTAGCCCAGCTATGGGAAGGGGCAAGGACTGTGCATCTCACTGGAAAAATACATAGCTTGGTGTGCAGATATGTCCTACAATTGCTGTTGGGTGTGGTAGGCTCTGTACTGGGCTGCACAGGGTATGGTGATGGCCAAAGAGGGAATCTGCTACCTGTAGATAGGGAACACGTAATATAGTATATGAAGCTCTCCTGGAGTGTGAGGCAGCCCTGTTAGGGGTGATGCAGACAACCTCTAAATGAGGTAGGTAATGGTCGATGTGATGCATAGGTGCCTTGCAGATGATGCCTTGTAGAGGAATCTGTCAATTTTCACCACCATAACAGGATCCAGGATTAGAGTGGCAGGCTGGAGAATAGGTGGCATTTCTACCTGCACATCATGAGGCCCCAGGTAAATTAGAGGCACACTCCATCCTGTAAAAAAAAGGTGCAGCACCATCAACTCGACACTCGGGTAAAATGGAGTCTTCCAAAATCGAAAGAGGTAAGGCCCTGCCAGAGCAGAAACTGGAAGAAGAGGAATCTCCCTCAGAAAATGAAGATGAGAAGCTGTAGGAATCCCAAGGGAACACTGAGGAACAGTATGAGCACCATGATATCATGGAGGAAGGGAGACTTGGGAGGTGCACCCATAATACTCTCAAAGTTGAAAGATGTCAAAAGGAGTGAATCTTCAGGCCCGATCATCAGGAGACATCTCCTCTAGCCTCCAAGCCAATTCACAACTTCTGAAGGAATAGCTGAACCATCACTGAGAGGATGGGTTCTGAATTCACACTTGGGCCTTAGTGCTCAAGAATCATGATGGTCAAATCTTAGTTGTGGTCATCAGTGTCCTTGCAATTTGCCCACTCAAGTCCAGAGCAAAGCTAGTATGCCAATGATTGTTTTGCACTGTGATTGGGTAATATGCCTGCCTCAGCTACATATCTGGATATATGTGGAGGCAGTGAGAGGTAGATAGGAGGTGGGCATCATTGGAAGGTGTGTGTGTGTGGGTGTGGTGGAATATCTGGGTGATAGCTGTGAGTCCTGAAGGGTCATGAGTGCTGATGGGTGAGTGATAGGGATGTGATATTGAGTAGGGTGAGAGGCTGGTTGTTTATTGTATGGAAGATGTGATATGAAGATTGCTGCCAGGTTCTCGGGGCCAGACACTGGGCACTGTCCTCTGTTCTCATTCTGTTTGGAGATTTTTGCCTTACTACAGTACTCTAGCTATTGTAAAACTTATGAACTTTGTCTCACAACAGTTTCATCTATATTTAACATTCCTTAATTATACCATGGAACCTCGCTGTGATATCCTTTTAACATAAAAACTTGTCTATATTGATATAGTCAATCATGCATGGTGACCTAGTTATAATAATGATACAAAATAAATCTTAATTAAGTCTGTCTTATCTGTACAGAGATACAGGAGTTTGATTGAAGCTCTTAAGTAAGGTAAGGTTACAATTATCACCTTATTGTTTCAATGTTGCCCTACACATTCATGGGATATGAACATCACTGGCAAGGCCAACATTTGTTGTTCAGCCTTGATTGCCTTTGAAAAGGTGGCCCATTTTCTTGAATCTCTGCAGCCAACTAGTGAATGTTAGCCTCCAGTGCTGTTCAGAAGAGAGTTTCAGGATTTTGGCCCAGCGACATTAGGAACAGCAATATAATTCCAAGTCAGAATGATGTGTGGCTTGGAAGGGAATTTCCCATGTATCTGTTACCCTAATGCTTCTCAGTGGTAGGAATCATGGGTTGGAAGACACTGTTGAAGAAAATTTGGTGAGTTACTTCAGTGTAAGTTGTAGATGGTACACACTTCTGTGCTGTGTGCCAGTGGTGGATGTAATGAATGATGGTGGATGGTCAAACAGGCTGCTTTATCCTGGATGGTGTCAAGCTTCTAGAGTGTTGTTAGAACTGTGCTCACCCAGGCAAATGGAGAGTATTCCATCACATTCTTCATTTATGTCTTGTAGATTATGACAGGCTTTGGGGAAATCAGGAGCTGAATTACTCATTTTGGTGCAATTATGAGATTTATAACATTGTTGTTTTGAAACTGTGTTGTTAAATTTAGTGTAAATTGAATAGAATCATATGTTCTGTTCTGAAGTCTGTCTGACAGTAAACTGAGCTGATTTGGTTGTTAGTGATCAATGGAAAACTTAGATTGTTTTATTGGGAAGAAGATGTAAGGGGGAGAATTTTCCCTTCCCACCTTCCACAGGAATTGTAGCAGGTGGGGCATGGACTATGCAAAGGTCCATTGATCGTGGGTGGGGATTTCCAGCCTTGGGGCGAGCGCGACCAGAGAATCCCACCCACTTGGGACACTTCTTACTGCTGGCAGTGGGGACTGTGAGGCTTCAAAGTCCCAGAAATGTGGTGTTCTTTGCAGGGATTTAGTATCCACAGGCTGAGAAGGGTCCACTGAACGTGTCTAGAGTTTAAACTAACAAAAAAGTCAGTGATTTTTGTGTTAAAAATGGTTATGCCTATTGCTATTGCTGAAGCTTTCCTTGAAAGAGAAGACCTTGCAACAGTTAATGAGAGTTCATTTAAAAGCAGTGGCAGAAAAGTTAGAACTAGATTTAAAAAGAGGTGCTAAGAAGTCAAAAATAATTGAGTTATTTGTTCAACATTTGAACCCTGAAGAAAATCAAGGTGATCCAGATAAAAGGTAGATTGAGTTGGCCAGGATTCAATTACAAATGAAGCAAATTGAATTGGAAAAAGAAAAAGAAGAAGAAAATGAAAAGAGAAATGAAAAACTCAAAGTTGAATTCCAAAGCATAAAAATAGGAATAGAGAAATGGAATAGAGATAAAATCACAGAGGTTCAAAGAGAATGAGAAAAGGAAAGTGTGAAATTGCAAAAAGGGCAGCCAGGAGGTTTGAATTGGGCAGAAAAAGTCTTTGATTGTGAACTGGTAGATTTGACAACTCCTAGTTTTCATTTGGCAAAGAATTCTTGTCTGGTGCCTAAATTCAGTGAGAAGGGAGTTGAAATGTATTTTGTTTCATCTGAGAAAATTGCTCTGGAGTTACAGCGGTCATGAGAAATTTGGACAATTTTATTACAAAGTGTTTTGGGAGGGAAAGTACTGAAGGTTTATTCATCTCTTTTGGGCAAACAATCTGCAGATTATGATACAGTAAAGATTTGATCTTACTGCATACAAGTTAGTCTCAAAAGATTATAGGCTAAAGTTTAGAAATCTGAGGAAGAGAAAAATAACAGCCTTTTGTGGAACTTGCTCGAGAAAAGGAAATTATGTTTGATCAATGGTACAGGATGATGAAGTTGGAGCAAGATTTTGAAAATCTCAGAGTGGCATTGTGACTGATGATTTGTTAATAAGTATTTCTTTAGGAATTAGGTCCCACCCAGAAGACCAAAATATTTCTATAATAAGGGATGCCACAGTTTTGGCTGATAGTTATGAGCTATTCCACAAACAAGTGGCAGCAAACCACTGTTTACAAATTGACTGGAGAGATAAAAGAAGTGGTAGTGAACAAAACATCAGTTACCAAACAAAACTGGAAAAAAAACAGATGTTTCTCAGAGTAGTGAAAGAGACAGTATGGGAGCTAGAATGGTTCAGTGACTGATACGTTATCTTTGTCACACAACAGGACATGTGAAAACTGACTGCTGATGGTTGAAGATGTCAATTTGCAAACAACAGTTTGCTGTCGTCTGTTATTAGTGGAATAGCGCAAGACTATAAGCCAAAACTGCAGCATCCCTTACTATAGAAATGTTATGGTCTTCTGGGTGGGACCTAATTCCTAAAGAAACACATTAAAAAATCTTCAATAACAGCACCTCTC
Source organism: Carcharhinus amblyrhynchos (assembly GCF_965287045.1). Taxonomy (NCBI): domain Eukaryota; kingdom Metazoa; phylum Chordata; class Chondrichthyes; order Carcharhiniformes; family Carcharhinidae; genus Carcharhinus; species Carcharhinus amblyrhynchos. The sequence continues at coordinate 74,907,415 of NC_137328.1, forward strand.
TGAGATTTTCAAAATCTTGCTTTCATGAGCATGTCTTGTGTTTCTTCAGAAAATGTTTGTCCCAGTGAGTGAAGCTTGTGTCCTACCTGTAAAACCTCAAATATTTTCGAAAAATTTACTTACTCAAAAGTTTTACCCCAGTGCCCTTACTTGCAAGATGGACAAAGGACAAACACAAGTAAAGGTTCAATAAGTTTATTAATAATAATAATAATAACTCTTAAATTACCCACATAAAATAAGAGGATACCCCAGATTCAAGAGTACTATATGCAAAGATGATTTGGTTAAACCGCAGACCTGATTCTCGGAGACCTTGTGCTCTGTCGTCATGAAGGTGAGTCTCGGTGGCAGCTTCTTCCTTCCTTCCTTCCTTCTCTGGCCAGTCTTTCAGATGGTCAAGGTCACCTCCCTCGTCGAGTTGTTGCTGCTGGTCTGTCTGAGATGCGTATATATATCCCCCTCCCGCCCCGCCTTTCCAGAAACTCCACTGGCTTCTGGCCATTGAGGTCTCAGGAGGGGGTCCCAATACCCAGTGGGTTTCTTGATATCTACCTGACAGGACACCGGAGCCACCCCAGGTGTCCATTTCCATGGTGTTACTTACCTGTAACTTGTTGCCAGATAAGGTAAATGCATGAATTCTAGGTAGCTATGATGTGGAGATGCTGGCATTGAACACCAGGTGGACTTTAACCTGGTGTTGCGAGACTTCTTACTGAACTCTAGGTGACATAAAGTCTGGCCCGACCTGGGCTTCTAACAACAGACCGATGCATTTCAGTGAGGTGCGATGACCTCCTGCTGGATCTCAGTGCAATGACCTTTGATAGTGATTGATGGATCAGGCCCAGGTATGTTTCTGTGTCTTTGTATATTTGATCTTAGTCAAGTCTGGCCTGCCAAGGTTTGATTGTGTTTCATTTTAATATGCCCAATTTTTTAATTTGAGGATATCCAATTTAATCAGCCTTAAAACTAGGCCCTGATTATATTACCATACTTGTGACAAAATGAAACCACTTAATGGGTGATAGTTTCTGCCCTTGCTTATCCCAAAACAATAAAATTCTACCCAAGGTCAACAGACCTTCTATGTTCCACCCCGCGTCAGTTTCAATTCTCGTGGCGGGTGTGGCGGTAAAATTCCAGCCAATGTATTTACAGTAGATGTAAATTGGAGTGTAAAAGATCATGGGGGTTTTATATTTGAGAATGAAGTAAATCTATTTTTGTCAGATAAAGGGGGTATTATCCTTTGGAATGGCATTGAATGGCAAGGGAAGATGGTTAGAATGTGTTTTGTTGAAGAAGGTTGTTGCACTTGTGCGGTGCATTTGTTACTTGCCACTTATCGAGAAGTTCCAACAAAGTTCAAATCAATGGGAATGAGGAGAAAACTCTGTACTCATCAGAGTCATACCTAGCACAAGAAAATTAGAATTTATATAGAAAATGCTATAGTGTGACAAAGATGAATCATTTGAATAAGTACAAAATTAGCAAGTGTGAGTACAACCTGTCAGCTATAATAGTCATTTTCTGAATACTAAACTATTTTTGTCAGGATTGACATTTCACATCTGCTGTGACCTAGAAAGTAAACTTCGTCTGTCTGAGGCAAAAGCAGGGGACAGGGAAAGGCTAGCAGGTTCCTTCATCCATTATTTAAATTGTGCCAAACATTTTTTTAATATTCATCATGTAATGTGGGTGTCATTGGCATGGCCAGTATTTGCTGACCACCCCTAATTGCCCTTGAGAAGATGATGGTGAGTTGCCTTCTTGAACTGCTGAATCCAAGCGATGTAAGAGTGCCCGCAATGCTGTTAGGGAGAGAGTTCCAAAATTTTGACCCAGGCACTTCAGGAAAGTGGATAGTTCCAAGTCAGAGTTATAAATGGCTTGGAGGGATACTTCCAGCTGATGGTGATATGCCTGCTGTCCTTACCCTTCTAGATGGTAGAGCAAGAGGCAAATCAGACACCTAAGTATCATTGCTGGTATTCATGAAGATGTGCAAACATCTATGTAGTACTTTTCTGAAATATTGGAACCTTAAGTTCTTTAAATCACTATCTAGTATTATTTCTTTATATACATGATTTAATTTTTGTCAGAGTTAGGTCGTAGTTTTATTTTTGTAAAAAGAGCTGCTATTATGCACAAAACAAAATTTGGTGCACTCCATGGAATTGATACATGGCCACAATTCCACCACAACCTAGCAATAAAAACTTCGAACTTGATTCTGTGTCGTATATCAACCAAAGTTTTACAGTAGTGACATATTTTAAATAGAAAATGTTTACGTAACACTCAAAATATTTAAACATCTTTTAATAACTGTGTGGAGTTTGCATATTATCCCCGTGTATGCATGGGTTTCCTCTGGGTGCTCCGGTTTCCTCCCACATTCCAAAGGTGTGCGGGTTAGGTTGATTGGCTATGCTAAAATTGACCCTTAGTGTTAGCTGGGTAAATATGTGGGGGTTACAGGAATAGGGCCTGGGTGGGATTATGGTTGGTGCAGACTTGATGGGCTGAATGGTCTCCTCTGCACTGTAGGGACTGTATGGTTCTAATAATCTGTAAGTTATTTGAGTTAATAGCTGCAGATTTGCACTCTGTAGTGCCAGTAATTTTGGCCCTATGGTGCCATTTCACCATTCGCATTCACCTCCAACAGAGTCTGCACCAAACACTGTCTGAAGACATTGACACGGGCAATAGGATCGTATGCCAGAAGTACACCAAGTGAGCAGATCATGGTGTTAGTCAGCACGTAACTCTAAATTGTTACCTGAGTTGCCAATTTGGATCTCACCACAGCAGTTCACACTCTATCTTAACTTTGTACAGATGAACATGTGTTCAACAGCAGAAAGGCTCCTCCATCAGCAGCGTTATTTAAGGGGAATCATCAACAACTTACAAATTAGTTTTTGTTGTCTCAGTATGAATTTGCACGGGTGTTTTGAAGAGTTGGTTAACATTGGTAAAATCTACAAGGAATGGAACTGCATGCAGAGAATATATTGGTTGTGACTGCAAGGGCTCTGAGTGCTTTAAATAGTTGTCCCTTTTGGGCTGCTGCATTAAGGGGGAGATGGTACAAAGATAGCAAACATGAGGAGAAGCTGCTGAATGAGGAGGAGCAGGGAGAAGGGTCTCTCTGAGAATCTTGTGGCAGCATTTCTCTTACCCTCCACCTAAGCCAGGGCCAGTGTGTCCAGCATCTGCAATTCCCCAAAACATTGATCACAGAACTCTGTCATCTCCCTGAACTAGATCTGCTACCACAAGGCAAACACGGCACTGCCTGTGACTGTGAAAGTGATTGTGGCCCTGAATGTTTGTCTTTCAGAATCCTTCCAGGTTGGAAGAGGTGACATATCTAACATTTCCCAATTTGCTGCTGAGTCAGAGAGGTGACACAGTCTTTTTGTAGCAGGAGATTGGACTTGCTTGTGTTCTCCTTAAACTGAGAGCCATTTTACACTGGGCTGACCCTCTGCAAACCCAACCAAAAGTAGCCAGAATGCACATAATAAGAGCACACTTTTAAGTTTAAGTTAAGTTTAAAGTTTATTTATTAGTCACAAGTAGGCTTACATTAACACTGCGATGAAATTACTGTGAAAATCCCCTAGTCGCCACATTCTGGTGCCTGTTCGGGTACACTGAGGGAGAGAGAATTTAGCATAGCCAATGAACCTAACCAGCATGTCTCTCAGACTGTTGGAGAAACCATAGCAGCCGGAGGAAACCTACGTGCACATGGGGAGAACATGCAGATTCCACACAGACAAGCTGAGAATCAAACCCAGGTATCTGGCACTGTAAGACAGCAGGGCTAACCAGTGTACCACTATGCTGCCCCCATGATCAAGCAGAGCTTTGGGGTTTAGGAGCAATGGTTCCATTGCTTTGATTTAGTTTGATTTATTGTTATCATTTGTATTATACAGTGAAAAGTATTGTTTCTTGCACACTATACAGGCAAAGCGTACAGTACATAGAGAAGGAAAGAAGAGAGTGCAAAAGGTAGTGTTACAGTCATAGGTGGGGTGTAGAGAAAGATCAACTTAAGGTACGTCCATTTAAAAGTCTGACAGCAGCAGGAAAGAAGTTGTTCTTGAATCTGTTGGTAAATGTCCTTAGACTTTTGTATCTTTTTCCCGACGGAAGAAGGTGGAAGACAGAATGTCCAGGGTGTAGAGAGTCCTTAATTATGCCAGCTATTTTCCCGAGGCACCATGAAGTGTAGACTAAGTCAATGAGTGAGAGGCTGGGTTGGGCTTCGTTCATGACCCTTCGCAGTTTCTTGCGGCCTTGGACAAAGCAGGAGCCTTATCAAGCTTGATGCAACCAAAAGAATGCTTTCTAGGTGCATCTATAAAAGTTGATGAGAATCATAACGGACATGCCAAATTTTCTTAGTCTACTGAGAAAGCAGAGGCATTGGTGGTCTTTCTTAACTATAGTGGTGGCATGGAGGGATCAGGACAGTTTGTTGGTGATCTGGACACCTAAAAACTTGAAGCTTTTGACCATTGTTACTTCATCCCCATTGATTCAGACAGGAACATATCCTTCATTATGCTTCCTGAAGTTGCTGACTATCTCCTTTGTTTTGTTGACATCGGGGGAAGAGATTATTGTCGTCGCACCAGTACTCACCGGGTTTGTGATGGTCTGCTGCATCCACCAGCTGGTCGTCATGAGGACACAGTTCTTGCCACCAGGGATTCAGCCAAATTCTCAAGAGAAGGAGGAGGGAGAATACAGCCAACGCAACCATGTCCTGGATTGGCTGTTCGTGAACACTTCATTCAACCCCAGAGCCCATGACTGAAATCATGGATCCCACCGATCAACAGTTCCCTATCTTATCTTCCTCTGTTATCACAGTATCTCAGCCACAGTCCTGAAACAAAATACACCACAAAACAGCCATTCCACACCAAACTTATACTATCATACATCTGATACCCCATACAATATTCAATTGAACACTCTGCGTCATTCCTTTAGTGCTTGTCCTCCAGGTAACTTTGGCTGGCCGAATAAAGTGTTGGCCCAGTGGTTCCAGTGTGGAAGGCTGGATCTTTCATTTGGGGAGATTGCCGATGGCCTTGTAGGCCAGCCTCAGACGCAGAATGTCAAATGTTGGGCTGCACCACCTTGGCATAGAAGGCAGCAGATAGCTGTTTGGCTGATAAGCATGAGCAGGGGCAGTGGCAGAGTGGCACAGATGGGAGGATGAATGCTGTTATCCTGAGAGAGAGTTCACAGAGTCACAGAGATTAAGAGATCAGAATGTGTAAATGGCAGAACAAAAGTAAGCAATGCGTTGCATTGAAAAACAACCTGAGATAGGTAACCAATGACCACTTTACAGAACACCTTTGGTCTGTCCATAAGCATGACTCAGATCTTCGTGTTGCCATTTCAACACACCAACTTGCTCTCATGTCCACATGTCCATGCTGCAATGTTCCAGAGAAGCTCAACACAAACTGGAGGAACAGCACCTCATTTTACAATTAGGAACATTACAGCCTTATGGATTTAACATTGAGTTCAACAACATCAGAGCATGAACTCTCTTCTCCACCTTCACCCCATTTCCAAAATGCTTTCCATTATTCATTATTTTTTTTTATCATGTGTTTTGTATTTTATCATTTCTTCCATTGATTCAATTTCCATGTTTTTAAAATTCTGCTGTCCATCTCTTTTCCTCTTACCACCGTGTCCCCTCCCCCCAGCCCTGATCCATATGACAATTCTTTACCTGTCCCAGGTTGTCCTTAGTCATGCTGCTTTTGTTCCACCATTTACACATTCTGATCTCTTAATGGGCCGCTATTAGCACCCTTCTTCACCATGATCATCATCATTTACATTCCTTTTGTCTTTTTGTCTATGACATCTTTATCAATCTTCCTTGCCTCCACCAACTGCTGTCCTTCTATCCAGCCTCCACAGCCTGTTTCTCAATCCTCACCACAACAGTATAAATCTCATCCTATTTCCAATTGTCTTCAGCTCTGATGAAGTGTCATCCAGACTTGAAATGTTAGCTCTGTTCTCTCTCCTCTGTCAGATGTGCTGAGATTTTCTGTTTTTTGTTCATGGTGGAATGGATTGGCTTCAAGCTCTGTGTGAACTCCTATGTTAAGTAGGAGCTGGACCCCTCAATGCTTTCTGACAGGAACAACAGACTTTCTGGCAGGCCTGTCAATGCATCAGATGTTTCAATTTGCACACTCTATCTTTACTTCTCCGCAATGATGACCTCATCTAAATCCTCTGCAGAAAATTCATGTTTAACATTGACATCTGCAGTGATGGTGCCTACCTTATCCATTCTCCCTGGCCTAGCTGTAGGTCACTTGTGTCCTGTGGCCCACCACATCAATGCTATCCTCTAAAGCTCATGCAGTGCCAGTATCTCAGCTGTAAATGTCATCAAATGACAGTGACTGGAATTTTCCCTTGGGCACAGGGACCATGTAAAGAGAAGGAAAGACAGATTGGATTAAGATAGAGAAATACAGTGGAAAGGAAATGTAAAATTCTTTCATAAAATTGACATTTGTTAAAATCTGCTCAAAAACTTCAAACCCTGAAGAGATTTGTAATAGTTAATTTTTGGTGCTAGATCAATGGGTTGATATTAACACTTATCAAGTCACTTACAAGGCAGTACATGTCGAATAACAAGATTAAACTTCCGTTGGAGAATGTAATGGGAAATTAATGGACAAATACAAGTTCTTAGAAAAATGAAGAGGCTAAGGGCAAGATGCACTTCCATGAAGTTAATTGTAGAGCTGCATAAATTGGACAGCAACATTTTTATATTCATTTTTAACTGAATGTTTTGTTCCTTACCTGAAACTACTATATCTTTTCGCTCTAAATGATGGCGAGTGAGCATCATTAATTAGACTTGCTACTGTTTTGACAGAAAATTCTGGCTCAATGTTTTCAAAATATACAGGGTATAGGAATGTACTAGTTATGTTACATTACTAATGGTATTGGAATCTGGGATAGAATTTTACAGCTCCCTATAACAGGTAAGCTAGTGGGGAGGCCCAAATGGGGGGAGGGTAAGGCTTGGGGTGGCACACACACACACTCACTACAATTGAGGCTCATAAGTGGTGAATTCATGGCTGTCTAAGGTGTGTTGCCAACCTGAAGGTAAGGTCTGTCACTGTCCCAGTATCCCCTTCGCCCCTGATCTTTGCCAACAGGCACCCCTGCTTCATCCTGTACCTCTGGGCCTCCATTCCCGGCCCAGCCAAGTGACCGCCCCCCACCTACCCCCACCCCAGCCGTACCTGCATCCTGCACTTTGTTTTATGGAACTCTGTGTAGCCCCAGCAGTGGCCACTGCTCCCCATGGCCAATCAGATTGGCTGGAATCTCTGCAGCAGCATTTCCTCCTCAGCTTGGGGTGGAAGGCCAGCCTCCAGTTGATTAACACTCCCACAGAATATTAAATGTCTACGGGACAGATAGCTGGAGTGGGAACATCAGAAATCTCAATATCTGAAAAATGTGTCCTGGATTAGTAATCCAGAAAATCTAAGTGCCCACAATGGCTGTCTGAGAATTGAATTCATTTTTTAAAATCAAGAAATAAAAAGCTAGCATCAGAAACATAGAAGATAGAAGAAGGAGGAGGCCATTTGGCCCTTCGAGCCTGCTCTGCCATTCGTCACGTTCATGGCTGATCATCCAACTCAATAACCTAATTCTGCTTTTTCCCCATAACCTTTGATCCCGTTCGTTCCAAGTGCTATATCCAACCACCTCTTGAATACATTCAATGTTTTGGCATCAACTACTTCCTGCAATAATGAATTCCACAGGCTCACCACTCTTTGGGTGAAGAAATGTCTCCTCATCTCCGTCTTAAATGGTCTACCCTGTATCCTCAGATAGTGACCTCTGGTTCTGGGCACCCCCACTATTGGGAACATTCTTCCTGAATTTACCCTAGGTAGTCCTGTTAGAATTTTACAAGTGTCTAAGTCATTGTTCAGCTGTCATAAGATTACAACTGATTGACTGATGTCCTTCAGGGTAAGGCATCTGCCATCCTTACCTGATCTGGCCTGTATATAAATCCAGTCCCAACTAGACTTAGATTTAGTTGCATTATCATCTTCTCATTTGGACTGGACAAGAAATGTCACTTTTCTCACATCTTGAGTATAAGAATAAATATTGAAAATGACAACGTGATTTTTCAGGATTGTTTTTTGTTCTTTTCAGAAATGATTGGAATGTGTTGTGCAAATTTGATGACCAACATTGCACATGAAGTTCAGTCACACCCACTTGTTCAGACTCATGCTTTCCAGATTGTCCAGGCCCAGATGACTCACTTTGGTGTCTGACTTATGTAGAATGCCAATGAATCTCACCAGATTCCACCCACATATTTCCAAAAAGTGATTACAACTTTACTGTAGTGTTAAAATTTAACTTAGCTTCTATATTCTGACCAGCACTGGATGTTAAAAAGCAGAACAGCAAAAATATCTATATTGTTAGATATATAAAGTAACTTACATCATTTGGAGTGTTAAACTTCTAAACATTTTCTAAATAATTTTGCAACATTGTAAGTAACATATTTTTGACATGTTTGTGATGCTAGCATTTAATTTTTCTGTGTCATAATGAGATAAATATAGAACAAATTGTTCTAACCATGATATCTATTTTTAAACTGGCGGGCACCGGATAGATTGGGTGGTGGGGTTTGGGAGGATAGAGAAACTGGAAATCCTAGATCTCCATCAGGAGTTCCCTTCCAACCTCAAGGACCAGACACCTCCGAACAGTCCTCCCCCCCTGGCCTATCCTTTGACACCCCAATCGCCTCCCTTGCAATTCTGCTAAGGGTACCCCATTCTTCCCTCTCTAGAACCTCTACCACTTACCTGGTCTCCTTGTTCCAACACTTAGTCCCAGGTATGCTACTGCGATGATGTGCCTGGAGAGGTGCAGTCCAATCTGATTGGCCGACAGCTCTCCAAGTTAGGACTTCTGTCAAGTAAGGATGGAAACCCTGCCTGCTTCCAATCAATGCTCATTAGAGCATAAAATGGATGCCAGCCTGTCAGAGTTGGCAGGATGTGTTCCTCGCTGAATCTCCAGATGGCAGGGGTCAAGCTCACTCCATCCTAAAAATTCAATCCCTTGAGTCACCAGGAGTCTGATTCAGCACATCAGAGGATGTGACCAGGGTAAACAAAGGTGGCACAGTGGTTAGCGCTGCTGCCTCACAATACTAGGGACCCAGGTTCAATTCCGGCCTCAGGTCACTGTCTGTGTGGAGTTTGCATTTTCTGCCTGTGTCTCTGTGGGTTTCCTCCCAGTGTTCTGGTTTCCACCCACACTCCAAAAATGTGCAGGTTAGGTGGATTGGCTTTGCTAAGTGGCCAGTTAGGTTCCCAAGATGTGTAGGTTAGGGGGATTAACAAGGTAAATATATGGGGCTACGGGGATAGGACCTGGATGCTCTGTTGAAATGTCAGTGCAGATTTGATGGCCGAATGTCCTCCTTCTGCATATGGGGATTCTATGAACAACGCCAAGGCTCTTTAACCACTCAGACTGAGCAATATTCACTCAGACACACTGGGCTGAATCTTGTTCAGAGACTGCAGGTCTTGACATCATGCAGCCAGTTGAATGTGATCACGTGTCTGACAACCACCAACAGACTTCATGAACGTCGGACACCCCGATCCATGAACATATGCATATGCGTATTTTTATATTCAAGTAAAGTTCCACACATAATGAACCTATGATGAACATAATTGGCCTGATTTTACCATTTTGATTCCATGTGCTGAATCTGGGAGTGTTCCAGATGAGACTTGTAAACCCGTTCTCTGGCACTCCCATACACACTCTGCCTGAAATAAAAACAGTAATTCTGAATCGCGCAACAGAAGCCTGTGAGTGGGGCTTAACACACCCAAAACACTGCATCTCAGATTGAAGCCTTCAACAGTGCACGCACAGAAAAAAAAACTGAAAAACGTTCCCCTGCCTCATCACTCCTATCTATGCCCAATAATGCCTCCTCCTGGCCCCCACAGACCTTGCCCCACCTCCACAACATTATATTCCCCATACCCTCCACACCCCTGCTATCCAGACTGATCGTGGCCCCCTACTCCCTCCCACACCTCCCCCCTCTACTGATTACACGCAGAATGGCAGTGGATGCCCCCCCACCAGAGAGCCATCTGACCGGTCTCCCTCCTCTACCCCCCCCCACCAGAGTACGAACTGACCCACATCCCCTCCCTCCCACCAGAGAGCCATCTGACCACCTCGCTTTTCCCTCACCAGAGAGCCATCTGACCCATCTCCCCACAACCAGAGAGCCATCTGACTCGCCTCCCTCTTCTTCTACTAGAGAATGATCTGACTCATCTCCCCCCACTACAGAACAATCTGATCCACCTCCATCTTCCCCTCACTACAGCAGAATGATCTGAACCTGCCTCCCTCCTCCCCCCATCAGAGAACGATCTGGCCCTGGCACCCCCCCCCCCCCCACCTACCGATCTGAGTCAGAGAGCCGTTGGAAGCTCTGAACTTACCTCTCCAGAAGCTGGAGCACCCAAAGCAGATCTTTGCGGACCATGTCTGTTTCGTGTTGAATCTGGATGGGTGAATGTGGTGGTAAAGGAAGCAATGCTGGTAAGTTTGGGCGTCTAGCCTATTAAGTCAATTTAAATGCATTTGCACGCATTTAACTTGAAGTCACACCCATTTTGGCTGTGGTCCCGATTGTGGCCATTTTAGGTGCTTGGTAAAGGGGGGACGGGCATGGAGGCGGACGTGGATTGTGCTACTCGCCTCACGCCTGACTTTACCAAGTTTTCACGCCCAAAAATGGGTGCAATTTATTGGTAAGATCGGACTCAATGTCTTCGAGTGACTAGCCTTGGGCAGTTGTATATTTCCAGCTTCTAATGAATCATGGAGGGGCAAACATGGATTTAAAAATGGAGTGATTCTTTGAATTTTGTTTTTTTACCAGGCACACTCCACACTCTTCTCATGGAATCTGGTCAAGAACACTGTGCCTATATGATGTAACAAATGTAGTTTGAAGACATCATGACAGATGCACACAATGATAGCCAGAATTATATAATAGTTGCAGTGCAGAAGGAGGACATTCAGCCCATTTTGTTTGCACTAGCTCTCCAAAAGAGCAATTCACTTTGTGCCACTCTCCAACCTTCTCCCCTCAATCCTGCAAATTTGCCCTCTTGACATAAAAGTCTAATTCTATTTGAGTGTTTTGATTGAACCTGCCTCCACGATCCTCTCAGGCACTGCATGAGACCTTAACCACTTAGGGGGATTAATAGGGTAAATATATGGTGCTACCAGACTTTAACCACTCGCTGTGTGAAAATCATGGGCTTCCTAGAAACATCCAGACAAATGAACACATTAGAAAGCTGTTGGACAAGAAGATGTAAAATTCCAAAAGTGACTACTTGGGCTTTATTTAATAAAGATCTTTGTAATGGATTCAATACTCTATCTGATTAAATAGTGGATATGGATCTAACTACAGGACTTCCTGATCATAACTTTACTGCTTTATTAATTGTTGAAATTTTCTCAGTTGAGTATAGATCATCTTCAATCATGCATCATACCTTTAATATGACAGCAGATGGTTGGAACGTATCTGGGAATAGATTTGAACTCGAAGAGATGGTGAATTGTGGCATCCATCTGGAAAGCAGCCCCATGGATAAAATCTATACAAATGTGAGGGAAGAAGAACATTCCTGATGGAATGGCAAGTTTGTAGTGAAATAGAAGGCACTGAATTAGTTAAGAGTTTTAGGTAGCATCATAACTAGTAAGTGAATTATATTTATGGTACTCTGCTCACATTTGCAACATTGACTCTCAAGCTTGCTATGTTATCCTCAATATTTACATTTTTGCTAGGCCTCTTTAGCTGCAGAGCTTCCTGAAGATTCATAATATTTGAATTCTTTTCCATTTTGTCTGGTTATTTGCAATGTGCATTATTTTTAAAGCACATTTAACTTTTCGTGAAACAGCTAGTGCAAAACCGCTTTAAGAAGCAGTAGCACATGGCCCAAGACTGGAAATTTCCACTTGAGCAGAACGGGCCTTTAAATGTTCTGCCAAATTTTCTGTCTCACCCGCTGGTGAGATAGGAGAATTTCAGCCAATGTGGTGAGTTCTCTAGCCGTTCACACCAGCAAAGTTCTCTGGTCCCACTGACAGTGCACCCACTCTGCTGGGTTTTGCGATGGCATGGGAAATCCCATTGATAGCAGTGAGACCAGAGAACCCACTGCCAGTGGACAGCGTACCATCTCCCCACTGCCGAGAAGCACACGGCTGAGAGGTCGGAGAAATCCCCCCATTGCCTTTCAGTTAAATGCAGTTTTCGTGTGAACAGAAAAGTGAAACATTTGCAATCAATGTGAGATAACTTTGAAAGCCAAGTTAGTTATTCAGAACCCATCAGATCACAAGACACCCTCAATCAAGTTGGTCAAAATGTCAAGCTGAACTCTCAGCAAACATGTTGGGAGGAATTCTCCAGCCTCCCAACTACGTGCCTCCCACAAGGGGAAGATAGTGCACGGTTTGCTGATGGCAGGATTCGCTGGTCCCACCGCTGTCAATGGGATTTGCCAGTGACGTCATCCCACGCGCCACAAAATCCTTGGGAGGGACCAGAGAATCTCGCCAGTGTGAACGGCTGGAGAATTTTCCCCTGTGAGACCAGTTGGTGTCAAAACCATTGGCCGAAATTCTCCCTTCTCGCCTGCCGCAGGAATCGGAGTGGGGGAGACAGAAAGTTCAGTGGACCATTCAAAGGTCTGTTGAGCCCAGGAGAGAATTTCTGGTCTTGGGGTGTGAGTGGCTGGAGAATCCCACCCTCACTGTCTTTTATTTATATTGGATTTTTATATTGACAACATAATATTTGGGTGACTTCAAGGAAGTTCCAAAGCCCACTAGTTCTCCCACATTAAGGACATCTGGTCTCTGTGGCATATCCCATTATTTATAATTTGTTCCACTGCATTTAAATGAAGGAGAACAAACATATTAACAAGCCTGCAATTCTTCTCAAAAATAGGAAAATCTCTTGAAATTTGCAAGAGTTGTGTATAGTTTCAATACTTTTACAACCACAAATTTCAGCAAAGTGACACATGAATTCTACACATTTGCATTGTAAGTAGTTACTGCTCGATAAAGCCTTTGCCCATTTAAAATAATACTTGTACTTGCTTTTTTGCTGTGAATAAAACTTCATTTGTGATCATGAGTTAAAATTACAGAATCATTACAACATAGAAGATGGCCATTCAGCCCACCATGTCTGTGCCAGCTCTCAGCAAGTGCACTCAGCTAGTCCCACTCGCCTACCCTTTTCTTGTAGCCCTGCAACATTTTATGGGTTCAGTGACAATTTGATGCTGCTAAAATTTGAGAAACGCGTTTTCTCACTTTGTAGTTGTGATGATGTGACATACTGTCTTTTTAACTCTAACACACCTCAATGCCAAATCAGTCATACTATCCATCTGGTCCAAGGGAGATTAATTCCTGTTTCTCACCCTATCGCATCGCCCACTGCTGCCCCACACCATCATGTTTCCTCCTTAAGCAAGACCAAATGGTCTGTGGACTGTGCTACAGCTGTCACTGTACCATTCTATAACTGGGCTGCAAAATGCTAGATACGCATTTGTGCAGAAATAATCATCCTTTTTTATTTCCCATCTAAATGAAGTGATTACCTGCTGCACAAAACTCATTCTTTCAATCTGACTAAGCACTTGTTATTTTTGCGCGTGTTTTAGGGATGTGTTGGTGTTTTGATATGTTTACATCACGGTGCCGCAGCAGGGGTTCAGTGCAACAAGGATCAATGTTACTGCTACGCCCACACTCCTGGAAATGGATGATGTTGAGGATTTAAAGACGGGGGCTGGGATTTTCTGGCATTTCCAACTGGTAGGATCTTCCGGACCTGCTGAAGATGTCAGCCCCATCCCGACCCACCATATGACTTTGACTACGACAATAAACCACCAAATAGTGGGAAGGAGAAAGAAGAGCAAATTTGTAAGCAAATTGCGTGAACTTTAGAGAGTGATAATGTGGTACCTAATTTAGACAGAATGATTAAGAGTGTAAAGGGGAAAAAAATAGGTGAGGAATTCCTGAAATGTGTACAAAAGAACTTTCTTGATCAATGAAGAAAATGCTGGAAAATCTCAGCAGGTCTGGCAGCATCTGTAAGGAGAGAAAAGAGCCGATGTTTTGAGTCCAGTTGACCCCTTGTTAAAGCACTTTGTCAAAGGCATTGACAAAGGGTCATGTGTACTCGAAACATCAGCTCTTTTCTCTTCTTATAGACACTGCCAGATCTGCTGAGATTTTCCAGCATTTTCCCTTTCGGTTTCAGATTCCAGCAACTGCAGTAATTTGCTTTTATTTATTGATTAATGTATTTCCAGCCTAATGAGTAAGGAAGCAAAGTAACAAAGCATGACTAAGGAGGCAATTGCGTAATGGCAGTAACAGTAATGTCACCAGGCTAGTGATTTAGAGGCACAGACTAGCACTCTGAATTACTATAAATCCTACTCACCTGCTGGTGGAACTTGAATTCAGTTAATAAATCTGGATTGTTGATTGTTTTAAAATCTCATCTGCTTCACTAATTCACATTTAGGGAAGGAAATCCTTACCAGGTCTGGCCTACATGTGACTGCTGATCCACAGCAATGTAATTGACACCAAAATGACGCAGCAAACACTCTACAAAGCCGACAAAAATGAATGAAACTGCACAGACCATCTGGCATCGACCTACAGGCACCAGAAACAACAATGGCAAATGCTGTTGACCCTACCAAGTTCCCCTCACTAACAGTGGGAGCTTGTGCCAAAATTGAGAGAGCTGTCTCACATCACGAAGTTATACTTGTGGAATCTTACCTAACTGACAACACCATCACCACCCCTGCCAGTAGGGCGGGATATACCCACCAGTTAGGAAGAATAAGGAGAGTCAACATACTTTAAATGATCAAAGGGAGTGCAGGAATAGAGAGACCTGGGTATATACTTAGAAAAATCTTAGGATGTACTTAGAAAAATCTTGGGAAGGCTGTTACAAGGAAAGCATCATAAACAAAGATATAGAGTACAAATGTAAGAAGTTACGTTAAATTCTATGTTTCATGATTTGACCTTTATGCTTGTTGGATTCACATAGGCTTGGAAGAATTGCTTCAGGGTTTCAGCAGGCAAATAAGTTTCATTTTAGTTTATTTATTAGTATCACAAGTAGACTTACATTAACAATGCAATTAAGTTACTGTGAAAATCCCCTAATCATCATACACTGGCACCTGTTCGGATACATTTAGGGAGAATTTACCATGGCCAATGCACCCAACCATCACGTCTTTCAGACTGTGGGAGGAAACCGGAGCACCTGGAGGAAACCCACACAGTCACTGAGAGAATGTGCAGACTCTACACAGACAGCGACTCGAGCTGGGAATTGAACCTGAGTCCCTAGTGCTATGAAGCAGCAGTGCTAACCATTGTGCCACCATGCTGCTCATGGAAATAATAATTTCCACAGTCTAAACTTGTTCCAACAAGTAAATTATCTCTTCTCTATAAATCTATGCAGGTCTTCCTCTCTTATTAGGCTATTGAAAATTCTATCAAGACTGATATTGGAACAGACTTGTACTAAGCTCCCCACCCCATGGCCCTAGATCTCATAGCTGTGCCAGCTCCAACAATATTATCTACACATTAAGTAATTCATCAGTACCTACACAAAACACTATCAGCCTCAATCTGCTCTTGTTTCTTCTTCAATTCCTGGAATAAAACAGCTTTAAGTTCCCTGAAGTGCTCTCTTAAATTCCATCTCCCATTTTTATAGCCCAACTTGAAGTCTTCGTTGTCAGTTCAGCATCTTCCCTCTGCTTTAAAAGCCTGAATCTTTGCCAACTCCTAGTCAGTACATCATCCCATCTCCAGTCCCAGTACACCATGATCTTTATTCCTTTGGTTGTAAACTAGGATGTACATGTTGTGCTATGTACAGTAAGAGTCTCAGTGGTGGCCCCCAGTCGCCGGTGCTGCTTGAGAGAAATGTTGCTGGCTGATTATGATTACATGGTGACAGGTCAACTAATGGCCTGGATATGGGGGGGGTCTGTTCAGTGCTCAAGCTGGGGCAGGCTGTAAGACAGCGAACTCAGAATCACCTGGCGCAGAGGAAATTTTAGCATTGTTTTCAAATCCTCCTTTTTATTCCTGCTTTGGACATTGTGATTGTTGCAGTAAACTCCAGAGAAGCACATGCCTCCAGAGAGCATCCCTCCACCTCTGTGCCTGAAGACTCTATCCAAAGAATCCTAAAGTCTCTATCATAGGATCAAAGAGCAGATCAGGAATCTGCAGTTAACGTGCGGGAATAGGGTGGGATTGTTGTTGGTGCAAACTCAGTGGGCCAAATGGCCTCCTTCTGTACTGTAGGGATTCTATGATTATATACCAGATAGAAGAGACCCTGATTTAGCAAGTTTTTCCTCAGCCTGCAAGCAAATGGCAGGAGGTCCTCCTCCCAAGGGACAGCCAGAATAAACCCTCCTGTCTGACCAAGCAAGCTTGGATGGAGTTTGCAGAGGAAATCAGCAGCCGTATGGTCACCCCTGAACCTTGGTGTCACAAACAGATCAATGACCGTCTTCACTTCACTAAGATGAGTCTTCTCTCCTCTTTGGGGTTTGCATGTGATAACATGGGATGGCGCACTAGACAGGGAGGAACTGACCAAACCAGGTGCTAGTCAGGGGCTATAATAGCAACAAATCCCTTCTGAAACATGATAACATTTCAATGACAGTTTGTTCGCTCCCACTCTGTTCCTGGGGAAAGGAGGTACGGAGGAAACATTTGAGAGATTCCATCACAGGCCACAGTGCTACCAGTTTCATAATTGTTAGTGCCAGTTTTCATGGGGAAACTAACAGTCTCCCTCCTTCTGCTGCAGAAGAAACAGGAGCCACAACAACAAGGAGTAGGTGAAGACTGGTAGAGCCATCCCCAACATTCAATCTCTAACACTGACAGAGAAGGTGACCTTAGAATAGTAATCACAAATAGTGAGGCAAGAGTGTCACCCCGAGACAGTGTGGAGACAATAGTGACGTGTCCACCAATGGATATCAGGCATGGTTGGGACACAGAGTAATGAAAGCTTTAACTTCCTAATAGTTTCTGCATTCTTAAGCAGATCTCAGCATTCCAGAAGTGTGGGCAGCTCTAGGTCCTGATGCCTATAGTTCACATAACATGGAAGAGCATTTTCAGAGGGGGCAGTGTCATTTCAATTCTGCACACTCCGCACCAGGGCAAATGCTCTCACACGGATGGTTATGCATTAAGATTAGATTCAGGGTCACAAGTTGGTGAGCACATCACACATGCATCTGAGCAGCTAACAGAGGCTGCAAAAGCAAAGGATTTTGGGAGACATTCTGGTGCCTGCAACAAAGAACCTGTTAATGCAATGAGTGGTAAAGGAATATCTGGCAGAGTTACTACAGGCTATGCAAACCCTTTTCGGGCAGTGGAGCCTACCCAGGCTCTGAGTGCTGTCGGGTCTCAGGAGATTGGTCAATCTTATGGAGAGCCAGATCAAGCAGATCAGTCACTGAGCTGCATACCTATCACCTTGTCCATGAGCTCAACACACCAATGAAAAGATATAGGGGGAATGAGGAACATGGAGTCTTTATTAGACCTTTGTCCATCTCTGGTCAGCAGAGAATTACGTGCTACTTGCAAGGGTAGAGGAAAGGCTGACCTCTATACCTGGAAGTTCCACTCATGCACTGAGTGTGGATAGCATCTCTTTAGCCAGTGACCCCAACTCCAGTAACCATGACAACAGAGGAATACCTGCATCCTTGCAAAAGCCCTTTAGCACGCTGGAACCATCCAGGCCTCAGGCAGCCAGAAGAAGGCCACCAAGATCTTCCCAGTTTAAGGGGCAGCATGGTCAGTATCCAGTTTTCACCTCAGCTGCAGGTGCTGAGGTGACACCTCTTGGGACCAATAAGTGCACTCTTCCTGTTTAACTATAATCTTCATATATAATATGCACAATATAAGTACACATTTTCTTTAAAACAAAGAGCTCAAGTACAATTATTAGACAACATATTCCTTCCTCATGCCATATTCCTTGGATTTCTGGATGCAACTTTCTCCTACTCTGGTATTTCTTAAAATTGAAAGCAGAAGACAGGTGTAGTGAGAAAGCTGGAAATGCTCAACTTATCTGCAGCATCTGTGGAGAGAGAAACAGGGTTAATGCTTCAGTTTGATGACCTTTCATCAAGACTGGTAAAAGTTAATAAGTTTAGAGCAAGGGATGAAGCAGTGATTTAATTGCATTTCTATCAATTTAATCTACTGTATTTGTTGCTCACAATGTGGTCTCCTCAGCATTGGAGAGACCAAACTGTGTGTGACTGCTTTGCAGAATGCATCCCATCAGTCCAGCAGCCTGACTCTGAGCTTTCTGGGCTCTTCATTTTAACTTTCCATCATGCCCTCAAGCTGACATGTCTATCCTCAAGCTGCTACCCTGTTCCAGTGAAACTCAGAGTAGGTTTCAGGAATGCCACCTCATCTTTCGATTAGGCATTTCACAGCCTTCTGGACAGAACTCTTGAGTCCAACAATTTCAGACTGTAAACTCAACTTCCTTTTCTTTGCAAGTTTTGATTTTTCTCTGATTTTTCTTTCAGTCAGCAGCACACCTGCTCCAGGCACATCTCTTTTTTCTATTCTTCACCTATCACCGTTCCTTTTGGTCCTGAGAGACTAACTTTCCTGTTGTCAATCTCTCCTGTCTTTTACCCTGTCACAGACCTTCCTTTCATCCTTGCCCCACCCACCCCTTATTCAAAACCTATTACACCTCCAACTTTTCCCTGTTCTGGCAAAAGGTCGTCGATTCTAATAATTCTGGTTCTGATCTACTGAACATTTGCAGCATTTTAATTTCAGATTTCTAGCATCTGCAGTATCCTGCTTTTTGACCAGTATAGCGGGGCTGGCAAGCACAGAGAGTCTCTTGGAACTAAAATTTCACTGTTATCGTGGCAGCTTGCTCTTTGGAGGTTGTCGCTGCTGGCTGCATTTCTGCAGCATATTGGAGCAGTTTGGTATCACCCCCTGCATGCAACTAATGTCATGTTTTGGGAGGAGGAATCAACAAATCTGGCACGCGCAGTTATCCTGAAAAACAGCAGCCTCCAACTTATTGTCATTACATTTGTCTTTTACTCATACCCTCACTACTTCAGGTCTCCTATGCTTCGTGAATCTCCAGCTGCCATTTTCTGAATGTATCTGAGCTAGTCTGCAATTGTAACAAACAGGGGAAAATAGCAACAAGGGTAGACCATTCAGTTACCGATGCCATTCATTTAGAGCATTTGTGAGATTGATGAGGTTGAGGCATAGGAACATGGGACAGGATTTTGCTCTTGGAATTGATGTGCAACCTTGTCCTGAACATCCTCTTTCCCTAAGAATGATAGATGAGAGCATTTTCTACAGCAGTGGAGGTCCAAAGAAATTTGGGGATCCAGGTACATAAGTCATTAAAATAACATGGACAGATGTAGAAAATAATCCAAAAATCTTATGGAATGTTGGGCTTTTTATTTGGAGACTAGCTTACAAGCAAGGTAAAGGTATAGTTATACAAAACCCTGGATAGACCATATTTGGAATATTGTGTTCAGTTTTGGGCACAATACTTGAGGAAAGATATAATGGCTTTGTGGGGAGCAATGTGTAGCTTTACCAGAATAATACTTAGACTAAAGAGAGAAATTGCACAATTCCGGGTTGTATTCCCTGGAATTGAGATGATTAGTAGATAATACAATACAAGTTTTCAAGACATTGAAGGGAACTGTTGGGGTCAATAGAGAGAAGGAGCAATTATTTCCACTCCTTATGGAGTCCATTAACAATGAGCACAGCCTCAAATCAGAGCTTGGTCATTGCAGAATGAAGTAAGAAAATACTTCTACACACAGAGGATGGCAGAAGTTTGACTCTCTATTCCAAAACCAGCATTTGATGCTCGGTCAATTCATTTTGAACCTGAGGTTGACTGGATTTTATAAATCAAATATAGTATGAGATATGGAGCAAAGATGAGTATTTGGAGATAAGCCATAGATCAGCCATGTTATCATTGACTTGTAGGGTAGTCTTGGGGAACTAAATGGCCAAGACCTGTTCCTACATTTCACATCAGCTTCATTGCTATCAAAACGTTACGATTCCTGTGGGTCAGTAGGATTAGGAGGTAAGAGGGTAAGATGGATAACAGGGTAGGGAGAGTAGCAGTTAGAGCTAGTAAACTGGTAGGTAGCTAAGGTTAGTGAGTAAGGAGGTAGGGTGGGTAGTGTGGTGAGGTTGTGTCAGGTTGGAACTGGGCGGGGAGAGGGTTGGGTGATTGTGGAGGGATCATGGTGTTCAGGGCTAGTCAAGTTGGGGAATATGGGGGGGAGTTGGGGGATTGTTAAGGGGGTAAGGGTGGTGTTGGTTGTTTGCAGTCTAGTCACATTAGGTCATAAAGTATTTTAAAGGACAGGCTTGCAGACCACAAAGGTACAAACAACCAAGTTTTTTTTTATTACTCATTTATGGGATGTGGGCATCGCTGGCTAGGCCAGTGTTTACTCCCTATCCCTAGCTGCCCTTTAGATGTGACAGATGCACTTCAGAAATACCCGGAGGACACTCTGGGAGCCTTGGTGTTATCCACCTGCTTCTTTTTGCTCAATCTGAATCACACTGGCCTCACTTCTGAATGGCCAATTTCTTTCATCGCTAACATTAACTAAGTTCGAACAATGATCAATTCTAATGAAAGTATAATTTTAAGCCAAGCAACCGCTTGCAACCTCCAAAACATTCTCCCACTTAATCCTAACACATAATCTTGATCTAGACATAGGAATTCATCCTATAACCTAGACTGAAGCGTAAAATGTTCTGCTATGATTTGTATCCCGATTAATCAGCACAATAAATACTCTCAGTCAGGGTTGTGAGGTGGGGGTGATGAATTTGTTTTTCATGATGGCAAGACTTGAAGTCCATACACGCTGTCTTTTATTTCTCACTTGTTCTGAGCACTACTTTTGCATGACAGTAGATTACAAATTAAACTGCAGCAGGCGACGGTGCAGAGGGACCTCGGGGTCCTTGTGCATGAGTCGCAAAAACCCAGCCTGCAGGTGCAGCAGGTGGTCAGGAAGGCGAATGGGATGCTGGCCTTCATAGCGAGGGGGATTGAATATAAAAGTAGGGAGGTCTTGCTGCAGCTGTATAGGGCATTGGTGAGGCCGCAGCTGGAGTACTGTGTGCAGTTTTGGGCGCCGCACCTGCGCAAGGATATTTTGGCCCTGGAGGGAGTGCAGAGGAGGTTTACTAGGCTGATACCGGAGTTGAGGGGATTGAGCTATGAGGAGAGGCTGAATAAACTAGGCTTGTACTCGTTAGAGTTTAGAAGAATGAGGGGAGATCTCATTGAGACGTATAAGATGATGAATGGGATGGATAGGATAGAGGTGGAGAGACTCTTCCCGCTCAAAAAAGACAGTAGGACTAGGGGGCACAGCCTCAAGATAAAGGGGAGGCGGTTTAGAACGGAGTTGAGGAGGAACTTCTTCACTCAAAGGGTGGTGAATCTCTGGAATTCTCTGCCCGTTGAAGTGGTGGAGGCTGCCTCGCTAAATATTTTTAAGAAGCGGGTTGATGGGTTCTTGATAAGAGAGGGGATTAAGGGTTATGGGGAGAGGGCGGGAAAGTGGAACTGAGCCACAACAGATCAGCCATGATCTTATTGAATGGCGGGGCAGGCTCGAAGGGCTAGATGGCCTACTCCTGCTCCTATTTCTTATGTTCTTATGTTCTTATTTGTTCAGGATGTTAATGCTGGAGATACTTGAGTTCTTAGAGCCATGACTAGAGCAGATTGCCAGGTTATTATGGGAAAATATTCAACCTATGCAATAACGTTTTTCATTTTATAAACCAATAAAAATATATAGACCCGTAACTTTCAGCCCGAATCCTGACTTAAGTTGATTGTGTACTGTACATGTGCGTTTGGACAATACTGAAGTCCCAATGCATAGACATATGTGCTGGAAGCATGCCAAGTTGAAACCTTCAATTCAGGCTTGTCAAGCTGCCAGCGTTAAAGTGCTGAGCTGCAATATCTCCCTAGCTTTCTTCACTTGCGTTGATGATAGACGAGTCTTTGCACTCACTTATTTGCACACTTTATTTGGGTCTAGCTGCAGTGCATAGTGGCAGCAAACATTCTTCAGATGGGTTAATATTTTAATAAATGTTTCAGAAAGATGTTTAAAACTATATCATGCACAGAAAGTGAAAGAAAGACTTAAAAAAGTTTTACAACTTTGTGATGACGTACTAATTCCAGTAAAAAGTAGGTTCCTATAAGACAAGGCGGACGTTAGTGTCTGGAAGAAGTTTCAGCTAAAGTCCATTTGTTTATCCCAATTTTAAGAGTCTGCCTGATGCAATGTTGATCCTTAGAAGCCTCTTGATGAAATGAATTCTACATTTACAGTGGGAAGTATGCAACTTGGCTAGTTCAAATGTTTTAGGAAAGTATTCCATTTTTTGTAAGCTGATGTGAACTCTGTCTGATAGGTATTGCAGAATCCAGTGCAAATTTAAAATCTGGAGTCATATTTCACTATCACTGGTACATTACACCTTTAACTTGGCTTCTTACTTGAAGTATTTTGAGACTTTGGCGTAGGTGCAGAAGAGTCAGGTTACATGTAAAGTGTACAATTTTTTTGTCTGAACCCTCCCCTCACCCCATCCTTCATTTGAAAGGATGAGGCAATTAAACAAAATGTCACAGTGCAGCTGCTAAAGGAAAATGTTTAGGTAAGTGCTAACATGGTATCAAGGTTCTGTATTTATAACATTATTTTTGTTGATAAATGTTTTCCTTTAACCTTTACAAAATTCCACTAATGCTTTATTAAAACATTAAAACAAAACTTTTAAATATGAAATATACAAATGCTTTATTGAAACATCAAAGCAGAACAGTTAAATATGAGATAGTTATAAATGAAGCAAAAGAAAAGAATACTATTGATAAACACATTTAGATTTTCTATTGCCCAAAATGTGAACTCTCCTTTGCTCAACCTCATGCAATAAGGTATCCAATCATCATCTGAGAAATTCTGACTTCTTCTTCCCAATTACATTTTAGTTTCCTTATTATAACATACAAATACTTATAAGCGTTCCATGGGTAAAGCTATATAATATAATGCAGATTTAAATTGGAGTTTCACAGATTTTAAAGAAATAACAAAACCCACGTGCATTTATACATATTAAATATAACATCTTCAATCATAAAAATAATATTAAAAATTACACTTTAAATGAGCCAATAACAATAGGATCGGCTACATAAAAGAAATAGCAAAAAATAAAGATAAAAAAAGTTTCAACCTACCTTTTATAATGCCTTTCAGTACAAAACTGCTATTTCCAAGCTGGAAATCCCAGTCAGGCCATGTCATACAGGGATGTGGTTCCAATTTTCCTGCGTCGTGCTGGGGCCTGTGGAGATGGTTCCACTGAAACTGAAGGCTGCTGCTCCCATTGGGAGTTTAGGAGCGATTATTCAACAGTTAAGTGTGCAAAAAATGATTTTATTTCTGGTGGCCCATGGCTTTCCGTTGCTGATCAGAAGTTGTGGGCCATAGAATCAATATCCAAGTCATTCACTGACCCAAGCAAATACCTTGTCTGCTTAGTTATTAAGTGTTTGAAGAAGGATGCCTCCTGAGTATATGTTTGTTATTTCTTCTTGCAGATTTGTAGATGGCATAAAATTTGCGAGCGTTGTGAACTGTAAGATTAGTATAAAAATTCAGGAGGATACAGGCAGGGTTGGTGATATAGACACATGACAGATGAAACATAATGCACAGAGGAGTGAAGTGATTTAGTTTTTAGGAAGAACAAGGAGAGGTAATATAAAATAAAGGATACAATTCTAAGGGGGTTGCAGGAGCAAAGAGACCTGGATGTATACGTGCACAAAGCATTGCAGAACACAGCCACTACTCCCTAAAGCATGTTTCCTTCTCTTTCTTCTCATCTTTTTACAACATTGTGTTTAAAAAATGGCATCCTCTCTGCCTATCTTCTCATGCTCAACTGTATTATGGTGTGGCAGCATTATATTCAGATAAATTAATAGGTTTGGTAGCAAGCATAAGTTAAACCTGGGGATAGTGGTGTAGCTAGGTTTGAAGATGAGGGTGAGCAAGCACATAAAAAAGACCCCACAACATTAAAAATGGCTGCTCTCTCATTACTATTCTGCTAATCCCCGCCCACCCTATCCAGGCCCTGCCCCACACTGACATCATTACAGTCTGACATCATCATGTCGCACGTAGAACACCTGTTCTTTTCTCAGTAATTTATTTTCTTTCCTTTAGAAAAACATTTCTTTTTAAAAAGGCGCCACTTCTGAAAAATGACTACTGCTGAATCCTGATGTTCACCCGTAGACCAGGCCGTCCCACTGACAGAGGGGGGCTGAGGAGCCATGTACAGATTGGCGGATCTTGTGGATGCACCGTGCTGTGATTGGTGAACTCAGCTGTCAGTCAGCACTAAGTGAAGTCCTGTGTACCGATTGGCAGAGGGGGGGGGGAGGTGACATATCGTTCTAGGAGTGGTTTATTGAGCTGTCAGTCAGGGGTTGTGTGTAGGCTGGAGTTAGTGAGTATAAAAGGTGCCGCTTCTGAAAAACGTGCTCAGGGGTAGTGATTGCTCTCCCTGCACCCCCTCTACCTATGCTACTGCCTTGGGTTGCTCGGCACCATTAGTCATTTTGAGGCTAGTTGCGGTGTGTCCGAAGATGACTGATCAGGCCAATTCGGGCACAGAATGTCCTGATACACATTGGACAGACTTGTGTAGACACTGTAATTGTTGTGCTGGTGGTTCTGGACTTGCACAGCTTGTGCTTATGTTGTGCTTCAGCAATACACCTTGCTGTGTGAGCTTGACAGCCTTTGTGGATGAGGCAGCACCAGGTAGGGTGGTTTTGTGTCAGTGTTTCCCAGGTGGTTGTGTCAATGTCAAATGACTTCAGGGAGGCCTTGAATGTGTCTTTGAAATGTTTCTTCTGCCCTCCATGTGAGTGTCTTCCAGCAGAAAGTTCCCCAAAAAGGAGCTGCTTGGGTATGCGCTCATCTGACATATGGATGACATGACCTGCCCACCAGGTCTGTGCTCTCATCAGCAGTGTGGGGACTGATGGTAGGTTTGCTCTAAAGAGAACTTCAGTGTCTGGTACTTTGTCTTGCCAATGGATGTGTAATATTCTGCAAAAACAAATCATGTGGAAATGATTGAGCTGTCTTGCATGCCTTTGATACACAGTCCATGTTTCACAGGAGGGTAGGAGTACCACGGTGCTTTAGACCTTCAGTTTTGTTTCTGGGCTGATTCCTCGATGTTCCCACACAATGGAGCGCAGTCTACTGGAAGCAGAACTTGCCTTTGCTATTCTGCAGTTAACTTCTGTATCAATAGTCACTGCTTGGAAGAGGGTGCTGCCAAGATAAGTGCACTGGTCCACTGCCTGTAGTTTCTGCCCTTTGTGATTATGGGTTCTGTGTACAGTGCATGAGGAGCAGGCTGGTGCATGACTTCAGTCTTTTTAATGTTGATGGTGAGTCCAAAGTTGTCACAAGCCATGGAAAATTTGTCCATACTGACTTGCATTTCTGGATCTAAGCCAGCATACAGGGCACAGTCATCGGCAAAGAGGACATCTCTTAGAACAGTCTCTTTTCACTTTGGTAATAGCTCGAAGTCTCAGGTTGAAGAGCTTCCCATCCACTCTGTACTTGAGGCTGATTCCAGCAACACTGTCCTGGAAGGCATCATTCAGCATGGCAGTAAACATCATGATGAACAGTGTGGGTGTGAGCACACAGCCCTATTTGATGCCATTGGTGACTGGGAATGCCTCTGAGGATTCTCTGCCATCCAGTACTCTGGCCATTGTGGAACTGGTGTACCATCTGAATGAATTTTGGGAGGGCAGCTGAACTTTGACATGATCCTTCACAGGCCTTGTCTGGAATGTGGACAATGAAGAAGGTGATTTGGAGGATATGAGGGCAATCCAGAATCACAAGCTTCAGCTAACACAAAGTTGAGGAGTAGAAGTTTAAATAAATGCAGGATGCAAGCAGAATCCATAATAAATGCAGGATCAATATTGAAATTAGACTTGAAATGATGTAAGGCACCTACCAGAACTACATAAAAATGATGATCTGACTTGTTTGGCTGTGGATGTAACTTAGGTGCAGATCTGGCAGTGTTAAATTGGTTATTGTTACACCCATTTTAACCATATGCAGAGCATAACAAGGTGAATTTAGATTACTTCATCTAAGGATGAATACTCTTTAACCTAGTTCTCCTCATGGCCAGAGTTCAGCTGTGATCTAAGTTGTTGCGCATCAATACTCAAAGTGTCTATTTTATTTCAGGAGTGCAGATACTGTGAGGTTTCCTCATTTCCCTTTCTTATGTCAGAAGCTGTGGATTGGGTTTCCAAGCTTGCGATAAGTTTTTATTTTTCTCGACATTTTATGCTCATCAGGTTGAATGATTGTTGCTCTTGGAATATTAGGCACTCAGTGTCAGTGTTGAGTACACCTCAGTCAGGAATGAAGTAAAAGTTCTCCTATGCTGCCAATTATTATTCTGATCGGTCCATTGCTCCAGTAATCAAGAAAATGTTTTCAGAATGTTCTGCCTTTATAGTTCTGCAATGAAAATATTTTGCGAGAACTTTAAAGGCCTTAAGTCTTTCTGTTCCATGATCCATTCAGTTAAGTATTCTTAAGTTGCTTTTTGAGTTCCTCTAATTTAATCATAAGTGCATGCCTCTCATCGTGCAAATTATGGACAGACTGCAATTTGAGGAGACCTACATTGTACTCAACATACGTAGGATTAACACCAGAATTTTTTTTTAAACAGAAGAAGGCAGGCAGCTTGAGTTTAGGCTGGCAAATAAAAGCTGTTTTTTTTTGCCATATGAAAAGCAGCCTAAAGTTAAGCAGTTTTAATATTATTTGATCACCATACATGGTATTAATGCTGTGAAACTTTGATATATGAAAGCATCAGCCATGAGTTATCTTGATGGCTACTAAAGCCATTATCTGGCCACCTTGGAGTCCTTAAGAGACTTCTGGATGAGTACATGGGATTGAGGGTTATAGATAGGCCTAGTAGGTAGGGATATGATCCCCAAAACTTGAGCCGAACAGCCTGTTTGTGCTGTGGTGTTCTATGTTCAAACCTAAGTTTCCTTACCATAGCTGAAGAAATCTCTTCTCTGTCCTGAATGCAAAATCACTCCATACCACCTGTAATAAAATTAAAAGCCTCACTGTCAATCCTGCAACATCAATCTTCATATCCACACTTGAAATCCTGTTCCTTTTGAAATGAATGAAGTATTATTTTGGCATTCACCACAAACTATGATCCAGAGAAAAAGAAGGGTGATTCTCTTTAAAACCAGTCAATATTTATTATTTGCTTCGTTGTCTCCATTGCAACTATAAACTCTTTCCTAAGTACCTTGCTGACTCACTTCTATAAAGACAGATCTTCAATTTGGACAAGAAGCCTGTTTACAGTGATCTGACTTGTCATATTTGGTTTTGGAGATATTATAGGTTGATACAATCCCTACGGAAGGAAAGCATTCGGCCCATCTAATCTGCACTGACTCTGAGTATCTTACCCAGGCCCTTTACTCTGTCCTATCCTCATAAGCCCACACATTTACCATGGCCAATCCACCTAACCTGCAAATCTTGGAACATTAAGGGACAATTTACCATGGCTAATCCACCTAACCTGCACATCTTTGGAGTGTGGGAGGAAACCAGTGCATTCCAAAGGAAACCCACAGACATAATTAAACAAGTTGGATCTGTACTCCTTAGAGTTCAGAAGAATGAGAGGTGATAAATTGAAAAATATAGGATTCTTAGAAACAGTAAATGCTGGGAAAATGTTTCCAATAATGGGAGAGTGTAGGACCAGAGGGCAGAGTCGCAGAAGAAGAGAGTGCATATTTAATAAAAAAATTGAGGAAGAATTTCTTCTACAAAGAGTGGTGAATTTTTGGAATTTACCCCCAGAAGCTGCGGAGGCTGAACCCTCGAATATTTTCAAGGCTGAGGTGGATGGGTTTTTAATCAGATGGGGAATTATAGTGTGTGTTAGATCAACAACAATATCATTAAGTGGCAGAGCAGGCTTGATGGGCTGAATGGCCTACTCCAGTTCCTATTTCTTATGACCTTATGGTCAACCCGGTGGCAAGCAGTACGTGAAGGAATAGAGATATCAAGTGTGGATATTTATCTTTATTATGTTGTTTTTTTTTGTATTCAGGTGGGGAAGTGGCTCAGGAGATGGCTGCACAATGACTTTAGAAGATGCCAAGGTGAGTCATGGCTGATATCTCCATTCACCTCCAAACAAACCATAATGGTATAAAAGTGCTAGGGAATGGCACAGTGCAGAACATGGGCTCCATCATTAGGAATAACAGCATTCTCAAGCAAGTACAGAAACAGCAAAATATTTTTTCCCAATACTAGAAGGTCCCTGTGTCAGCCATGGCTCTGTTAATAGCATTCTTTCCACTGAACTAGATTCTGGATTCAAGTCCCTAATCCAGGGTTTCAGCATGGAAATCAAGGCTGACTCACTAGTGCAGCTTTGAGGGAGTACTGCACTGTAGTCAGAGATGCTACCTTTCAGGTGAGATGCTAAATGGAGGCTACATGTCTGCTTGTGTGGATGAAGATCCCATGGCACTATTCTGAAAAAGAGCAGAAGACCTTTCCCTAGTTTTCCTGCCCATGTATTTATCCTCAATCACATCATAATAAACAGATTACCTGGGCATTATCACATTGCTTCCTGTTGGTGTTTGCTGTGTGCAAATTGGCTGCCTGCATTTCTTACGTTACAAACAGTTACTACAGTTGAAAAATACTTCAATAACAGTAAAGTGCTATGAAACATCCGGTGATCATGGAAAATGCTGTATGAATGTAATTAATTTCTTAAGATAGATAGTACAGGGTGGCATGGTGGCACAGTGGTTAGAACTGCTGCCTTATAGCACTATGGACCCGGGTTTGATTCCCAGCACGAGCCTGCACGTTCTCCCCCTTCTGGGTTTCTTCTGGGTGCTCCGGTTTCCTCCCACAGTCCAAAAGATGTGCTAGTTAGGTGCTAAAATTCTCCCTCAGTGTACTCGAACAGGCGTCAGAGTGTGGTGACTCAGTAACTTCATTGCAGTGTTAATATAAGCCTATTTGTGGCACTAATAAATAAACTTTAAAAGATATAGTACTCATTCGCTCATAATGGATTTGGGAAAAATGTTGTGGGTTTATTAATTAATGCTGGACATTTGAGAAGAGTTAAAAAAAAAATTTGAAAGCATCAGAGCTGTGTGTGTATGTGCTCTGCTGAAAGCAAAAAAAGAAATGAAGACTGGATCGAATGACTCATTTCCCTTTTAGTGATGTTATGCATGTTATAACATGCCTCTTTCTTTTTCAAGGCAATTCCCCCTGCTCTTCCAAAGCAATACAACTATTCACAAATCATGTTCATTTTAATTACCATTACATAAGTGCATAGAACTAATGAATTTATGAATCTCTAAAGCAAAAAGGGATATACCCAGATCTTGCAATGGGTAACCGTCTGGAGATTTCTTTAATTGCTCATAATGATCTAGGGATTGTCATTCTTGGATGTCATTTTTGGTTGCATTTGGGATCATGTCCTAGATTCAATAGGACTGCACGATGGTTGACAAGCTGGAATGGATCTAATTTGTTCTCCATAGCGCCTTTGTGTGCAAGGACTTTATAGGATCTTTGTTCTGAACAAATTCTTGTCATCTGAACTGTTTGCCACATACTTTGTGCGATCCTGGATGTGGACCTGTTGTCCCACAGTAAACGAGGGGAAACTGAACCTGCATTTTCATTGTGTATGTTTGTTGTCTCTGCTTGTAGTTTTGAAAGTTGCTCTCTAGTTTCTGAAAGAATGGGATGAGTAAGAGTGGGTAAATTGACATACACGAATTTGCCAAACATTAGTTCTGCCAGTGATAGCATAGTTGCATTTAAAGCTATTGTTGCCAGTTGTAATATTGCAATGTGTTGGTCTTCATTGAGTTGTCTGCATTTGAGAATTAGGAACTTCACCATGTGATTCATTCATTCAGGTAGACCATTAAATCTGGGGCAATAATGAAAAGAAGAATTATTCCACTCCTCACACATATCTTGAAATGCCTTACCAATAAATTGCAGATCTTCATCTGTAGTGGCTTTTCTACACACATCAAATTAACTGAGTACTTAAAGTGTACACAACTGTGGTGCTTGATGTATTATGTAATCATTGAATAATGGAGCAGTTGGTAAAGTAGTTGATGATCATGGACATGAAAGAGGTTGAAAGTAACTTTGTACTTCTAATGGGCAGGAACTTCATATGGGATGAAAGTTTTTTTGTGCTGACATGGATTACGGTCTTGAAATGTCACACATTTCTTGACGATGACTTCAGAGTCTTTGTTCATATTTGGCAATAGACCATTCCTTTGTGAATCTTCTCATCTAATCTCTGACCATGAGTGAATGATGTAGTTGTTGAAAAGTATCAGGCACAAAGATTCCAGTATGATGCCTTGCTTACCTTTAATTTCCTTTAAAAATGACTCCCTGGGAGGTGCCTAGCTTGTCTGGATAAGGCCAAAGTAGTTTCATGTGTTTGTGGACAGGTTGAATTGAATCAGGCCATCCTTCAATAATACTTTTTCAGTTTCTGCAGGATAGAATCTTGTGCCATTTATTCTTGTAGCTGCTGTCGTTCATATTGTGCAAAATTTGGAGAATGTCTTCAAGTTCAATGCCAATGAAGTCTGCTTGTGAATCTGTGGATATATAAGAACATAAGAACATAAGAAATAGGAGCAGGAGTAGGCCATCTGGCCCTTCGAGCCTGCCCCGCCATTCAATAAGATCATGGCTGATCTGTCGTGGCTCAGTTCCACTTTCCCGCCCTCTCCCCATAACCCTTAATCCCCTCTCTTATCAAAAACCCATCAACCCGCTTCTTAAAAATATTTAGCGAGGCAGCCTCCACCACTTCAACGGGCAGAGAATTCCAGAGATTCACCACCCTTTGAGTGAAGAAGTTCCTCCTCAACTCCGTTCTGAACCGCCCCCCCTTTATCTTGAGGCTGTGCCCCCTAGTCCTACTGTCTTTTTTGAGCGGGAAGAGTCTCTCCACCTCTATCCTATCCATCCCATTCATCATCTTATACGTCTCAATGAGATCTCCCCTCATTCTTCTAAACTCTAACGAGTACAAGCCTAGTTTATTCAGCCTCTCCTCATAGCTCAACCCCCTCAACTCCGGTATCAGCCTAGTAAACCTCCTCTGCACTCCCTCCAGGGCCAAAATATCCTTGCGCAGGTGCGGCGCCCAAAACTGCACACAGTACTCCAGCTGCGGCCTCACCAATGCCCTATACAGCTGCAGCAAGACCTCCCTACTTTTATATTCAATCCCCCTCGCTATGAAGGCCAGCATCCCATTCGCCTTCCTGACCACCTGCTGCACTTGCAGGCTGGGTTTTTGCGACTCATGCACAAGGACCCCGAGGTCCCTCTGCACCGTCGCCTGCTGCAGTTTTTCGCCACGTAAGTAATAGTCCTTCCTACCATTCTTCCTACCAAAGTGGACCACCTCACACTTGCCAACATTAAATTCCATTTGCCATTTCCTGGCCCATTCGCCCAGCCTATCTAGATCCTTCTGCAGACTCTCCACACCCTCCGCACAATTTGCCTTTCCCCCAATCTTGGTGTCATCAGCAAATTTCGACACCCTACACTCGGTTCCCTCCTCCAGATCATCTATATAAATGGTAAATAGCTGAGGCCCCAGCACCGACCCCTGAGGCACTCCACTAGTCACCAACCGCCAATCCGAATAGCACCCATTGACCCCCACTCTCTGCCTCCTATTTGACAACCAATCCTCTATCCACGCTAACACCCTACCCCCAACTCCATGTCCTCTGACCTTCTGCAGTAACCTCTTGTGAGGTACCTTATCAAACGCCTTCTGAAAATCCAGAAAGACCACATCCACCGGCTCTCCTCTATCCACCGCCCTAGACACATCCTCATAGAACTCCAGTAAATTTGTCAGACACGACTTCCCTTTAATGAAACCGTGTTGCGTCTGCCCTATCAAGCAATTCCCTTCAAGATGCCTCGCAATTTCCTCCTTAATGACGGATTCTAACATTTTACCTACCACAGACGTTAAACTAACCGGCCTGTAATTCCCCGCCTTTTGCCTGGCACCCTTCTTAAACAACGGCGTAACATTAGCCGTTTTCCAATCCTCCGGCACTTCCCCGGAATCCAGCGACGTCTGGAAAATAACCACCAAGGCATCCACTATCACCTCCGCCATTTCTTTCAGAACCCTCGGATGCATTCCATCCGGTCCTGGGGACTTGTCCACAATCAGCCCCTCCAGTCTGTCGCGCACCACCTCTCTAGTAACATCCTTTATTTATGCTGGGTTAGAAAATCTGCTAAGTGTATC
Organism: Carcharhinus amblyrhynchos; assembly: GCF_965287045.1. Classification (NCBI taxonomy): domain Eukaryota; kingdom Metazoa; phylum Chordata; class Chondrichthyes; order Carcharhiniformes; family Carcharhinidae; genus Carcharhinus; species Carcharhinus amblyrhynchos. The sequence goes on from NC_137328.1 coordinate 74,940,409, forward strand.
CATCATGATCATCAAATTACCTGGCATGTTCCAGCAGAGTCGGGGTAAATGGGTACTTTTCGGGTCAAAAATCAGTGACTAGTGGTGTGCCTCAGGAATCAGTGCTGGGACCGCAATTGTTTATGACTTACATAGATGATTTGGAATTAGGGCCCAAGTGTAGTGTGTCAAAATTCACATAACACTAAGATGGGTGGCAGAGCAAAGTGTGCAGATGACACAAAGTCTGCAAAGGGATACAGATAGTCTAATTGAGTGGGCAAGGGTCAGGCAGACGGAGTACAATGTTGGTAAATGTGAGGTCATCCATTTTGGTAGGAATAACTGCAAAATGGACTATTATTTAAATGGTGAAAAATTGCAGCATGTTGCTGTGCAGAGGGACCTGGGTGTCCTTGTGCAGGAGTCTCAAGGAGTTGGTTTGCAGGTGCAGCAAGTAATGAAGAAGGAATTTTGTCCTTTGACAAAAGTGGGGTGGAGTTTAAAAACAGCAAGGTTATGTTGCAGCTGTATAAGATGCTGGCGAGGCCATACCTGAAGTACTGGCACTGGAGGAACTGCAGAGGAGATTCACTAGGTTGATTCCGGAGTTGAGAGGGTTGGCCTATGAGGAGAGGTTGAGTAGACTAGGGCTATACTCTTTGGAATTCAGAAGAATTAGGAGAGATCTTATAGAAACATAAGATTATGAAGGGAATAGATAAGGTAGAAGCAGGGAAGTTATTTCCACTGGCGGGTGAAACTAGAACAAGGGGCATAGCCTCAAAATAAGGGGGAGCAGATTTAGGACTGAGTTGAGGACGAACGTCTCTACACAAATGGTTGTGAATCTGTAGAATTCCCTGCCCAGTGAAGCAGTTGAGTCTACCTCACTGAATGTTTTTAAGGTAAGGATAGATAAATTTTTGAACAGTAAAGGAATTAGGGGTTATGGTGAATGGGCGGGTAAGTGGAGATGAGTCCACAAAAAGATCAGCCATGATTTTATTGAATGGCGGAGCAGGCTCGAGGGGCCAGGTGGCCTATTCCTGCTCCTAGTTCTTATATTCTTAATCTCATTTCACAGTCATTTCCTTGAATCTTGATCGAGGAATGTGGCAATCTTGGCAGTGCACTGGTCAATATTTTTCACCAATTCATCTCCAATGGTTTGTGGTTGGTCTCTAACATAAATCATTTGCCAAATAGATAGACATAAAAACTCATGATTCCAAACACAAAAGCAAATGTTTCGTGATTGATGTTGACGTAGCCGGAATGTGTTATAACAAGGATTTTGAAGCAAATGCAATTGGTTTGCCTTTTGGTGTAATACATGCTCCCAGACCTTACTGTGAGGCATCTATCTTCAGGATAGCTGTCTCCTCAGAATCATAAAATTGCAATGTCAGAGCTTCTGCTTATGACTATTACAATGCTGTGAAGAGGTACTGATGGAATGGTTGTCACAGAAGAAACAAATCCTTTCTCACCAACTTCTTTAATGATTAAGATTTTTTGAGCAAAATTGGGAATGTATGGAGGCAAGAAATTAAAGAGACCTAAACATCTTTAAGATCATCCTTATCCTTAGTAGTTGCCATGTCTTTAATATCCTCTCTTTTATCTGAAGCTGGAAATGTATCAGTTCTGGAATAAATAGAACTGAAGAAATTGGTCTGCTGCATGTTGAATTCACATTTCAGACTGTTGAAATCCTTCATGATAGAATCATATAACCGTACAGTGCAGAAAGAGACCCTTCAGCCCATCAAGTCTGCACTGAACACAATCCCACCCAGGCCCTACCCCCGTATCCTAACATATTATACCCACTGATCCTTCTAACCTATGCACGGCCAATCAACCTAATCCACACATCTTTGGAGTGTGGGAGGAAACCAGAGTACCCGGAGGAAAACCCATGCAGACACGAGGAGAACATGCAAACTCCACACAGACAGTGACCCAAGCCAGGAATTGAACCCAGGACCCTGGAGCTGTGAAGCAGCAGTGCAAACCACTGTGCTACTGTGCCACCCTATGATGTACAGCCTGCGTCAGTAAGTGTAGATTGTGGTCATGTCCTTCTTTTGTTTTCCCACAACAGGTATGCCATCTGTAATACAGATGCATCCTAGGAAAATGCAGTCCATTGAGCTTGAAATAAATCCTGGCTAAAAATCCAAAAGGAAATAATTGAAAACAGTATTGTCCGAATGGGGTATTAAATGTCGTCAGCTCTTGGAACTTCTCCATGGAAAGTACTAACCAGTAACAATGTTTTTGGCATCAAGCTTTAAGATCAGACAGTGACCTAAGGTGCGAATTGAACACAGGTCCCTGGCATTGTGAGGTAACAGTGCTAAACAGTGTGCCACCATCTCAGAATAAGATGACAGCTCCTATTATTTGACCTGGAATAAAAGCACATGCTTGCCTTCCAAGAGATCAGGTTTGTCCTCTGAATCTGTGGCTCATGAAACTTTAGAGCTGATTTTTGTCCCATTTTAAGAGGAAACAGTTTGATAATGCACTGAAAACGGCTTTGGGGGGGGGGGGTGCGGTCTTTCGGGTCAGAAAACAGCTTTGGTTCTTATATCACTTCAGATATTTCAAAAAGATTCTTCCATTAAAATGGTACAATCCTCGACAGCCAACCAACAGTTTGAAATGTCATAGGTAAGTCCAACATTTTATGAAGAAAGGAAAAGCACTCTGTGTGCCTTAAAAGCTATTTTCAAATAGTTTAACTCTGCAATATTTTTATTGTTTCATCCACTCAGTGAATTAGGTGGATGATGTCAAGTGTAAATGTATAGGTATATTGTACGGCTTATTCTAATGAGCTTGTTCATGTTTGTCAAATAAATTTATTTGATACTTCAAAATGAGATTGAGAATTAGTTGCTTTAATGAAGTAGATCTACAGCTTTTGAAAATAAGTCCAATTGCTAAAACAATTACTAGGCTTAATTGCTGTTCATTCTTTGGCACGTCGTTGAAAGTTTACCTGGATCTCAAAGCAGGGTTAGATGCTCTTGAGGGCTGAGGATTCTGGGAATCATCAGCCAGAATGATTAATAAAAACAACTTGCAGCATATACAGCACATTTAAAATAGAAAAAGAATACTCCCAGCAATTTCACAAGACCGATCTCAGACAATGGACCTTGAGTCACATAGGAAAATATTAGGGTAGGTGCCTGAAAGATTGGTCAAAGAGGGAGATTTTAAAAATTGTTTGAAATGAGAGAGAGAAGTACGGAAGCAGTGAAGTTTAGGGATTCCAGACTTTAGAGCCTAGGCAAATGAAGACATGGCCTCCAAAGCTGGGCTAATGGAAATCAAGAATGTGCTGGAGATCAGAATTGGAGGAACTTTGAATTCTTGGTGGTTTGTAGGGCTGAAGGTGGGCAGTTATATGGAGCAGCAAAGCCATGGAGGGATTTGGGAAGATGATGACGTAACGGTAGCATCACTGAACTGGTAATCATGAGGCCCAGGCTAATGCTCTGATGGGCATGGGTTCAAATCCCAACATGGCAGCTGATAGAATTTAAATATAGTCTGTAAATCTGGAATTGGAAACTGGTCTCAGTAATGATAACCATAGAACCATCATCGATTGTCGTAAAAACCCATCTGGTTCATATTATGGAAATAAATTGGCTGTCCTTACTTGTCTGGCCTACATGTGACTCCAATCCCACAGCAATGTGGGTTGACTCTTAACTGCCCTCTGAAATGGATGAGCAAGCCTCTCAGTTCAAGGGCAATTAAGGATAGGCAGCAAATGCTGACCTGGCCATTGATGCCCACATCATGTGAAAGAATAAAGAAACAAAATTTAACACACAAATGAACATTTCAATTCAAGGCATTGCTGGACTGTGAGCCAATGTAGGTCAATGAGCATAGGAGTAATGAATCAATGGGAACTTAATGTGGGTTAGGATTCAGGCTGCAGAGTTTTGAATAAACCTCAGTTTAAGGGAGGGTGAAAAATATTAAACTGACTAGGGGAGCATAGACATAATTGAACCTGGAGACAACAAAAGCATGGAGAAGAGTTTCAACAGCAGACGTGCTGAAGCAGGGGTAAAGTTAAACAATATTGTGGAAGTGGAAATAGGCAATATTAGCAATGGAGAGTTTGGCACAGAAGGTCAGCTCAGAGGCAAATTAGACATTAAAGTTGTGAACAGTTTGATTTAGCTTCAGACACTAGTCAGAGTGGGTAGCACGGTGACGCAGTGGTTAGCACTGCTGCCTCATGGTGCCAGGTCCCCGGGTTCAATTCCAACTCTCTATGCCCTATTTTATCATTTTGACTCTAAGTGCTGGGCAGACTTGAAACTGGAAGTGTTTCAGATCTGATTTCTAGACCCGTTGTCAGGCACCCCCATATGTACTATGGCTGATAAAATATTAGCAATTTAGAATTGTGCTGCACAAGCCTGTGGGCGAGGCTTAACACATTCAAACCTTACAGCTCTGTTCAACACCTCATGGACTGCAATGGGACAAGAAGACAGCTCCCCACCACCATCCCAAAGGCAATTGAGGTTAAGTGTACTTGTCAGCAATGTTCACATCCTATGAAATATTTTTTAAAAATTAAACTACAACCTTCATAGAATTCCTACAGTGCAGAAGGAGACCATTCAGCCCATCAGGTCTGCACCAACAACAATCCCACCCCAGGTCCTATCCCCACAACACCACACATTTAACCCACTAATCCCTCTAACCTATACATCCCAGCACACTAAGGTGCAATTTAGTATGGCCAATCAACCTAATTCTGCACATCTTTGGACTGTGAGAGGAAGCCAGAGTACGCAGAGGAAACCCATGCAGACATGGAGAGAATGTGCAAACTCCACAGATAGTGACCCAAACCAGGAATCAAACCCAGGTCCTTGGAACTGTGAGGCAGCAGTGCTAACCACTGTGCCACCATGCCATCCATTTTCAGTGAACTACAGGAAGTAAACAGAAGAAGCCAATGTTTACTCTACAGAAATATTGGCTTACAACCAGATCTAATCCAATAAGGCAGGACAAACAGGAAATCTTTTGGCACCATTAAAAAATGTTCATAGCAGAGAAAGGAGAGGTCTCAAGCCACAACTACAAACCACAGGATATTGCATTAAGATATTCATTACAAAGTTTCATATAATCTCTAAAACAGATTCTAAAACAATGGGTGGGTGGGTGTTTCTGACCCTTGTTCAGGACACAGGACATTTGTAATCCTTGAAATAAATACTTTAGTGAGTACACCACACCGCCTTAATAGTAATCTCTCCTTTCAATAGAAAGTTAATTAAGAAAACTGAAGATTTGTGTTTCCCAAACTAAATTTACTCCATAATTTGCTAAGAAAATGATTAAAATGTGCCAGATTTTGCTGTTAAAGTAACAGTGAACTTAATGGTTCTCACCATTATTTATCTGCAAATGGCAGAACAACATTAGGTGAGGGGCAGGTCTGCAGTTAAGCACCGATATGCAAATATTGCGACTCAAGTTGTGTCTCTGTCGTTAGCTTCATGAAAACATTTACTCTCTGTTTTACCATTGAGAGGCATTCAATGTCGTGTATTTGCTGTGTAAGCAAACTAAACTAAGGGCCTGATTTTACCATTGCGCCGCAGCCGTCTTCGGGCACATAAAAGTGGTAAAGTCGGGTGTGAGGCTATTAATGCGATCTGCACCCCCCCCCCACCCCGTCCGTGCAGATGGCCACTTTACTGAGACCCGGGAAAGGCAGCGATTCGATTCATGCCCAAAACGGGTGTAGCGGCAATTTAAACGTATTTCCATGTATTCCAATAGAATTAATGAGCTGCCCGCCCAACTTTATCAACATTTCCCACTTTAGCACCGTGTTAGCCGATCTGGAATCGCACCGTAATGGACCTGCTGAATAAAAGTCTGAACCGGGCGCTCCAGCTGCTGAACAGCACGTTCAGAGCTTCCAGCAGCTCTCTGACTCAGATCAGTGGTGGCGGGGAGAAGGAGGGAGGCGAGTCAGATCATTCTCTGGTTGGGGGTGGGGAAGAGTGAGGCCAGATCATTATCTGGTTAGAGGGGGGAGGAGGAGGAGTCAGGTCAGATGTATCTCTGGTGGGGAGGGGGGTGGTGGGGGGCTGAACGTTGTCTGGTGGGGAGGAAGGAGGAGGTAGGTCAGATGTTCCTCGGTGGAGGGGTGAGTGAGGCCAGACCATTCTCTGGGGGTGGGGGGAATGAGTGAGGCCGGATCGTTGTCTTGGGGGCGGGGGGTGCGGTGCAGATGGACCTCTGGTGGTGGGGGTCAGATGGATCTCTGCTGTGGGCCGAGGGCGGGGGGGGGGGGGGGGGGGGGGGGAGGTGACGGCGGGGGGTCTGCTGCCACTCTGCAGGCGATTGGTGGGGGGAAAGGGGGAGCAGGGGTAGTGATTGATCTGGGTAGTGAGGGGGTGAATAAGAGGGACAGTGATGTGTGCAGGTAGTGGGGGGTTAAGGGGGACAGTGATGTGTGTGGGTGGTTGGGGATGGGTGGATAAGGGAGACAGCAATGTGTGCGGGGACCATTGCTCCCGCTTTTCGCTCTGACAAGCGATCTGACACGGTCGCGCTTTTTCAAATTTTTTTCCAACTGGGCACGTGCAGCTCAGAGCTCCGATTGTTTTGGCCGCGCTAAGTCCTGCCCACAGCACGAATGGGACTGGAGATGTTTTTTTCAGGCTGAGTGCGTACGGCGGCGCCTGAAAGCAGATCTCTAAGTTGGATCTGCATCATACCCAGATTCAGCACTTAGAATGAAAATGGGAAAATCGGGCCCTAAGTTTTGGTTAAGTTCAGTCCAAGCACACTATTAATGAAATGGTAAGTGTTAATTATGACCAATCAACTTCCTTACCACTGAAAATTAACTAGTACAAATGCAGAATCTCATTCATTTAGGTTTTAATTGTTGGAGATTGTAGTAATGTTAAATCTAAAGTTACTTTGCATTTCTGTTTATTTTTCTGTCTCTTGATTCAATCATTGGCCACAATTCTCCCGTTGTGACCCACAACTTTTCTGGTCGGTTATGGTGGGAGATGTGTGCCTGTGGCCTTGAACAGGGATTTGTGCATGTGCCAGGAATGCATGAGCATCTCTAAAGCCGGTGAACGGTCGCCAATCAGACCATGCTGGAAACCAATGGGAAGACAGGTAAGTGGTATAAATCTTTTCTGTATGTATTTTAAATATGTACATTTGTTCATTATCAAGACCTTTCCAATTGAATCTCAAACCCGCCAGGAATAGTTCATTCCAGTGGGGTTCAGATTAGCTCCCCATGTTCGGGAAACTAGCAGGAGACCCTGCTGGAATGAAAGGAGCAATCAGGGCCCCCCAGGGGGTTGGCGGCTGGGGAGTGGTGCCCTTGGGCATGGGCATCCTGGCAATGCCAACCTGGGCTCCCTGGCCCAGGGGTCACTTTGGCACTGCCCATCAGGCATTGGGCAGTGCCAAATGGGGAGGGCTTACTGTGGGCGGGGTCTGGGAGCTTTCAGTGGGGATGGGGGTCCCACTGCACTCTGCATTGGGATCAGCCTGGGATGGAGGGAGAGCAGCAATTGGGGCGGTCAGGGGGGTGCTCTGCCACGGTGAGGGGGATGGGGGAGATCGCAAATGTTGGGAAGTGTGGCCTGGACATCGAGGCACTCCGGGGCGGATGTGGTCAGGGCTGGCCTAGGAATTGTTGTTGGGGCTGCGATTGGGCCTTGGGGGGCTGGATGAGCAGCACTGTGGGGGTCCTGGCCGATAAATGGGGAGTCTGACAGATCGGGGCCACTGCACATGTGCAGAGCTCCAGAACTGTCAGGCTCTGGCGCGAATATGCCCTTCCCCACCCCATGTTTTTAATGAGATTCTGCAGTGCATAGAGTGCGGAGATTTAGGTGAGAAGCTAATTTAGAACAGTTTTTCCACCAATTCAGCACTTTTGGGAGAATGGCCTTATTATTTCCTTTTCTTTATTCCTCTGATTTGGCATTACATTCATCCACTTTACTTCTTGCTAAGTTCCTGCACTGATACCTTTTCAATTCCTCTGTCAGGTTGGTTCATAAGATATACTGCTATCTGCTCTGTTCAATCAAGTCCCAGATTCCTCACTGCAGAGTTATCACCCCACGCTTCCAAAAAGTTGTAGCCCCCCAAAAAATTAAAAAACTAAATACGCAAGAGCAAGTCCAACTAATGGCAAATGCTCGATGTCCTGCCACAACAAATTATAATCTAATATGCTGTGGAGATGCTGGTGTTGGACTGGGGTGGACAAGATGAGAGGTCGCACAACACCAGATTACTCCTTCATAAATGCAAAATGCTCCTTCATAAGCAGCAGCACTCCAAAAGCTTGTGATTTCACATAAACCTGTTGGACTATAACCTGGTGTCGTGTGACCTCTCATCTGATCTAATATCTTGTACGGCACAGCAACAAATCAAATGTGATGTGAAATGGCTGATGTATCGATTCCATCACGAAGTGATTCATACCAGAGATGACAAAATAGAGGAAAGAACATTTTATTTCTAGTGTTGAAGAGCAGAAGGATCTTGGGGTCCAGGTCCACAGGACTCTTAAATCGGCCTCGCAAGTGGAGGAGGTGGTCAAGAAGACGTATGGTGTACTGGCCTTCATTAATCGAGGGATTGAGTTTAGGAGTCGGGAGGTAATGCTGCAACTTTATAAGACCCTTGTCAGGCCTCATTTGGAGTACTGTGCGCAGTTCTGGTCGCCTCACTATAGGAAAGACGTAGAAGCTATTGAAAGGGTACAGAGGAGATTTACAAGGATGTTGCCTGGACTGGGAGGCATGCCTTATGAAGATAGGTTGAGGGAGCTGGGTCTCTTTTCCCTGGAGAGACGAAGGTTGAGAGGCGACCTGATAGAAGTTTATAAAATGTTGAGAGGAATAGATAGGGTAGATTCTCAGAGGCTATTTCCCCAGGTTGAAATGGTTGCTACGAGAGGACACAGATTTAAGGTGTGGGGAGGAAAGTACAGAAGTGATGTTAGGGGTAAGTTTTTCACTCAGGGGGTGGTGAGTGAATGGAATCGGCTGCCGTCAGTGCTGGTGGAGACGAACTCGCTGGGGTCTTTTAAAAGACTTCTGGATGAGTATATGGGGTTTTATGGGATTGGGGGTTATAGATAGGTCTATAGATTGGTAGGTGTTGATGTGATCGGCGCAACTGGTGGGCCGAAGGGCCTGTTTGTGCTGTAGTGTTCTATGTTCTATGTTCTATTTCTGTTTTAATTGACAACAACCAGCAGAAAGACAATTAAAATGCTCATCATGGCACTTGATTGTTACATTTTATATATTTTATTATTTACAAAATGCTCAACATCATTTGACACAGTCATTATTGACTTTTTGAATACATAAAGCATGAAGAGATTCCAATCTTTTGTTAACACAGATACAAGGTTAAATGAGTGGGCAGATTACAGTCTTACCATTTTTTCACAGCCCGCTCTACATGGAAGCCGCAATCCTTTTTTCTGGAATCAAGACAACTAACAAAAATGATTACATTCAAAATTAGCATTGCCTTGGGACTACCACCTGCAAATAACAGTAAATTAATCCTGTTGCAATTTGCCTCCTCTTGCATTAAATTGCTCTATCTCACACTCTTGTCATTTTGAAACCAATGCATCAAACACTTCTGTATCTTTTTCTCTTTGGTTCTGACCCTAAAAACCATAACTTCCTGGCTCCCCAACACCAGATTTGGTAGGTATCCCAAAGATGCGCTAGGGAATCTCTCTCTGAGTTTCCCAGGTAAGATAGCGATTGTCCAGAAGAGTGACCTTTCCCTGGATTATTGCGCTGGACTGGGAACTGTCAGTAAAGTCATTTAAATTGCTTACTTCAGATGCTTCTGCCAGTTTTACACTAATTGTCTGATAGAGTTGGAAGGAATGAAACCACTTCTAACATCAGTGTAACTATTTTAAACACCCAGACTGAGCCTAGCACAGGACACCGCTCCACGCTACAGAAACCCAACCCCCATTTAATCAATCCCAGTGTGTTCCAACCCCTCTAATGACCTCTTATGGACTTTCCCCCTACACTAGACCTCTAACTACATAATCACCCCCACCCCCCGCACCAATTCAAGCTACAGCCTGGCTCTGTCCCTCCCTCCCGACCCCAACACACCTCCCAGTATAGACCCGAATTCACCAACCCATCCACAGAGTGGACCTGATCAAACCACCCCACTGTACACCCCACGAATAGGCCAGAATGAGCCCACTACAGCCCCTCCCAGAGCAGACCTCACTTGATGAAATGAAACCATTCCCACCCTCACTCCCTCTAGTCATCACCTTTTCTCCCACTCCAGCCCTCCCCCCAGACCTTCTCCTGTTAAATTCCATACCTTTACCTGGACACTTACCTTCTCCCTAGCTCATTAGCCACACTGGGCCCTTTAAATTTTGCTTTCTGGCAGCCAATGTACTATAAAAGAGGGCATGGCCTCCGAATTCACTGGAGTTACATCACACTGTGATTTTCGGAGACCTTATCACTGTAGGCTCCAGACGGCAGAGAGTTTAGCAAAGTCCCCTCGAGCAGGTAACAGCATTTTACTTTGTTGTCATTCCAGTGGACTAAGAATTTCCGCCATTGGGTGGAAAATACAAGTCGTGAAATCACACTGCTGTCAGGATTTCAATACCATTCTCACTCCATTGCCAAAAAATTACTAATATTAATTTAAGCGCTTAATAAAGACCCTAGGCGAGCTGGCTGATGGTGATTTAACCTGAGGATCACCTCACCTCAGGCAAGGGGCAAGAATGAGAAGGTGGGGCCTTCATGAATAACCTCAGCTGGTACAGGACTGTACTGTTGGCTTTGCTCTGGATCACAAACCAACTGTCCAGCCAATTAAGTTTACCTTTTGCCTTATACTTAATAGGAGGCCAGTTAACTCAAATAGATAGAGTGTAGTTCGGAATAATACCAACTATGCAGATTAGGTTCCCATTTCAGTGAGGTAGGTATAGAATCTGCTTCCTCATCCTGACCCTCAGAATGGAATGCAATGGCAAATCTTCACTAGCAAAAACTGCCAAGAAAACAACTCATGATGAAACATCAGTAAACAATAAGCTGAGCACACACGACATGAAAACACAGCGTGCTTGTATGACATTCTTCAGTCCGTTATTTCAATGTGAATGTTAACCAGTTTACTTTAAATGATTTTATATATCCATTTATGTTTCCTACAACATAACCGTATTTGTAACTGTGGGTATTTCATTGCTGCAAAGCACAATGGGACAACATGACTTTTTTTTAGCAAAGGAATGTCACACATACGTTTTGTTTATTCTGCTCATTTTGATAACAGGAATTGCAAGCCTTATATGTTTATCTATTTTCAATTCAATCCATAGCTACTTCAAATAGGTTTGCTCAACAAAGAGTACAATGTCAACTTTGATTAGTTTTACTGAATTATTGACATAGCTAAAAGCAAATTAGGACCGAGTTCATTTTTCTGAAGGTTCACTGCAAAGGCTTGGCATTAAGATGACAAGAATCCATTCATGATGACCCAAAGTCTGAGTTCTAACCCGTTCAGAAGCTCATCACATATACAACAGGAGGCCAAATTCTCAATTTGGCCAGGATGACACATCAGCTGTATGGCTTCAGCAACATCGATAAATATGATCGTTAGCGGGGTACCAACAAAATAATTCTTCCGTTAGACTGTCGTACATCAACAAACTTATTTTGAAATCAAATTCAGAACTTGATAGCACAATATTATAACTTGAACCTCGCAGTCATTTTCACAATGATTTCCTGGGGTTCTAATGCAATTGGATGTGCATTTCAGTGTGTAATTTTCAGTGTCTGACTTTGACCACTTCTTATGGAAGATTGTAATGTTTTTGCTGCCAGCCTAGATTGAAGAAACCAGGAGAGTTGAAATATAGGAACAAGAGGAACAGCAAGTTTCTTTATTGCAGTATTGAGAGCCCAAGTACTTGTGTCAAGTTCATGAGTTTCTCAGCGTTCAAGCTTTTGAATTAGAATTTTGAAATGTATTTTCTTGGAGTTGGACTTGTTTGAACAGATTGGGCTGCTACCCTGCAATTAAACATTTGAAACATCGATTTTGGATAATTAGCAGCAAATGTAACATTAAACAAATTTATCCACAGTGACAGATAATCATATTCCTCTTAATAGGAGATTATAACCCACGTAGAAAATATTTGTTTCCAATCTTCCACCAATCACTGGAACTGGACAACAGACTATCAATTTGAAAATGACATTCAATGCATATTTCTGATGAGCTGAGGACTGAGATCCATTGTGCAGGCAGCTTTCCTATTCATTTTGCTTCTCTAATATTTTTCTTATTTATTCATTCACGGGATGTGGGCATTGTCAGCATGTGTTGCTCATCAGTTGCCCTTGAGCTGAGAGGCTCACTAGGCCATTTCACCTAGTTAACAGACAACCGCGTTGCTATGGACCTGGTGTCACAAGTAGGCCAGACTGGCTAACAGTGGCAAATTTCCTTCCTGAAAGGGCATTAGTGAATCAGATGGATTTTTACAATAACCAATGATAGCTTCGTGATCACCATTACTTAACATTAGTCTACAGCCTCCAATTTACCAATCCAGTAACATCACCACCCTCTCCCATTCACCAAAAATATTTCAACACTTTGCAATAGCTACAACATCTCTTTCACTAAATAGTGCAAATTTGATTTTCAACAGCTTGGATGGAATTTGTCCCATTCTAAGTATAAACTGCATGGTTTCAATCCAGATGAACCCTGGATGTTTTGACTGGCAGAAGGAATGTGTCTGTAGCACCAACCTTTCCTTTGAGACCATTCCAATTAGTCCGGTCCACAGAGATGAAGCTTACATTGAGTATTATTTCCAAGATAACAACAAGAAGCAGATTGGATGCAAGCCAGGTGACACCAGATGTGCCAACTTGCACTTTGTTAAGTGTTTTCAAGTGATAATAGAGACTGTCAATTCTAAGTCTAAGTATGCATTACCTCTAATTAGAGAGGTAACTAGTTGGTTGAGAAATTTGGCAACTGAACAAGAGAATGTAGCATTGCAATGACAATTTGTCATGCCCAGTAAAGGCATGTGGTATTCCTAACTTTAAACAGGAACTGAAATCAGTATACAATTTTCTGGAACTGTGTTTTCCTTTAAAATGGATGTTACAAGGTTGCTGAGATGGCTTCCAAGGGTCAGATGACTTTTTCAATTTCTGCACAGACACAGAAGTATATTGAAGATTCTGGAAAGTTCCTAACTAAATGATCAAGAGTGGGGCATTTCCCTTGAATGGACAAACCAAGATGAAAAACCTTTCATGGAAAACTCACCACCTATTGTTTGTGGACTTATCCAAAACTCAAAATCAATAAACTGCATGAAAGACTGTGTCTGAATTTGATTCTTAAAAAAATGAGCTATAGAATCCAGTTCATCGTTAATACGTGTGAATAGCCACTGTCAATTACCTAATGTGTAGCAATGGCTACTAACTTCAAATCATTCAAATCATGGACAGTAGAAGTAATGGCCATGTTGTAACATAACCAAAACTGAGTACAGAAAACAGATTGTATTACCCCAAGAATCAGAGTGAAACATCTCAGTGTCCAAACAACACAGCAAGAAACAAAAGCAGCAGCTCAATGTTGTGTTTGAGCAGTGCAGTGGGCTGGGAGAATCATCCTGGACATGTTATATAGACACAAGAGTGGGGATGGGCTAGAGTTTAGGACAGAAAAATTTAAGTCACGGGTAGATAGATTTCTGATAGACAAGGGAATTAGGGTTATGGGGAGAAAGCGGGAAAGTGGAACTGATCCACTTCAGATCAGCCATGATCTTATTGAATGGCGGGGCAGGCTCGAAGGGCTAGATGGCCAACTCCTACTCCTATTTCTTATGTTCTTATGTAAAAATCTCCCAAGAGTTTCCCTATTCAGAGTAAGGTTGGTTCTCACGAAAGGCAGGCCCACATCTGCAAGTGAGATGTGAGGCAAAAGCAGGGCTCAGTCTTAGATATAGGGCTGGATTTTTCAGCATTGAGGTGGGTAGTGGGAGGAGGGAAAATTCCCAGCTCTGCTCACCTGCCTCAGGAAAATGTGCCCACAAAAATGGGATTTCCAATATCGGGGGCAGGTGTGGGCTGCAGGCAAGCAAGCTAACCCAGGAAAAAGTACAGAGGCAGCCACAGTGATGTCAGGAATGGAGGTGGGTTGTTTAAACTGCTTGCCTTGAGACTTTGTCCTGGTTACATTAAGAACTGAAAAGTTCTCCAGTCCTTATCCCTCACATCCCCTCACCCCCACACACTTCCGTGCTGTCTTCATGCTCCTCCTCATGCCTATGGTCTCTTATGTCTGCCATATCAAGACATAACCCTAAACAACTCCTATGGCCGCTGATGGCCCAATGACAAGCTATGGCACTTCCATGTCCATTCACTCTCTATACACTGTAATGTATGTCAGTGTCAGTAGGATGCAATAATACAGTATAATGTGTGAAAAGGCCTTTAAAAAATCATTCATGGATAATATTCCATGATCGTATAACACATTCCTTTTTACCATAGCTCAATAAAAGTATCAATCATTCAGACCCATTAAAGTATCTATAGCAGAAACCACAAGAATTTAAAACTTTGTTATTTTTTGTAAATAAACTTTGTGAAATTGACAGCATAGATCAGAAAGACAGTGTTGTCAACAAAGCAATGTTTTCCTTTGGGCTCAGGTGTTTCAATAAGCTAATGGAGTTCTGGGCTCTCAGCTGATCCTCATTCTGCAGTCTTGACTGAGAACCTTTGGCGTGATGGGCATGAGCAGCCATTGATGTTGTTTGGAGAACATATCTTGGCATGGACAGCATAAGGAAGCATGGGGGTAGCTTGAGGACAAATCTTGAAATACAGGGCATGAAAAGGAACTTTTGAATTTAACTTTCAAAACATTCCCTCATTCAGACTATGGTTCACAACACCACTGAAGTGCTGTGAACCCCAACTCTTTGAAAAGTTGGCCCAACTGCATGAAAATTGCATAAGTCTAGGGCATGTCTATTCCCATATTGGAGCCAGATACATTGGGTGTGCAGCATGTAGGCTCATGATTTGAACCATCTCGCAACTTTAAAAGGCACTGTCCAAAATCAGAAAGCCTGGCAATGGAGTAAGGAATCCTGGAATCAGGGCCTATCTGCCATTGTTAATGGGCTCCTGAGTCATTTGATTTGATTTAGTTTGTCACATGTATTAACATAGAGTGAAAAGCATTGTTTCTTGTGCGCTATACAGACAAAATATACCGTTCACAGAGAAGGAAAACAAGAGAGTGCAGAAAGTAGTGTTACAGTCACAGCTAAGATGTAGAGAAAGATCAACTTAATGCAAGGTAAGTCCATTCAAAAGTCTGACAGCAGCAGGGAAGAAGCTGTTCTTGAGTCGGTTGGTATGTGAGCTCAGACTTTTGTATCTTTTATCTTTATCAGAAGAAGGTGGAAGAAAGAATGTTCGGGGTGCATGGGGTCCTTAATTATGCTGGCTGCTTTTGCGAGGCAGCGGGAAGTGTAGACAGAGTCATTGGATGGGATGCTGGTTTGCTTGGTGGATTGGGCAACATTCATGACGTTTTGTAGTTCCTTGTGGTCTTGGGCAGAATAGGTACCATACTACGTTGTGATACAACCAGAAAGAATGCTTTCTATAATGCATATGTAAAGGTTGGTGAGAGTTGTAGCTGACATTTTTGCCAAATTTCCTTAGTCTTCCAAGAAAGTAGAGGCGTTGGTGTGCTTTCTTAACTATAGTGTTGGCATGGGGGGACCAAGACAGGTTGTTGGCCATCCTCTCTGACTTGGTGAAAATCCAGCCCATAGTGGGTGCCTGGGATTGGGGTTGGGGGACAGCCCCAGGCTCCATTGTTCTCAGTCTGGCTGAGAAAGGGGCTGGTCCATCGTTTAGATTCAGAGTTCAATTTGACCACATCTCAGGAGCATTGGGAGATAACTGTGGTGGCCAGATTTTCAAAAATCAAAACCAGCCTAACCACACCAGATTGAAAAGTTTTGGAAAGATGGGGCTCCATGATGATTGACCAATGGCAGGAGTCTGGGGGAGGGACAGTAGGAGGCCATGTGATGACATCTCTCAGAAAATGTCCAACTAGAGTTGACAATCCTACAAGGAAAGCACTTTGATTGACAGGTTTGGCCAGTTGGATGGCATGGACTGTGGAGCAGGCCAATTACCAACAATTCCTATATGGGTGGGAATTTGAAGGGGGAAGTATTCCTGCATTTCTTAGCCCATAAGCAATGATGTAAAGGTACTTACATTCTCCCTGAAGCTATTCTTTTCTCCCTTCAGCTGTTGGGCTTTCTAATTCAGGTCTGGGCAATCTGACTGGCCATTTTAAACCTGCAAAGGCAGGTTAAATCAGAGGCTGCCAGTCTGATTCTAATATTTAAAGCTGTGTTGGCTGCCATTGACAGGTATGTGCAGTTGTACTCTTTTACTCTGTATCGTTATGAATAGCAGAATTCCTAACTTTACTGATTGCCCTTTGGTCACAGGTTCTAGCAGGCCAGAATCAACTCTACAATTGCAGTCATGCATACCTCATAAAAACACGCAATGAATGAGGAGGGATCTGTGAATAACATCCCTGTGTCTAGAGTACCATCATTAAGTGAATTACTTTTGGTGTTAAGAGCATCGCTAATGTTCAACACCAGGGTATTCCAAATCCCCAAAAACATCTGCTCACAACTGTATTTTCGCAATTTGGTATAAATACGAGGGAAGTGTGAATGTCCCAGATGCCCTTGTCATGATTTTAAATAAAATAAATGTTTACTAAACAATGAAATACATGACAATAAAGTTAATGGCTGTACCCAATGGGTGAGATTTTCCACACCTCCCCCTATGGTGTGTTTTGCAGCAGCGGAGGGGGCCCACCATTGGCTGCTGGCAGGATCTTCCAGTCCTATCACTGTCAACTCGATTTCCTATTGTTCACACCCTTCAACACCAGGGAACTTGTGGTGGGGGATTGATGTTGGCAGGTTCAGAACATCTTGCTGGCAAGAATGGCTGGAAAATCCCACCTAATTTCCTGAAATTTACTTTGTTCCAAATCCCTTTATTTCCCAAATGTCAGCTAATCCATCTCTGTAAGTGTTTTTTAAAATAAAGGCAAAATCCAGGAATAGTCACCATACCAGGCACTTATGTTTCTCAGGGGTTGTCACTACCTAGCGTTATAACAATTGATTGTTCAAACTGGCTTATCTATAGACACAACTTGAGCTCCCAAAACAGCTAACCTGCATAGGTTGAAACAGTTCCTGATATACTTTCATTCTGCTCTTCCCTTATCTGAACTAACCACCTTACAAGCCCCACTTAATTACCTTAATTTCATGAGACCACCTTTTAGAATGTAATTGTAAAATTCACATTCACCTTATTTCAACTTCTAACATCTTATTCAAACCCCTTGACGTTCTGTCCTGTATTGTTACAGGTAGTTATTTGCTTATAGAGTTGCTAAACGTGCCAACATATCAAAAGCACTATTTCCATCAACTTGTCTCTAGAACTGCACCATTTCCATTTTTAAACAGTTTTCTTAAAAGAAGGATACAACAAGTAGAATACATTCCAATTACTTAATTTTCTTGATTCTCCATATTAACAAAATTTCCTGACACCAGTTGCTGCTTCTCCAATGGTTCCATTGTTAATAATCTGTGCAATGTCATTGACTTGCCAAATAAATCAAATTCATAGTAACAAGACCTTAAAGGGTCATAAGCATTGGCAAGTTTTTGCAGTGGATGAGATTGGCAGGACAAGGGTAGCAATATAAATGGAGCTGGAATGTTCAAGCTTCCTATACATCTACTGTAGATAACAAAGTTGTCCACAGCTCTGATTGGCTCACACACATCACTCTGCCCCCTCAAAGTGACAGATTACTGGTTTATGTGGATGCCAAATATGTCCAGGTACGCATGCCCTCTGTGCTATTAGGTTAGGTTGTGAAACAGCCACTTCTCTGACAGATTTTGGCTGACATTGTCTCCTGCAAATAGCATAATTGATTTGCTGCACATGTGTGGATAATTGCAAATGCAAAGATGAATATTGGCGGCCTACTTGTTTCGACTGGAGACAGAGTGAATACTTAAATCCTACCATCTAGAAGTAGGTTGATCGTCTAGTCCTTGTCCCATTCCCATTAAACATGGAGGTGGCCAGGCTGGAGGCACAACTCAGTGTCATG
Organism: Carcharhinus amblyrhynchos; assembly: GCF_965287045.1. Classification (NCBI taxonomy): domain Eukaryota; kingdom Metazoa; phylum Chordata; class Chondrichthyes; order Carcharhiniformes; family Carcharhinidae; genus Carcharhinus; species Carcharhinus amblyrhynchos. The sequence goes on from NC_137328.1 coordinate 74,958,808, forward strand.
TTTGAGATTTCTAAAGTTCTAACATATGATCCAACCCCAATCCATGGGGCTGAAATTCAACTCCAATCTCAATCAGTGAAGAGAATTTGCACCACCTCTGTTTTTAGAATGGGTAGCATGCAGTATATAGTAGGGGCAATTAGCAACACACATTCACTGTCAGAGAGAATGGCAACGTCAGCTGAAAGTCCACAGGGAATTGCAGTTCTCTTCACATACTGCAATTTTCCCTGAGTGATGTCACGTGATTCATGCCCACAAAAGGCTGAGGACTTCATTTCAATGTGTCGGCATTAATTTTAATATTTTCCCTCCCCGTATTTTCAAACCTTGCCGACATGATGTCACAACATGATCCTGTCATGGGGATCCCTCTGGGGGACCGGTGCAAAGGTGAGTGAGTGTAGTCTCCTGGGTAGAGGGTCATGCCCAGGTGCTGCCCTGGCACAGGTTGGCACTGCCAGGTGGCACAGTTCCTCTGGGCAGTTTGAGGGCTGACGCTCGTGGGAACCTAATGGGCATGGGGGTCATGTGCAGACAGTGGCTGGGGGTGGGAAGAAGTATGCACTGAAGTGGTGGGGTAAAAGGGAGATGCTAGTAATGATGGTCGGGGGAGGGGGAGTAACGGGGGGTGAGGGGAAGAGGGAGATGCCACGATAATTATTTGGATGTGTTGTTGTGGGGGAGGGTACTGATCCCTCTGTTGTGGAGTGGGGGAAAGGTTATGTTTTGCTCCAATCGGGTGCCCTTTAAAGGAGCATGCTAATGTAAGTGCAGCCAGTCTTGGTCCAGCACCCCCCACCCCACAATGGCAGCATGAAACATGCCCCTTGTATTTTTTTGACAAAGTGCTAAAAGAACTGGACAGACATCAGTTTTCAGTCAGGTTGCCATTTTTTTTAGTAAGATTCTGTCACCCATTGTTTATTTTTGACAGAAATTTCAGCAATCAACAAAATATTTAGATAGCAATAACATTGCACAGGGATTGCAGTTCCATGTGAATGACCATGAAGTGGTAATTGTACTGATGTGTAAGGATTGCATAGACTGCAAATGTCAATGTTAAATGGTTTATATTTGCCAAGTTAAAACTCATTTGTTTTTGTAGCCTTTAAATAACTTACCTGTTATTTTTCATGATATATGCTGCTGCTTTTGTTTTACTCTGAGTCATTTTCTTTCTCTAGTGCAGGCTGGGTGGTGGGTACTGAAAGCCCACACTCTTTATGGAGTGGGTGGATGATTACAACCCTGATGAAGAATAAATGACCGTGACAAAATTACTGTATATTTATAAAGTTATAATCCATGGTTGGTTGCTGGGGTATAACAGTCAGAATATCCTACGCGGAAGAAACCAGAAAACTGGGAATTCATTATTACATAAACATCAAATTGAAAAATGATATTTCTCTATTATTTACCCTACTATTTTTGAAATTACTGTTTGTGTTACAACATTTCATTTCATACTATCTTGTAAACCTCAATATAAGATTCTGCCAATGAGAAGTTCCATAAGAAAATTGCTAACAATTACCTTCAATTTCCATTATATCAATTGAGGCTGCTGGAAGTGTGTAATTTCCATTTTAAATTTGTCATGATGGTTTTAAATGAAAGACAAATTAAGCCTTATTGTCAAAAGCCAATGTGGATTTATCTTTCAGCACTTTCAGATTCAAACACCTGCTGGAACTGTAAGAACCAGTTCAATAGCAGGAGCCAAGACTTGCGGTAAATGTTTTATGATATAATGGGCCTGAACCTCCCCAGAGTGGCAAATCAGTGTAAGGTTCTCATTCTAATTCAAGGATGGGCAGGAAAACGGGACAGTTTCTCACCAGTATTTTGGGTACGTCCAAATCGCATATCTTAAGCAGTGAGAGTATCAAAAAAAATAGACCATTTCTCGCCACTAGAGGGTGCTTAACTCACCAGGAAGGTTGCTGCAGCAGCACAGGAGCTTGGGAGGGGTTGGGGTTTTTGGGCCTCAATGGGAGCGGTGTCAGAATTTTGGTCAGATCTGGTCAGGGTTAAGGGTGCATTTGTGCATGTGCAGACCAATGTGATAGCTGGAAAGTCAGCATCAACTCATCCGTTACTTCATCAGCAACATCTTTTATTAACCTAGGACGAAGTCCGTCAGGACTCATAGACTTGTCAGCCCGCAGCTCCATCACTTTGCTTAGCACGGCCTTCCTAGTAATTGTAATTTCACTAAGTTTCTCTGAGCCATCGAATTCTTAATTCATAGCTATTACTGGAATGTTTTTTGCATCCTCAGTAGTGAAGACAGAAGCAAATATTTGCTCATTTCATCTGCTATTTCCTTATTTTCTACTTTAACTAGACACTAAGGGTGTGGGGAGAGAGTGTGAGTATGGAGTTGAGATAGAGGATCAGCCATGATCATATTGAATGGTGCAGCAGATTCATGGGGCCAAATGGCCTACTCCTGCTTCTATTTTCTACATTTCAAAACCATGGCTTTGGACCCTTCCTATCTTCATAAAATAATCCAGCTCCATAACCAACCAAGATATCTGCACTCCTCTAACTCCAGCCTATCATACACCCCCAATTTTAATTGCTCCATCTTTGGTATCCATGTCTTCTGGTGTCTAGGCCCCAAGTTTCCTCCCTACCTCTCCTCCCCTCTCTCACTCTCCTCCTTTAAAGAATTCCTTAAAACCGATATCTTTGACCAAGTGTCTGGTCCTCTCACCTAATATCTCCTTCTGTGGATTTACTCATTTTTTGTTTTTCTGTGAAATGTCTTGGGAATTTCATAAATATAAATTGTTGTAATAACAGAAAACAGTATGTCACAATGCAAAGACTACCTGAAATAGTTTATTTGATGCAGCATTTTGACATATGTTCCTATTCTGTTATTTTGGGCCTGGAGGAAGAAATTATCAGCACAGCGGGCATCCTCGGACAAGTCAGTACCTCACAGCACCATGAATCACTCTTGCCAACTGTCACATTTTGGATTTTTGGCTATTTTGTTTGGAAAGAATTAGTAAGAGTCACATTAAAGATTGCATGGAATTAAATATTTAGGATTATGTTGCTTAACCAAAAACTACTAGAACCCCTGCCCTTTTGTATTGTATCAGGTTTTTTTTATATTTAAAAGACACCCATTTTAGACATAAAGTATTGTGTCTACTTTATCAATAACTTCCTTCACTCTTTTTTAAAAATATCCAGTTTGATTTATATCATGTCTAACACCTCATCAAATGATTTACCATTACAAGATGCCGTATGAGTGATGAGTGGAATAAAAATTGAGAACGGATTTAATTTATACAAATGTTTATGATTTCATAAGGTTATATTGTCATCCATTAAAATAGATCAGGTTGTTGAAGCTATATTACACATAACTTTTAACTTCATTATTACTTAGATTTTCAAAATGATAAGCTAAATCTTCGAGAAAGAAGAGACACCCATTTCTAGTTCAAGTTTATTTGCCATGCTGCACATTACAGTATAAATATATTTTCTTACTTCTTGCATGTAGTCCTATCCTTAACAATTAACAACTAGGGCACTCACTCATCTCAATTATTATACAAGCTGTTGATTTTAAAAATGAGTCTTATAGATAGAATTTTAGATGCACATGAACAGATTACTATAATTAATATTTATTGAATAATTTATGATGTAATTCTAGGCTATAAAGTACAAAAAGAAAATAAACCCAGTATGCACGGTATCCATTTAGGAACTAATAGCTTTTACAAAAACAATTTACAACACCTATCTTATACACTAACCGTTAGAATTAATATGAAGTACATGTGAATTAACAGGCAAGTAGTGGCCAAGCTTACTACACAGCCTAATAAATGGCAGATGCAATCGAGACGGAACCCATGGATATCTCGACAAGCCATCCAGATAGAGTCATAGAGGTTTACAATATGGCAGGTGGCAGTTGTCATTGTTTACTGTGAGTTACACAATCTCATTAAACCCTGTCTCCCTCACACGGAAGTACAAGTCTTCATTTTTGAAGATCTAGCCTCTGAATTCCCTCCAAAACTTTGCTCCCACTCAGATTTCTTCAATGACTGCTCACCTCCTGATGGTTTAATCTCTTCTCCTAAGAATTCCTTTCACTGGCTTGGGAGACTGCACTCCAACACCAGCTCAAAGGTACACTCCAATTCTTCTGCCACGCGAAGCAGAACACCACTAATCCAAAGTTGTCTTTTCTCCAATGGTCTGCAGCACAGAATCACCTACCTTCTGCCTCCTTTTTACTCTGAATGTGGAATCTCTACAGTGCAGAAGGAAGCCATTTGGCCCATTGAGCGTGCACCAACAACAATTCCATCCAGGCCCTATCACTGTAACCCCAAGTATTTACCCTGCTAATTCCCTGACAGTAAGGGCCAATTTAGCATGGCCAATCAACCTAACCCACACATCTTTGGACTGTGGGAGGAAACCAGAACATCTGGAGGAAACCCACGCAGACACAGGGAGAACATACAAACTCCACACAAACAGTGATCCAAGTCCGGAATTGAACCCAGGACCCTGGAGCTGTGGGGTAGCAGCGCTAACCACTGTGCCACCATGCTGCCCACTCTCCATAGCTTCGCCCGAACCCTTAATACCTGGGGCCTGTCAACAGTAGCACCTTTGCTGCCTGGAGCCTCTTTCTTTGCTCCTCTTGGAGTGGTTTCTCTCCCTGATAGTCCCAGCTGGTGGTCTCATTCTCCCGGTGGTGTCTCTCTTTGGTCCTCTCTCTCTCTGGGACCTCTCTATGGATTCCCTTTCTCTGTCCTGGGACTTCCTCTGGTTACGGCACCACAACCGAGTCCTGTGATCATTGCTTTGGTGTCAAGCAGGCGCACTGATGTCATATATGGTTGAGTCATTTAACTAAAGAGACAGAAACTAAAACGGAATATGCACAGCCAGTCACCTTCTCTTGCTCTAGGCATGACTAGAACTCTTGAGTGCTGCTCGGAAATGGAATTCTTGGTCTCAACCCAAAACTAGATAAGTTCCTATTTCTTAACAACACCTTTAATATATATGTATAAATCAGAGATTGCTAAATTAGAAAAATGTGATCAGCAGACAGTATCCCCCCACATGCACTTGCAGATGGTAAATAATTAGTCTTCGTATGAGGAAAGAAGAAGAATATCCTATGATATTGTTATGGAAGGGAGAAAGACTAATTTAAAAAGTCCTGATTTCTCGTCTCGCTACATGTTCATAAATAGAAAGGTGCTTTTGATTTTGGATTTCCCCAACCCTTCAGTTTGAAGTGATCTGATCTGCCACTAATATCACCACACAAAACTCGAGGTAAGGTAAAATGCAGGCAGAGATTAACGCCTTGTATGCAGCCTGATACCATCCAACCACCCCCTCCCACCAGCCCTCCCCTCCCTCCAGGACCCTCTTTCTGCAGCCTGCCAGCAGCACAGGGCAAATAGCCATTGGAACTCCTTGAAGCCAGCAACTTGGTCATTACGGCACCAAAGCTCACTAGTGCAGTTCTTGCTGGGGTAGCAGGTGATTGGTGGGAGTCCACTGAGTGGGTCATTCAGCGTCTAATTGTATCACAATTTACGGATTTGCATAATAGTTGGGTTGCCACCTGCCCTGGGCAGGAACCCAATTGGGGCTGGTGGGCGTTGGGTGAATCTCAATTGCTTTCATGCCCATCAGGAATATCAATTTTTGCCCCATTCAGCAGGGCGTCAGGATTCCCACAGGCCATTTGACCAGGTCGGTGAATCCTCCCCATTGTTTCTAGAAGTTTCCCCACCACCAAAGTTAAACTGACTGGTTTGGGATAGCTGGGATTATCTTTACTCCTTTTTTTGTACAAGATTGTAACATTTGCAATTCTCTAGTCTTCCAAGAACCACCCAAGTTTAGATTTCTTTCAGTATCTACCTTGTCAAGCCCCTGCAGGATCTTGTATGCTTCAATGAGATTACCTCTCATTCTTTTAAATGCAGTGCATTTGGACAATTTACTCAGCCTCTCATCACTGGATAACCTTTTTATTACTAGAACCAATCTAGTGAATCTTTGCTAAAATGCCTCTAGAGCAAGTGTATGCTTTCTTAGATATGAGGACCAAAGCTCCACACAATACTCCAGGTGTGGTCTCACCAAAGATACAAACAACTGTAGCAAATCTTTATTCTTGTACTCCAAACCCCTTGTAATAAAAGCCATCAGGCCATTTGCTCTCCCGATTCCTAATAAGCATCAGCTGAGGGCTCAGTTGGTAGTGTTTACACTTCTGAATCACTCAGTTCCCAATTCAAGTCCCATACAAGGGCTTGAAGACAAAACCTATACTGACACTCAGTGCAGTTCTGAAGGAGTGCTCTTGGAGATGCTGTTGTTCATCTAAAATGTTAAACTGAGGTCCAATGTATTTGCATGGTACTATATTCACTAATGCACTTGAAGGAAGAAAATCTGCTATCCTCACCTGGTCTGGACTACATGTGACTCCAGACCCACAGCAACGTGGTTGACTCTTAAATGCTCTCTGAAATAGCGAGCCACCTAGTTCAAAGGCAAATAGTGATGGACAATAAATGCTGACCCAGCCAGCGATGCCCAGAGCCCATTAATGAATAAATTAAAAATATTGAAGCAGGGGAGTTATCCCTTTTATCCCCAACCAATATTTATCCCTTGATAAGGAAAAATGATATGTTGATGTTCATTACAAGAGAATTTGCACACGGCCACAAAGATGTTTTACTGCAGCTGTACGGGCCCTTGGTGACGCCACATGTGGAGTATTGCATGCAGGTTTGGCCTCCTCAGAAAGAATACACTTGCCATAGAGAGGGTATAGCAAAGGTTCACCAGACTGACTCCTGGGATGGCAGGATTTTCGTATGAGGAGAGCTGAGTTGAATGGGCCTGTATTCACTGAAATTCAGAAGAATGAGAGCCGGTCCAATTGAAACGTACATAATTCCAACAGAGCAGGACAGACTGGATGCAAGGATGTTGTTGCTTCTGGCTGGGCGTCTAGAACAAGTGTCACAATCTCAGGATACAGGGTAGGCCATTTGGAACTGCGATGAGGAGAAACATATTCACTCAGAGGGTGGTGAACCAGTGTAATTCTAAACCACAGAAGGCTGAGGAGACAAAGTTACTGAATGTATTTAAGAAGGAAATACATAGATTTTTAGACCATAAATGTATCAAGGGGTATGGGGGGAGCACAGGAGTATGGCCTTGAGATAGAGGATCATTCATGGTCATATTGCACGGTGGAACAGGCTCAAAAGGCCGAATATCTCCTATTTTCTGTGCTTCTATGTTTCCATCAACGTGACAAAACTACAATTTATCAGGCTATTATTTGTGGGAGTTTACTGTGCACAAATTGACTGCCACATTCCCTGCATTACAATAGTGACCATACTTCAAAAGTAATTCATTGGTTGTAAAATGCTTTAAAACATCCATTGATTGTGAAAGATATTATATAAATTTACGTCTTTCTTTCTTTCCAATTGTTTGTGATCCCTATATGCTAAGTGAATTCCTTGAAGGAGTACAAAGTCTCTCTGAACATCAACATTTAAAAGTTTCACATTTTAAAAGTATTCTGCTTTTCTGTTCTTACTACCCAAGTAATCCCAAATTTCTTCACATTATACTTCATTGGCCATCTTGCCACCACTCAATGTGTCTATATTACTTTGCAGCCTCTTTGCATTCTTCTTACAGCTCACATCCTCACCCAGTTTTTTTATTGTCAAGTTAGATACTTTACACTCAATCTCTCCATCTGAGTGATTAACATAGATTGTAATTAGTTAAGGCCCCAGCACTAATCCTTGTAGCACTCCATTAGTAACAGCCTGCCAACTTGAAAATTACCCATTTTTCTGTAGTCTCTGCTTCCTGCCCTGTTAACTAATCATCCATCCACGCTAATATATTACCTCGTATTCTATGAACCCTTAACTTGCATTTTATTAATCTTTTATCTGGCATTTTATTGACTGCATCTGCTGTTCCTTGTTAGCTCTGTTAGCTTAGATTGGTTCACTAAATGGGTTGGACAATTGGCTTGCGATGCACAGTGACGCCAACAGCGTGAATTCAATTCCTGTACTGGCTGAGATTACTTACGAAGGCCCTCCCTTCTCAACCTTACCCCTCACCTGAGATATGGTGATCCTCAGGTTAAATCGCCACTAGTCAGCCCTGCTTCTGGTCACTTGGGACTATGGTGACTTTACCTACACTTTATCTACACTCCGTGTTACCTTTTCAAAAAAACTGCAAAAAATTTGTCAAATACAATATTCACTTCAAAAAACCATGTGGATTTTGTCTGACCGTTCTACGATTTTTCTAAGTGGATTGTTAAGACTTAATGTAGGTTCCCAATGATTGATGTTAGGTTAACTGACTGTTTTGCCTCTCCATCCTTTCTTGAATAATGATGTTACATTTGTTAACTTCAAATCCACTGGGACCATTCTAGAATCCAGGGAATTTAGCAAAATGAAAACAGTGCATCTACCAACTGCCTCTTTTAGAATTCAAGCGGTACGCCATCTTGAGGATTTTTTTGTCTTTTTAGTCCTTTAAGTTTCTCGAATACCTTTGCTCTTGATATTGTGATGTTAGTATACCTTTAAGAGTTTTTTAAAAATTCATACTCACAGCCTTAGGTGATGTCACTGTTGGGAGGAGAAACAAATCTTGGATAGGTCAGGTGACTGCGATTTCATTTTTCGGATTGGAGCTGCAGGTTTGAGTTTTTAGTTTTAGAAGGGATAACAAACTAAAAATAAGCTGAAAATAAGATCTTGTTTTCCTGATGGGTGAAAATTTGCTGTTGTTGGGGGCTGGACCAAGGTCTCTCTGGTGTTTTGGGAAGCTGTCTTGTCTTTGGAGTCTCAAGAATACTTGACTGCAGAATTCAACTAATGGTCTTGATCCCAGTATCAAGTGAGCATTTAGTCTATGTTAATCCTGTGAAAAGGGTCTTTTGTTCATGGGATTGGTTTGATTGGGAGTTATACACTATAACAAATGTTTATTTCTTGTTTGTAATTGATAAAATGATGTGGAATTGCCAGCATTGGACAGGGGTAGGCACAGTAAGTAGTCTCACAACACCAGGTTAAAGTCCAATAAGTTTATTTGGTAGCACAGGCTTTTGGAGAGTTATTCCTTCATCAGGTGAGTCACTTGAATCATACCTGAACTGAAACGTATCATGCTTATCCAAACCAAATTCAAAACTTATGATTCAGGCGAGCTTCATACAACATTTGAGTTTCTAACTTGAACCATAACAATATTCATTATTTTAAGTCCCTCACTATTATTAGACTCTAATTCTGGTATGTCACTTTATCTTCCACTGTGAATGTGATATAAGTTATTTGTTCAACATCTCGACCACTTCATCATTCCCTGTCATAATTTCCCCTGCCTTTGCTGCTAAACGACTAACAGTTACCTCCTTTTTATGTACTTGTAGAAACTCTTAAAATCTCTGTTTATATTCCTGGCTAGCTTAATCTCATTATATTTTTCTTTTTTCATCAACTTTTTGGTCAGCCTTTGCTGGTCTCTAATGTATTCTACTCATTACTATTCTTTACACTAAAAGTTTATTTTAATCTAGTACTTCCCTAGTGGATGGCAGAGTGGTTAGCACTGCTGCCTCACAGCGTTAGGCACCCGGGTTTGATTCCTGGCTTGAGTCACTGTCTATGTAGACTTTGCATGTTCTCCACGTGTCTGCTTGGGTTTCCTCTGGGTGCTCTGGTTTCCCTCCCACAGTCTGAAAGACATGCTGGTTAGGTGCATTGACCCAAACAGGTGCAGGAGTGTGGTGACTAAGGGAATTTCAAAGTAACTTCATTGCAGTGTTAATGTAAGTCTTACTTGTGACAGATAAATAAATAGCAGTTAGACCTTTCTTGCTAAGTTTTTGTTTTTTTAATGCATTGTAGTTTTCATAGAACATTTTGATTTGTTTCTTTAAATGTTTCCCACAGTTTATTTACCACTGCACCTTTCAGTTTATTTACCCAATTGACTTTAGCGCCATCAATAGGTCCAGGCAGTGGGCGATCGACGGGGCTGTCCATCCCAACTGTCTGCCTTTCTACCGTGGCTACATTCGTGGCCAAGTGTCCCTGGAGAGGGAGGATGCAGTGTCCACGGGGTCAGTTGACTCCTTCTGTGCCCTTTGGGCACCGTAGAGGCTGGGGTGTATTATAGACCTTGATAATCACATTTTGATTTAATGTTTTAAGTTTCCTTTCGACTTTGGTTTCTGTTCGGGCCGTTCCCCCCTTCCTTTTTGGGGGGCTGCCCCTTCTAATTTGTTTCTAAGTTAATTTGAGTTTGTTTTCTTGTTGGGTATGCAAAAGAGCTACCCAAATGACTTTAACTAGCTTCTTCCTCAAACTTAAGTAATTGACTTTGAGTTTAAGATTTTTGTTTCAAACTGGAGTACAACACTTTCAAACTTAATGTGGAATTCAATTCCATACTGATCACTTTTTCCCAGAGGATCTTTTGCTATGAGATTACTCATTAGATCTGCTTCATTGCATAATTTTAGATCAAGAGAACTTTATCCCAAGATGGTTGCACGATACCTTGAAAAGCATTCCACTCATCTTTCTTTGACAATTTGCTTTAACCAGTTTACATGAAGATAAAAGTTCCCCATGGTTATTACATTGCCTCTCTTACAAGCTGCACTTACTCCTTGCTTAATGTTATGTCCAATGGTACAATAAGCTATAGTATAATTAAAACTGCTCATCAAATCCATCCTCTTTCCTGATAACCCTGAGGCTCAATCAGACTGTTTGCAACCTTGGTGTCATATTTGACTTCAAGATGAGCTTCTGGTCATATATCGACATCATCACCATAACTGCCCAGTTCCGTCTCCATAATATTGCCTGACTGTGCACCTGCCTCAACTCATCTGCTGCTGAATTCCTCACTTGTGCCTGTGTTACCTCTAAATTGACTACACCAACATGCTCCTGATTGGCCTCATTGTTTCAACCTGCGTAAACTGGGTCATCCAAAACTCAGCTCTGTGCCAATGTGCTCAATGATCTGTTCACCCATCATTGCTGTTCTCACTGACCTACACTGATACCTGGTTAACATCTCAATTTTAAAATCCTCATCCTTGTTTACAATTGTATCACAGCCTTGCCCCTCCCAGTCTCTGTAATCTTCAACAGTCCCAAAGCCCTCCAAGATATCGGTGCTCCTCTAATTCAGGCTTCCTGAGCATCCTTGATTTTAATTGCTCTGTCACTGTTGGCCATACCTTCAGTTGTCATTCATCTGGAGCTCAGAAATTCCTTCCCAAAACTCTTCTGTCTCTAACACTTTCCTGCTTAAAAGCACTCCATAAAACATAACTCTTTGACCAAGTTTTTGGTTATCTGTCCTAATATTCTCATCACAGTCAAAAAATCTTTGCAGCGCCGAAGGAAACCATTTGACTTAGCTTGATTTATTATTGTCATATGTATTAACATAAAATGAAAAGTATTGTTTCTTACGCGCTATGGAGACAAAGCATACTGTTCAGAGAGAAGGAAACAAGAGTGTGCAGAATGTAGTGTTACAGTCATAGCTAGGGTATAGAGAAACATCAACTTAATGCAAGGTAAGTCCACTCAAAAGTCTGACAGCAGCAGGGAAGAAGCTGTTCTCGAATTGGTTGGGGCGCGACCTCAGACTTTTGTATCTTTTTCCCGATGGAAGAAGGTGGAAGAGAGAATGTTCAGGGTGCATGGTGTCCTTATTTATGCTGGCTGCTTTGCTGAGGCAGCAAGAAGTGTAGGCAGAGTCAATGAATGGGAGGCTGGTTTGCAAGATGGATTGGGCTACATTCACGACCTTTTGTAGTTCTTTGCGGTCGTGGGCAGAGCAGGAACCATATTAAGCTGTGATACAAACAGAAAAGATGCTTTTGATGACCCATCAAGTATGCACGGACTCCCTGAAAGAGCATTCTATTGTGTCCCACTCCCCTGCTTATCCCTATAATCATGCACATTCTTCCTTTCCAGATAACAATCCAATTGTTCGTTGAATACCTCTATTGAACCTGCCTCCACCGCCCTGTCAACAAGATTGTTCCAGATGCCAACCACCCTCTGGGTGAGAAAACTTTCCTCACATCACTTCTACTCCTTTTACTGATTATTTTGAATGCATGCCCTCTAATTCTGTATGTGCTCTTGAGATGGACCAGTTTCTCACTAGTTACCCTGTCCAAACCCCCCAGGATCTTGAATATCTCTATCAAATCTCCTCTTAGCCTTCTTCACGCCAAGGAAAACAGACCCAGTCTCTCCAGTCTATCAATTATGTGAATTAATACCAGTTTTGTTTTATAATGCTCGGTCATGACCCAGTTGCTAGCAGTTTATCTCTGAGTCACAATGTTCTGGGTTCAACTCACACTGCAGCACTTGAGAACAGAAATTAAAGCTAACACTTCATTAGAGTATTGCACCTGCTGGAGGTGCTGTTTTGGAAGCAATGTTAAACCATGTAAAAGAGCCCATCCATGACACTATCTTGAAGAATTATAGAATCCCTACAGTGCAGAAGGAGGTCTTTCGACCCATCAAGTCTGCATTGACCCAGTTAGTTACTCTGCTAATCCCTCTAACCTATCACATCCCAGGATACTAAGGGTTAATTTAACATGTCCAATCAACCTGACACACACATCTTTGGACTGTGGGAGGAAACCAGAGGAAACGCACGCAAACACGGGAAGAAGGTGCAAACTCCACACAGACAGTGACCCAAGCTGGGAATTGAACCCAGGTCCCTGGAGCTATGAGGCAGCAGTGCTTGCCACTGTGCCACACAAGAAGCACAGGGTAGTTAAAATCAGTGTCCTCACCAATATTTATTTCTCAACAACACGCGAGTGCAGCAGGACAGAGGAATTTCACTGCTTTAGGCTTACATTGCAACTTGCATGAGTTTGTTTCTTTGAGGAATTAAGACAACAGACTTCCTACTCGAAATACGCAACTATATTATTTCATTAATGAATCTTTTGCATATCAATTACGTTTTAAATAAATTTATCTGAAATCTTAAACTAAAAGGATGAGATCTTATAAAATGCTCTCACTTTCAAGAATTGAAGGAAGAGCTTACGAAAGTATAATTGGCTACGTAAGTTACCACACAATGAATCTATTGGATTTCCCGGGTGCATTGTGCTACAATCACAGTACAGACCAGTAATTTATTTTGGAAATTCAAAAGCCCACAAATTTACTGAAAGGAAGAAACCATATAGTCCATGATTCAAAGCAAAAGAATTTTACTGTGCAAAAATCAAAGAACGTAAGTACTAATAATGACACATAAGAACATAAGAACATAAGAAATAGGAGCAGGAATAAGCCATCTAGCCCTTGAGCCTGCCTCGCCATTCAATAAGATCATGGCTGATCTGATAGTGGATTCAGTTCCACTTACCCGCATGCTCCCCATAACCCTTAATTTCCTTATTAATCAGAAATCTATCTACCTGTGACTAAAACACATTTAATGAGGCAGCCTCCACTGCTTCAATGGGCAGAGAATTCCAAAGATTCACTACCCTCTGGGGTAAGAAGTTCCTCCTCAACTCTGTTCTAATTTATTTTGAGGCTGTGCCCTCTAGTTCTTGTTTCCTTTCTAAGTGGAAATAATCTCTCTGCTTCTACTCTGTCTAGCCCCTTCATTACCTTATATGTCTCTATAAGATCTCCCCTTCTAAACTCCAAGTACAGGCCCAATCTACTCAATCTCCTCATAAGCTAACCCCCTCATCTCTGGAATCAACCTGGTGAACCTTCTCTGCACTCCCTTCAAGGCCAATATATCCTTTCGCAAATAAGGGGACCAAAATTACACACAGTACTCTAGTTGCGGCCTCACCAGTGCCTTCTACAATCGCAGTAAGACCTCCCTGCTTTTATACTCCATCCCTCTCGCAATAAAGGCCAGCATTCCATTTGCCTTCTTGATCACCTGCTGCACCTGCAGACTGAGTTTTTGTGATTCATGCACAAGGACCCCCAGGTCCCTCTGCACAGTAGCATGTTGTAATTTTTCACTATTTAAATAATAGTCCATTTTACTATTATTCCTTCCAGAGTGGATAACCTCACACTTGCCAATGTTATAACATTACACTAAGGGGGCGATTCTCCCAAACAAAATTCTAAATGCCGAATTGGCAGCAAAAATGGTGTAATTCACCATTGTTTTTCAGTGGGAGTTCAGACTCGAATCTCCCACACTCTGTGCACTGCAGAGGTCACAATCGTGAATCTCATTAAAAGCTTGAGGCGGGGGGGGGGGGTGCATCAATTCAAGCTGGAGTCTGACAGCTCCAGAACTCTGTGCATGCACAGTGGCCTCAAACTATCAGCCTGCAGTTCCCCGTCAGTGCTACCCCTCCACCACCCCTATCCTCCATGGTCCAATTGCAGCCCCCACGAGTATTCCTGGGCTAGCCCAAAACCCCACCCCCATTCTGGAGTACCCTGATCTTCAGCAATGATGATCCCCCCACCCCCCACCATGGCAGGCCCTCCCCAAGGGGCGGCAGACCCTCCCAACGACAAGCAGGACCCCCCCACAGGAGGCAGACCAGACCTGTCCCAGCCAGTTTGCCCCAATCGCTAGCCTCCCTCCAGCTCCGATCGATCCCGATGTAGACTGACAGTGGGACCCCTACCCCTGATCTCCCCCTAGGCCTTGCCCCAGGTGGCCCTGCCCCTAGGCACTGCCTGATGCCCTGGGCAGTGCCATGGTGCCCTCTGGGCATTGACATTGCCCCTTGGTCAGGGACACAGGCTGGCACTGCCAGGGTGCACCACCCCTCCCCTGACCCCTGGGGGGGCCTGATTGCCCCCACTGTCACTCTACCAGGGTCCCCTGCTTGTTCCCCGAAAGTGTGGAGCTACTCTAAAACCCGCTGGAGTGAAATACTCCTGGTGGGGTGGGACATGCTATTGGACCTGGAGAAATCAATCCCGGGCTCAATAATGACATTTAAATTACATTGCAAATAGATTGAAATCACTTACCGCCAGTTACCAGCATGGTCCCAACTGTGCCTGCTTTCCAGCAGTGGAAGATGCACATGCATCAGGAATGCATGCGCAAATCAGCACACACGCACATCTCCAACCCAACTCACCAAAAAATTAGCAGTTTGGAGTACGAAAATTGCCCCCTTCCTCTTAAATAATCAGTCATGTGAAAGTTAATAGAAGTTTAATCAGCACATATTTATACTTTGGGGCAAACTTCATAACTAAACTTTTCTTCAACATCCATTTGATTTATACACCCAATAAACTTGATTCAGAAATTTGGGAAGATAAACCAATTGGAGTACTCTTTCAAAGATTTGTGTGAGGTTTGATGTTTCTTGGGTCTTCTGCTTTTGTGCAGCAAGGTTGTTCCTTGAAATATTCTCCAGCTGTTCCACAGCTGTAAATCCCCAATTCAACATCAGCATCACTAATGTCTTAACTGTCACCATCTTGGATAAGATCCCTCCTGAAGCTGCCATTTTTTAAACATTGGAGACTTGTATCTAAAACTTCTCTCTCTCCTCTCAGCTGACCAACCCCTAAAAGTCAAATTCACTTTAATTAATAAGAGGTTTCTCTTTTAGCCAAAGCCACAGGATTTCAATCCTACTTAAATGTTTACTGCAGCAAGTGTGATCTGAAACTAAAAATTAAAATCCTGCTTGAATCCAGAACTGCACCCACAATCACTCCTATAATTAAATTTTAGTTGAACTTTTCTCTACTGCTTATCTTCCAGGCAGCTTAGTCACATGATTGGTTACTGGAAGCCATGTACTCGTTCAGAGACACTTAGTTCTTAAAGAACCATTGTCCTAATGTAAAATATAGATCATCCCTCCAGATCTCACCATACGCTGCCACAAAAAAAAAGGTAGGTATGTTTCATGTGATCAACACAGCTGCACTGAGACTGGGACATCACACATAAAGGCGTTCAATCAGGCCAAACAATGACCTTATCCCAGTCCACTACAGAGGTGCCAAGGGCTCACCTTCACCTCTGATCTGAGATGCCCCAAACACCTGATCAGAGCAGGCATCCCACCACCCCCCCCCGATCAAAGATGCAACCACCACTCCCACCCTCCACCCCATCAGAGCAGGCAACCCAACCTCCCCCGATCAGAGTCAGCATTTACCATCCCTATCTACCCCTTCCCCTGAACATTGGACCTCACCTCCACAAATATTGGATCCCTTTGCCCAACATCCCACCAATGCAGTCAATGCTGGCACTTTCCCTTCTCCCAGAACATCGGATAATTGCCCCTCGCCCCACCCCTCCATCAATGTCGGCATCCATCCTGAGTCCCAGTTGGTTCCCCAAGCTAAGTGACCCTTACTCTGCAGTATTGACCTTAAAGGGACAATCACCACAAATCATCAGAGCTACCAGCATTTTCTTTCATAGATCAATATGTACTTTGAAAAGAGAACTTCAAGATTTTGCCTTACTGGATAGATCATTGAATTTTAAAAAAATCAGTAAGTCAACTCAAAATGGAGGAGTGGGCCTGTGAGAAACATGCAGAATTCTTCTGATCAGGAATTAGTTGAGGTTAAAATTTTATGGACCAGGTTGTGCACTGAATGGTATATGGATCTTGCCCAATCTGCACTTAAAATTTCATTAACATTCTGTTAGATTATTATAATTTGTTATTGTAAATAACTAAATGATTCTTTGATCATGAGTAGCTGACTGCATTGGTTTCAAAGGAATAAAAATAATTTGTAAATTCTCATTACATTACACAAGTCAGAGATCTCATTCCCTTGAGCCTTTATTGTCTCCATGTTGCATTTTCTTTCTTCTTGATTTTTCGCCTTCTTCTGTTATGCTTCTCTTGTTCTTTCCTCTTAGAGTTTGGGATGGTGGATAGTATGGTGTAGATATGGGAGAGGTGCTGTGACAAAAATCTGGCTCTTAGTGCCTACTTTCTACTCTTCTTTATCTACTTGACACCCATTCTGTCTCCCCTTTCCGCTACTTTCTCCCCTTATTTCTATGATTACTCCTTCTGGTTCTCCTCCAACCCATCAGCTTAATCTATTTTTCATAAGGAACTTTTAGAGAAAATCCCTGCAAGAACTTGTCCTTGAATAACTCTTCCAGAAGTTTCATGTTAGCACAGATCTCAGTAGGAACTGCTCATTATTTCTTTGTCCCCTGCTACCAAAACCAAACTATAATTTTCCTACACAGCAAGACGTGCACTTGTCAGAATTCAATGCTTACTTCCCTTAGTCCCCTGATATTGCTTCAGATTTTATGTACATGACTTCATTCTACATAAATAGGTTTAGTCGATCATTGTGAGTGGGTTTAATTTACATTCATATACCACAATACATACACCACTTAGGCCTAACATATTTGCAATACATTAATATTCCATTAAAAGACACACAGGACGCTTCATTTTCATTAAATATTAGGATGCCAATCTACATACTTTCTAAAAATAGCTTTCCTACTGTACAATTTCTACATGCATTGTTAATTTGACCTAAAATAATCCTAGTTAGTCTAACCTTGAATGAGCTCAGTAAGAAGTCTCACAACACCAGGTTAAAGTCCAACAGGTTTATTTATTTGGAATCAAGCTTTTGGAATGCTGATCCTTCATCAAATGAGTGGAGAGGTGGGTTTCACAAACACAGCACAGCATTTATAGGCAAGGACGCAATTGCAAATAATGGTTGGAATGCAAGTCTTTACAATTAATCAAGACTTTACAAGTATAGATAGTGCAGGTGGAGAGAGGGTTAATCATAGATTAAAGAGCTGTGAATTGTCTCAAGCCAAGACAGTTAGTAGGATTTTGCAAACGCAGGCCAAAAAGTGGAGGTTACATGTAGTGCAACATGAACCCAAGATCCCAGTTGAGGTCGTCCTCATGTGGAACTTGGCTATCAGTTTCTGCTTGGCGATTCTGTGTTGTATCGTGTGTCTTGAAAACCACTTTGAACGCTTACCTGAAGGTCGAAGACTGAATGTCCTTGACTGCTGAAATGTTCCCCCAGGAATGACACACTACAACGCAGAATCGCATAAGGATGGTCTCAACTGATCTTGAGTTCATGTCACACTACATGTAACCTCCACCATTTGGCGTGGGCTTACAAAATCCTACTAGCTGTCCTGGCTTGAGACAATTCACACCTCTTTATCCTGTGGTTATCCCTCTCTTCACTCGCACTGTCTGCATCAGTAAAGACTAGCATTCCAACCATTATTTTGCAATTGTGTCTTTGTCTATATAGGCCGTGTTTGTGAAACTTGCCTCTCCACTCATCTGATGAAGGTATAGTGCTCCGAAAGCTTGTGATTTCAAATAAACCCATTGAATTTTAATCTGGTGTTGCAAGACTTCTTACTGCACCCATCCTAGTCCAACACAAGCATCTCCACGCCTTGAATGAGTTCAGCTTGGAGGGGAGTTAACTTTAGCAAGCTTTTTGACTTACACCAAAGTTAGAAACAAACAAAAAAGTAGTAAATCTTAACTGAAAAGTGGATAGTAACTTAAAATAGAAGTGTCTAGTCACATCAAAAAACTGACATAATGTGAAATCAGTTTGTGTACGACAGCTGCACGGTGAACTTTGTGTTCATTTTTAAACACTAAGTTTACATAACAGAACATTTGGCATATCTCATTTTGACTGAAGAGTGAGGAACGTTCTGTCATCATTTTCACCAGAATGAGACACACAACTGCCAGATTTATTATTTTGAAATAATATGCAACAATGTTTCTAAACAGAGGTTTAACAGTGATTTATTTTCCTGATGAATTTTTAATCAAAAAATGTAAGAAGCAGCAAATCTGCTTCTGATTGAGGTTAATATCACATTGTCAAGCTTTTAAGTTAACTATATGCAACATGTTTGTCCTCTCTGCTTAATCATATTGGTCCAAGAAAATGAACATGGAAAGATAGAACAGTAGAAAAGTAATATGTTACTAGACAAATTGATAAGAATCTTGGACCAATGATCTGAAGACCTGAGTTCGAAACCCAGCAGGGCAACTATGAAATTTATGTTCAGTTAATAAAATAAACTCGGAATAAAAATTAACAATAATGGTGACTATGAAACTGTGGGATTGTTGTACCCATCTAGTTTACTAATGTATTTATCTGCTGTGGTCTACATGGGATTCCAGACCCACAGTGAGGCTGATGCTGAACTGCCTTCTGAAATGGCCTAGCAAGCCACTTAGTTGTATCAAACTTGTGTGAAAAAGTCCTTAAGACTAAACCAAGATAGACATCCAGTAAGGCCCTTTGTACCAGGCACACAAAAGGGTACCATTTACAGTTGACTTGTAAAGTCCTCCTCACTAACATTTGGAAACTTGTTCAAAAATTGGGAATGACAACCTGACAGTCATACTAATAGGATCAAACCCAATAGCTGATGCCCCAGACTTTGCCATCACCATTCCTGAGTATATTCCAACCTAACAGCTAAGAGACCCCTACAGTTCTGGTGGTAGAAGAGTATACAGTTGTATGGAGTTGCATTGGAAATCCTTAATATTGGCTGCAGATTCCATGAAGTTATATGGCATCTGGTTAAACATGGGCAAAGAAACCTCCTGCTGATTATCAGCTACGACCCTCCTTTGTCTGATGAATCTGTACTCCTTCATGTTGAATATTACTTGGAAGAACACTGAAGGTAACAAGTGCACACAATGTACTTTGGGTAGGCGACTTCATCAAGGATAGCTTGAGCAACAACAAAGACTGAATTGATGCAAGAAACTGCGAGACTGAATTTTTGCAGTGCTGAAGGAAGCCATTTGGTCTCTTGAGTCTGCACTGGTTCTCTAAAAGAGCATTCTACCAAGTCCCACTCCTCTGCCTTATCCCTGTAACATTGCACACTCTCATTTCAAATCACAATCCAATTATCTTATGAATACCTTATTCAAATTTGTCTCCACCACCCTCTCAGGAAGTTTATTTCAGACTCCCGAGCTGCCCTCTAGGTGAAAAAAACATTCTTCACATCAGTCTACTCCTCTTACCAATTGTTTTGAATCTGGGCCATTTATCTTATCCATACCCCTCAGGATCTTAAATATATCTAACAGGTCTCCTCTCAGCCTTCTTATCTCCAATCAAAACAGACCCACTCTCTCCAATCCTCATAGCTACACTTTATCCCCAAATTCATTCTTTTGAATCTTCTCTGTGTATCTCCAATGCCTTCACTTCCTTCCTCAAGTAGGGCATCCAGAACTGGATGCAGCACTCCAGGTGAGGGCTAACTGGTATCTTATGCAAGTTCAACATGGCCTTACTCTTGCACTCAATGCACCTATTGATTCGCCATAAAATACTATGTGCTTTATTAACTGCTTTCTCAACATGCCCTGCCATCTTCAATGACTTATGTCATTGAAGGTCCCTCTGTTCCTACACCTCCTTTAGCATTTCTCCCTTTAGTTTGTACTGCCTCTCCATACTCTCCTTCCAAAATGACAAGGCCTGGGACCAGTGGCAAGATAACTAAGACATGGGAAAACTTACCTGACCTCATCCTCACTGACCCACATGTCATAGATGCATCTTTCCATGCCAGTATTGAAGATTCCTTGTGAAGATGACAACCTGACTTCACATTGAAGGTACTTTCATATTGTATGATGCTGACACGAGATGGGATTGGATCAGAACAGACCTAACAGCTCAAAACGGACATCTGTGAGGCACTGTGGGCCCTCAGTAGCAGCAATACTGTATTTATCCACAATCTGTAACTGCCAAATTCCTCATTCTAACATTATCCAGTAAGGAGCACATGCAAAGGAACAGCATCAGGCTTACCTAAAAATGAGGTGCCAACCTGGTAAAGCTACAACACCAGGATGACATGCATGTTATACAGTGAAAGCAGTGGGCGATGGGCACATCTAAACATTCCTACAACAAACATATCTGATTAAAGCTCTTCAATTCTGTCATCTCCAATTATAATGTGCAGATGCCAAATTTGGACTGGGGTAGGCACAGTAAGAGAGTCTCTCACCTGATGAAGGGGCAGTGCTCCGAAAGCTCATGCTACCAAATAAACCTGTTGGACTTTAACCTGGTGTTGTGAGACTTCTTACTGTATCCAATTATAAATGATGGAAAATTAAACAATGAACAAGAGGGGAAGATTCCACAAACATCCTTACGCCCAATGATGAAAGATTCCAGTATGTAATTGCAAAAGTCAAAGCAGAAATGTTTGCAGCCACTTTCAGCCAGAAGACTCACGTGGATCACCCATACTGGCCTCTGGCTGAGGGCTCCAGAAGCACAAATCCCAGTCGCAGCCAATTCAATTCATTTTTTGTACTATCAAGAAATGATTGCGCATACTGGATATGCAAAGGCTATGAGCCCCAACAACATCCAACTCTAGTACTGAAGACATGCGCTCCAGAACTAGTCGTACTTTTAGCCAACTTGGTCTCGTACAACTAGGCCACTGACATTTATCCAGCAATGTGGAAAATTGCCTATGCCTACCCACAAAAAAAAGAACAAAAATAATTTGGCCAATTACCACTACATCATACTACTCTCAAAAGTAGCTAACTTGATTCAATTCCTCCACCACTGATGCAGAGAGGCAGCAATGTGCACCATCTACAAGATGCACTGCAACAACTCACCAAGGCTCAATACAGATGTTGAGTAAACTTGTGGCAAGTATGCTTTTTTTCTTTTGTTAAAACAATAAACATCTTTTATAATTTAAACCTAAGTTTGTCCTCCTTTTGTTGGTGAATACCTCTTGTGTTGAATCTAAAAGAACAGATAAAGGCAAGAGTTGAATTTGTCTCGCAACAGACATCAGAAGTTTAGAAGGTGCTGTCGAAGGAGCCTTGGTGAGTTGCTGGAGTGCATCTTGTAGATGGTACACATTGCTGCCATGGTGCATTGATGGAGAGAGGTATTGAATGAGGGGAGCAACTTTTGGCTGGTGCGGTTTAGTTTCTGTTTAATGATAACCTCTAGGATGTTGACAGTGGGGGATTCAGTCAAGGTATTATTTAGATCTTATTTAGATTCTTCCCTGTTGGAGATGGTCATTTCCTGGCACTTGTATGGCAGAAATATTACTTGCCACTTACCAGCTCAAGCTTGAATGCTGTCCAAATCTTTCTGTATTTGAACTGCTTCCATATCTGAAGAGTCACAAATGGCATTGAACGTTGCACAATCATCCATGAACAGAGATCATAGAATCCTACAGCACAGAAGGAGGCCATTTGGCCCATTGGATCCGCACTGACCATAATCCCACCCAGCCCCCACCTCCACAACCCCATGCATTTACCCTAGCCAGTCCTCTCTGACACCAGGGGGTAATTTAGCATCGCCAATCCACCTAACCCACATCTTTGGACTGTGGGAGGAAACCCACGCAGACACGGGAAGAATGTGCAAATCCACACAGACAGTGACCCAAGCTGGGAATCAAACCTGGGTCCCTGGCGCTCTGAGGCAGCAGTGCTAATCACTGCACCACCGTGCCATCCTTACTTCTGATTTTATGATGGAAGTCCATCGATGAAGCAGCTGAAGATAGTTGAGCCTAGAACAATACCCTGAGGAACACCTACAGTGAAGTGCTGGGACGGACATGATTAATGATTGATTTCTAACATGCACAGCCATCTTCTTTTTCACTAGGTATAAAGTGGACAGTTTTCCCTGATTCCCATTGACTCAAATTTTGCTAGGGTCCCTTGATGCCACACTTGTTCAAATGCAACTTTGCGTCAAGTGCCGTCACTCTCACCTCATGAGTCCAGCTGTTTTGTCCATGTTTGGACCAAGGCTGTAATGAGATCAGGAGCTGTGCAGACCTGCTGGAACCCAAACTGAGTTGAGTGATACTGCTAAACATTAAACCCAATAACTTAAATAATACATGGCAGAGCAGGCATTGTGTTGTAGCTGTAACATGAGAACTGGTAGATGCCAGTGTGATCCACTGTAACCACATCTGCAGTAGTTCTATGCAACTCGAGGAACTTTGGCTCAGAGTTGATGAGTTTTAGTTTGAGCTTTGGGCACTCATGGGTCGGGGAGGGAGAAATTTACATGGACATTTAGTTCCAGGGATATAGTCACACCCATTAGGCTAGGTACTTCTAAGTTATTCCACAGTCATTGACAGAAGAGAATGTGACTGCAAGGAGGCAGGTACAAGGACCCAAAAAGTAGCAATGGAGGAGCTTCAACCCTACAACTGGCCAATAGGTTTGCAGATTTTGTAGCCTTGGTGTCCAAGAACAAGGACTGTAGGAGGATGAGTAAATTGACCATAACACATGGTCTAGAGAGCCATTAAAGTCAGGGGAAATAAAGGAAAATAGTTCTAATTGGAGACAGTATAGGTAGTGGACAGGGTTCTATGCAGCCAAGGTTGTAGCCTGGAATTTCCAGTCCCATCTGTAGTGAGTGTTATGGTGGGCTGGTGTAGAAAATACCACAAGAGCGTGAAAATAGGTTTTATAATGTTGTAAACCAGTTTGCAAGTGTCGTCAGGCCTCCAATGGCAGGGTGCTTTTCCCACTGCACGACATCTGTGACATCTTTTACATACATTTTAATGTCAGTCATACTCATTGAAAGGGGTGCTCACCAGAATCATCCCCTCCATACTGGATCAATAGGGTATGTCAGCATGCAATTAGACTGATCTGTTTCACACGCTATTGTGGTAACTTGAGACAACAAATAAGATAGTCAAATGCGTTGTTTAAAGAATTATCTTACATAAATAAATAATAAAATTTAACAATAACAATAACTTAGCAGTATAGCAATGATATCTATGAAGATGAGCAATGAGCACAAAGGTCTTTGCTTGCAGACTAAAAAGCCCTCCAAACCCACACATGCTCAGAGCACTTAGCAGATGCTAACAAAACAACTACAATGGAGAAAAGGCTTATAATAACATTCTGTACTCAAAATGACACTGTATAAGCAACATGTACTTGTCAATTTGCACTTCACTCGGGGCTTCGAGATTGGTGCATCTACTTTGCATCACGCAACACTCGCAGCATCTTGGTTTCAGCACAAGGCTTCGCTGCCAATACCACATTGCTTTCAGTAAGCAATTATCGGGCAATGCTGTGCCTAACACACCAGTGGTAAGGCAGGGGTCACCTCAAGTTGGCTGCAGGGCAAGGTCCCCAACTGGGGAACAGAGCAAGTGGCCAGAAGGATTTGAAAGCAATGGTATTTGTGGGAAAGGCCTCTGACTGGACAATGGGGTAAGTAGCCGGATGCAGCCAAAGGGCAAGACCCAACTGGGCAAGGTGTAAGTGGCCAGATGGCCTTGGTGACAAGGCCCCGGGCTGGACAAAGGATAAGTGGCCAGATGGCCTTGCAGCAAGACCCCAGATTGGACAAGGGGGTAAGTGGCCAGATGGCCTTTGTGGCAAGGCCCCAGAGTGGGCAAGGAGGTTTTTGGCCAGATGGCCTTGAAGCCAAAGCCCCAGATTGGGTAAAGGGGTAAGTGGCCAGATGGCCTTGAAGGCAAGAATGAGCAATGGGTAAGTTGGCCAGAAGGGCTGCAGGAAAATGGGTTGTACTGTGGACTCACATATGTGACTGAGGTGATGGTGGAATGAAGTGGGGGATGACTTATGTGCCTGAATGGACAGAACTACACCTGTGACTTGAGAAGGTGGTGACCTGAGGAAGTGGTCCATTTTACATTGCATAAATTGCCCAGACTCTCTTCCTCCCTGTGCAGGGAGTGTGAGGGCATGGCAGTCCAGTCTCAGTCACGGCCAGAATATTGTCCACTGGGCAGAATGGAACATCACACATGCTGGTGTAGGAGCTCAAGCATGCTCATGACTCAGAGATGGGAAACTTCAGGGAGGAGTCGGCAGCCAAAGATGGGGAAAAAGTAGTGGGGGGGGCATTCAAAAATCTCATGGTGAGGGGGCATTGTGTGGGCAGTATTGAGGCAGTTTCTAAATCACACTATGTCACTAGCCTCAAGATGGGGAGGGTTAAGGTCCACAGCACATCTGGGTTAAGGATTAGAGTGGAGGATTGAGAGATCGTGGAGAGACCAGGACGTTGGGAGGCATCCCATTTTAACAAAGGGAGGGACCAAGCAGATCTGGAATGGGGACCTTAGCACCACCTTCTTATAAGGTGAAGCAATTAGGCAGCAATATATAAAAGGGGAAACTCAGTTGGTGAGTTCCGAGAGCCTCTTGGCCAATTGGTGCATTGCACTGGGGGACTGATTGAGGGGATAGCCAACAGAGATGAGTATTCTCAGATGACGAGAAAAGCATAACTGAGACACAATTTACAATGCAGGAAATCAGGTGACACACCAACGAAGGGCACTCATGTGAGATTAATGCCGACAAGTGGCACCAGTCAATTACTTTGCATTAATCCTTTGGTCACAGCTTCAAAATTCCCCAGAGAAAGAGGGAGTCAGTGCAACTAGGTGACCTGAAATGCCTCACATGCTGATTACACTCATTCTGTGGCACATTCACATGAGAATCTTCAGTTCCGTTTTCACCCT
The DNA here is from genome assembly GCF_965287045.1 of Carcharhinus amblyrhynchos. Lineage (NCBI taxonomy): Eukaryota > Metazoa > Chordata > Chondrichthyes > Carcharhiniformes > Carcharhinidae > Carcharhinus > Carcharhinus amblyrhynchos. Next base: position 74,984,569 of record NC_137328.1, read on the forward strand.
TGACCACAAATAATTTCAGTTCCTGGCTAAACATGTAATGCCAAAGAGTTTTGTATACTCATGGAAACATAGAAAACATTTGGCCCTTCAAGCTTGCACCACCATTCAATTTGATTACGCCTGATCATGCGCTTACTGTATCCCATTCCTGCTTTCCCTCCATATCTCTTGATCCCTTTAGCTGCAAGGACCACATCCAGCCCCCTCTTGAACACATATACAAACAAGCCCCTACAGCTTTCTGTGATAGAGAATTCCACAGATTCACAACTCAGTGAATAAGTTCTCCCTCATCTCAGTCCTGAATGGCTTACCTCTTATTCTTAGACTGCGACCCCGAGTTCTGGACTTCCTAAACATCAGGAACATTCTCCTACATCTAGCTTGTCCTGTCCCATCAGGATTTTATTTATTTCAATGAGATCCTCTCTCAGTCTTCTAAATTCCAAAGAGTACAAGTCCAGTTGATTCAGTCTCTTCAAATGTCAGTCCTGCCATTTCAGGAATCAGTTTGGTGAATCTTTGCTGGACTCTCTCAATAGCAAAAATATCCTTCCTCGAACTAGGAGAGCAAAACTGCACACAAAGCTCAAGGTGTGGCCTCACCTTGTGGTGCCTAGACATACCAGCACTGGCAAGTTTCTGCTCCCTGGACCTAGAATACCTGATGCTAAAGTGCCACCCCAACTACCGTGTGCAGGAGTTCCCCTCTATTATCCAGACAGCGGTTTACATCCCACCCCACATGGACGTGAAGATGGTGTTGGATGAAATATACACCACTACAAATAGCCTTGAGATGAAACATCCTGAGGCCTTGCTCATCAGGGCCGGGGACTTCAATCAGGCCAAGCTGAATAGCGTTCCACCATGATACCACCAACACGTCTCTTGTTCCACCAGAGGCCGAAACATCCTAGACCACTGTGACATAAATATCAAACGTGCCTATCACTCTACCAACCGCCCACACTTTGGCAAATCAGACCACAAGACTGTGTTCCTGCTCCTAGCTTACAAGCAAAAACTGAAATAGAAGAATCCATCAAAGGATGTCTGACTGACAAGAAAGCCAGGTATGTCATGTCAGCTATGACTCTCACCAACTTTTACAGATGCATCATAGAAAGCACTCTTTCTGGTTGTATCACAACTTGGAATGTCTCCTGCTCTGCCCAAGACCGCAAGGAACTACAAAAGGTCACGAACATAACCCAATCCATCACGCAAACCAATCTCCCATCCAATGACTTTGTCCACACTTCTTGTTGCCTTGGCAAAGCAGCGAGCACAATTAAGTACCCCACACATCACGGACAGTCTCTTTTCCACCCTTTTCCTTCAGGAAAAAGACACAAAAGTCTGAGTTCACGTACCAACCAACTCAAGATCAGCTTCTTCCTTGCTGTTGTCAGACTTTTGAATAGACCTATCTTGCATTAAGTTGATCTTTCTCTATACCCTATCTATGAGTGTAACACTACATTCTGCACTCTCTCGTTTCTTTATCTATGAATTATATGTTTTGTATGTTTAGAGTGCAAGAAATATTACTTTTCACTGCATGTTAATACATGTGACAACAATAAATCAAATCAAAGGTGCCAAAAGACAGTACCAGACCAAGCTGGAGTCCCAGGTTAGCTACACAGACTTCCACTGACTATGACAAGGTCTGCAAGTCATAGCAGGCTATAAGACAAAGACATGTAAAATCCCCAGCACCAACATACCATTCCCCAGCGAGCTCAATGCATTCTATGTCCGTTTTGAGCAAGAGGTCAGCGAGACATGCTCTCCACCCAAGAAACCTTGGATGAACCTGTATCTGAGGTCATCATCACAGAGCAGCTTTCTCAAGGGCCAACCCACAGAAAGCAACTGACCCAGATGCAGTATCCAGACGAGCACTCAGATCCTGCGCAGACGAGCTGGCAGGGGTGTTTGCAGACATCTTCAGTCTCTCTTTACACCAATCTGAGGTCCTGATCTGCCCCAAGAAGATGACCATTATTCCGGTATCAAAGAAAAGCCTGGCAGCATGCTTAATGACAATCGTCCAATGACTCTGACATTCATCATTATGAAGTGCTTCAAAAGGTTAGTCATGGCTCAAATCAAATTCAGCCTCCCAGATTGACTGGTTTCACTATAGTTCACCTACCGCTGCAACAGATCCATAACAGATGCCATCTTTCTGGCCCTGCACTCAACCCTGGAACACTTAGATAACAAAGACTGCAGCTCAGCCTTCAACACCTTTATTCCTATGAAACTCATCTCCAAACTTTGTGGCCTGGGGGTTGGCTCCTTTCTCTGCGACTGGATCCTGAACTGCCTAACCCACAGACCCAAATAGTAAGGATCGGCAACAACACCTTGTCCACGATCATCCTCAGCACTGGGACCCCACAAGGACCCTTACCATGCTCCTTATATACCTATGACTGTGTGGCCAAATTCTCCAACTTGATTTTCAAGCTTGCTGATCACACTAGCGTAGTGAGTCGTATCTCAAACAATAACGAGACGGAGTACAGGAATGAGTTAGAGAATCTGGTGAACTGGTGTGACAACAATAATCTCCCTCAATGTCAATAAAATGAAGGAGATAGTCATTGACTTCAGGAAGCGTAAAGAAGAACATGCTCCTGTCTACATCAATAGGAACGAAATAGAAATGGTCAAGAGCTTTAAGTTTTCAGATTACCAAAACTTCCATGTTGATGCTATCGTCAAGAAGGCCTACCAACACCTCTACCTTCTCAGAAGACTAAGAAAATTTGGCATTTCCACTACGACTCTCACCAACTTTTACAGATGCACTATGGAAAGCATTCTTTCTGTTGTGTCAAAGCTTAGTATGGCTCCTGCTCTGTCCAAGACCACAATAAACTACAAAAGGTCACTCAAACCAGCCTCCCACCCATTGACACTGTCTACACTTGCTGCTGCTTCAGAACTAAGAACCCCACACATCCTGGACATTGTCTCTTCCACCTTCTTCCGTCTGGAAAAACATCCAAAAGTCTGAAGACATGTACCAACCAACTCAAGAACAGCTTCATCCCTGCTGCCATCAGACTTTTGAACGGACTTACCTCACATTAAGTTGATCTTTCTCTACACCCTAGCTATGATTGTGCTCTCTCCTTTCCTTCTCTATGTACAGCATGCTTTGTAAGTATAGCACACAAGAAATAATACTTTTCACTGTATACAAATACATGTGACAATAATAAATCAAATCAGCAAGGTCCTGTTAACTGCAGCAAGACTTCCCTCCTTCTAGACTCAAATCCTCTTGTTATGAAGGCCAGCATGCCCTTAGCTTTCCTCACCATCTGCTATACCTACATGCCAACCTTCAGCAACTGTTCCACTATGACACCCAGGTCACGTTGCACTTCCCCTTTTTCTAAACTGCCCCCATTCAGATAATAATCTTCCTTCCTGGTTTTGCCATCAAAATGGATAACCTCACATTTATCCACATTATATTGTATTTGCCAAGTATTTGCCCACTCAGTCAGTCTACTCAAGTCACCCTGCATACTCTTAACACCCTCCTTATTCACACACTGCCTTAGTGTCATCTGCAAATTTGGAGATATTGCATTCAATTCCTTAGTCCAAATCTTTAATGTATATTGTGAACAGCCGGGGTCCTAATACTGAACTCTATTGTATACCATTAGTCACTGCATGCCTATCTGAAATGGACCTGTTTATTTCCATTCTGCCAACCAGTTCTCCAACCACAGCAATATGATATCCCCAATACCATGAATTTTCAAATTTTGTTCACTAATCTTTTGTGTGAGACCTTTTCAAAAGCCTTTTGAAAGTCCAGATACACAACATCCACTGGTTCCACTCCACTGGTCACATCCTCAAAAAATTCCAGTAAATTTGTCAAGCATGATTTGCCTTTATGAATCCATGATAACTTGGGCTATCCTTTACTGATCTAAATGATAATCTCGAAATGTACTGTGTAATGGGCAGGATTTCAGAAGCAAATATTTGCCTATACTAGGATGAAGTCCATTAGGAGCTGGAACTTGTCAGCTTTTAATTCTAATAACTTTCTCAGTACTCTCGGCCTGGTGATCACCATTGTTTTAAATTCCTCCCTTCCTTTCACCTCCTGATTCACATTTATTTAGCTGCTAATTGTATGTCAATAGAAGTAGATTCTGCCATGAGGGGATTTGAATCCATGCCCCCAGAAAATTAGTCTCAAGATTATTGGCCCAGTGACCATCTTCCTCAATTACCATTGTAAATTGTATGCTCATTGGTGGTGTATAGTGCATGCTGGGTGAATGGGCATGGAAGGACAAGAGTTGGAATTACATTGGCATGGGCAGTACGAAAGGCCATGGGGAGTAGCTGGAGTAATAAATTTGAATTGGCACGAAGGGAACATTGGGCATGGAAGGGACATGAGTAGGGTAAGGTCTTTTGAATTTACCTTGCAAAAATCCCGAAATCCAGCTTATAGTTCATGTCTCCTCTGAGGTGCTGTAAACCACATGGAGGAGCTGACCCAGCACCATAAAACTGTGATGTGGAGGAATGGCTGGTCCCACAATGGAGCCAGCCAGGTAGGGAGTGCCGAGTATGGGTTTGCTATCCACACTTTATCCCGAGTCAACAGAAACTGGAGCATTGAAAAATGGGATGGGAATTTGGAATCAGGTCCCATCCACCATTTTCAAATGGTTCCAGATTTGTTCCGACTCTGAACGATGGGTACATGGTGACCAAGGTGGGAAATAAATATTTCAGAGTATGAAACATTTTGAAAAGACAGGCACAATGGAAAAGGAGGCAGGGTAGCCCTGTTGATAAAGGAAGACATAAGGGTGTTAGATAAAAAGGAACTTGGCTCAGAAAACCAGGTAATACCAGTATGGATGGAGATTAGGAATAGCAAAGATTGGAAAATGCTGATAAGAGTAGCTGCACTATTGGACAGAGCATTAAACAAGCAATTATTTCAAGGCAATGTAATAGTTATGACTTCAATCTTCATATAGTCTGGACCAAATTGGTAAAGGTGGTCTGGAAGATGAGTTTGCAGATCTTTCATGACAGTTTCCACTTGCTATGTGATAAATGTTTTTCACATGTCACATTTGCTTCTTTTGCACTCTAAATACTGCCCTTTTGTTCTCTTTTTACGACTGGGAATTGTTACTCATCTACACTATTCAGCATCCTCATGATTTTGATATGCTCTAAGCTTTCTTCTCTCCAATTCATTTCCATATCTGAATTTTTCAACCCTGAAGCTATTCTTGTAAACTTTTTCCGCACTCTCTCCAATGTGTTTGCATCCTTTTTTTGGTGTGGTTCCCAGAACTGTACACAATACTCTTGCTGAGGTCTAACTTGTGTTTTGTACAAGTTCAGCCTTGCTCTTGTACTCTATATCCCTATTAATGAAGCCCAGGATATTATGTGCTTTGTTAACTGCGCTCTCTACCTGCCTTACTACCTGCAATGATCTATGCACACATACACCCAGGTCCCTCTGCTCCTGCACCCCTTAAGTGATGTTCTCATTTTATATTGTCTCTCCATATTCTTCAGACCAAGATGCGTCACCTCACACATCCCCGCATTGAACGTCATTTGCCACTCCACCAACTTGTCTTTGTCCCTTTGAAGTTCTACATTGTCCTCTTCACATTTTACAATGCTTCCAGATTTGGCATCATTCACAAACCTTAAAATTGCCCCCTGCACACCAAGATCTAGATCATTAGTATTTATCCAGAAAAGCAAGGGTCCCAGTACCGACCTTAGGGAACACCACTACAAACTGTCCTCCAGCCCAGAAAAAAATCTGTTGACCATTAGTTTCTGTTTCCTATTTTGTATCCAAATTGCTACTGCCCCCTTTTATTCCATGAGATATTACTTTTCTCACATGTCTGTTGTGTGGCACTATATCAAATGCCTTTTGAAAGTCCAGGCACACTATATAACAGCATTAACCTCTTTGACCCTTTCTGATACCTCTTCAAAAAAAGTCAGCAAATTAAATACAATTTCCCCTTTACAAATCCATGCTGGCTCTTCCTAATCAACCAACACTTTTCTATATAAATACTAATTCTATCCCAAATAATTGTTTCTCAAAGTTTCCTCATCACTGAAGCTAAACTGGCTGGTCTGTAATTGTTGGACTTAACCTGACAACCGTTTTTGAACAATTGCCCAGTCCTCTGGCATCTCCTGCGAATCTCGGGAAAACAGAAAGATTATGGCCAGTGTCTTAAATGCATCTCATCAGTGCCAGTGCCTAGTCAACTTTTAAGTACTGAATGACGGAACAGGCTCAATGGGCCAAATGGCCTTCTATTTTCATACCTGTGCTTTTTAAGGGAATATACTGTGCCCAGACCATGTTTTTAAAGGTTTTTAAAGGTTTTTGATAAGAGAGGGGATTAAGGGTTATGGGGAGAGGGCGGGAAAGTGGAACTGAGCAGCGACAGATCAGCCATGATCTTATTGAATGGCGGGGCAGGCTCGAAGGGCTGGATGGCCTACTCCTGCTCCTATTTCTTATGTTCTAACCCATTATTTAGTTGCAATTTTTCCCATCAATGACTCATTCAAGTCTAGTAAAAAGTCTGACAACACCAGGTTTTAGTCCAACCTATTTATTTGATAATATACTCGCAAGCTTTCGAGGGGTTACCCTCATTCACCTGACGAAGAGGGTAACCCCTCGAAAGCTTGCGAGTATATTATCAAATAAATAGGTTGGACTAAAACCTGGTGTTGTCAGACTTTTTACTGTGTTTACGCCAGTCCAACGCCGGCATACCCACATCATTCAAGTCTAACCAGCCCACTTCCACTTTTGCCCCATTAAAGTCTGCTCTTCCATAGTTAATTATTCTTACAAAAACAGAGAATGCGGGGCAAAAAAGGGATGGCATGGTGGCACAGTGGTTAGCACTGCTGCCTCACAGCACTACGGGCCTGGGTTCAATTCTGGCCTGGGTGACTGCTTGTGTGGAGTTTGCACATTCTCCCTGTGTCCATGTGGGTTTCTTCCAGGCGCTCCAGTTTCCTCCCACAGCAGGTTAAGTGGAGTGGCCGTGCTAAATTGCCCCTTAGTGTCCGAAGATGAGTAGGTTAGGAAGACCAGCCATGGAAAATGTGTAGGGTTATGGGGATAGGGCAGGGAGAGGACTAAGAAACTCTGCCAGAGAGTGGATGCAGACTCGATGGGCCGAATGGCCTCTTCCACACTATAGGAATTCTATGAACTTGGCAGGTCTGGCAGCAGCTGTATGCAGAGAAAATAGAGTTAACGTTGAGTCCATTTGACACTTCATCAGAAAATGCTGGAAAATCTCAGCAGATCTGATAGCATTTGTGGAGAGAGAATAGAACCAACGTTTTGAGCCTGGATGACCTTCATCAGAGCTAAGGGTAAAGAAAATCAGCAGATATTTACACTCTGAGAGTGGGGGGAGCTGTAATTGGACAAAGGGAATGTCAATGAGGATGAAGAAGGCTGAGAAAGGTGCTAAAAGTGTCCATTAAGTGATCAGAATGTGTGAATGGGAGAACAGAGGTACAGATTATTAAGGGACTGCCTGAGGAATATGGCAGCTGCCCTCAGGGGAGGGTTGGGGACAAGATGGAGAGTGAGAATGGAGAAGTGGAAAATGGATGAATGAGATGAAAAGAAGAAACAAAATGAAATAAAATAAATGGAAATGGGATGAAGGTGAAGGAGAGAATTCATGCTCTGAAATCGTTGAAATCAATGTTCATTCACTAGAACATTGCAAAAAGCCAATGGCAGTCATGTGGACAGGAGAGAGCAGGATGGTGTGTTGAAGTGGCAAGTGACAGGAATGTCTGAGTCCTGCTTGCAGATCCTTTCACCCACCTTCAGCATTCCCCCTCTACCTGGACCTCCCTCTGGCCTCTTACCTGTGTTGACATTTTTAAAATTGAGAACTGTCAGCATAACATCAGCCATCTCAATTTCTCTGTTCCTCTCAATCATTCAAACCAGCCTCCTATCCATTGACTCTGTCTACACTTCCCACTGCCTTGGCAGCATAAATAAGGACCCCACACACCCCGGACATTCTCTCTTCCACCTTCTTCCATCAGGAAAAAGGTACAAAAGTCTGAGGTCACTTGCCAACCAACTCAAGAACAGCTTCTTCCCTGCTGCTGTCAGACTTTTGAATGGACTTACCCTGCATTAAGTTAATCTTTCTCTACACCCTAACTATGACTGTAACACCACATTCTCCAGTCTCTTGTTTCCTTCTCTATGAATGGTATGCTTTGACTGTACAACACGCAAGAAACAATACTTTTCACTACACACTAATGGATGTGACAATAATAAATCAAACTAAATCTGACTTGTCGCCTTTCAAACTTGCTGCACTTTGCTCTCTTAGAACCAACCCTAACCTTGTTGGTGGGTTGATGACAAGGGCGGTGCTGTTATTGTCTGGCATACGGACCTCTATCTCACAGAGGCTGAGCACTAACTCTTGGAGGCTTCCTCCTACCTCGCCGTGGGCTATGGCCCGACCACCAAACATCGAGCCACTGTTTCCAGGACCGTCATTACCTCATCTCCTCTGGAGATCTTTCCTCCACAACCTCCAACCTCACAGTCTTCCAACACTGAACAGCCTGTTTCTACTTCCTTCCCAAAATCCACAAACAGGACTGCCCTGGTAGGCACATCGTGTCAGTTTATTCCTACCCCACTGAACTAATTTCCTCCTTTCCTGACTCCATTCTCTCCTGGCTTGTCCAGTTCCTTCCCACCTACATCCGTGATTCCTCTGATGACCTACGCCATATCAATGGCTTCCAGTTCCCCGGCCCAAACCTCCTCCTCACCATGGATGTCCATTCCCTCTACACTTCCATTCCCCACCAGGATGGCCTCGAAACACTTCGCTTCTTCCTCGAACAAAGGTCTGAACAATCCCCATCCATTGCCACTCTCCTCTGGCTGAGCTGGTTCTCCCACTCAACAATTTCTCCTTTAACTCATCTCACTCCCTCCAGTAAAAGTGCGGCAATGGGCACCTACATGGGTCCCAGTTATCTCTTTATGGGCTATGTAGAACATTCCCTATCCAGTCCTACTCCAGCCCCCTCCCACAACTACTTTATCAGTACATTGACAACTATTTTTAGGCTGATTGATTGGGTACTAAATTGTCCCTAAATTGGACCTCCCTGATCCTCGCACATTAGGCGTAGACTAAAATCATGAATAGGTCACAGACAGTGGGACGGCGGCGCGGGCTCGTTGGGCCGAAGGGCCTGTTTCCCGTGCTGTGTTGTTCTTTGTTGTTTGTTCTTTGTATTTTGGTGCCACTTCATGCTGTCATCTGGATCTGGATAAATTTATGAATTTAAACTTCCAATTTCCATCCCTCTAAAACGTTTAAATGGTCCATTTCTGACACTTCTCTTCCTTGACCTCTCTGGTAACAAATTGTCCAGTAGTCTCCACTACAAGCCTACCAACTCCCACAACTATCTTGACTACAGCACTTCTTGCCCCACATTCTGTAAGGGCTCCATCCCATTCTCTCAGTTCCTTCACCTCCGCTGCATCTATTCTGATGATTACTTTCTCATGAAGGGTCATAGAAATCATAGAAACCTTGCAGTGCAGGAGGCCATTCGGCCCATTGGGTCTGCACCAGCCACAATCCCACCCAGACCCTACCCCCATATCCCTACCTATACACCTGCTAATCCCTCAAATCTACACATCTCAGGACTCTAAGAGGTGATTTTTAGCATGACCAATCAACCTAACCCCCACATCTTTGGACTGTGGGAGGAAACCAAAGCACCCAAGGAAACCCACACAGACATGAGGAGAATGTGCCAACTCCACATAGACAGTGACCCGAGCCGGGAATCAAACCCAGGTACTTGGAGCTGTGAAGCAGCAGTGCTAACCACTGTGCTACAGTGCCATGATGTGGATATGCTGGCGTTGGACTGGGGTAAACACAGTAAAAAGTCTGACAACACCAGGTTTTAGTCCAACCGATTTATTTGATAGTAAACGCACAAGCTTTCGAGGTTTCCCTCTTCGTCAGGTGAATGGAAAGTTCTGGCCTCAGACAGAACAGATAAAGCACAGACAACCTCAAAAGCTTGTGCGTTTACTATCAAATAAATCGGTTGGACTAAAACCTGGTGTTGTCAGACTTTTTACTGTGTTTACCGTGCCGCCCCAGACTGGAAACATTGGCTCTGTTCTCTCCCCACTGATGCTGTCAAACAGGCTGAGATTTTCCAGCATCTCCTGTTTTTGTTTCCGGTTTCAAACGGCTGCCTCTTGCCTACGTCATGTGGCGCGGAGCCGGTGGCCCCGCCCCTTCCCGAGCTCGTGGCCTGATGAGCAGCGCCCGCCTTCGCCTGCTGTTCATTGGCGTTTGTCTCCGATGACTTCAGCGGTTGGGGCTACAGCTCCGAAGGGCGGTTCCTGATTGAACAGAGGAGCTGTCAATCAGTGCGGTTGCCGCAGCAACTGGGGCAGCGAGCGAGAAGTGAATGGACGTCAGCTGGACCGCTATCAGGCGGTGAGTGAGCGCGCGCTTCAAGAGGAGATACACAGGCCGAAATCCCGGTTCAAATTAACTGCATCACAGGTGAGGGAGCCCAGTGCCCGGCAGTGATACCGGTGTGATGGTGTCGGTGCCCAGTGCCAGGCGGTGATGCCCGGTTTCGATGCCGGGAGTTGGTGACGGTGCCCCGGTGGCGGATGCCGGGTGGTGATAGTCGGCGCCCGTTGTGATTGTGCCGGGCGGTGATACCCGGTTCCCGGTGCTGGTACCCGGTGCCGGGCCGTGATTACCCGGTGCCCGGTGCTGGTACCTGGTGCCGATGCCGGGCAGTGATACCCGGTGTCGGTTTGATCTTGAGTAGGAACATTAGCAGCAGATGTGACTGATGATCCGTTTGATTTGTTTATGGGTAAATTGATGGTGTCATTCTCTGCTCAATTCTGGAATGTCTTTGACTGCTCCTCGTCTACTGTTCAGGAGGTTGTTTCTGGCGCAAAGAGGCATTTTGGAGGGAGTGGTTGTACAAACGTTAAATCTTCAATTTAATGCGAGCGGAAGATAAAATACTGCAGGTGCTGGAAATCTGAAATAAAAACAGAAGATGCTGTAAATACTGACATCTCTGGAGAGGCACCAAGTTAATCTCATCAGAACTGGGGAAAGTTAGAAATGTAATACGTCTTAAATAAGGGGTTCGCTTTTTCTCCTACATTTGCTTTCAGTCAGCAGCACAACCCTTTTGTTTCTGTTACTTGTTCCATTATCATTCCCTTTGGTCTGTCAGACTAAACTCTTCCCTCATTCAATCTTTCCTATCTTTTACCCTATCACATATCTTCCTTTTGTCCTTGACCCACTCACCTCTTGCCCAAAAGTTATTACATCTCTAATTTTTCCCAGTTCTTTGTGATGAAATGTCATTGACCTGAAATAATAACTGTTTCTCTCTCCATAGATGCTGCCTGTCCTGCTGAGTATTTGCAGCACTTTTTATTTTTATTTTAGCTTGTGACAGTTGTGTCTTGTTTGTTTTTTTTATTTATTCCATCCTTAAAGCCACAAAGCCAATGCCCAGAATGTGGGGTTTTATTGCTTATTAAAATATTTATAACTATAGCATAGTCTGTTTCTATAAGCTCCTTTCATCCTTATGTATTTTTTAAAAATAAAAAAAATCTAAGGAAAGATATCAGAATAATTCAAAACTAAAGTAGAAAATTTTGGTAATATTCAACAGGTCAATCAGCAAAGCAAAGCAAAACAGTTAGAGTTCAAGTCAGTGACCTTTCATTAGTGCTGGAGTTGATTTAAAGATTTGAGTTTATGACAATGTACAGAAGAAGACAAAGAAAAAGAAATGAGAAGGAACAGAGGAGAAGATCTGGATACGTTGGATTGCAGGAGATACTAAATGATAAAAATAGGTAATGTGGCAAAAGGAAAGTGAAGTAAATAGTGGAACAAGAAGCAAAGATAGTTAAGGAAAAATCTTGAAGACAGCACGGAAGTTAAAGAGAGTGCATTAAATAGTAAAGGCTGTGTCAGTAATCCTAGTACTAGATAGGTCAGGCAAAAGCAGCGCAGAGAATAAGGGAAGTCCAGATTAAACTGCATTTATTTCAAGAGGCCTGACGGGCAAGGCAGATTAACTCAGGGCGTGGATGGGTACATGGGACTGGGATATTACTGAAACATGGCTAAGGAAGGGACAGGACTGGCAGCTCAATGTTCCAGGGTACAGATGCTATAGAAAAGATAGAACAAGAGGTAAGAGAGGAGGGGGAGTTGCGTTTTTGATTAGGGAAAACATGGCAGTATTAAGAGGGGATATTTCTGAGGGTTTGCCCAATGAGTTTTTATGTGTAGAACTGAGAAAATAAGAAGGGAGAAATCACTTTGATAGGATTGTAATATTGGCCCCCAAATAGTGGGAAATTGAGGAATAAATATGTAAGGAGATTACTGATAATGCCAAGAAAAATAGGATGGTAATAGTAGGGGACTTTAACTTTCCAAACATTGACTGGAACAGCCATAGTATTAGGGGCTTGAACGGAGAAAGATTTGTTGAGTGTATTCAGGAGGAACTTCTCATTCAGTATGTGGATGGCCTGTATAGAGAGGGGGCAAAACTTGACTTCCTCTTGGGAAATAAGGAAGGATAGATGACAGAAGTGTTAGTGAGAGATCAGTTTGGGACCAGTGACTATAATTCCATACTCTGGCCCAAAAGTTAGACAGGAACTTTCAGAAGTTGATTGGGGGAGTCTTTTGGCAGCCAAAGGGATGGCTGGTAAATGGGAGGCTTTCAAAAGTGTGTTAAATAGGGCTCAGGGTAAGCATATTCCTTTTAGAGGGAAGGGCAAGGCTGGTAGAAGTAGGGAACCCTGGATGACTCAGGATATTGAGGCCCTGGTCAGGAAGAAGAACGAGGCATATGACATGCATAGGCAGCTGGGATCAAGTGGATCTGTTGAAGAGTACAGAAGGCGTCAAAGTAGAGTTAAGAGAGAAATCAGGAGGGCAAAAAGGGGATACAAGATTGCTTTGGCAGATAAGGCAAAGGGGAATCCAAAGAACTTCTACAAATACATAAAGTGTAAAAGACTAACCAGGGAGAGAGTAGAGCCTCTTAAAGAAGAACAAGGTCATCTGTTGGCAGCCAAAGGGATGGCTGGTAAATGGGAGGCTTTCAAAAGTGTGTTAACCAGGGCTCAGGGTAAGCACATTCCTTTTAGAGGGAAGGGCAAGGCTGGTAGAAGTAGGGAACCCTGGATGACTCAGGATACTGAGGCCTTGGGATTCACAAGATTCACAAGAGTTAGGTGAGATCCTAAATTAATATTTCTCATCAGTAATTACTGTTGAGAAAGGCGTCGAGTGTACATATTTCAGAGAAAGAGACCCTGGAAGTCTTAAAGTGCGTGGAGGTAGATAAATCCCTGGGACCTGATGAAGTGTATCCCAGGATGTTGTGGGAGACTAGGAAGGAAATTGTGGGTCCCCTAGCAGATATGTTTAAATCATCGACAGCCACAGGTGAAGTGCCTGGAGATTGGAGGCTGGTAAATGTGCCTATGTTTAAGGGCTGCAGGAAAAAGCTTGGGAACTACAGGCCGGTGAGCCTATCATCTGTAGTGGGTAATTTGTAAGAAGATATTCTGGGAGACAGGATCTGTAGGCATTTAGAGAGGCAAGGACTGATTAGGGACAGTTAGCATAGCTTTGTGAGTGGTAAATCATATCTAATGAATTTGGTTGAGTTTTTTGAAGGGCTAACCAAGAAGGTAGATGAGAGTAGTGCAGTCGATATTGTCTACATGGATGTTAGCAAGATCTTTGACAAAATACCGCATGGTAGGTTATTGCATAAGGTTAAATCCACTGTTATTTGTCATATTAATGATTTAGATGAGAATTTAGGAGGCATGGTTAGTAAGTTTGCAGATGACACCAAGATTGGTGGCATAGTGGACAGTGAAGAAAGTTATCTAGGATTGCAACGGGATCTTGACAATTGGGCCAGTAGGCTAATGAATGGCAAATGGAGTTTAATTTAGATAAATGTCCAGTGATGCATTTTGGTAGATCGAACCAGGGCAGGACTTACTCAGTTAATGGTAGGGTGTTGGGGAGAGTTAGAGAACAAAGAGATCCAGGGGTATAGGTTCATAGCTCCCTGAAAGTGGAGTCAATAGTGGACAGGGTGGTGAAGAAGACATTTGACATGCTTGGTTTCATTGGTCAGAACATAAAAACTAGAAGCAGGAATAGGCCATCTGGCCCCTCGAGCCTGCTCCGTCATTCAATAAGATCATGATTGTTCTTTTCATGGACTCAGCTCCACTTACCCGCCCACTCACCATAACCCTTAATTTCTTTACTGTTCAAAAATTTGTCATTGAAAACGGAAGCTTGTTGAAATTGTACAGGACATTGGTAAGGCCACACTTTGAATACTATGTACAGTTCTGGGGGTCACCCTGTTATTAAAAGGATTTCATTAAACTAGAAAGAATGCAAAAAAGATTTTCTAGGATGCTACCAGGACTTGATGGCTTGAATTAAAGGGAGAAGCTAAATAGACTGGGATTCTTTTTGGAGCTTAGGAAGCTTAGGGGTAATCTTAAATAGATCTATACAATAATGAGGGGCATAGACAAGATAGATAGTCAACATCTTTTCCAAAGATAGAAGAGTCTAAAATTAGAGGGCATAGGTTTAAGGTAAAGGGGACAGACACAAAAGGGTCCAGAAAGGCAATTTTTTTCACACAGAGGGTGGTGATTGTCTGGAATGAACTGCCAGAGGTAGTAGTAGAAGCGAGTACAATTTTGTCTTTTAAAAAGCATTTAGATAATTAAATAGGTAAGATGGGTATAGAGGGATATGGGACAAACGTGGGCAATTGGGATCAGCTTAGTGGTTTTAAAAAATAGGTGGCATGAACAAGTTGGGCGGAAAGGCCTGTTCCCATGCTGTAAACCTCTATGATTCTAAGAGGTGTTAATCAGGGATTTCAGGGATTTGTTAGAACTGTATCTTCTATTGACATTGTTCAATTTTATCATCACCCACAACATGAGTGAGATTTTAGGAAGCAGAAATACCAAAGATAAGGGTAAGTGGAGGCCAAAAAGTAGTAAATGTGTTGAGGATGTATGGGTAATGTTGACATTCTAGCTGGATCCTTGACAAATGCTTTCATAATGACTGAGAAACTTATGGAAAGAAATGAAGATTTAACATTAATTTTCCAAAGACCACAATTAAGTAGTATATGTTTCTAAACTTGCCTCCATTTGTGAAACGTGTTTTTGCATGAGCTAAATGTTCCCAATTGAGGGAACTAACTGTAAATTTTAATACTAAGTCTTCAGTGCTCTTCCAATTCAAAATCATCACTGTTAGCTGAATTATTGTCAAACCTTGATAGCCGGTGTTCTTCTGCAGTTAATTAATTCTGTAAAGTCACATTTACTACATTTCTGGTGAGTTGCATCATTGTTCAATCACCATTGCTCCTTGGATGTCATTTGATCAACAATAAGCTTGCCATGAATAGGGCAAAAACATTGATGGTGTAAATGAGATTTCAACATCCATGTAATGATAAGGGTAGATTTTTTGCTGCTAGTTAAATATTACTTGGGTGAATCTATCCGCATAACCCAATTATTTGGATCAAAGTGCCACAAAAGGTTGGTTCCTCACTTTGGCTCCCCAGAGATTAACTCACATTGGTACGTTCATTTATTTTGCAATTTCTTCCCCAATTTATTTTGAACTGTTTTCCCACTCTGTTACTGGGAAGGATAAAATTGCCCTGAAAATTACTTTCATCAGCTATAGGTAGTAGACTTTGCTCAAAATCATTCGAAACCTTTATTATAATAGTGATAGCCTTCTGAAAATAAGCTTGGGGTGTTGTTTGTGGTATGTTTTGCTTTGTACTCATGGTAAACCTGCTTTATTTTGGAAAATCACAGATAATCCTAGGGGAAACATCAAGAGATTCCTCGATATAGAAATGATTGGTTTAAAAACAACTCATTACTCGGCACAATATGTTCAATGTCTGTGTTGTGCTCGGCTGCTTTTGATCTAAGTTTAGTATTAACTTGAAACACTTTTACTTCTATATTTTACTTGTCTAAGATAAGTAAATAAGTGATCATTTATATTCTTAAGTAATACCAAATGGGATGTACAAATTCTGATCCTATTTAGGTTCTAATGGAAAATTGCACTTTAAACAATTTTTATCTGCTGGTGAATAGAGTAGGAAGCTCAAAATGTGAATACATTAAATTGAATTTTGTCAAATAAATATTGTAATTCAGTAACAATATTGTCAGAAATTCCAAAGATGATATTTTGATGTTAAGGGCAAGAAAATATGGTGGATGAAACAGTTTCTTTTCTCAGTGGGCAGATGATTTGAACGCTGAATTTGCAGATTGAGTTTTATGCCTTTCAAAACATATTGCCCTCTCTGGGGCCTGACTTCTACCTGTCTCTCCAGACCCACTGCTTATTTTTCTTCCATCAGTATTCATGGCTTATTCAAGCAGAGCACTGCTGGCAACAAGGAGTTTTGACGGTATGAGAGCAGAAAATCTCATTGATGCTGCAAGGGGCCTTTTTAAAGGGCACTAGTGTCCTGCAAATAGCTTCAAGATTTCGACTGAGGATCTTGACTGAGATCAAGCAGGAGGGGCAACTATAAATTCATGTTTTATGGGGCACCTAAAGACTTCTACTGTTGCTTCATGGGGCCCAACACTTCTTTCTACATAGCAGACTTGGAAAGCCGGGTTGTATTATGTGTGGACGGGGACTCTCCTGAGGACTCATAGCCTATGTTCATTGTGGTTTTCAAATGGGAAGGGCAGCCAGTGGGGGCTTCATGAGAGTGTGGGAAGGGAAATCCTTGTCATAACATTGAGGCTGCAATGGTCTCTACCACAAAAGTTTTTCCTAATTTACTGTCATTGCCCATGAACTACTTGAGCGGGATTATTTTGAAGAATTCCCCTTTTTTTACAACAAGATTGTTTGTTGTCAGTTACAGCCTTGCAATCAATACCAAAAGTTGTTATGTACAGCATAAGGGAACTGAGAATGGGTTTAAATTATAGTAAAATTTATTTGGGGTATACTTTAAATCTGCACTTTGTCCTGCAGAATTTTGCACTATGCATTGATGCTTCATTAATAAATACAGCTCTCAAATGTTGTCTAAAAACATTCAGTTAAATCACTTTAACTCTTCAGGGAAGCTGCCTGATCTTTTTTTTCCCCTCTTTCAATGTTGCAGTTTAGTGGAAATGGAAACTTTACCTGATGCACAAAGATTGGCTGCAGAACTTGAAAACACGCTTATTAAATACTACTGCAGTGGAGAAGATGAATGGAGAGTTGGAAAGAAAACAGTAAGTATCTCATAAACTGGCCCTTAACATTTTTATAGTAGGCACAGTGTTCCAAATATTTTACTGTCTTTTTCACTTTTCTTATGAGGTCCTTGCTGATGCTAATTCTTACCAATATTTTTCATGCTTTTTGATTACAAGGATAGGATTTGTACGTGTGTGTGTGTGTGGATGAGGGGAGAAACTGTATGGTGCAATTTTAAAATATTTTTTCCTTTTTTTTGTCCCCCATGTGAGGGACTGGCTGATGACAACCTGAGATACCTTCTCCCTTTACAGTCATGCCTCTACTACTTGCACTGTCTTATAATGGCCAGTAATTGACTTGATGGCAAATCTCATGGCTCCAATCAGATCAGTTCTTCCTTTCTTGTGATTTGTTTTCTAACCAATTTGCTAATATGTCAAATCCAGAAAAATTAGCGAACACTTCGTTCCTGGAGTGGCCATTGCACCTTGGTGGACTATAGTCATTGAAAAATCACTCTACCAGGAGTGAGCATAAACATTATTTTGTAATTGAGCATCAGTTAACCACTCTACATCCTGATTATTCTTTCCTCAAGAATCCAATTCATTTTTGAGATCATTGCCTCATGTTTTGGTTTGGTTTGCAATGGAAATTATTCATCTATATTGTTTAGCATTTGGGACATCTGTAAGATCCAATATTAAACTTCTTGGTTTAAGAGTAAAGCTTTTGAGTCTCTAGCCTTCTCTCATACCTGAGTTCCCATAAAAATCATCTTGGTAAATCTGAGTTACACTTTTCTAAAGGTTGTTATAGTCGTTTTATAATGAGAAGCCCCGAACTGTGCACACATTTCAGATGTGTCCTTAACAAGCAAATTGTATAGTAATTTCTGATCATTCTTTTGTATTCAGTCCCTCTCTATATAACTCAAGTAACTTTATTTGCTTTTTCACCTGTCCATCGATTTTTAAGCACCAGCACACCTGGATCCCTCCTTTTGTCCAGTGCATTGATTGATAACTTTAGCACTTATGGTATGTTCCAATATTTGCTTCTGAAATAAATTGCCATACATGTTTCTGCTTCCTACCACCAAGGATGACAATGAAGGTAGCTCATGTAATCATTTGCGAATTGTATCTCTCCATATTCAAGGACCAGGAATATACATGTTACATGTGTTAGCAGTTGTCAGAAAGTTGTGGGTTCAATTGCTACTCTAGGGCTTAAGCATGACAATCGAGGCTGACAGCCCAGTGCAGTACCGAGAAGTGCTGCATTGTTATAGGTGTCACCTTTCAGCTGGGATGTTAAAACAAAGCCCCATCTTCCCTCCCTGGTGAATGAGAAAGACTCCATGGTACTACGTTAAAGAAGAGCAGATGAGTTGTCCCTATGTCGTAGTCGATATTTATCCCTTGAGCAACATCTCAAAAGATGGTGTCTGGCGTTATTGCTGTTCATGGGCAATTGCTGTACACATTAGCTGCTGTGTTTCTTACAACAGTGACTATACTTCAAAAATACTTTATTGGATGTTTTAAAGCACTGTAGGATGTCCTACGGTTGTGAAAGCACTATGTAAATGCAAGTCTTTCCTTTTACATATTAATATCTATCTGTTTTCTTAATTACAAAGTCTTGTTTGTTCCTGGCTTCTTTAACTGTTGCTATTCCTCCCAATTTGATACCATCAACAAACTTTATCTCGATACAGATAGTGTATTTATTTAAGTGCAGGTTAAAATCTAACAGGTTTATTTGGTATCATGAGCTTTCAGAGTGCTGGTCCTTCATCAGGTGAGTGATCTGAGGAGCAGCACTCTGAAAGCTCGTGATACCAAATAAACCTTTGGACTTTAACCTGATGTTGTGAGACTTCTTACCGTGCCCACCCCAGTCCAATGCCGGCATCTCCACATTATGGTAAATTAGAGAGAGAAGTGACCTTCCTTGGCCTGTCTCTATTGTTTGTTTAATTTTAGGTGACAGTTTAGCAATTCTGGAGCATTTTGAAAGCTGCTCCATTTGTAACAAATAAATTATTTAACAAAATGTATTTTTACTATTTTATTTCTCTGTATGACATTTCATTATGTGACTTTGTAGAAAGACGTAACTGTTTGGAGAAAACCTTCAGAAGAGTTTGGGGGATTTCTGTAAGTATTTATAAAATAACCCAACCGTTGACAGCAATAATGTGAGAAATATAAAAGATAGTGGGCAGAATTTTCTCAAAAAATTTCTAAGTTCATATCAGCGAAAAAACAGAGGTGTTCCAAGCAGGTCTGTTGGGTGCGCTCCACATTGCAGTCTTTCGACACAGAGTGCAATAAAAGAGCCTCCATGCGAATCATATCATCATGAATGCACCAGGCATGTGACTTGCGCCAAAATGGCTGTAGCTGAGCACTGTTAACAAGGGGGAGCTGCACTTAAACACAATGATGCATTCATAGTCAGTAATGCCAGGAAGATGGCACCTCATAGAGCAGCTCCACGGTCCACTGAAGGAGAGTTGGGACGGCTGCATGGAGGAGACAAGGGCCGTTTTCTTCCCCCGAGATGGTTGGCAGCCCAACGGTTGGACTGGCAGTGCAGCCTGGGAAGCGGTGACAGAGGAGGCAGTTCGTGCCCATGCACTGACATGTGGGACTGGTGGCTAGTGCAGAAAGAAAATGAACGACTCAGTTCAGGTAGCAAGGATGAGTGGCCATCCTTCCTGCCATCAGTCCTGTCTGTTGAACCTGGAGTGTCCATGTTGATCCACTCTCTGATACCGTGTGGCCTTCCAGCACCCAAACCCCTAGGTCCAACCTCTCTGGCACAGGCTCTCCCCCCCGCCCCCCCCCCCCTCCCTCCCCCCCACCGCCAACATCCTGTTTGAAGGAGTCTCACAGCCTTCAGTCATAGGAGGTGGTACTGGCATTGTGTAACATCTTGACCAATGCGATAAGGGTGGAGATCCTGGGGTAGGAAGTGGTGGCCAAGTCTCAGAGAACCATGACTGATGGCTGTGGGAGCATGTTGGAGACACAGTGGCCCTTTGCTACAGGCTTTGAGAGCGTGGCCTAGTCACAGAGGGCACTTGCTGAGTGGCTCCACAGCTTGGGCCAGCCTCAGAGGTCTATTGATGAGGGCATCCAGAGCATGACACAGTCTTAGAGGGCTATTGCTCAGGAGATCCAGAGCTTAGTCCAAACGCACAGGGCCATAGCTGAGGGCTTACACACCATGGTGCAAATACATTTGGGTTTCCAAGACGGGCAGAGCTGGGTGATGCAGAGGCCTCTAGAACTCATTCCTTGTGATAGAACGTAGAACGTTACAGCGCAGAACAGGCCCTTTGGCCCACGATGTTGCGCCGACCAATTAAGAAAAAGCAATGACCCTCTAACCTAAACCAATCCCTTTCTATCCATAAACCTATCCATGGACCTCTTAAACGCCCCCAAACTAGGTGCATCTACAACTGCAGCAGGCAGGGCATTCCATTCCCCCACCACCCTCTGGGTAAAGAACCTACCTCTGACATCCGTCCTACAACTACCACCCCTTAATTTAAAGCTATGTCCCCTCATGCTAGCTTTCTCCATCCGAGGAAAAAGGCTATCACTGTCCACCCTATCTAAACCTCTAATCATCTTGTATGTTTCAATAAGGTCTCCTCTTAGCCGCCTTCTTTCCAACGAAAACAACCCCAAATCCCTCAGTCTCTCCTCATAGAACCTTCCCTCCATGCCAGGCAACACCCTGATAAACCTCCTCTGCACCCTCTCCAATGCCTCCGCATCCTTCCTATAATGTGGGGACCAGAACTGTACACAATACTCCAAGTGCGGCCGCACCAGAGTTTTGTACAGTTGCAACGTGACGTTGCGGCTCCTAAGTTCCATCCCCCTACCAATAAACGCCAAGACACCGTATGCCTTCCTAACAACCTTATCGACTTGATTTCCAACTTTCAGGGATCTATGCACATATACACCTAGATCCCTCTGTTCGTCAACACTATTCAGAGTCCTACCGTTAGCCCTGTACTCTACACATCTGTTATTCCTGCCAAAGTGAATTACCTCACACTTTTCCGCATTAAACTCCATCCGCCACCTCTCGGCCCAGCTCTGCAACTTGTCCAAGTCTCTCTGTAAACTATGATACCCCTCTTCACTATCTACCACTCCTCCGACTTTGGTGTCATCAGCAAATTTACTAATCCATCCTTCTATACCCTCATCCAGATCATTTATAAAAATTATAAACAGCAGTGGCCCCAAAACAGATCCCTGAGGCACACCACTTGTAACCGAACTCCATGACGAATACTTTCCATCAACCACCACCCTCTGTCTTCTATCAGCTAGCCAATTCCTGATCCAATTAACTAAGTCACCCTCAATCCCATACATCTGCATTTTCTGCAGAAGCCTTCCATGGTGAACCTTATCAAACGCCTTACTAAAGTCCATATATACCACGTCAACTGCCTTACCCCCATCCACCTCTTTGAGTTTTTTGAAAAAGTGACCAATAAGGTTAGTAAGGCACGACCTACCCTTCACAAAACCGTGCTGACTATCCCCAATCAAATCATTACTCTCTAAATAACTATAAATCCTATCCCTAATAATTTTTTCTAATACTTTGCCCACAACAGAAGTAAGACTCACCGGTCTATAATTCCCGGGGAAGTCTCTATGCCCCTTCTTAAACAATGGGACAACATTCGCTATCCTCCAGTCTTCTGGCACTATACCTGTGACCAACGACGACCTGAAGATCAGAGCCAGAGGCTCTGCAGTCGCCTCTCTTGCCTCTCAGAGAATCTTAGGGTAAACCCCGTCCGGCCCAGGGGACTTATCTATTTTCAAACCCTCAAGAATATCTAGCGCATCCTCCTTATTTACTGCAATACTATCCAGTTTACAACCCTGTAACCCAATGTTCTCCACAACTACATTTACGAATGGTGTTTTCGGATGTGCACATGGAGTACCACAGCTGTCAGGGATCTGACACAAGGAATGTCCCAGGGGCCAACAAACACCCCGAGGGAGGAGGAAGTGCTGCATCCCATGTTGGGGCCTTCCATCCAGGAGACCCCAGCTTCACCCCCCCCCCTTCCTGACACAGGTCCACCTCATGGGCTGATCACGATGGCAAGGTTACATCTGTGAGAAATAAATCTCGCTGGGGCCCTCCAGATCCCAGCCCCCTAAGGGATGCCTGCCAAGGACATCACAGGCCCCAGAGTGAGGAGGAAGAATGACAGCTGCCTGCCTCTGAATTGACACCAAGACTTAACAGTGGGCCACGCAGTGTTAAGAAGTTGTAGGGTCATCAAGAGGGCACGGATGAAGTCATGCACGAGTTAGGTCTTGGTAATTGTCAATCTATGAACTCGCTAATAAATGTTATTGCGCCCCTTTGCTGTGACTAATCTGTCTGTGATCCATTTCCCACGGTGAAAACCATTCCTGACTATATGCATAGAGGCTCAGAGTGTCATGCTGTGTGAGAGAGGCTCTTCAGCCCACTGAATCAGCGATTCCCAGTTCCCATCACTTGTGTCAGATCCCTGACACTCGTGGTACTCCATGTGCACATCTGTAAACACCACATGGGTCACAAGGTCACCGGGGGACTCAGCAGTCTTGGCTCCTCTGCTCCAGTTTCGCCAGCACCCCCAAGGAGTCCCAGCAGTAGGTGCCATGTAAGGCCACAGTGACAGCCAGTGTGCAATTGGAGAACAGGTAGGAGTCAGACATTGTTGCACCACAGTGTGCTGCATAGCGAGTTGTCATCACCCTCCTGCCTGGACTGGTAACTCACTTACATAGCCAACCCAGGCCCATTACCATGATGTGATGTCAGTGGGATCCATGATGTGGGTATGCCGGTGTTGGACTGGCGTAAACACAGTAAAAAGTCTGACAACACCAGGTTTTAGTCCAACCTATTTATTTGATAATATACTCGCAAGCTTTCGGGTTAGCCCCTTCGTCAGGTCACCTGATGAAGGGGCTAACCCGAAAGCTTGCGAGTATATTATCAAATAAATAGGTTGGACTAAAACCTGGTGTTGTCAGACTTTTTAATGGGATCCATGGCAGAGAGTGTGGACAATGATGGGAAACCAGGGTGGCGGTTATGGAGGTTGGAGCTACGGGACACTGCATTTCCTAGTTGAGAAGCTTGCAATGATGAGGACCTTCCTTGCTGTCCTGCCCTGCTGGACCCTTGCAGCCACCTGTCCTTCATCCTCCATATCCTCCTGGGTCGTTTCCTCCTGGGTCGTTTCCTCCTCAGGGGTGTCTGCCTAATCCTCCTCCTCCAGGATGTCTCCCTGCTGCTGTGCCAGATTGTGGAGTGCACAGCAGGCTACAATAATACGGGAGGTCCTCAGGGAGCTGTACTGGAGGGCTGTACAGAGGGGTCCAGAGCCGCATTTTCAGGAGCCCGATGCAGCGCTTGAGGATGGACCGGGTGGCAGTGTGGGCCTCACTTTAGCGAGCCAGGTATCCGCATTGCTGTAAGGTCTCCACACTGGTGACATCAACCAAGACTACAGTAGATAGCGCTCGTCCCCCACGAGCCATCTCAGCAGTCCACTGCAGTCCTCAAAAACTATTGAATATAAAAGTAGGGAGGTCTTGCTGCAGCTGTATAGGGCATTGGTGAGGCCGCAGCTGGAGTACTGTGTGCAGTTTTGGGCGCCGCACCTGCGCAAGGATATTTTGGCCTTGGAGGGAGTGCAGAGGAGGTTTACTAGGCTGATACCGGAGTTGAGGGGGTTGAGCTATGAGGAGAGGCTGAATAAACTAGGCTTGTACTCGTTAGAGTTTAGAAGAATGAGGGGAGATCTCATTGAGACGTATAAGATGATGAATGGGATGGATAGGATAGAGGTGGAAAGACTCTTCCCGCTCAAAAAAGACAGTAGGACTAGGGGGCACAGCCTCAAGATAAAGGGGGGGCAGTTCAGAACGGAGTTGAGGAGGAACTTCTTCACTCAAAGGGTGGTGAATCTCTGGAATTCTCTGCCCGTTGAAGTGGTGGAGGCTGCCTCGCTAAATATTTTTAAGAAGCGGGTTGATGGGTTTTTGATAAGAGAGGGGATTAAGGGTTATGGGGAGAGGGCGGGAAAGTGGAACTGAGCCACGACAGATCAGCCATGATCTTATTGAATGGCGGGGCAGGCTCGAAGGGCCAGATGGCCTACTCCTGCTCCTATTTCTTATGTTCTTATGTTCTTATGTTCTTATGTCCGAGTCCTGCAGGATGAAGCTATTGTGCCTGCTGCCTGTGTAGCATTAACACACATGCATGATATTCAGAAGATGGTCTCACAGTATCTGAACATTGAGTGAGTGGAGCCCCATTTGATTAATTAAGGATACCCCTTGATTGTGCAGTGCCAGCAGGGTGACATGCGTCTTGTTCCCTGCACATAGGGGCATCTCAGCAATGTCAGCAAAGCCTGCAACCCAGCATCCGTTTGGGCCTGGTCCATGTAATAATTGATTGGGTATTCAGGGCGTCTGTCACATCATGGATGCACTTGTGCACAGAGGACTATGAGATGCCACAGAGGTCTCTGCTGGAGGCCTGGAAGGATCTGGTGACATAAAAGTTGAGGGCTGCTATGACCTTCACTGCCAAAGGAAGTGGGTATCCTCCTGTCCCATGAGGTGCCAGATACATGAGCAGTTTCTGATGTGCAGGGTAAGATGCCCAACAGCTCATCCTCCCCAAGCCCCTTAAGTGATCAATTATTGCCCATTCATTCTCCTTTACTTCTATAATATGCTGGGCAGCAGAGGTGGGTGGTAGTGGGAAGCCATTTTTTTTCACCCAAGTTGTTCCTTCCTGCCTTTTCAACATAACATGAGAAATAGGAGCAGGAGTAGGCCATCTAGCCCTTCGAGCCTGCCCCGCCATTCAATAAGATCATGGCTGATCTGTCGTGGCTCAGTTCCACATTCCCGCCCTCTCCCATAACCCTTAATCCCCTCGCTTATCAAAAACCCATCAACCCGCATCTTAAAAATATTTAGCGAGGCAGCCTCCACCACCTCAACAGGCAGAGAATTCCAGAGATTCACCACCCTTTGTGTGAAGAAGTTCCTCCTCAACTCCGTTCTAAACCGCCCCCCCTTTATCTTGAGGCTGTGCCCCCTAGTCCTACTGTCCTTTCTAAGCGGGAAGAGCCTCTCCACCTCTATCCTATCCATCCCATTCATCGTCTTATATGTCTCAATGAGACCTCCCCTCATTCTTCTAAACTCTAACGAGTACAAGCCTAGTTTATTCAGCCTCTCCTCATAGCTCAACCCCCTCAACTCCGGTATTAGCCTAGTAAACCTCCTCTGCACTCCTTCTAAGGCCAAAATATCCTTGCGTAAGTACGGCGACCAAAACTGCACACAGTACTCCAGCTGCGGCCTCACCAATGCCCTATACAGCCGCAGCAAGACCTCCCTACTTTTATATTCAATCCCCCTCGCTATGAAGGCCAGCATCCTATTAGCCTTCCTGACCACCTGCTGCACCTGCAGGCTGGGTTTTTGCGACTTGTGCACAAGGACCCCGAGGTCCCTCTGCACCGTCACCTGCTGCAGTTTTTCACCACGTAAGTAATAGTCCTTCCTACCATTATTCCTACCAAAGTGGACCACCTCGCACTTGCCAACATTAAATTCCATTTGCCAGTTCCTGGCCCATTCGCCCAGCCTATCTAGATCCTTCTGCAGACTCTCCACACCCTCCGCGCAATTTGCCGTTCCCCCAATCTTGGTGTCATCAGCAAATTTCGACACCATACACTCGGTTCCCTCCTCCAGATCGTCTATATAAATGGTAAATAGCTGAGGCCCCAGCACCGACCCCTGGGGCACTCCACTAGTCACCAACCGCCAATCCGAATAGCACCCATTAACCCCCACTCTCTGCCTCCTATTTGACAACCAATCCTCTATCCACGCTAACACCCTACCCCCAACTCTGTGCCCCCTTACCTTCTGCAGTAACCTCTTGTGAGGTACCTTGTCAAACGCCTTCTGAAAATCAAGAAAGACCACATCCACTGGCTCTCCTCTATCCACTGCCCTAGACACATCCTCATAGAACTCCAATAAATTTGTCAGACACGACTTCCCCCTAACGAAACCGTGCTGCGTCTGCTCTATCAAGCAAGGAGAAGGGAAGACATGTTTTGGGAGTTGCCCTGTGCTTATCAAGGGCATTCCCTTAAAATCATAGCACTCACTGTCTAGTCTCTAAAATCTGTTCCCCTTTTTAGGACCCTTCCCAGCCCAAAAACAGAAGTCTGACTCTCAGTTTGTCAAAGCCACCATCAGCATATTATTGCTGATAAATTGTTTTTATCAGGCCAATCAATTGGTGGGAGAGGTTGGGGGAGAAAGCAGTATGGGAAATCTTGCTTACGAAAAGTTACTGCCCCCCTGAATTGGTGAATATGTACTGCTTCATGTTGAACACCACCTGGAGAATAACTGAGGTAGAAAGGGCACAGAAGGTATCCTGGGAGTTTTTTAATTCATTAATGAATTGTGAATTTTAACAAGGCCAGCATTCATTTCTCAACCCTACTGTCACTGCAATCCATGTGCTCTGAGAGGTAGTTCCAGGACTTTGGCTCATTAACAATAGAGTTATAATGATCTAATTCTAAATCAGAATGGTGTGACTGGAATGGGGAACTCAGGTGGTGGGCATCACCTCGATTGCCTTACTCACTACTGACCAAGAAGGAAATGGCTGCTTGACTGGGCCTGTGCAAGGTGGTGAGAGTACCAACACAATGGTAAAACATACTTGACCTCACCTTCATCAGTCTTCCCTCCCAAATGCATCTGTTCAAGATATTATTGGGAAGAGTAACCACCACCAAATTCTTGTGGCGACAAGGTCCTCTCCTCATATCGAGAATATCTTCCACGTGTTGTGTGGTACAACCACTGTGCTAAATGGGATAGATTCAGAACAAACTTAGCAGCTCAAAAATGGACATCCAAGAGGCCATTAGCAGGCTCCTACCTCTGCAGCGCAGCCCTGTTTATTGGGCACAGAGTCTTCTGGCTACTGTTAGAAAATTGCAGCCAGGAGATCTTCAGATTTAAGAGATTAAAAGTGAAAGATGAGACTGCCTTCTTGGCCCTCTCTTGCCTCCCTCATATTACTCTGATCTGAGCGGAATTCAAGGATGCAAGGTCCAAAACCATGAATGCATTCGACAGGCAGCTTTTCTGATAAGCTTTGAGGAAAAGCTGTTTGAAAGAGTTCCCTCTCTCAATCACATGGCTATGGTTTGCCCAGGTCCTATAGTGCCACTTCCCAGGAGGAAAGTTGGATGAATGTTCAAGTATTTGCTGTCCAAGGGATCCAAGGCATTGGTTACAAGTCCAGAAAATCTCCTGTGTTTGGTTTATGGATTTTCAGAAGCTCTTTGAGGGGGGGAATCACATGAGATTTGTTATTACCAGTAAGGGTAGATTTTAATTTATGCCAGTGATTGGGCATAGGCACAAAAGCAATAATACCAAAGTTTAACATCAAGTTAGGAGGGGGCCATGATAAACTATGAGGAAGCAGTCAGGAGATTGCAATGGACATAAATAAATGGGATGAAGGGGAGGATTGTGCTCTTTCAAAACACAATTGTTATAGGAATAAGCATTGTAATCTTTCCATTATGAAAATAAATAGTATCTTCATATAGAAGAACATAAGTACAGATTTTTAACAAAGACTTTGTAATTTTCAGGTACAAAACTCAAGGGATTGTGAAGGAGGTACCAAACAGGATCGTGGATTACATTCGTCCTGGTCCATATAGATTAGATTGGGACAGTCTAATGACCTCCATGGACATTATTGGGGAATTTGAACAGGTAAGATGATTTGCAGGATAGAGATAAATATCTTGCATTCATTTTTTTTCTATTTTACTCCTGCATCTGCTGGGAGATTTTTCTCTGAAACACGACATATAGGCAAAATCACACCATACTGTGGGATCTTGTGCTTTTTTTCAATATCTAGTTTAAAGAAAAACTCTCTCCATGTTTCTGTTTAGAACTCTTAGCTTAATTTTAAGTTCCTCGTATCAACTGGACAAATCTTTCATTGCAGATTTAAATTTTTATTTGAGCTTTTTCTTTGATAATAATAATTTCTTTTGGTCGCCGCACTTACGCAAGGATATTTTGGCCTTGGAGGGAGTGCAGAGGAGGTTTACTAGGCTGATACTAGAGTTGAGGGGGTTGAGCTATGAGGAGAGGCTGAATAAACTAGGCTTGTACTCGTTAGAGTTTAGAAGAATGAGGGGAGATCTCATTGAGACGTATAAGATGATGAATGGGATGGATAGGATAGAGGTGGAGAGGCTCTTCCCGCTCAGAAAGGACAGTAGGACTGGGGGCACAGCCTCAAGATAAAGGGGGGGTGGTTTAGAACGGAGTTGAGGAGGAACTTCTTCACTCAAAGGGTGGTGAATCTCTGGAATTCTCTGCCTGTTGAGGTGGTGGAGGCTGCCTCGCTAAATATTTTTAAGACGCGGGTTGATGGGTTTTTGATAAGCGAGGGGATTAAGGGTTATGGGGAGAGGACAGGAATGTGGAACTGAGACACGACAGATCAGCCATGATCTTATTGAATGGCGGGGCAGGCTCGAAGGGCTGGATGGCCTACTCCTGCTCCTGTTTCTTATGTTCTTATAATAAACAGCATTAATAACTATTCATTGAGCACATAACCTAGGTTGACACTCCAGTGCAATACTGATAGTGTTAGGTGGTTGGAGACTCTAGTTTTGAATGAGATGTTAAAATGAGATCTAGTCTTTCTGTTCCATTAGTTCACATGGGTGTTAATTATTCCATTGAGGAACTCAATGCCTCAGTGAGTTGCACCGTTGTGCTGTAAGAATCATCTAAGAAATAAGTATGGACAATATTCGGACAGATGGCCAAAAGCTTTGTCAAAGAGGGAGCATCTTAAAGAAGTAAAGCGAGGTGGAGAGATTTAGGGAGAAAATTGCAGAGTTGAGGCTTAGGCCTCAAGGAGTGGTACTTTGTGTCTCAATATCTAATTTTGCTTTAAAATACTGTTATAAAGAGCCTTGGGATTTTAGTATTTCTTTAAAGGCACTTCATAATTATAAGGTTATTTTTGGCAGTCCCCAAACAGTTTCTAGTGCCTGTGAACCTACAGTAAAAATCTATCTCTAACCTTAAGACAGAAGTAAGATGTTTTATGTCAGAATTAGAGAAATGTAATATTTGATACATTTGGGCAGAATGATTCTGTTGGACAAAGTATAGAGAGCTCTAATTTTTGGTTGTGCTATATTTGAATTGACAGTGCTGAATGCTAAAATTAAGTACGTGAAGTCAACTTCATTTCCAAGTTACCAATGCCCCTTTTAATAAGATATGCTTCTATTTTCACAGAAATCTGTTTTGAGGCCTGTGTATCAAATACCTTGTGATAGTCCATATATATGCCTGTTGCACTGGCTGAAGATGGTTGCAAATGCTTCAAGCTCAACTTCCGCACATGGGTCTTGGACTACAGCATTGTTAAGGATGCAAATGTTGATCATATTCCTCCCATTAGATATTTAATTTTTCACCATATTGACAACTGGATGTGATAAGACTTCAGACCTTTGATCTTATGTGTTGGCTGTAGAATTGTTTAGCTCTCTATCGTATGTTACCTCTACTGTTCTGTCACAGATCAACCAGAGCAAATAGAATTCTTTCTCAGCAGGCCTAGGATGAAAGGACTTACCTTAAGCTTTGGCCATTTTGTTTGTCTATTGTCTTGAAACTAGGGGACTGGGGAATTACGAATGTTGTTGTACAAAACAACCCAGCTGTAGGGCTGAAGACTTATGCTCCAGAACTAGGTGCACTTCCAGTCAGCTGTTCCACTCCAGCTATTGGTGTCTATTTTACAAAATGGAAAATTGTCTGAGCTTTTTCTGCCTAAAAAAAGCAGGATGAAAAATCCAATTGAACCAATTACTATATGATAGAACAGTAATTTTATCTCAGTTATCTGTAAACAGATGGTAGTTGTTGCCATTGACCGAGCTATTTTGAGGCAATTCACTTGTACTCAGTTTGGGTTTTGTCAAACTGCTTAGTTCCAGATCCCATTACAACCTTGGTGCAAGCATAAACAAAATAACTGGGACTAGATTTAATGCAGGAATGAGAGTGTGTAATTAACCCACAACTATTGTGTCCTTGCTGCCTGCTGTTTTACATGATTGCAGTGTCAGTCAGCACTCACCACACAGTTGATTGGCTGGAAACCTGAGCAGAGGCCAATATTATAACTGGCTTGCACCAGTTAAAGCTAGAGGTGCATTTTGGGTCGGGCATGTGATAAGATACCACATCAAAGGTTTTTGTGGAAAATAAAAGCTCATGGTGTTGGGGGTAATATGGATTGAATATTGGCTAGTTAACAGGGAACAGTTGATGTAAATGGGTCTCTTTCTGGTTGGTAGGATGTGACAAGTTGTGTGCCACATGAATCAATGGTGGGGCTTCAACTTATTACCATTTATATAAATAACTAAATGTCTTGGATGAAGGCACTGAACATATTGTTGTTAAATTTGCTGATGCCATAAAGATTGGTTAAAAAAAGTAATTGTAAAGAAGATATAAGGAGTTACCCAGGGATATGGATTAAGTGAGTGGCAAAAATCTGGCAAGTTGAGTATAATGTAGGCAGATGTGAAATTGTCCATTTGGGCAGGAGGAATAAAATAGCTTATTGTTGAAGTGGTGAGATAATATAGAGCTTGGGGTACAGAGGAATCTGGGTGTCCTAGTGCATGAATCACAAAAGATCAGTATACAGATGCAGCAAGTAATTAGGAAAGCTAGAATGTTATCATTTATTATGAGGGGAATTGACGACAAAAGTAGGGAAGTTGTACTTCAGTTGTACAGGACATTGGTGAGACCAGACCTGGAGTATTATATAGAGTATTGGTCTCCTTATTTAAGGAAATATGTAAATGTGTAAGAAGCAGTTCAGAGAATGTTCACTAGATAAATACCAGGAATTAGAGGGTTGTCCTGTAAGGAAAGGTTGGAGAAGTTGGGTTTGTATCCACCAGAGCTTAGAAGAGGCAACTTGATCAAAACCTTTAAGATTCCGAAGGGCATTGACAGGGTGGAGTTTTCCTCTTGTTGGCGATCTGGAACTAGGAGGCATTGTTTAAAAAAAATAAGGGGTCACTCATTTAAGATAGAGATGAAGAGAATTTTTTTCTGAGGGTTGTGAACTTCTGAAACTCTCTACTTCAAAAGTGGGTGAAAGCAGAGTCTTTGAATATCTTTAAGGCAGATCTAGATAGATTCTTGATTGAAGGGTGAAAGGTTATCAGGATAGGCAAGAATGTGGGATTGACGTTACAATCAGATCAGCCATGATCTTATTGAATCGGAGCAGCTCGAAGGGCCGAATGGCTTACTTCTGCTCCTAATTCATATGTTTGTATGTGCTGACAGTTCTGTGGCAGCTGAATATAACCTAGGAAAGACAGAATAATAGCACAACATGGGAGAAAGAGAACTCTGAAGTTTTTGGATTCAGTGATTGAGATCATGGTGGGGCAATTGCAAAGGGAGAGAGATATCACATATCTAGAGGGGGCCAGGAGCCTCCAGATGTATTCTCAGAAGGCAGTGAGAGCAGATAGTTGTGGAAATGCTATACTCCTGCCAAATGCATCATTAGTCTGATGGTATTCAATTGAACCAAATTCCATCACTCATCCATCAGTCAGGACTCATACCTGTCATTCACA
Organism: Carcharhinus amblyrhynchos; assembly: GCF_965287045.1. Taxonomy (NCBI): domain Eukaryota; kingdom Metazoa; phylum Chordata; class Chondrichthyes; order Carcharhiniformes; family Carcharhinidae; genus Carcharhinus; species Carcharhinus amblyrhynchos. Next base: position 75,016,939 of record NC_137328.1, read on the forward strand.
TGCTACACCACACCCTCATACAGCATTGTTGCAAGCCTAAGACTTGCAGCTCATATTTTGTACACACTTCAGCCATGATGGTCATATTACCAAACTTACAGAAATGATTCCATTTTGCTGGACAAGATGGCATGTAACCATAGTAGGAACGAACTAGAGGGGAAAAGACACATCAAAAATCGTGACTCCCATGGAGTCAGCGATGTTGGTTATTATTGGGAGGCTCATTGCTGAGGTTATGGTCAGTGTTGCAAGCGTCAAGGATGATTGCATCCTCATACCCAATCCTCAGATTCCACCTTGTTGAAACTTCCCTTCTGATTGACAGACTGCAGATGCATAAATATACATCTCCACCCAGCAAATGATGCATGTGCAGTCAGTGGTACCATATAAAATGGGAAGACTGGCATGCTTGTTTGCTCTGCCTTTTTGCCCTGGCAAGATAGAACAAAATGTAGCTTGCTCTCAATGAATAATGTTTCTTACTGACCTCCCTCATGCAACAATGGATAGCAAACTGCAATATATTGCAAATACCTCTAGCCTTGGAGGATCCAAATACATAAAAGGTCATCACCATTGTCACTTTCACAGCTACTTGCTATGTGGTCCTTGCTCTGCCTTGAGGTTGCAGTTGCGGTTCCAGCAGGTAGTAGATTTCATTGAATGCTGCTGTACCAAAGCTCACATATTGTTCCTCACTGGTGTACATGTAGGAGAGTTGTTTTCTGAACATTGCTGGCAAATATGGCCACCAGTCCTTCTTTCCCATCTCTATCCTCTAGCAGCTTGTCCTGTTTGTTTTTTCGCTTCTGTTAATTCTTCAAGTCATGCTGTATTCCAAGGGGAATTCCTATTAGTTCAATCATGCCTGAGAGCTACTGGTTTGTGTTGAAGCCTTTAATGTCAGCAATAGCCAGAGCACCTGCCACAACACTCCCTGTAGACTCTGGCAGCCTGGAACAACTGTAGAAAATTCCAAGCACTTGAGTCAAAGCATAAACCATAAAATACAATCAGTAACAAACATTTAAACAGTTGATGATTCCTTTAATGATTGGACGTGGTCCTTCCTATATGTTTAGTGATGTGAGTTGAGAGAGTATTTGCTGACAAGTATATTTCGCTGATTGACATCATGATCTTTCTGCTCTGCATACTTCCAGATACTATTCACTGCCCCTGTGCTAAAACCCTATTGCATCTGGTATTACTCACTACAATTGTGTGTGCATGCCACAGACACCACTTTGGACACAAAACAGCACTTGTAATGCCCAAGCAATGGTCATTATTGATCTAAATTTTGAGCCATTTTGCAGAAGTAAGGTAAGAGCATTGACACCAGGGCAGCATTTTGACCAAGTGCAGCATCAAGGAACTTAAGTAAAATGGAATTTAAGAAGAATCTGGATGAAAAACCCCTTCCATCACTTGACTGTGAATGGACTGATGGGGACGTAATTAGCTGGGTTGGATTTATTCTGATTTTTGTGCATAGGAAATATCTGGGCAATTTCCACATTGCTGGGTAGATGCCAGTGTTATAGCTGTACTGGAACTTGGCTGGGTGTGCATCTAGTTCTTTGCTGTAATGTAGTCAGAGCACAAAGCCTTTGCAGTATTCAGTGCTTTCAACCATTTCTTGACATCATGTTGGCTAAAGCCTGTAATCTGTGGTGTTGGGGACTTCTGGAAGAAGTGGAGATGGATCAGCCACTTGGCCCTTATGGCTGAAGATTGTAACAAATGCTTCAGCCTATATCTTTTGCACTAATGTGCTGGATTCCCCCATCATTGAGGATGGGAAGTTTATGACCATCTCCAGTGAGTTGTTTAATTGTCCACCACCATTCACAACTAGATATGGCAGGACTGCAGAACTTGCATCTGATCCATTGGTTGTCGGATTGTGTAGCTCTGTCAATTATCTGCTACGTTCTCTATTTGTCACACTTGTAGTTTCTGAGTTGTAACTTCAAGTTGACACCTCATTTTTAGGTATGACTGGTGCAGCTCCTGCACTCTTCATTGAACCAGGGTTTATTTGATTTGATTCATTATTGTCACGTGTATTAGCATACAATGAAAAGCATTGTTTTTTGCACGCTACACAAAGTATACTGTACGTAGGGAAGGAAAGGAGAGAGTGCAGAGCGTAGTGTTGTAGTCATAGCTAGAATGTAGAGAACTATCTACTTAGTGCGAGTTAGGTCCATTCAAACATCTGATGGCAGCAAGGAAGAAGCTGTTTTTGGGTTGGTGGGTACTTGATCTCAGACTTTTGTATCTTTTTCCTGACGGAAGAAGATAGAAGAGAGTATATCAGGGGTGCGTGGGGTCCTTGATTATGCTGGCTGCTTTTCCGAGGCAGCAGGAAGTATGGACAGTGTCAGTGGATGGGAGGCTGGTTTGACTGATGGACTGGGCTTCTTTTACGACCCTTTGTACTTAGAACATTACAGCGCAGTACAGGCCCTTCGGCCCACTACGTTGCGCCGACCAGTGGAGCCAATCTAATGACCCTCTAATCTAACTTATTCCAATGTTACCCAAATGCCTATCCACTGATCATTTGAACGCCCTTAAAGTTGGCGAGTCCACAACTGCTGCAGGCAGGGCATTCCATGCCCTTACTACCCTTTGAGTAAAGAACCTACCTCTGAGATCCGTCCTATAATTACCACCCCTTAATTTAAAGCTATGTCCCCTCGTGTTAGCTGTCACCATCCGAGGAAAAAGGCTCTCACTGTCCACCCTATCTAACCCTCTGATCATGTATGCCTCAGTAAAAAGTCTGACAACACCAGGTTTTAGTCCAACCTATTTATTTGATAATATACTCACAAGCTTTCGGGGTTAGTCCCTTCGTCAGGTATTCACCTGACGAAGGGACTAACCCCAAAAGCTTGTGAGTATATTATCAAATAAATAGGTTGGACTAAAACCTGGTGTTGTCAGACTTTTTACTGTGTTTACGCCAGTCCAACGCCGGCATACCCACATCATGTATGCCTCAATCAGGTCACCTCTTAACCTTCTCTCTAATGAAAACAACCTCAAGTCCCTCAGCCTTTCCTCATAAGACCTTCCCACCATACCAGGCAACATCCTGGTAAACCTCCTCTGCACCCTTTCCGATGCCTCCACATCCTTCTTATAATGCGGCGACCAGAACTGTACGCAGTACTCCAAGTGCGGCCGCACCAGAGTTCTATACAGTTGCAACATGACCTCACGGCTCTGAAATTCAATCCCTCTACCAATAAAAGCTAATATACCGTGTGCCTTCGTAACAACCTTATCAACCTTGGTGCCACTTTCAGGGTTCTATGCACATGTACACTGAGATCTCTCTGCTTGTCGACACTACCAAGAGTCCTTCCATTAGCCCTATATTCTGTACTGCTGTTACTCTTTCCAAAGTGAATCACCTCACACTTTTCCACATTAAACTCCATTTGCCACCTCTCAGCCCAGCTCTGCAGCTTATCTATGTCCCTCTGCAAACTGTAACATCCATCCTCACTGTCTACAACTCCTCCGACTTTGGTATCGTCAGCAAATTTACTAACCCATCCTTCTACATCCTCATCTAGGTCATTTATAAAAATGACAAACAGCAGTGGCCCCAAAACAGATCCTTGAGGTACACCACTTGTAACTGAACTCCAGGTTGAATACTTCCCATCAACCACCACCCTCTGTCTTCTACCAGCTAGCCAATTCCTGACCTAAACTGCTAAATCACCCTCAATCCCACGCATCTGCATTTTCTGCAGTAGCCTACCATGGGGAACCTTATCAAACGTTTTGCTAAAATCCATATACACCACGTCAACTGCCTTACCCTTTTCCACCTCTTTGGTCACTTTTTCAAAAAAACTCTAAGGTTTGTGAAGCACGACCTACCCTTCACAAAACCGTGTTGACTATCCCTAATCAATTTATTTCTCTCTAGATGATTACAAATCCTATCCCTTATAATTCTTTCCAAAACTTTGCCCACAACAGAAGTAAGGCTCAGCGGTCTGTAATTCCCAGGATGGTCTCTACTCCCCTTCTTGAACAAGGGGACAACATTTGCTATCATCCAGTCTTCCGGCACTATACCTGTAGCCAATGACGACATGAAGATCAAAGCCAAAGGCTCTGCAATCTCCTCACTAGCCTCCCAGAGAATCCTAGGGTAAATCCCATCCGGCCCAGGGGACGTATCTATTTTCGTACTCTCAAGAATTGCTAACACCTCCTCCTTATGTACCTCAATCCCGTCTAGTCTAAAAGCCTGTATCTCAGTATTCTCCTTGACTACATTGACTTTTTCCTGCGTGAATACTGACGAAAAATATTCATTTAGTGTCTCCTATCTCTTCAGGCTCCACGCACAACTTCCCACTACTGTCTCTGACTGACCCTAATGTTGCCCTAACCAATCTTTTATTCTTGACATACCTATAGAAAGCTTTAGAGTTCTCCTTGATCCTATCTGCCAAAGTCTTCTCATGCCCTTTTCTAGCTCTCCTTAACGCTCTCGTTAGCTCCTTCCTGGTTAATTTGTAACTCTCCAGTGCCCTAACTGAGCCTTCGTGTCTCATTATTACATAAGCCTCCTTCTTCCTCTTCACCAGAGATTCAACTTCTTTAGTACACTACGGTGCCCTCGCCCGACACTTCCTCCCTGCCTGACAGGTACACATTTATCAAGGACTCGCAGTGGCTGCTCCTTGAATAAGCTCCACATTTCAGTTGTTCCCAGCCCCTGCAGTTTCCTACTCCAACCTATGTATTCTTGCGGTCTTGAACAGAGCAGGAGCCATACCACGCTGTGATACAACCAGAAAGAATAATTTCTATGGTGCATCTGTAAAAGTTGGTAACTGAGACTTGTAACGGGCATGCCAAATTTCCTTAGTCTCCTGAGAAAGTAAGGGTGGGCTTTCTTAACTATAGCGTCGGCATGGAGGGACCAGGACAGGTTCTTGGTCATCTGGACACCTTAAAAACTTGAAGGTCTTGACCATTTCTATTTCGTCCCTATTGATGTGGACTGGTTGGTGGTAACGAGGAATGGGCCGGATTTGACTGGAGTTACAAATTTTGGTCGAGTATAATTCTGCTGCTGCTGATGACCGACAGTTCCCAATCTTGAATTGTTAGATCTCTTCAAAGTCTATCCTGTTTAGTTTGATGGTAATGCCATACAATATGATGGAGGATATCCTCAATGTAAAGGTTACTGATTCATCAGCTGAGAAAGGGCTGTAGGGGATAATCATCAAGTTTCCTTGCCCATATTTGACCTGATGCCATGTAACTTTATGGGATACACAGTTGATTTTGAGGATCTACAGGGCAACTTCCTCCCCATTGTATTATCACTATGCCGGCATCTCTGCTGGGTGTTTTGCTGGGCTCACAGGGCTGAGTTTGCCGTCGTCAATTCCAGTAACTAGGTCATTTCTTACAGACTTTCTGGTGGTTTTTATTTTACAACTAAGATAAAAATCAAAAAATATTTCATGAAGTGGAGGCTGGCTTGGAGCAAGGAAGGTTGACTCTGAGGTAGAAACAAGAGAAAGGGAAGCAACAAATAAAATTATGATGTAAAAATAGAGAGAGAACTTCCATAGAATTTATAATGTCAAAGTCACGCAGGGTGTTGGGGATGTCAAGTTTATAAAGATTAATTACAACATATTTTGTTTGTTTTTCCTTACTCATTAGCTATTTCATTCCTTCATGGTTAATTTTCACATATATAACAAAATAATTGTCTGCCTTTGACACATTTGACCACAAACACTCCTTAAAATCTATCTGTTTGACCAAGATTTGGTCATCCATCTTAATTTCTCCCTATACCTCAAATGTTGTTGATAGTAGTTGTGCAGTGCCTTGGGATGGCATACTATGTTAAAAGTGCTATATAAATATGTATTGTTGTATTTTTTATAGGAAAATACCATGTTAAAAATTGTATTAAATGTCCACTATTTTATACAGCAGGGTTGTTGTTTGATGCATTACACCACAGCAGGACAGTTGTGGAATGTCATTGCCCCAAGAGAGTTCATTGACTTCTCGTACACCACTGATTACCAGAATGGACTGCTGTCTTGTGGTGAGTACATGTACCTAAGTTTATAACCATTTCTTCAATTCTGTAGAGAAACATACAGCTTCTGCCACCTTGATGCTGTGACTTGACTGTCAATTTGAATTGTGGAAATGTGTGGGCAAAAAGAAACGATAAAGTAATTCACTGTTCTGGAGCTTTAAGATGTTGATGGAATACAGTTGCAGTTTTTATTGTATTAAGCTGCTGGAGGTTTTAACTTAGTCAAATAGCATCAAGGCTATTGTTTCACCTATAGCAAATCGATGACCTGTAAACTGCTTGTGTTCATTCTTTCCAGTTTTGGGTGGTGCGGTTGTACAGTGGTTAGCACTACTGCCTCACAGCACCAGGACCTGAGTTCGGTTCCCAGCTTGAGTCACTGCCTTTGTGGAGTTTGCATGTTCTCCCTGTGTCTGTGCGGGTTTCCTCAGTGCTTCAGTTTCCTCCCACAGTCCGAATGACGTGCTGGTTAGATGCATTGGCCTTGCTAAATTCTCCCTCAGTGCACTGGAAAAGGCACCAGAGTGTGGTAACTAGGGAATTTTTACAGTAACTTCATTGTAGTGTTAATCTAAGCCTCCTTGTGACTAATAAATAAACTTAAGTAAAATTACAAATATGTAAGTTTATTTTATTAGTGTCACAAGTAGACTTAACAAGCTGGAAATCAAACCTAGGTCCATGACATTCTGAGGCAGCAGTGCTAATCACTGTGTCACCATGCTGTCCTAGCTGATTTGCCTGTTTTCTGCAGATAGATGAAAAAGAGAAAATGTTCTCTTTGATACCTTGAAAGCTGTATACTGCAAGTGTCAAATGGCAGAAATAATTTCCAAAATAAAAGTTAGTTATACAAACTGTGCATATCTGAGAGCATTGGAAGGAACTGGATTCCTGCTGTGTCCTTCCATAAGAACATAAGAACCTAAGAAATAGGAGCAGGAGTAGGCCATCTAGCCCTTGAGTTTGCCCCGCCATTCAATAAGATCATGGCTGATCTAATAGTGGTTCAGTTCCACTTACCTGCCTGCTTCCCATAACCCCTAATTCCCCTACTGGTTAGAAATCTATCTACCTGTGACTTAAACACGGTTAACGAGGTAGCCTCCACTGCTTCAATGGGCAGAGAATTCCAAAGATTCACTACCCTCTGGGGAGAAGAAGTACCTTCTCAACTCTGTTCTAAATTGACTCTCCCTTACTTTGAGGCTGTGCCCTCTAGTTTTTGTTTCCTTTCTAAGTGGAAATAATCTCTGCTTCTACCCTGTCTAGCCCCTTCATTATCATGTAAGTTCTCCCCTTAGCCTTCTAAACTCCGAGTACAGACCCAATCTACTCAATCTCTCCTAATAAGCTAACCCCCTCATCTCCAGAATCAACCTGGTGAACCTTCTCTGTACTCCCTCCAAAGCTGATATATCCTTTCGCAAATAAGGGCACCAAAATTATAATGTGGGTATGCCGGCGTTGGACTGGCGTAAACACAGTAAAAAGTCTGACAACACCAGGTTTTAGTCCAACCTATTTATTTGATAATATACTCACAAGCTTTCGAGGGACACCCCCTTCGTCAGGTGAATGGAGAGTTCTGGCCTCAGACAGAGCATATAAAGCACAGACAGTTTAGAGATTACTGATTAGAATGCGAATCTTTACACCTAACCTGCTGTTCAAGACCTGAAGTGGCTGATAATGTGAGTGGAAGGAGCACTGATCACAGTTTAAAGAGATGTGTATTGTCTCCAGACAGTACAGTAAGTGAGGTTTTGCAAACCCAGGCAAGTCACGGGGGTTACAGATAGTGCGACATGAACCCAAGATCCCTGTTGAGACCGTCCTCATGTGTGCGGAACTTGGCTATCAGTCTCTGTTCAGCGACTCTGCGCTGTCGTGTGTCATGAAGGCCGCCTTGGAGAATGCTTACCCGAAGGTCAGAGGCTGAATGCCCGTGACCACTGAAGTGTTCGCCAACAGAAAGGGAACAGTCTTGCCTGGTGACTGTCGAGCGATGTTCATTCATCCGTTGTCGTAGCGTCTGCATGGTCTCCCCAATGTACCATGCTTCGGGACATCCTTTCTTGCAACGTATCAGGTAGACAATGTTGGCCGAGTTGCAAGAGTGACCACAATACCACACAACCCTGCCACAGCAACCTCTTCAAGACATGCCGGATCATCGACATGGATACCATCATCACACGTGAGAATACCGTCCACCAGGTACATGGTAAATACTCTTGCAACTCGGCCAACATTGTCTACCTGATACGTTGCAAGAAAGGATGTCCCGAAGCATGGTACATTGGGGAGACCATGCAGACGCTACGACAACGGATGAATGAACATCGCTCGACAGTCACCAGGCAAGACTGTTCCCTTCCTGTTGGTGAACACTTCAGTGGTCACGGGCATTCAGCCTCTGACCTTCAGGTAAGCATTCTCCAAGGCGGCCTTCATGACACACGACAGCGCAGAGTCGCTGAACAGAGACTGATAGCCAAGTTCCGCACACATGAGGACGGTCTCAACAGGGATCTTGGGTTCATGTCGCACTATCTGTAACCCCCGTGACTTGCCTGGGTTTGCAAAACCTCACTTACTGTACTGTCTGGAGACAATACACATCTCTTTAAACTGTGATCAGTGCTCCTTCCACTCACATTATCAGCCACTTCAGGTCTTGAACAGCAGGTTAGGTGTAAAGATTCGCATTCTAATCAGTAATCTCTAAACTGTCTGTGCTTTATATGCTCTGTCTGAGGCCAGAACTCTCCATTCACCTGACGAAGGGGGTGTCCCTCGAAAGCTTGTGAGTATATTATCAAATAAATAGGTTGGACTAAAACCTGGTGTTGTCAGACTTTTTACCAAAATTATACACAGTAGTCTAGTTGCGGCCTCACCAGTACCTTGTACAATTGCAGCAAGACCTCCCTGCTTTTATACTCCATCCCTCTCGCGATAAAGGCCAACATTCCATTTGCCTTCTTGATCTCCTGCTGCACCTGCAAACTGAATTTTTGCAATTCATGCACAAGGACCCCCAGGTCCCTCTGCACAGTAGCATGTTGTAATTTTTTACCATTTAAATAATAGTCCATTTTACTATTATTCCTTCCAAAGTGGATAACCTCACACTTGCCAACGTTATACTCCATCTGCCAGATCCTCGCCCACTCACTTAGCCTATCCAAATGTCTCAGCAGACTTTCCACACCCTCCATGCAATTTGCTTTCCCACTCACCTTTGTGTCATCCGCAAACTTTGTTACCCTACACTCAGCCCCCTCCTCCAGATCATCTATGTATATGGTAAACAGTCGAGGCCCCAGCACCGATCCCTGCAGCATGCCACTAGTCACCAACTGCCAACCAGAAAAGCACCTATTTATTCCAACTCTCTGCTTCCTGTTTGATAGCCAATCCTCAATCCACACTAACACTTTACCCCCAACTTCACGTACCCTAACCTTCTGCAGCAACCTTTTATGAGGCACCTTATCGAACACCTTCTGGAAATCTAAAAACACCAAATCCACCGGTTCCCCTCTGTCAGCCGCACTTGTTACATCTTTATAAAAATCCAGTAAATTCGTCAAACATGACTTTCCCTTCATGAATCCATGCTGCGTCTGCTTGATTGAACCATTCTTTTCCAGGTGTCCTGCTATTTCTTCCTTAATGAGCAAAGGCTGCATATTTGTAAAATATGCTGTTTAGTTACAACCCAACCCCATTTAATGGACATACCTCATGCGATGGACAGAAATTTGTGTTTTATTCAGTTTTCTTCCTGAAAAAAAGATGATTTAAAAACAAGTTCACCATTGTTTCTCCATGCTTTTTTGGGTAATTTTGACTTTTTCACTGCATGAAATATAGTTTGGGAGAAGGATTTAGCTATTTTGGAAAGGAATGCTTTGAAATGTTCAATTGTATTAAAGGACAATTTTTTTGTGAACCCAATGCAGGAGTCAGTGTTGAATATGGGATGGAACAATCTAATTTTGTTCGTGGATTTAATCACCCGTGTGGATGGTTTTGCATTCCTTTGAAGAGTGAGCCAGACCACAGCCTCTTGACCGGCTTTATTCAAACTGATTTACGAGGAATGCTGCCACAGACTGTAGTAGGCACTGCAATGGCAAATTCATTAGTTAACTTCTACAACGAACTCCGAAATGCTTTGAAAAATTAGATCTAAACTAAAACAATAACCACAATAAGACTTTTAAAGAATTTCTTTTTCTTGTAGTTCCTTCTCTCCTACTGTGCCACAGCTCGGGTAGGTAAAAAGTGCAATATTCTTTGGCTTTGGCCATACTTAAGGTGTTTCAACATTTAATGTTCTGTTTTTGTATATAAAAGCAATATTACAATTTCAATATATTAGCAACTTTGCAGCTATTGGATTTAAATTCTGCTGGTGGCACACTATTTTAATTGCATAATCTGAAATTCAAAGAATTAAATGTTGTCGTTCAACAAGATGATCCATTTAGACTACAGGCTGAAAGTTCAAAGGCCACAAAATTCACATGTATAGCATCTGTAATTTTGACACTGTGGGTGATATTTTGCTGCCAAAGTGACATTTGTAGTGTAATTGTGCACTTCTGATGCTGGCTGTACAGGGCATAATTTTGAGGGTATTAATTTATGCATATAGGAACTGTCCACAGGAGTTGTCCAAAATTGGAAGATCATGATCAGATGTGATGCTGGTTTTCTGCCGGCAGTGTTATTTTGAGCCCAACACTCCAGCTAATACCCTACCTTAACCCACATAGTGAAACATATGTTCAACAGTATGGAGAAGTTCCCACTAGCATTACTGTAAGAAATCAACTGCTTTCAGGTTAGGTTGTCCAGGCTTCAAGAATTCTACACAAGCTGCTTTTTCCCAGACGTGGATATATTGTCCTTAGTGTTGAAGGGAGAATGAGCAGAGGCAATAGAAAGAAAGCAGACAGGTTCTTTAGCAGAAGACCACACTTGCCCAGAATGTTCAGGGATGAATTCCCCTACCTGGACCTCAACGAGGAACAGGGTACCCAACATCGTTATTTCACTAAGGATGTCTCATTGAAATCTGTCACTGCTGCACCAACAACTACAACCTCAAAACAAGGTGATGACAACACTGCCAATGGCTGGGAAAGAGGGATCATCCCCCATGATATTTATGCCCCTGGCTCTTTCTGGAACTTTTAACACCTTCCACTATTGACAGAGGAAACCCACTAAGATTCTGCAGTGAACTCTGGAATGCTTTGAAAATTTGGGTTTAAACTAAAACAATAACTATAGAAATTCTTTTAAAGAATATTTTTTCTATTAATTCCTTGATACAAATTCCTTCCTACTGTGTTACAGAGCTAAAGTAGATATTAAGTACGCTGTTCTTGGAAGTAGTCAACATCTCACTTGCCAGAGCAAAACGGCTGGAGAGAGCTGGCAGCTTTGAGGGATGCAGGCTTCCCCGTGGTTCAATTTGCTATCGACTGTACACATTCTACTTTACTGTACTTTGTTACTATACAAGATAAGATTACATGGTGTAAGGGGGCATATTAGCACGGATAAAGGATTGATTAGATAACAGCAAGCAGAGAGTAGGGATAAATGAGCCCTTAGTAAACTGAAACTGTGGAGTGCCGTAGGATCGCTGCTGGGGCCTCAACTATTTACAATCTTATCCATGATTTAAATGAAGGAAATGAATGTACCATAGCTAAATTTGCCAATGACACAAGATAGGAAGGAAAATTGTCAGTAAATCTGAACCACAAACAGAAATTGTTAATTCCATTCCCAGAACTGTCAATTCTCATGTGAATTTTGTCACTTTTGTTGTCACTATTTTAAAGTGCAGTTTGGGGAATATGCCAGTAGGTACCAAAACCATGGCATTTATATAGTAGTTTGATTAGTTCCTGCAGCATAACCAATTGGCCAATCCCATTACACTAAATTTCTCACTGAGTAACAACTTTATTTTTACCGGCTAAACATTGGTTAACCAACCAGAATTATTGCATTAAAAGTAGTAAAGAGGGGGTTAAAGCGTATGTGGTATTTATTATATAACCAGCTTTCTAAAAAGCTCTCTGTGGAATTTATCCCATTTGAGAATGTGTACAGCCTCATTACCGAAAGGTAAAAACCACATTGGTGTTTGCTGCAGTGAGATATTATAAATGATGCATTTGCCTCAGGTACGTACCATCATCATAGTCCCATCTACAAAATACCCAACAACTCACCTTTATCCCTCTGTCCTTGCAAACTGTTACCACATCCTTGCCTCTTAATTCTATTCACATCTTTATAACAACTCCGTTTTGAATCTATATAAATTTTGTGGAATTGGTATTCCTAATGTTTGGTATTCTACTGTATGGTAAAAAGTTGCCAAGTGATAAATACAGTATCAAACTTGTGATGGAACACAAACTCACCTTCTTTAGTTCAGAGGTTGCGAACTCCGATTTCCAATGATCTTTGGATCTTTTGTACATGTGTTGGTTGAGATCTAGCTGCACTTGTGCAGTGATATCTTCTTAAGTTCTTTAGGCTAACGACTGGCCCCACACAGAAAAAAATAGTGAAAAATGCAGGTCAGATGACATGATGCAGAGTACTATTAACTAGCAGGGTCTCAGGAAGCAGGACAAGGGAGGATGACAGGTAGAGATCCCAACCTAGGGAGAGGTTCCAAAAAAAGTCCCGGGCAAGAAATAAAAGATAGAGGGTAGAACTAGGTCATGTTAAATCTAAGCGTTTTTTTTGAAAGGAGCAGAGACGTGGGATGGAATTTTATTGTTTCGCCCTGCCCATTGATGGGCAGAGCGAGCCGGTAAAATCATGTGAGAGTCGCAAAATTAGGATCATGCCCAATTTCTCGGCTCTCGTGATTTTATGGGAGCCGGATTTCCGGTGAGGTCAGCCTTGTGCCGGAAATGGGCCAGAGGCTGACTAAATTATTTAAATACATTTTAATACCACTTTACATGTGATTAATGTGCCTGCCGCTGGATCGTCCAGGCTCTCTTGCCTTTATGGCCTCATTGGGAGAGGATCTCTCCGGGAGGAAAACACCTGCTTCCCATGAATGGAGAACAGTCAGCAGAACTGGAGCCCATTGAGGCTCGGAAGGGCCGAGGGCAAGGGGGCTGCTCCTTGGACTGTGCCAGCCTGGCACCTCAGTAATGCCCACAGAGCATCTTGGAATTGCCCACTTGTCACTGCCAGGGATGGGGTGTATGGGGTGGCCTGAAGGGGCAGCCAGATTGGGGAGGGAGGGGGTGGGGGGCTGCTGCCACTCTGCAGCTCTGATCGATATGAGGAGAGGGGGACTGCTGCCACTCTGCAGGTGATTGGTGTGGGGAGTGGTGAGAGGGGTTGCGGCAGGGACTACGCTTTTGGGCAGTGTGGGGCTTACAATTGGCTCTGGGTCCCCACGATCATGGGAGAGCGGGGCTGTGTTCAGGCTACCTTCAACATCAGAGGCCTGACAGCTTCTTGCTTTGTCTGTCAGACTTCTGCTCCCTCTGCCATTGCTATCGTGCATGTGCAGACACAGGTATGCACAACAGCTCCTCTGCAGGCTGTTTGGTGAATTAAGCCTTGACCACTGCCTGTAGCAGCTAGAAACATTCCAGCTAACTTTTTCATGCACTATGTGCACAAGATTGAGCATGAAAACTTGCTTATGGAATAGATCTGCAACTTTCCCATTTTCACGCTAGCTGGACAATTAGAATCATTCTCATAAAATTCCACCCCGTGGCTCCAAATTAAAGAAAGCTGCAGAAAGCAGATTTTGAGCAAAGTGGACCCTTAAGTTCCAAGGCAGAAGCCGAAGGTTGGTTTCTCCATGCTGCAAGCAAAGGTACCTCTTTGGAGTAGTGGTATCATGCTTGGCTGGCTAAAAATCTGAGATTGTGCTAGGAAGACGAAGCCCGGGTATACTCAGAGATCCAGGGGAAAGGATTCTCAGACAGCAACTTGAAACCCTGCAAGGTGGGTTATTGTTGAAGTTAAGTTAAAATGACACTTGGAGAGGATTTCAAGGTATGATCTTCAAAGGTGGAGATTGACTCTCTCAAGTAAGAAAAAATTTAGTGAAACTGTTTGACTCACAATGAGACAAACTTTTCGGTGGGTTTCTGAGAAAGCCATGGAATCGGGTTTGGTTGCATCTATCATTTATTCTGTAGTGTGGTGTTCAACCACAGTTCGCCTGTTAATTCATGTGTCCTTCATATTTTGTTAACGTATAAGAAGGAGATTGTAAATTATTTTACCTTTCTGAACTTGTATAGTAAAATTTACTTTTATTTGTTCCAAACCCATGGAATCTTTGGTTTTATTCACTCAGTAAACGTCTTGAATCTCAACCTTATTTACTTTAAGCAAAACATTATTGGTCCCTGGCTGGATCTTTCCCCCATGACCTGGGAGTCTGACTAAGGATCTTAAACTTAGTGTTAGAAAAAAAATTATGACCCTGAATGAAGTTGCTAAAATATCCAACAATTTCACACACATTTATGAAGTAGAATACTTTGACATGCTTACAGTGACACATTAACATCCTAGAAGTACTTTGCTGTGAAATCATAAAAATAGCAGCAAAATACATTTTCTACCACTTTTGTGGCAGACCTTAGACAATGATGTAACTCACCATTGTAATCAATGGTATTGTGATGCATTGCATATGAATTTTCTGTTTTAAGTATAAAAGTTCTAGTCCAATGGTATAAATATGCTCCAAAGAATATGTTTTTTCAACTTCCACTCCATTATTGAAGAGACCTTTTGCAATGCTGAATCCTATTAGCAATGCTGGGATTGAAAAGCTTGGAACCCTTGGTATAAAGATCACTGGTGTACGGTGATGCATTTTGGTGGGAAGAGCATGGAAAGACAATATAAAATCAAGGGGGTATCCTGGGCTTTATTAAGAAGGCATAGAGTAAGGAGATTATGCTGAACTTGTAAAGACAGTACTAGACAGCAGCTGGAATAATGTGTACAGTTCTGGGTGCACACCATAGGATGCGAACGTATTAGAAAGGTGCAGAATATGTTTACAAAAATGGTTCCAGGGATGAGAAACTTCAGTTATGGGGATAGATTGGAGAGTTTAGGACTGTTCTTCTTAGAGAGGAGAAAGCTAAGATGAGATTTGATAAAGATGCTCAAAAGCATGAGGGGACTGGACAGACTAGACAGGGAAAAACTTGCTGCTTATAAAAGGATTAAAAACGAGCGGGCACAGATTTAAAGTGATTTGCAAAAGAAATGTGATGTGAGAAAAAGTTTTTTTTTCACATGAATGATTTGGATCTGGAAAGCACTGCCTGGATGTGTGGTGGAGGCAGGTTCAATCGAGGCATTCAAGAGTGCATTGGATGATTGCTTTAATAAAAATGATGTGCGGGGGTAAGGGGAAAAGATGCTTGTTTGGAGTGGTGCAGATACAGTAGACCAAATGGCCTCTACCTGTGATTCATTATCCTGTCAAGAATCCATCTGGAGTGTGTTGTATGGTTGTATATAAGAGTGAATTATGGACAAATCTGGCCTGCTGAACCATCATATTACCATTTACAATGCTTCTTGTTTAAAAAAAAATGCACAAGCCATTGACCAAACTTATTTGAGCTTTTTTGTTAAATCAAAGACGCCAGATGAAGTTATGAACCGTAAGTTGTTTATTAATTTCATGGTCAATGTTTACAGCACTTCAATAATACATTGAACATCAGCTATTTAGTAATCAGGGTTTAAATGGTAGACCGAATGAATGATGGTGGTTAAAGGCAGATCAGTTATGTTTTGATCAATCAATATTAATAGGCTTGCTAATAATAAATTTACAGCAAAGAGCGATGTCTAAGATCGATATTATTAGTGACATTATTTTATGATTAGACTATTTAAAGAGTTATTGATGCCCTGTTTTGTAGGTAAAGTCCAGGATTGGTGCTAGAATGACCTGCTAGCACTCCTGGAGTGCAATGGACTGCCAGCCTGTTACTATGTGGCTTGTTTAGCATTTCAACAGAAGAAACGTTGTGCAGCCTTGTACATGCTGGAAGATTTTGAATCCATAGTTGTTCGTCCATTGTCGTCGATGAGGACCTCAATTAGTCATTTTGAGGCTGGATGTGGTGTGTCCGAAGATGACTGATCAGGCCAATTCGGGCACGGAATGTCCTGGCATGTATTGGACAGACTTATGTAAGCGCTGTAATTGTCGTACTGGTGGCTCTGGACTTGCGCAGCTTGAGCTTAATTTGTGCTTCGGCAATGCATCTTTCTTTGTAAGCTTGACAGCCCTTGTTGATGAGGCGGTGCTAGGTAGGGCGATTTTGTGCCAGCATTTCCCAGGTGGTTGTGTCTATGTCAAGCAACTTCAGGGAGGCCTTGAGTGTGTCTTTGTAATGTTTCTTCTGCCTTCCTTGCGAGCATCTTCCAGCAGAGAGTTCCCCAAAAAGGAGCTGCTTGGGTATATGCACATCCAGCATACAGATGACGTGACCTGCCCACCGGGTCTGTGCTCTCATCAGCAGTGTGTAGACTGATGGTAGTCTTGCTCTAGAGAGACCTTCAGTATCTAGTACTTTGTCTCGCCATCTGATGCGTAATATTCTGCGAAGACAAGTCATGTGGAAATGATTGAGCTGTCTTGCATGCCTTCAATACACACTCCATGTTTCACAGACATACAGGATAGTGAGTATTGCTGCGCTGTAGACCTTCAGTTTTGTTGCTGGGCTGACTCCTCAACATTCCCATACAGTGGAGCGCAGTCTACCGAAAGCAGAACTTGCCTTTGCTATTCTGCAGTTAACTTCTGTATCAACAGTCACTGCTTGGGAGAGGGTGCTGCCAAGATAAGTGAACTGGTCCACTGCCTGAGTCCCTGCCGTTTGATTGTGATTATGGTTCTGTGTACTGTGGATGAGGAGCAGGCTGGTGCATGACTTCAGTCTTTTTAATGTTGATGGTGAGTTTTTGAATCCATAGTATATTGATGTTAGAAAGCCAATGGCTGATGTGATGCCTAGATTCCCAACCAGGAGGACATTCTAACCACAAATCTATGTATTGCTCACCAAAGATCAGGTATTGAACTGAAAGATGGGCTCTGATTGACTCTGTTAATCAAAAGGCCATTCTGCAAGTTATGGTTGAATGCCTCTTGAGCTGCAACATGACCAGGAACAGATTGGAAGACAAAGAGAGCTCTGCAAGGAGGCAGGGAAGAGATGAGGATATCTGGGTCCCATGCAAGTTGATGCGCTGTGTGAGAGCAAATTGTGAGGATTCCATTTCCATTTCAACACCTCCCCAACTTGGACCAGCATTAACCAGCAAAATCTCGTGGAATCTTATGTTTAAAACTTATGGAATTCTGTGGCTTTATTCTATCAGCAAGTGTTCTGAGTCTCAAGCTTAGTCTACTTAAAATGTTATTGGTCCTAGCTGGATCTTAGCAACAACTTGGGAATCTAAGTCAATGATCATGACAATGTTCAGTAAGATAGTCAGCACTTGTTAATTTTATTGCTTGTATGTCTGCACAAAAATCCTTCTAAACTCCATCGAGTACAGACCCAGAATCCTCAACCCGTTCCTCATCCGACAAGCTCTTCATTCCAGGGGTCATTCTTGTGAACCTCCTCTGGATCCTTTCCAAGGCTGGCACGGTAGCACAGTGGGTTAGCACTGCTGCTTCACAGCTCCAGGGTCCTGGGTTCGATTCCCGGCTCGGGTCACTGTCTGTGCGGAGTTTGCACATTCTTCTTGTGTCTGCGTGGGTTTCCCCCCGGGTGCTCCGGTTTCCTCCCACAGTCCAAAGATGTGTGGGTTAGGTTGATTGGCCGTGCTAAGAAATTGCCCCTTGGTGTCCAGGGATGTGTAGGTTAGAGGGATTAGTGGGTATAATATGTAGGGATATGGGGGTAGGGCCTGGGTGGGATTGTGTTCGGTGCAGACTCAATGGGCCGAATGGCCTCTTTCTGCACTGTAGGCTTCTATGAAGACTTCCTTAGATACGGGGCCCAGGGCTGCTCACAGTATTCCGACTGGGGTCTGACCGGAGCCTTATACAGCCTCAGAAGTCCATTCCTGCTCTTGTATTCTAGCCCTCTCAACATGAATGCTAACATTGCATTTACCTTCCTAACTGCCAACTGAACTGCCGACTGTGTGCAGTTTTGGGCGCCGCACCTGCGCAAAGATATTTTGGCCTTGGAGGGAGTGCAGAGGAGGTTTACTAGGCTGATACCGGAGTTGAGGGGGTTGAGCTATGAGGAGAGGCTGAATAAACTAGGCTTGTACTCGTTGGAGTTTAGAAGAATGAGGGGAGATCTCATTGAGACGTATAAGATGATGAATGGGATGGATAGGATAGAGGTGGAGAGACTCTTCCCACTCAAAAAAGACAGTAGGACTAGGGGGCATAGCCTCAAGATAAAGGGGGGGTGGTTTAGAACGGAGTTGAGGAGGAACTTCTTCACTCAAAGGGTGGTGAATCTCTGGAATTCTCTGCCCGTTGAAGTGGTGGAGGCTGCCTCGCTAAATATTTTTAAGACGCGGGTTGATGGGTTTTTGATAAGAGAGGGGATTAAGGGTTATGGGGAGAGGGCGGGAATGTGGAACTGAGCCACGACAGATCAGCCATGATCTTATTGAATGGCGGGGCAGGCTCGAAGGGCTAGATGGCCTACTCCTGCTCCTATTTCTTATGTTCTTATGTTCTTATAATTTGATTTTCCAATTAACTGCAACTATGTTCAGAGAATTTTTGCTGCTTCACCATTCGAGTTTGAAAATACTTAAACATGGTGACATTCTTCCCAGTTTACAACTAGATGGCACTCTGAATTAGGCTGTTACCATATGCAAGTTTCAGATGATTGCAGAGGTTGCTGGCAAAATATTCGTATGACATTTTAAAATGTGTATTTGCTATATAAGGGGAAGAAATGCACTTTTGATTGAAGGTGTTGTTGACAGTTTTATGACTCAATGACCTGCTCACTGATGCCCAATTTGGGTTTTGGTATATGCATCTCTGCTCCTGATTCTCCGCAGCATTTTTCCAGGCATGGTCAGAAATGCTGAACTGAAAAGGAGAGATGAAAGTGACTGTGCTTGACATCAGTACAGCACTTGATCGAGTGTGGCAAAATTGTTGATGGCAATCAGGGAGATCAATCATTTCAGTGCCAGGACTGCAGGAGTTCCTCAGAGTACTGTAAATGACCTTCCTTCAATCATAAGGTCAAGAATGGGGGGATGGGTACTGATAATTGCATAACGTTCAACACTATTCCCGACTCCTCAGATGCTGAAACAGTCAGTATTCATATGCAGCTAGACCTGGACAGTGTTCAGGGTTAGGCATATAAATGGCAATGATATTCACTCCATACACATGCTAACTTTATGATTCATATCCCAGAACACCCTGATCCCTGTGTCCTGTATTCTGAAGTCTTGCTCTATCTCAATATTATTTGGCTTTTCTATTCTTCCCACCAAAGTGAACAACATTACATTTGCCTATTCTGCTAATTTTCTGCCTATTGACTTAACCAATCTACATCACTTTCCAGCAGCTGCAATAATTTGCTTTTATGTAATCTGAAACCAAAAGAGAAAATGCTAGAAAATCTCAGCAGTCTGACAGCATTTGCAAGGAGAGAAAAGAGCTGACGTTTCAAGTTCAGACAACCCTCCTGACAAACTGTCATCTGGATTCGAAACGTCAGCTCTTTTCTCTCCTTGCAAATGCTGGCAGACCTGCTGAGATTTTCCAGCATTTTCTCTTTTGGTTTTATATCCCTTTTACAGATGCTGTGTCCTCTTCAACTTGCTTTCCTACCTATCTTTGGCATCATTAGCAAGTTTAGCTACAATACATTCGGTCTCTTCATCCAAGTCATTAATATGGATTCTGATTCCTGTGGCCCGTTGCCAACCTGAAAATTATGTATTTATCTCTCTCCTGTTTGTTAACCAATCCTTCTATCTATGTTACATCCCATCACAGTGGGTTTTTTCAGCAGTAAATGCCTTTTGCAAATCCAAATACTCTACAGGTTCTACTTTATCCATCCTGCTTGTTACACCCTCAAAGAATTGCTCAAACACAATTTTTCCTTTCATGAAACCATGTTGACCTGCATTTTGATTTTCTAAACATCCTACTATTACTTCCATAATAATGGATTCCAGCTTTTTTCCCAATGACAGATGTTAAGCTAACTAGCCAATATATGAACCAGCTTTGTAGTCACTTCTTTTAAGTGAGTAGGATGTAAGCCAGCAGGTCCAAGGGATGTGTCAGCCTTTAGACCCATTGGTTTTCAGAGTAAATTTTCAAGTGATAGTGATTGTTTGAAGTTACTCCCTCCCTGTTGCCCCTTTGGTTTTTTAAATATTCTTGGATTCTCTTATGTCTCCTATCATGAAGACAGATACAGTATACTTGTTTAAAGTCTGAGCCATTTCATTTCCCATTAACTTGTCATCCTCCAAGGGACTAATGTTTACTTTAGCCACTCTATACCTCTACTTTTAGAAGTTACACGGTTTTATTCCTCTCACTTTTTTAAAAGTAATCCTTCACTGGTTTCTAAAATTTCCCCAATCCACCAACCAACCAGTGACCTTCACATAATTGTACACCTTTTCTTTCAATTTAGTACTATCCTTCAGTACTATTGACTATGGAATGTATTTATTGAATGTTATTTGAATACCTCTTTAAATGTCTACAGCTGCTTCTCTACCACGGTTAGAAGCAAATAGATTTGATTTTAGATTTGCTCCCAAGTTGGGTAGAGTTGGATATGTTACTCTGGACAGAGACTGGAAGTGGCACATTGAGTGCGGAGTGCCGAGGTAGGCTTGCCTCAGTTCTTTGGAACTTTGTTCGTCATTTTCTTAAACTTGAAGTCATCTAATCCTCACACTGCCACCCACTCTCCATGCTAATTTATGCCAACTCATTGTCAACCTATGTGCATTACCCATTCTCAAGGCCGTTTATAGGCCTTATGTCAACTTAGTGCCAACTCATACCCCCAATCCACAATTCTCTGCCTTTACATCCTCCATGCCAACTCATCCAATGTCCACCATGTTCAGAGCCAGGCTAAAATGAATAAAGTTCCAGATTCCTATACAGACTTCATATATAAAATCTCCCATTAATGAAAGCCCTACGTAATACATACCCCTCAAATACTTAATTCCTTATAAAACAACTTTTTATTCATTACCCCATGTCAAACACAGCTAATTCTTTAATAACTATTTGAGCTATCAATCAAAATGTCAACTTACAATCCTCCCTGTGACTTTAGGTTGTGAAAAGCAGCCAAATGTTAATAATGCTATAATGATATCACTTAGCATTAACAAACAGTTACTGAAGCTGTCAGAAATTCTGTGCTTCAAAAGCATGAAGATTTGTAACTCTTAGATAAGCCCTTCATGACAGCAGTAAATCCTGCTGAAATTGAGTTTTGCATGGGTAGAAATCGTCCCTCCCCACCCCCACCACAGTGAAAAAGGAATGTCAGAAATAAGGGTGGGATTTCTGGATCCAGGTTGAATTTGGATAGGGCATGGAGTCACCAAGACTCTGGGAAAATCCAGGCCTTTGGATTTCTTCAGCACATTCCTGAATTCAGTGTTTTGTGGATGCTGTACTCTTGAGCTAGCCTCCATGCTACTCAACTTAATTTGGGCAACAAATGAGCAAGCAATGCACGTGTTATTTACTAAGAGTCAACATTATATCAAACTGAATAGCCACCGTCTGTGATGTAATGACTCTGTAATGTAATGACTCTGTAATAAGACATATGGAAAGATACAGGATTGGTTCGACGATAACCTTACTTAAAGGGCCAGGTATCTGGGTGTGGATGAAATTGAATTATTGGAATTTTTCCAGTTGCAATCTCTGAAAATACCTGAATATTTCTGGAGGTGTTGTGATCAATTCCTATAACTCCATACAGTGCAACCTCATCATGATGATGAGGAGGTTAACAGATGGCCTGTACACACACAGCCTGCAAAAGGTATTGGGGTAGCAGTGACTGTGCGTCTGGATCTACAACACCACAGGGAAATAGAGCACATGTATTGGTGAGGGCAAGTTCTAAGATTTCCCCTTAGCTAAGTTATAGCAGTATTCCTCTGTGCTCCTTGACACTGTCAGGAGGCTGACAGACTAGCCAATGCACTGAGCATTTGGTGTGCATTCCAATTCAGCATTCTCCTGCATGCCATCATAACAAGGTCTTCATCTGTGTCCTATGCAACAACCCATGGGTGAGCTGGCAAACAATCCATCTATTACCCTTGGCCTTTTTAGCAGCACATTCATACCAAGAGACTCAGCAGGATATAATCCCAATTCTATACTAACCTCCAAAGTGTCATGATGTGAAGATGCTAGTGTTGGATTGGGGTGGACAAGATGAGAGGTCACGCAACACCAGTTATAGTCCAACAGGTTTATTTAAAATTACAAGCTTTTGGAGCGCTACTCCTTCATCAGGTGGTGAGTGCAGTACTAGTAGCTGAGCTTGTGGCTTTGTCAGATTAAGTGATGGGGCTCTTCCATCAATGCTGTTGCTCTTTATCCTTCTGGAATCCATGGCTGGAAAGATAGCAGTTCTTGGGAATCTGAAAAAAGGAACTCCAAATAGGAAGGTTGGGATGCTAGAAGTAGAGTTTGAAAAGAAGCAGGACCACGATCACACCATCAGCAGTTTCCTCATCATGCACTATAACAGAATTTGGACGAGTTGAGAAGGGGCTTAAAACAGGAACACACCATCATCTTCAATATTCTCAGTCAGATGCTACCAGCCCCATGTTGCTGAGAGCCATCTTCTCTGTGGAACTCAGGAAACGCAGACACCCTTCGTTTGCAAGTTCTTCTCTGTTCCCTTGTAAGGAGATTGTATGTTCCCTTATCCTGGTTGAAAATGTTGCTAGTTATGCTGCACTATGGGTAATGTGCCTACTTTGGCTGATGTGCAGGTTAGGTGGATCATTATGCTAAACGTGCGGGATTACGGTGATGGGTGGAGTGGAGGGGAGGACTCGGGTGGAATGCTCTTTTGGAGAGTCGATGCAGACTCGATGGGCTGAATGTCTCTTGTACTGTAGGGATTCTATAGTTCTATAAACATCAAGAAGAAAGCAATAATAGTTGTGTATGAGGCTTGGAGCAGTGGTGGGTGTGTGAGAGTAAAGTGGATATCTGGATGCTCTTGACTGTCAGGGAATGCTGCTGTGTGAGTAAAGAGAACTTTGTTGCATTGATTAGTGAGAGGTCAGTGTTGTGGAGGGTGGGGGAGGTCATGTAAAAATGTGTTCACTGACTTTGACTACCTTTATGTGGTCATTAGACCTCTTGTGGCACTACTGCCAAGTCCTTATGCCCAGAATTTCCAGCCATATTTTCCCATTTGCTTCTAAGAGTAGTCTTTGAGGACCCGTTGACCACCTTGCAGGAGAAGAACATCTCACCTGTTGTCCAGGTGCCACACTAATGCATCCAGAATTACACCTTTAATCTAGGGTTCCATTGTCTGCCATGGTAGTCAGTTTACAAGAATTAACATTACAGTAATTTTTTTAACATTGCTTCCCTTTACAAGGCCGCCTGCCTTTAAAAAGACTGCCTGAACCACACGATCTGCGAACAGTTTTGCAGGGCCTCTTGTTGAATTCAGAGCTTGCTGACAGCTTTAAGAAGTAGAAAGCCATGTCAGGGCACATGAACTCAAGCCACCGTTAATCAATTGAGGCAATTACATGAATTTTGAATGTTATTCACCTCAATCTGAATGGCTGTGGATACAGTGAGATTTGCAAACTCTGCATCCAAAAATCAAAGCAGCCTGATTTCTAACCCTTATTGTTATACACTGCCCAGCTGTCATGGCAATTTTTTTATTGGTAATAATTTGAATTTTCTAACTCCTTCCAAAGAATAAAAAGATTCACCATAAAATTTTGAAAATTATGGTTCTATTAAGCCAGGAAGTTGCTGATCCCATTTAGTTCTTGGGTAATTTGGAAGAAAATGGACTACTTAGCAACAGGCAGCATAGTTTTGTACAGGGAAGATCATGTCTCATAGAACATAGAACATTACAGCACAGTACAGGCCCTTCGGCCCTCGCTGTTGTGCCGACCAATGGAACCAATCTAATGACCCTCTAACCTAAAATATTCCAATGTTATCCATATGCCTATCCACTGAACATTTGAACACCCTTAAAGTTGGCGAGTCCACAACTGCTGCAGGCAGGGCATTCCATGCCCTTACTACCCTCTGAGTAAAGAACCTACCTCGGACATCCATCCTATAATTACCACCCCTTAATTTAAAGCTATGTCCCCTCGTGTTAGCCATCACCGTCTGAGGAAAAAGGCTCTCACTATCCACCCTATCTAACCCTCTGATCGTCTTGTATGCCTCAATTAGGTCACCTGTCAACCTTCTTCTTTCTAATGAAAACAACCTCAAGTCCCTCAGCCTTTCCTCATAAGACCTTTTCACCATACCAGGCAACATCCTGGTAAACCTCCTCTGCACCCTTTCCAATGCCTCCACATCCTTCTTATAACGCAGCGACCAGAACTATGTGTAATACTTCAAGTACGGCCGCACCAGAGTTTTGTACAGTTGCAACATGACCTCACGGCTCCGAAATTCAATCCCTCTACCAATAAAAGCTAACATACCGTACGCCTTCTTAACAATCTTATCAACCTGGGTGCCAACTTTCAAGGATCTATGCATATGTACACCGAGATCTCTGCTCGTCGACACTACCAACAGTCTTTCCATTAGCCCTATATTCTGTATTCCTGTTACTCCTACCAAAGTGAATCACCTCACACTTTTCCACATTAAACTCTATTTGCCACCTCTCAGCCCAGCTCTGCAGCTTATCTATGTCCCTCTGCAAACTGTAACATCCATCCTCACTATCTACAACTCCTCTGACTTTGGTGTCATCAGCAAATTTACTAACCCATCCTTCTACATCCTTATCTAGGTCATTTATAAAAATGACAAACAGCAGTGGCCCCAAAACAGATCCCTGAGGTACACCACTTGTAACTGAACTCCAGGTTGAATATTTCCCATCAACCACTACCCTCTGTCTTCTATCAGCTAGCCAATTCCTGATCTAAACTGTTAAATCACCCTCAATCCCATGCATCTGCATTTTCTGCAGCAGCCTACCATGGGGAACCTTATCAAACGCTTTGCTAAAATCCATATACACCAAGTCAACTGCCTTACCCTTATCCACCTCTTTGGTCACCTTTTCAAAAAACTCGATAAGGTTTGTGAGGCACGACCTACCCTTCACAAAACCGTGTTAACTATCCTTAATCAATTTATTTCTCTCTAGATGATTACAAATCCTATCCCTTATAATTCATTCCAAAACTTTGCCCACAACAGAAGTAAGGCTCACTGGCCTATAATTCCCAGGATGGTCTCTACTCCCCTTCTTGAACAAGGGGACAACATTTGCTATCCTCCAGTCTTCTGGCACTATAGCTGTAGCCAATGACGACGTGAAGATCAAAGCCAAAGGCTCTGCAATCTCCTCCCTAGTCTCCCAGAGAATCCTAGGGTAAATCCCATCCGGCCCAGGGGACTTATCTATTTTCATACTCTCAAGAATTGCTAACACCTCCTCCTTATGTACCTCAATCCCATCTAGTCTAAAAGCCTGTATCTCAGTATTCTCCTTGACTACATTGACTTTTTCCTGCGTGAATACTGACGAAAAATATTCATTTAGTGCCTCTTATCTCTTCAGGCTCCATGCACAACTTCCCACTACTGTCTCTGACTGGCCCTAAGCTTGCTCTAATCAATCTTTTATTCTTGACATACCTATAGAAAGCTTTAGGGTTCTCCTTGATCCTGTCCGCCAAAGTCTTCTCATGACCTCTTCTAGCTCTGCTTAACACTCTCTTTAGCTCCTTCTTGGCTAATTTGTAACTCTCCAGTGCACTAACTGAGCCTTCATGTCTCATTTTTACATACGCCTCCTTCTTCCTCTTCATTAGAGATTCAACTTCTTTAGTACATCACGGCTCCCTTGCTCGACCACTTCCTCCCTGCTCATCAACTTGATTGAGTTTTTTTGAAGAGGTGTCAAAGATAAATGATGATGGAAGGGGTGTGGATATAGTTTATATGGACTTTAGTAAAGCATTGGTCCCAGATGGCAAACTAATACAAAAACTAAAATCATATGGGATTCGGGATGGGCTGGCTAGATGGATACAGAACTGGCTTGATCATAGAAGACAGATGTTTTTCAGAATGGAGATCTGTAGCTAGTGGTGTTCTACAAGGATCACTGCTGGGACCTCAGTTGTTGTGTGTATATATATATATATAAATGATCTGGAGGAAAATGTGGGTGGTCTGATTAGTAAGTTTGCGGATGTCATTAAGACTGGTGGAGTTGCTGATAGTGCCAGGATTGACAGAGGGTACAACAGGATATAGATAGATTGGAGACTTGGGCCCAAAAATGGCAGATGGAGTTTAATCTGGACTAATACAAGGTGATGCATTTTGGAGGATCAAATTTAGATGCAAATTATACAGTAAATGGTAGAATCCTTAAGAACATTAACATGCAAAGGGACCTGGGCATGCAAGTCCACAGTTCCTTAGAAATTGCAACACAGGTGACCAAGGTGATTAAGAAGGCATATGACATGCTTGCCTTCATCGACTAGGGCACTGTGTACAAACAAGAGTTTGGAAATCATGTTGCAGCTATATAAAACCTTGGTTAGGCCTCATTTGGAGTACTGCATGTAGTTCTGGTCACCCCCAGAAGGATGTAGAAGCTTTGAAGAGAGTGCAAAGAAGATTCACCAAGATGTTGCCTGATCTCGAGGGTGTTGACAATGAGATTGAATGAACTAGATTTGTTTTCACTGGAAAGACAGCTGAGGGAAGACCTGATGGAGGTCTACAAAATTATGAAAAGCATATACACAGTGGTTAGTCAGAAGTTTTATCCTGGGGGGGGGGGCGGGGTGGGGGTAGTGTCAATTACAAGGGGGCACA
This sequence comes from Carcharhinus amblyrhynchos, assembly GCF_965287045.1. Classification (NCBI taxonomy): domain Eukaryota; kingdom Metazoa; phylum Chordata; class Chondrichthyes; order Carcharhiniformes; family Carcharhinidae; genus Carcharhinus; species Carcharhinus amblyrhynchos. Next base: position 75,044,241 of record NC_137328.1, read on the forward strand.
GGTTCAAGGTGTGAGGAGGGAAGTTTAAGGGAGCTCTGTGGGGGGGGGGGGTTTCCACGCAGAGTGGTGAGTACCTGAAACACGCTGCCAGAGGGTGCGGTGGAAGCAGGCACATCAGCAAATTTAATATGAATAGGGAGAGAATAGAGGGACGCGGACCGAGTAAGGGCAGAATTTTTAAAAAAAATTTAGCTAAGGCATCATGATCAGCACAGGCTTGTTCCTGTGCTGTACTACCCTTCTCTTTATTGTATTTGTATGCTGATTTATTAAAGCTAAATATTTTTGGAAGGCCATCTTATAACAAAACGTCGACTTAAATTGAGATGGCACAAAGGCTTTGACTTCAATAGAAAGTTTCCAATCTGTGGCGTAATAAACTAAACACTGGCAAAATGAGTCAGTACGTTTAATCATTAATATAGTACTTGAGTGTAACACTCTGATCACCTGTATGAATATAAATAAGTCCAGTGATTGGAATTGGGTAGCAAAAGCTATTTTACCTTTATTTATTATTAATAATCATTTAGTGTGCTGGTATTTATTAAAAATGTTCTATAATGGTGCTGTGCATAGCATGCACTGGATAGTTCCATTACAGATACCGAAAAAGACACTCAATATATTCATATTCAGAAGAATGTTTGCAGTATATTTCCAGTTTGAAATAGTCAGTATGTTGCACATTAAACTTCATCAACATTAATGATTTCACAAAGGTGAAATAATTCACAAAATCAATACATACAAACTGAAAAAACAAAGATTATCAACAATTTCTACTGAGGCAAAAGCCTGCTAAATAAATATGTTTTAAAAAAATAAATATAAAAATGCATTAGACATAAAGCTTGTGTTTGTTGCTTACTTTATAGGAAATGTTCTACACTGGTTATTAGTTTAATCAGTTAAAACTAGAAAATCACTTTGGTAACATTAGCACTTTTGATAGCAATAGAACTAAGTCATTCCAAGTTTACTGAATTTCATGGTTACTGTTCCTTTACACCTTTTGTGTTGAACCAGGGAATGATTTAGGGCAATGATGCCACAACCTTTCCTATTTAAATGAGAAAAGCTATAATTTAAAACCATAATGAAAATGTGTCATTTTAATTCTTATTAGCAATAAAAATAAGTATTGAATTCACCACAAAAGAAACTAGTTTGGAGAACATTGTACTGATTTACTTCAACACAATTATATATATAAAACATAAAGTAGACAAATTTAGCTGAAAACCTCCAAATTGACAATGAGTTTATGCTGCAATAGAGTGCCAATTTTAATTTTTTAAATAACATTTTGTACTATGCATGCCTTCCGTCTCCTGTTACTGTTTTAATGAAGCATTTACATGCAAGAAAACACAGTGGAACTTTCATCATTACCAACATGCACATCAATTAACAGCCATTATTGAACCAACACAACAGCTAAGCCATTACCATCAGCCTCTCATGCACAGCATACAATTTCAATAACTGGTGCAGGGAAATAGTTTCTTTTAGCTAGATTTTCTTTAGCTATAAGTCATAAAGATGACTTATAATGTTGGTTCTGCTTTTTTTTAACCATATATGATAACATTTCTGAGAAGGACTATGTACTTATCACGATTCCTGTGCATCATTCGAGTCAAAAACTTCAGCAGATTTCTCATCTTGCACTATCTCTGGTGACTCTTCCAGTTCATCTGATAAACTGACATTATTGTGGAATGCAGTAGTATGGAGCTCACTAGGATTATCACCAGAGCTGACAATATTGCTGGCATTATTAATGCTGACATCAGTGGTGTTGGTATAATAAGTGGTAACAGCAGTATTAATATTGCCAGTGCTGAATTCATCAGAGATTTGATTCATAGCATCTTCCACTGGTATTTGGAAAGCTTGATTGTTTTCAACTCCCATTGCTTCAATCTGCTGGAGAGATGAGTGGCTGGGATCAATGCTGCTGTTTTCAATGATGGTATGACTTGCATTTCCAAGGCGACTGGATGCAACTACAACTTTTACAACAGCCTGTGGAGCGGAAAACATTAATTCCTTTTGCATTATTGGAAGCTTGAATATGGAACACAAGCTGATATAAAAATTACCTGAATGTTGTCAGTGTTTACACAATGTGAAAATACAAAGAAATGGACATTTTTTTTCTGAAAGTAAAATACTGCAAATTCTGGAACTCTAAAATTAAAAAAAATGAAAATGCTGGGAATACTCAGAACTAATAACAGTTCACAATCTGAAACATTAACTGTTTCTCTCTTCACAAGTGCTGGCAGACATGCTGAATGTCTCCAGTATTTTCTGTTTTTTTTTGGAAAAGCCAGAATGGGGTGGGGAGTGGGAGGAGAAGATCTAGAAACACTCTTGTGAGCAATTATCAACCCTTTAAGCTCCTTAAGGATAAAGGCAAAATACTGCAGATGTGGAATCTGAAACAAAAACAGAAAATGCTGGAAAAACTCAGCAGTCAGGCTGCATCTGTGGAGAGAGAAATATTTTGAGCTGCATGATTCTTCAGACTCGAAATGTAAACTCTGTTTCTTTCTCCCTGCTTCTTGCTGACTTGTTAAGCTTTTCCAGCATTTTCTGTATTATTTCAGATTTCCAGCATCGACAATATTTTGCTTTTAAATTTTTGTGCAGCCGATTTTGAAACAAATCTGTGAGGCCAAATAGTGCCAGCTCGAACTAAGCTCATTGTGCAAGGTCACAGCCTGCCTCCTTCCATGCCAATGGTCTTCCTAGTAGCTCCTGCTAGGCAGCAGTAGCCACCATCATAGCTTAAACCTCTCTTCATCACTGGCTTCAAGCAGGCAGCTCCCTCCTCCTGGAGGCATTCAACACCTCTGGACTAATCTCCCGGTCAACAGGCTATTTACATTTAAAAACTGTGTCATAAGATATCAAAATGAAAGAAGGGGAGGAAGATCTGTCCACCTCTTCCTATCATCAATCCACCTAATCTACACATCTTGGGACATTAAGGGGCTCTAAAATCACTCCTTAATGTCCCAAAATGAGTAGATTAGACAGATTAGCCAAGGTAAATGTGTAGGGTAACAAGGATAGAGCAGGAGAAAGGGCCTAGATAAAATATTCCATCAGAGTCGGTGCAGCCTCAACGGGCCAAATGGCCTCTTCTGCACTGTAGGGATTCTATGAAACAAATGGGCTGAAAACTGATCACTGTAATGCTGAGAACCTTTAGAGGAGGCCAAGACAGATCATTCATTTCGCACGTCTGGCTGAAGATTTTTACAAATGCTTCATCCTTAACAGCCTTGGCTTAATGCATTCACTCTGCACCAAAATATTGCTGGTCTAAGCCCCACTCCAAATGCTTCAGCACATAATTTAGGTTGATACTTAATGTAGTACTGAGGGAATGCTTCAAGGATGGCGGTTTCGGGCTGAATTTTCCCATCCCACCCACCACAGGAATTGTAACAGGTGGTACACAGACCAGGCAAAGGACTGCTGACCTCGGGCAGGATTTTCTGGCATGGGGTGAGCGCAGCCAGAAAATCACAGCCCTCATCTTTTGGTTGGGATGTTAAACTGAGGCCCTAAGAGGCTCAATCATCTTCAGGTTGTGAAGAAACCTGAGAGATGTTTAAATTCATGAATGACTTTGATAATGTAAATAAACTGGTCACACTGCCAAAAGTGTCGGTAAACCAGAGAACAAAGGTTTAAGATGACTGGCAAAAGAATCTGAGGAAATGTGAAGAAAGTTTCTTTTACATGGCACATTATTATGGTCTGCACTGTCTGAGCAGATTAAAAATTACCTTTTAAAAAGCCAATTGGATGAATATTTGAAGGGACAGTTATGAGGGAGTGCAGGCAATTGGATAGTTCTACCAAATATCAGAATAGTTATGATAGTTAAATCATAGAATTTCTACAGTGCAGAAGGAGGCCATTCAGCCTGTACCAACAACAATCACAGCCAGGCTACATCCCCATATTCCCTCATTTTTTCCCTGCTAATTCCCCTGACACTAAGGATCAATTTACCATGGTCAATCAACCCAATCCCCACATCATTGGACTGTGGGAAGAATCCAGAGCATCCCCACGCAAACATGGGAAGAATGTGCAAACTCCACACAGTCACCCAAGGCTGGAATTAAACCCGGGTCCCTGGTGCTACGAGGCAGCAGTGCTGACCACTGTGCCACGGTGCTGCTAAGTCTTGTTCTGTGCTGTATCATTTATGATTCTATGAAAATTCTTTCATTTGTACCATCATTTGTTGGTTTTTGACAGCTGAAATAATCTCATTATAGTCTTGGTCCAAATAACAACACTAATTGTATGTATATAGAATCCCTAAATGTACAAAGATCATTCGGCCCATCAAGTCTACATCCACTCTCCAAAATAGCATATTGCCCAGGCCCCCCCTGCTCTATCCCCATAATCACATGTGTTGATCATAGCCACACTACCTAACCTGCACATCCTTGGACTGTGAGAAGAAACTGGAGCACCTGGAGAAAACCCATGCAGATACAGGAAGCATGTGCCAACTCCACACAGTCACTCAAGGCTGGAATTGAACCCAGGTCTCTGGCACTGTGAGGCAGCAGTGCTAACCACTGTGCCGCCCTTTAACACCTTTAAAGTAATAAAATGCCCCAAAGTACTTCACAAGAGCATTATAAAACAAAATATGACACAAGCCACATAGAGACAATGGGTCAAATGACCTAAAGCTTGGTCCAAGAGGTAGGTTTTAAGGAGTATCTTAAAGGAGGAAGGCAAGGTAGAAAATTGGAGACATGTGTGGAGTATTCAAATGCTTAAGGCCTAGGCAACTGATGGCCCAGCCACCAATGGTGTTGAACAGCACGGACATGAGCAGAATTCCAGAGATAAGGTAAATGTGACTTCCCTCGACAAGGCAGTATTTGATGCACCAAGGAGCCTTAATAGAATTAAAATTGATGGGAATCAGAGGGAAAATTCTCCAGTTTCTGGAGCGAGAGATTCTATGTATGCTTAGCCTAGTTTGCTTCATTTATGCAAGGACTTCATTTTAAGATATTTCTGCCTATGCTAAGCATAGCATAGGCAGAAATATCTAAATGCTAAGCTCAAAAAATTAACTAACTTGACCACATTTTAAGACTCAGCAGGCATGCTGGGATTAGCTAGAAAAATTGACACAAGACTCGCACCGTTAAAGAAAAAAGGATCAAACCTCTTCAGCAAATTAGTTATTAGTTAGTAAATTAAAAAAAGATTCACAATGAAATGAGATGCACTCTGAAGTCATGCTGAACATTTTATGCAGGTGAGAGGTATTCAGATTAGAAGTTATGGCAGATGGCAAAACCATTAGTGAAACCCAGTTCACCTACCATCTAATACATCAGGGGCTGACCTGGAAAAAAACTGATAAGTGGTCTAAAGAACTGCCACTCCCTAAGAAAGGGGACATGAAGACCTGGGATCAATTAAACCATTTCAAAGTATCTACCAAGTCTACCTGTAGGACGGAGTTCAAATTATAACCATAATGATGCTCAGACCAGCGGCAAGGAGACTACAAAGGGAGGTGGAAATGGCTCTGGGTGAAAACGAACAAAAGTTAGATGCAGGATAGGACATCACCAAAAAAGGGCTACAGATATTCAGCCTCTCCAAAACAGACTGGGGAAAAATAGCAGCCTGTCAACAGAGAGGTACCGAAGAGGACTGGCAATATATTTATACCTGGTACAAAGAATGATTTTTGATTTGATTTATTATTGTCACATGTATTAGCTTACAGTGAAAAGTATTGTTTCTTGCACGTTATGCAGACAAAGCATACTGTTCATAGAGAAGGAAACGAGAGATTGCAGAATGTAGTGTTACAGTCTTAGCTAGGATGTAGAGAAAGATCAACTTAATGCAAGGTAGGTCCATTCAAAAGTCTAACGGCAGTAAGGAAGAAGGTATTCTCGAGTTGGTTGGTACTTTCTATCTTTTTCCTGACAGAAGAAGCTGGAAGAGAGAATGTCCGGGGTGCATGGGGCCCTTAATTATGCTAGCTGCTTTGCCGAGGCAGAGGGAAGTGTAGACAGTCAATGGATGGGATTCTGGTTTGTCTGATCAATTGGGCTACATTCACAACCTTTTGTAATTTCTTGCGGTCTTGGGCAAAGCAGGGCCATACCAAGCTGTGATACAACCACAAATAATGCTATGTTGCATCTGTAAAAGTTGTTGAGAGTTGTAGCTGACATGCCAAATTTCCTTCATCTTCTGAGAAAGTAGTGATGACTGGGCTTTGTTGATCTCAGCTTCACAAAGTCAAAACAGCATGCTAGGCTCATTGATCTAAATAAAAACATATAGCAGCAAGAATATACCACTCGATCCTTCAAACTTCAAAAATGTTTTGCCATTCAATAAGATCATGACTGATTTGATTGTAACCACAACACACATTCCTGCCTACTCTCAAAAACGTTTCACCCCCTTAGTAATCAAGAATCTACCTAACTTTGCCTTAAAAATATTCAAAAATTCTGCTCCCATTGCCTTTTGAGGAAGAGGTTCCAAAGACTCATAACCCTGAAAATAATTGCTCTTCATCTGTCTTAAATGAGCAACCCCTTCTAGATTCATTCATAATAGGAAATATCCTTTCCACATCTCCTCTCTACATTCACCCTGTCAAGACCCCTCAGGGTCTTAAATGTTTCAATCAAGTCACCTTTTGCTCTTCTAAACCCCAGTTGATGAAAGCTTAACCTTTCGAATCTTTGCTCAGAAGACAACCGATTTATTTCTGCTATTAGTCTCGTAAACCTTCTCTGGACTGCTTCTGACGTATTTACATATTTCACTAAATAAAGAGACCAATATAGTACACAGTTCTGCAGATACTGTTTTCATTCGTACAACTGAAGCACAACTTCATTCTTTTGCAACCAATTCTCCTTGCAATAAATAATAACATTCTATTAGTTTTCCTAATTGTTTGCTTCCCTGCACTAGGATATCTAGATCCCTTAGCATCTCAAAGGTCCACAATTTCTCACCATTTAGATAAGTTTCTTTCTTAATTCTTCCTGCCAAAATGGACAGTTTCACTACTGGATACATTATGCAACATTTGCCAGATCTTTGTCAACTCACTTGACTATCTATGTCCCTTTGTAACCTCTTCAGCTGTTCATCAAGTATCTTCTCTCTATTATAAAGTGGGGTTGAATGATGTTGGTTGCAGTGTTCAGTTCTATTTTAAATTCTTCAGATAATGAAGCAGTTAATGCCTACATGCAGCCAGACCCAGATAACAGTACACTTGGGATGAGAAATGGCAAACTTCAGTCAGGCAATGATGTTATACAACAAGAAAAAAACAACCATCTCCCTCTGATAGTTCATTGCATTAACATTGCTGAGACTCTATCATCAATGGGGATGACTTGAATTTGGACAGGCAAAGGCTGGATATTCTGCAGCGAGTGGCTCACATCTTTGAAATAGATAAAACAAAAGCAGGACTAAGCCATTCAGCCCTTTGAGCCTGCTCCATCATTCATTATGATCATGGCTGATCATCAAATTCAATATGCTGGGAGAATTTGCCTGTTCCACTTGTCACAGGAATTGTAACAGGTGGAGAGCGGACCATGCAAAGGTACGTTGACCTCGGGTGGGATTTTTCGGTTCTGGGGCGAGCGTGGCCAGAAAAATCCAGCCTCCTGATTTCACCTTCCCCCATATCTCCTGATCCCTTTAGCCCCAAGAGCTATAATAGAAACTTCTCATTTCCTCTCTGAGTTCTACAAAGTAAAAGTTTATTTATTTCTGTCACAAGGCTTTCATTAACACTGCAATGAAGTTACTGTGAAAATCCCCTAGTCGCCACACTCTGATGCCAGTTCAGGTAGACTGAGGGGAAATTTAAGAACATAAGAACATAAGAAATAGGAGCAGGAGTAGGCCATCTAGCCCTTCGAGCCTGCCCCGCCATTCAATAAGATCATGGCTGATCTGTCGTGGCTCAGTTCCACTTTCCCGCCCTCTCCCCATAACCCTTAATCCCCTCTCTTATCAAGAACCCATCAACCCGCTTCTTAAAAATATTTAGCGAGGCAGCCTCCACCACTTCAACGGGCAGAGAATTCCAGAGATTCACCACCCTTTGAGTGAAGAAGTTCCTCCTCAACTCCGTTCTAAACCGCCTCCCCTTTATCTTGAGGCTGTGCCCCCTAGTCCTACTGTCTTTTTTGAGCGGGAAGAGTCTCTCCACCTCTATCCTATCCATCCCATTCATCATCTTATACGTCTCAATGAGATCTCCCCTCATTCTTCTAAACTCTAATGAGTACAAGCCTAGTTTATTCAGCCTCTCCTCATAGCTCAATCCCCTCAACTCCGGTATCAGCCTAGTAAACCTCCTCTGCACTCCCTCCAGGGCCAAAATATCCTTGCGCAGGTGCGGCGCCCAAAACTGCACACAGTACTCCAGCTGCGGCCTCACCAATGCCCTATACAGCTGCAGCAAGACCTCCCTACTTTTATATTCAATCCCCCTCGCTATGAAGGCCAGCATCCCATTCGCCTTCCTGACCACCTGCAAGCTGGGTTTTTGCGACTCATGCACAAGGACCCCGAGGTCCCTCTGCACCGTCGCCTGCTGCAGTTTTTCGCCACGTAAGTAATAGTCCTTCCTACCATTCTTCCTACCAAAGTGGACCACCTCACACTTGCCAACATTAACATGTCCAATCCACCCAATCAGCATGTCTTTTGGACTGCGGGAGAAAACCAGAGCACCCAGAGGAAACCTAAGCAGACACAGGGAGAACTTGCAGACTTTACACGGCCAGTGACTCAAGCCAGTAATTGAACCCGAGTCCCTGGTGCTGTGAGGCAGCAGTGTTAACCACTGTACCACCCTGTTGCCAGGAGTGTGATGGAACACTCTTGCCGGATTGTTATAGCTACAACAACATCAAAAGGCACAACACCTTTCAGGACAAAAGAAATCCATTTATCAGCACTGTATTCACTCTTGCTTAAACACACAGTCCTTTCACTATTAGCACACTGCATGTACTGTTTAAAGGATGCATGGTAGCCATTTGCCAAGGCTTTTTTGGAATAAGTTTCTAAACCAGCAAGATCCACCAGCTAAGGGACAAGTGTAGCAAGTACATGTGAGTAGGCCATAAATGTCAGCCTTGCCTATAACATGGAGATCCAGGAATTAATTGAACAACTATTAATTGAAGAATGAGTTGCAAAAACCCAGCTTGCAGGTGCAGCAGGTGGTCAGGAAGGCGAATGGGATGCTGGCCTTCATAGCGAAGGGGATTGAATATAAAAGTAGGGAGGTCTTGCTGCGGCTGTATAGGGCATTGGTGAGGCCGCAGCTGGAGTACTGTGTGCAGTTTTGGGCGCCGCACTTACGCAAGGATATTTTGGCCTTGGAGGGAGTGCAGAGGAGGTTTACTAGGCTGATACCGGAGTTGAGGGGGTTGAGCTATGAGGAGAGGCTGAATAAACTAGGCTTGTACTCGTTAGAGTTTAGAAGAATGAGGGGAGATCTCATTGAGACATATAAGATGATGAATGGGATGGATAGGATAGAGGTGGAGAGACTCTTCCCGTTCAGAAAGGATAGTAGGACTTGGGGACACAGCCTCAAGATAAAGGGGGGTGCGGTTTAGAATGGAGTTGAGGAGGAACTTCTTCACTCAAAGGGTGGTGAATCTCTGGAATTCTCTGCCCGTTGAAGTGGTGGAGGCTGCCTTGCTAAATATTTTTAAGACGCAGGTTGATGGGTTTTTGATAAGAGAGGGGATTAAGGGTTATGGGGAGAGGGCGGGAATGTGGAACTGAGGCATGACAGATCAGCCATGATCTAATTGAATGGCGGGGCAGGCTCGAAGGGCTAGATGGCCTACTCCTGCTCCTATTTCTTATGTTCTTATGTTTTTATTAACTATGTCATAAGAGCTGCTAGTTTAAAAGTGCCATCTATTTTGATACTTTACACTGCATGATCTGAGTGCAGAAGGTAACTTAATTCAGGGACTTCTGTGCTGTTTTAGTTCCTGGGGAGTAATGCTGCTAAGAAAGTCCCATTGCTACTTTTGAGTGGCAGCAGGCTAGCCCAAATGATTTTAATGAATGAGCTCCATTCATAAGGCATTATGTGACTTCCAGATCAAAAAAGCTACGAGGTCAGTTGGAAGCAATTGCCCAAATGTTAAAAATTTGGGAAACCGCCACACTGAACCCAGAACTGTTGAAAACATCAGGCTTTCTTAAGGGGTTCAGAGATGTACTCCTGCTCTTTCCGGCTTACCAGGAAACTTGTGGAGAATTTTCTAAACTTATCTTACCTCTTTCATCTTGGTCACTGAAAAGTGACTGTAGAAATAAACCAATTAAATAGACCAAAATTTTAACATCTAAGATTTTCTATGTCTTTTGAAACTTAACCTGCCAAACATCTATGAATAGTAAATAATATCAGTATGGTAAAATTAATGAATTGTGTTATTTGAAGTTATCACCCATTAGCAAAACAAGATAACAGCATAGAAGCACTGTATAAACCCACAAATATTTCTAAATATTATCTTTTATGGTTTATTGATTCTTACTTTTAGTTTGCGTCGGGCATTGAATTCCTGAAGTTTCTTGTGTGCATTGTCCATATGTATAAAATTTGCAGCTTCTCCTAATACCCAGGGATGTTGCAGGGCCTGATATGTAGTTAGACGTTTTTTTGGATCCAAAACAATCAACTTTTTAACCTGAAAAAAATCATACCAAACACAATACTTAATCAATAATCATGCAAGTAGTGCAACTGACTGTTGCAACAGGTCTCCAGTACTGCAAAACCAAACTTCATTTCAAGTATTCCAACAAAATAAAAATTGGAGACATATGTTAATTGTGGAGGTAATGGCCAAACATTAAATTAGTGATTCACAGTATAGATAACAATGTTAAAGTGGATCTTGATGTGGTTAATTATTTTCAGACAATATTCATGAAGAACACGATTCCTTATTTATTTTTCTTTCCATTAGATAGCCTACCTGAAAGGTCTACCCCATCGTATAGACACCACCAATTTACAATGGGTATTACAGAAGGTGAGGTAAATCAGAAAGCTGTGAGTAGGTGATATGTTTCAACAGATTAAGAAAAACACTTTAGTTTGAAAGTCTAAGGGAGGTCCTGGGATTTTAAAAGAAATTGTTCTTGAGATAAGAGAGTCACAAGGAAGGTCAGCATTTATTATTCATCTCTAACTTCCCTTGAGAAGGTGGCGATGAACTGCCATTTGGAATTATGAAGTCCATTTATATCCAGAATGTTGTTATGGAGAGATTGCAGAATTTTGATCCAGTTGACAGTGAAGGAATGTCAATATAATTCTAAATCCGTTTGGTGAGTTATGTGAAGGGGAGCTGGGTGAATATGTTCCCATGGATCGCCTGCCCTTGTCCTTCTAGGTTGCAGAGACTGAAGGTATTATTGCAGGACCCTCAGTGATTTGCATCATCTAGATGATACATCTGGCTGCCACTGTGTGCTGGTGGTGGACGAAGTGAATGTTTAAGGTGTTGGATTGGGAAGAGGGGGGTGCCAATCGAATGGACTGCTTTGTCTTGCATGGCGTTGACCATCTTGAGTATTGTTGCAGCTGACCATCCAGGCAGGTGGGAAAGATTTCAAAGATTACCTAGCTTGTGCTCTGGAGATGGTAGACAGTTAAGGGTAGTCAGGAGTTGAGTTACATGTCGTTAAAGGGGATAATTTTCATAACTAATTGGATGTAGGTTTCGGTGAATGCAGGGAGTTAAATCCCCTGAAACTAATGGTGGCTCAGGATCCCTAAATCATATTGTTCTTTTCTGGTCTTCCCTGAGAAGGCTTCCTCTGTGGATTTAGTGGGAAACCAATTAAGATCTTTAACTCTGGATTTGCTTTTTCCCAACCTGTGATAGATTTTGCAAGTGGTCAAGTTGGAGAAATCATTGGACAGCAGGAACTTATTGTTTGGTGAAACTGACCTAATAGCAACTGTATAAAACTTGAAATTGACAAACTGTGGTTAGCTACAGGAAAAGGCTAGCATGGGTTGAAGCAATTTTTTCAGCCTAAGTTCATTCATTTCTTTGCAGATAGCAACTTTGTCCAGTTACAATCAAGTGACCTGAATTCCATTGGAGTTAATCTCAACTTCTTGTTTGTGAGATTTTCCTGTAACATGGAGGCTGCTTATTCTGCAGTGCTGCTGAAGAGGAGTTACAGCTTGCCCAGCAGCCATAGCAAAAGGGAAAGCAACTCCAGCAGCAGCACCTGCCTGCAATTCAGTCTCATGCAGCTGTATGGGACAGAGCAGATGGATGGAGAGCTACATCAACAAAGTGGCGATGTTCTCTGAAGACAAATGATCAGATTCCTCAATTCCCCAAACAACAGTGCTTCAGAAGGCTCTGGCAGTAGGTAGCTGCAGACTTTTGTAGCCTTTTGGAAACAGGTACCTGCCCAAGAGAGCAGGTGGTGACGCTCTGCCAATGGTTGTCAAGGCAGCCACTGACCTGAATTTCTGTGTGTCCACCTTCCTCCAGGGATCTACTGGTGACATCAGTAAGATCTTGCAATATGCAGCCCACAGTTGCATCAGCCAGGTCATCAACTATATCCCTGGCACAGTGGTTAGCACTGCTGCCTCATAGCACCAGGGACCTGGGTTTGATTTCTGGCTTGGGTCACTGTCTCATGTGGAGTCTGCATGTTCTCCCCATGTCTGCGTGGGTTTCCTCCGGGTGCTCTGGTTTCCTCCCATAGTCCGAAAGACGTGCTGGTTAGGTGCATTGGCCATGCTAAATTCTCCCTCAGTGTACCCAAGCTGGCGCCTGAGTGTGGTGACTAGGGGATTTTCAGAATAACCTCATTGCAGTGTTTATGTCAGCCTACTTGTGACTAATAAACTTCACTTTTTTGAAAGCAAAATATTGCGGACACTGGAAATTTGAAATAAAAACAGAGAATGCTGGAAAACTCAGCAGATGTGGCCGCATCTGTGGAGTAAGAAACAGAATTAACATTTTGAGTTCGTCCATATGACACTTCTTCAGATCAAGTATATCCACTTTGACATGGATGAGGCCAGTCAAACACAAGGGGCTATTCCTTCACAGATCTAGGGATGATAGATTGTACACCTGTGGTAATCAAGGCACCATATGATCAGCCAGGCACACTGATTATTTGGAAGGCTTCCATTTCCTTAATGTGCACTAGATGTCATTATTGCAAAAACCTAATGCAAGTCTGCACCACTATCAGGGAAAAGCCATGGCTCATTCACATTTCGCAAGGGTTTGCTCCAGAAGAAAATCTGGTAGATAACTACTGAGGGATAACTACTCAGAACTTGCGAATGACCCTAAGTGAGGAACCTTACCACTGGGACAGTAGATATACAAAAAAACCACATCATCACCAGGGTGACTATAGTCCAAGATATCGGCTTGCTCAAAATTTGTTCCTGCTGCCTTGACTGATTTGGAGACACCTTTCAATATGCCCCAGCAAATGTCACCAGGAAAAGTCCTTAGACTTATTGTCGTCTGTTGTGCCCTTCATAACAGACTAACTCAGAGAGGACTGGAGCTGGTGCCAGATTAAGCTGCAGAACATCTGACATCCTAACAGGATGAAGAGAAAGATGAAGAGGAGAATCCTGATGTGCCTTTAATGCTTACAGGAGCAGACTGTCAGAGAAACCTCTGATGCCTCTTATCCAGGCGTGCTTCACTTGAAAAGCATACTTACATTTGGTAAACTATCCATTTCAACCTCTATGTAAGCACCCCATCTGCATTAAACCCCCTTCCTGCAGTCATCCAGTCAATCATCACACTCAAAGACTTTCCTCTTCATCAAGGCTGATCTATTCACCAGATTAAAAGTGACTAGCATGAATGAAGGATGCAACAAACTAGAGGCCATGATAATGAATAGTTCACATAAACTCATTATTTCACTTTAAAAAAGAGCATTAGTGGAACAATGATACTGTAATAACTAACCAACTGAAGACCTTTTTACAATTAAGACTTCCTCCTCTGCTTTATATTATTGCTTTGTGGTGCTACTCTTGTGGCTTCACGAGAGCTTGAAGTAGACTGTTTTTCCTTCTGACACATGATATGCCTTTGGCAGATATCTTGGACTGCATGAATGTCCCACCTAAGACTCTTCCAACTGCAGCTCTGCAGGATCATACTTGGTCATTGGGACAGGAAACAGCATGTGAGGTTCTGTCTGGTGAGAAAAGAGGGCAAGAGTGCCTTGAGAAGAACCCTCAGTGTCATTAGCCCTTTCTCAACCTTTCTTTTCAGAGATCAGCCCGCACAGGAGAACACTTAGCTGCATGTCAATTTGAAGTTATGCCACCAAGGTGATGCTCTATTTGGTCTTCTGTAAACTGGCAACCAGAGTGTGCAGGCCATTGATGTGAACCCCAGCATGCATTCAATAACCTACTGTAGTAGGACAAACACAGGGAGTGTGGTCTGCAGCAAGAGGGAAATGAATGGAAAGGGTTAAACAGAGAGCCTGACTATAGTATTCACACTCACAGTGGGCAGACATGACAAATTACCAAATCCCAGATGGCACTAACACAGTCGCACCCCAGGTGAGACCTTGCTAGCTACAGCAACAGTAAGAGAATTGGTGCCACTTAACGAGACTCCACAATGTCTAGAGGAGTTATTGTGCTTCTGGAAACTAATCAAGCATCAGGGAAATTGGAACAATTAACACACCACCAAAATTGGTTTGACAAACATAACACGTTGATATTATAAACAGGCAGACTGGATACATCCAGAAAATGATTAAAGTTAAAGCACACAGGACAATGGATCTGCATAATATGATCCAAATAGAATTGTAATCAACTCAAAGAAATAATATGATGACCTAATGTAAATGTAATGCTTTATAATGTTAAAAAAGGGTACAAGAATGTGTAAGAACCAATGATTAGCAGAATAGCTTGGAAGCAAACTAGAATTACAGTTCCAAGTTCTGCTCTCACTCATGCACATTGAATAACGCCATTTTAGTTGAAATTGTATACGGTCTCAGAAGACTCAGTTCGTTCACTCCCTCCAACACCTATGAGGTTGGCTATTCTTACAATGGAGGTGGTTATCAGTGCAAATCCATGACGCAACATGAAACTAGTGCTAGGGACGGATTTTTCCATTTTCTACACAACGATGTGCACTACTTCTATAAATACTGACATTTCCTGTTGTTGTTGCACAAGTTGTCCCCTTTTTGTGATGACCCCCCAAAGCTCAGCCATTGTGAATTGCTACACAGAGTTTGGAATGTCCTCAATCTCTGAGGTGACACTCCACTGCTGTCTCTATTTCCAGCATCTGCTTCTGCTTGCATGTAACGTGCTCCTTACTGTGTACTGCCCTATCTATCTGTGATGCTGGAACACTTAAGTGTGTGTATCTGCAACAGTCATGTCTTGGTGATTAATCCGAGAATTCCTTAGGCTCCACCCTCAACTCTTCCACGAAGGCCAGCAACTTGTTTTGGGGAGATGAGCTACATGAGTTAGAATATAACACTAGGATAACAGCATGACTTACTTTCCCAGCTATCTTTGCAACATCAGCAAAATTGGCCACAAATACACTCTGATACTTCATCAAAGTCATTAAGATAGATTGTAAATGATGCTCCAATACTGATCTCTGTGGAACCCCACTAGTTACTTTCAGGTTGGTAAACTGACTCATTTCTCTGAAAGCAGGTTATGTTTGTGCTGAAAGTAGGCAAAACACATTTCCAAGTTAAAATAAAGCAGATCATGAGACTTAATGTAACATAAATGACAATTAAGTGCCAGTGCTTCATCTAATGCCATCATCAGCAGCAGAATTTTCTGCTCCTGTCAGCAAGGGGGGGCACTTTGGCGGGAGGCAAAAGATCTGTTTCCCGATAGCCTGTTAAACTGTTGGAATTTATGATTAAACATACCTGCCAAATTTCCATTCTTCCATGACTTTGAGGTCTATAAATGTTGCTTTCCCCTTCTTGAGGACTTTGCGTAACTTCACTCATATTGAGTGCCATTAGTAAACACTGCATCACAGGACAAGGGAAGCATGCAAAGGCTGGAAGAGAGCTTATGTGGAAGGGGGAAAAGTCAAGGGAAGGGGGAAATGTCTTAAAGAGAGTTGGTGAACAATGTCAATGGTGGGATCCTGTGGGAAGAGCTTAGGGTGCTCGTGATAGGAACAGTCACAGTCAGAGCACGGACTGAGATGCAGTACGGTGACAAGAGCACAGGAAATAGGAGGGGGAAACCATATCGCCTGTCGATCCTGCCCCTTCATTCAATACGGTCTTGGTTAATCTTGGGCTTCAACACTATTTTCCCATCCACTCTCCACATCCCTTAATTCCTTAACAGGAAAAAAATCTGTCTATCCCAGCCTTGAACGTATTGACCGATGGAGCATTCACAATCTTCTGAGATTGAGAATTCTAAAGATTCACAACCCTTTGAATGAAGTAATTTCTGTTTATCTCTGTACTGAATGATTGCTGACACACGTTAGTCACTTGTTCCTTGTGTAATATAAGGGGGAGTCTTTCCTGAAAGTGTCTGCACATTGAGTTTTGAACCTTTAAGTTTTGCAACAAACCACAGAATTATTTCTACTTGGGTATTGGAAAGTTGAAAATTATGTTGTTTCATCAACAAAGCTGTGTCCATTGTGAGTGCAAAAGCTCTCAGTATGGTCTCAACAAGTACATGCAAATGTTTGGCCATACCCAGCAGCTCCTTCAGGTGGCAACAATTGCACAAGGTACAGCTGATACAGAGTTTGAACTGGGGTGCTTCCTTTTCACTTCTCAAAGCAAATATATACAGCTCAGTCTACTGAGTATTCCAAAAATTAGGACCTCATGATTGTCAAAGATTGGAGGTCCAAGGCCAAATGTTGGCCTTTTTTGTGATGTCACTGCTTGTAAAGGCCTTTCCAATCACTGGAGGGTGCTAAGGGACAGTGTAAGTGCACACATCCTTACATGACCTGAAACTTTGTGGCTATTGCTCTGTCACAGACACATCTTCTAGATCGTGCTGCTGCAAGGACACCATGACATGAAAATTGACTATCAGCATCCTCTCATGTTATTGCCCTTCCAGGTCTTCATCTTCCATGGAGTTCTCAGCCTTCTCCATGTTTCCATGTGGCAGTGATCTCTGCTTTGAAACATTAGGTTGTGCAGGGCAACAGGACACAAAGAAGTAGGATACCCTCTCTGGTCCAAACATTGGAAGTGCATCTTCAGAATGCTCATGGTTTGCTTAATAATGGACCTTAACGCGGTGGGCTCGAGGAGGAGTTCTTGGAATGCTGCCGGGATAGTTTCCTGGAACAGTGTGTGTTGGAGCCGACGAGGGAGCGAGCTATCTTGGATCTGGTGTTATGTAATGAGGTGGGTAGAATTAGGGACCTTGCGGTGAAGGATCCTCTTGGGGAGAGCGATCATTGTATGGTGGAGTTTCTGGTGCAGATGGAGGAGGAGAAAGTGGGTTCCCAGACGCGCGTCCTTTGTTTGAACAGAGGGGAGTACGGTAGGATGAGAGAAGAATTGGCGAATGTGGACTGGGGGAGCGCGTTGGAAGGTAGGTGTGCTGAGGAGCAGTGGAGGATCTTTAAGGAGATCTTTCTTGGTGCTCAGCAGAAATTTATTCCGATGGTCAAAAAGGACCGTAGGAGGAGAGGTAATAAGCCGTGGATAACGAAGGAAAGTGTTAAATTAAAAGCGGAGGCGTTTAGAGTAGCTAAGAGTAGTGGGCGAGAAGAGGATTGGGAGAGGTTTAAATGTCAACAAAGATTGACAAAGAAGTTGATAAAGAAGGGTAGGAGAAACTATGAAGCTGGGCTAGTGCTTAATATAAAAAAGGATAGCAAGAGTTTTTATAAATATATAAAAAGGAAGAGGCTGGCTAGGGTGAACGTTGGTCCCTTAGAGGATGAGAAGGGGGAATTAGTGGTAGGGGATGGGGATATGGCTGAGGTCTTAAATAACTTTATTGTTTCTGTCTTCACGGAGGAGGACGTGAATAATTTGCCAGGTGTTACAGATGGAAAGGTGGTAGGACTGGAGGGTCTTAATGACATTACTGTTACTAGAGAGGCGGTGCTCGACAGACTGGAGGGGGCTGATTGTGGACAAGTCGCCAGGACCGGATGGAATGCATCCGAGGGTTCTGAAAGAAATGGCGGAGGTGGTAGTGGATGCCTTGGTGGTTATTTTCCAGACGTCGCTGGATTCCGGGGAAGTGCCGGAAGATTGGAAAACGGCTAATGTTACGCCGTTGTTTAAGAAGAGTGCCAGGCAAAAGGCAGGGAATTATAGGCCGGTTAGTTTAACGTCGGTTGTAGGTAAAATGTTAGAATCCGTCATCAAGGAGGAAATAGCGAGGCATCTTGAGAGAAAGTGCTCGATAGAGCAAATGCAGCATGGTTTCGTTAAAGGGAAGTCGTGTCTGACAAATTTACTGGAGTTCTATGAGGATGTGTCTAGGGCGGTGGATGTGGTCTTTCTTGATTTTCAGAAGGCGTTTGACAAGGTACCTCACAAGAGGTTATTGCAGAAGGTCGGGGACATGGAGTTGGAGGTAGGGTGTTAGCGTGGATAGAGGATTGGTTGTCAAATAGGAGGCAGAGAGTGGGGGTTAATGGGTGCTATTCGGATTGGCGGATGGTGACTAGTGGAGTGCCCCAGGGGTCGGTGCTGGGGCCTCAGCTATTTACCATTTATATAGATGATCTGGAGGAGGGAACCGAGTGTAGGGTGTCGAAATTTGCTGATGACACCAAGATTGGTGGAACGGCAAATTGTGCGGAGGGTGTGGAGAGTCTGCAAAAGGATCTAGATAGGCTGGGCGAATGGGCCAGGAACTGGCAAATGGAATTTAATGTTGGCAAGTGCGAGGTGGTCCACTTTGGTAGGAATAATGGTAGGAAGGACTATTACTTAAGTGGCGAAAAACTGCAGCAGGCGACGGTGCAGAGGGAGCTCGGGGTCCTTGTGCATGAGTCGCAAAAACCCAGCTTGCAGGTGCAGCAGGTGGTCAGGAAGGTGAATGGGATGCTGGCCTTCATAGC
The DNA here is from genome assembly GCF_965287045.1 of Carcharhinus amblyrhynchos. NCBI lineage: Eukaryota > Metazoa > Chordata > Chondrichthyes > Carcharhiniformes > Carcharhinidae > Carcharhinus > Carcharhinus amblyrhynchos. The sequence goes on from NC_137328.1 coordinate 75,063,467, forward strand.
GAAGGGGATTGAATATAAAAGTAGGGAGGTCTTGCTGCGGCTGTATAGGGCATTGGTGAGGCCACAGCTGGAGTACTGTGTGCAGTTTTGGGCGCCGTACTTATGCAAGGATATTTTGGCCTTGGAGGGAGTGCAGAGGAGGTTTACTAGGCTGATGCCGGAGTTGAGGAGGTTGAGCTATGAGGAGAGGCTGAATAAATTAGGCTTGTACTCGTTAGAGTTTAGAAGAATGAGGGGAGATCTCATTGAGACGTATAAGATGATGAATGGGATGGATAGGATAGAGGTGGAGAGACTCTTCCCGCTCAGTAAAGATAGTAGGACTAGGGGGCACAGCCTCAAGATAAAGGGGGGGCGGTTTAGAACGGAGTTGAGGAGGAACTTCTTCACTCAAAGGGTGGTGAATCTCTGGAATTCTCTGCCCGTTGAAGTGGTGGAGGCTACCTCGCTAAATATTTTTAAGACGCGGGTTGATGGGTTTTTGATAAGAGAGGGGATTAAGGGTTATGGGGAGAGGGTGGGAATGTGGAACTGAGCCACGACAGATCAGCCATGATCTTACTGAATGGCGGGGCAGGCTCAAAGGGCTAGATGGCCTACTCCTGCTCCTATTTCTTATGTTCTAACATGTGCACCATGTTGTACTTCTGCTGTGAGGCACTTTGAGGATGTTTCTCAGCTATCGCATGAGCCATTTCTAAACAGGTACCCTTTGTCACCCAGCAGCTTTAGCATCACAGCCTTTCAAATATCTGTGGCACTTGGGGATGACTCAGTATGTAGGAGTGCTGGGAAATCCCAGGGCACCCGAACTGAAATGTCATGGTGGAGTTTGAATCTGGGTTCCCAGAAGATTATTAGTCCAGAACAAATACCACTACACCACTGCTCATGCCGGACTCCCCACCAATAAAAGTACAATTTCTGGTATCACTGAATTTTCCACTTGTGCCTACCATGATTCCCACCATTAGTGGGACTAAAAAATTTACCCATTTCTCTGCAGTTAACTCTTTTAGAACACCAAAGGTGTAGGCCATTAGGTCCCTGTGGCTTGTCAGATTGTAGTCCCTCAAGTTTCACCAATACTCTTTCTCTGCTAACATTACTTTCCTTTCTCACTCTTTTTATCCCCTAAGTTACTTTCCATTTCTGGTATGAAACATGTGTCTTCTACTATGAAGATGTATATCCACAGGACAAGATTTTCCAGTCCTGCCCACCAAAAGTCAATGTAATTTTGTTTGTTCACCAAATTATCCATTCCATCTGTGATGAAAAGTCCCAACTAAATATAAGCTTTTTCCTCACTTCCCATGACTTCTCTTGTCTCTGCTTCTAAGGCGCCAACCTTTACTTGATATGCATTGTTCTTCTTTACATACTTACAAAAATTCTTATTATCTGCTCATACGTTCCTGTTTAGTTTATTCTCATTTTCTCATTTTTTCCTCATTTATCAACTTTTTGGTGCCTCTCTGCTGGTTTCTAAAACATTCTCAATCCTCAGACTTGCTGCTGTTCTTTTCAATATTTTAAGTCTCTTCTTTTAAACTAATATGATCCTTAACTTCCTAAGTGAGCCATGGATGGTCTGGGTTTTTGATTTCCAATGGAATGTATTTTTGCTGAAGATTTTCAATTGTGTTATTAAATGTTTCCCACTGTTCACTTACAATCTATTTATCCAGTTAGACTTAGCCAGTTGTCCCCCATGCCGATGTAATTTGCTTTAAATTTAAGACACTTGGTTGTGACAGGAGAGTGTAGTTTTCAAACTTAGCATGGAATTTAATGGTATCATGATCAGTATTTCCCAAATGAATTTTTACATTACTAATTAACTGTGCTTCATTACACAATACAAGATTTAAATAGCTTTACTCCTAATCAGTTCCATAATGGATTGCTCCAAGAAACCATCACAGAAACATTTTGCAAGCTTCTCTTCTAGATCTCTCTACCAATTTAATTGTCCCAGTCTATATGAAGATTAAAGTCCCCACAATTCTTACGCTGCCTTTGTTACAAGCAGGTCCAGGGTGAGAGTCTGGTAAAAAGTCTGAAGGTCTCATCAGGGGAGTCACAGAAGGGGACAAGATAGGTGGCATGGTGGCAGGAAAAAAACAGGGTGGACATGGAGACAGGTATTGGCTCAGAAGATAGGAAAGGCATGTGGAGATTGGTTGTGATAGGGTCCAGGATAACTTCAAAGGTGACAGTGGAGAGGCATGGCGATACTGGGTAGGTGCATAGTGATTGGTGGGGGTGGGAGTTTGGCAGGTGACAGACAGAAGCAGATTTGAAAAGTGACACGCACCACTTTTTCAAACTGACTGTAACCAAGCAGCTAGTCAATGAGATCCTTCGAGGTGGATCTTTGGTGGATACAATCTGAGATCAGCATGTGTGATTGACTAAAGCAACACCCTAATAATTATGATGCAAGTAGACGTTAAAGAAACTCACTTCTGCTCTCCACACTATGGGGAAGGCTGCATTGAGAAGATTTGTGTCTTATTTTTATGATGCAGAATGACTGACACCATTGCTGAGAACTAACTTTACCAGTAGCATTGTCATAACATGAACACACAACTGCAAGGCACGCACAGCCTTGTTAACAATCTTCTCTAACATGTGTTATTTGACCTTCTTCCCCCAGGTCATAGAACATAGAACATTACAGTGCAGTACAGGCCCTTTGGCCCTCAATGTTGCGCCGACTTGTGAAAACCAATCTAAAGCGCATCTAACCTACACTATTCCAATATCATTCATATATTTATCCAATGACCATTTAAATGCCCTTAACGTTGGCGGGTCCACTATTGTTGCAGGCAGGATATTCCACACCCTTACTACTCTCTTAGTAAAGAACCTATCTCTGACATCGGTCCGATAGCTATCACCCCTCAATTTAAAGCTATGTCCCCTCATACTAGCCATCACCATCCGCGGAAAAAGGCTCTCACTTTATCCACCTTATCTAATTCTCTGATCATCTTGTATGCTTCTATTAAGTCACCTCTTAACCTTCTTTCTAACGAAAACAGCCTCAAGTCCTCAGCCTTTCCTCATAAGATCTTCCCACCATACCAGGCAACACCCGGGTAAATCTCCTCTGCACCCTTTCCAATGCTTCCACATCCTTCCTATAATGTGGCGACCAGAACCATGCACAATACTCCAAGTACGGCCGCACCAGAGTTTTGTACAGCTGCAACATGACCTCATGGCTCCGAAACTCAATCCCTCTACCAATAAAAGCTAACACACTGTACACCTTCTTAACAACCCTATCAACCTGGGTGCCAACTTTCAGGGACCTATGCCCATGGATACTAAGATCTCTCTGCTCATCCACACTACCAAGTATCTTACCATTAGCTCAGTACTCTATATTCCTGTTACTCCTTCCAAAGTGAATCAGCTCACACTTTTCCGCATTAAACTCCATTTGCCACCTCTCAACCCAGGTCTGCAGCTTATCTTTGTCCCTCTGTAACCTGCAACATCCTTCCGCACTGTGCACAACTATACCGACTTTAGTGTCATCCACAAATTTACTAACCCATCCTTCTATGCCCTCATCCAGGTCATTTATAAAAATGACAAACAGCAGTGGCCCCAAAACAGATCCTTGCAGTACACTACTAGTAACTGAACTCCAGGATGAACATTTCCCATCAACCATCACCCTCTCTCTTCTTACAGGTAGCCAATTTCTGATCCAAATCGCTAAATCACCCTCAACCCCATGCTTCTATATTTTCTGCAATAGCCTACCGTGGGGAACCTTATCAAACACTTTACTGAAATCCATTTACACCACACCAACTGATTTACCTTCATCCACCTCTTTGATCACCTTCTCAAAGAACTCAGTAAGATTTATGAGGCATGACTACTCTTCACAAAACTGTGTTGATTATCCTGAATCAAATTATTCCTTTCTAGGTTATAAATCCCATCTCTTATAATCCTTTCCAAAACTTTGTCCACAGCAGAAGTAAGGCTCACTGGTCTATAATTACCAGGGTTGTCTCTACTCTCCTTGTTGAACAAGGGAACAACATTTGCTATCCTCCAGTCTTCTGGCACTATTTCTGTAGACAATGATGACATAAAGATCAAAAAAGCCAAAGGCTCTGCAATCTCCTTCCTAGCTTCCCAGAGAATCCAAGGATAAATCCCATACGGCCCAGGGGACTTATCTATTTTCACACTTTCCAGAATTGCTAACACCTCCTCCTTACAGGTGACCCTGTAAGCTGTACACAGTGTACAGTATATAGTATCTAATACTGGAGTCCACAATCACATTTTTCCTTTTCTATTCCATTTCTTCTGACACTAACTCTAAAACAAAAACACTTTAGACTAGTTTCCGTCAGAACAAAAAAGACTTGAGTTTGGCCAACTTACGTTCACAAAGTCCCTTATCTATTCTTTTGCACTCTCTTTGGATTGGTCTGTTTTATCTTTTACTCATCTCTGATTTTTTTCCAATTCTTCCACTGGATGTTCTGAATGACGACAGATGGTTTTGAAGGAGAAAGGGTCTTCTCCTGCTCTGTGTCACTTTTACTCCTTACTTTTCAGGACTCTGAGACTTTGTCTAGTTGTCCATTGCTTTACTGGTAGTTCCTGAATCTGGATCTTCAGCTCCACATTCCGGTTCAGACAGCTATGCATTTAATTTGTTTTCTGTCAGATTTTCCAGACAACAGCAGGATTACAGATCCCTTCCTGCTGAATCCTCACTGTTTCTCCCATATTCAGTTCAGACAGAGGTTGGGCATCTCCATCAAAGTACTGTTTTTGCTTCTGCTGTCTTATGAGGAAAGGCTGAGGACTTGAGGCTGTTTTCGTTAGAAGGTTAAGAGGTGACTTAATAAAAGCATACAAGATGATCAGAGAATTAGATAAGGTGGATAAAGTGAAAGCCTTTTTCCTCGGATGGTGATGGCTAGCACGAGGGGACATAGCTTTAAATTGAGGGGATAGCTATAGGACAGATGTCAGAGGTAGGTTCTTTACTCAGAGAGTAGTAAGGGCGTGGAATATCCTGCCGGCAACAGTAGTGGCCACATTGTACATTGTAGTATGCTGCCTGTAGAAACAGAAGGTAAAGCACAGTTGGAAGCTTAGTTTTTAGCCTTCCCAGCAAGAGCTGTGCTGAAGATGCCTAATGCCGCTGAATGGAGTATTTTGAAATTCATCGGGGCCACATAGAGGTCTCTTCTGTCCACCTTCTTCAATAGGTGTTTTAAGGTTTGCTTGGTACATCCACCATTCCTTTGGATTGTGGATATTTGAGACTCGACATAGTGTGGCAAAACTCCCAGTCCTGTACAAATCTGCAAAGCTCAGTACCTGAGAATCGTGGAGACGAGCAGTTCAGTTATACCTTGTGAGCAAAAATTGATTTAAAAAAAAAATTATTTATTGTCACATGTATTAGTATTGTTTCTTGTGCACTATACAGACAAAGCGTACCAAATATAGGGAAGAAAAAGAGAGTACAGAATGTAAGGCTAGGTTGTAGAGAAAAATCAACTTAATGCGAGATAGGTCCAATCAAAAGTCTGATGGCAGCAGGAAAGATGTTGTTCTTGAGTCGGTTGTTATGTGATCTCAGACCTTTGTGTTTTTTTTCCGACAGAAGGTGGTGGAAGAGAATACGTCCAGGATGCGTGGGGTACTTGATTATGGTGGCTGCTTTTCCAAGGCAGTGGGAAATCTAGACAGTGTCAACGTATGGGAGGCTGATTTGAGTGATGGACTGGGGTTCATTCATGATAATGGTTTTGTATCCCTCCAGTGCTGTGCATAGTTCAGCTAATTTGAATTTTCTCTGAGAACACTGGAACTCCCAAGTATTGATTTGAAGATGTTGAGAATCATCCTTGGGTCAATTGACTTGTTTTCTCTTTATCTTGAAAGACTCATTTCTTAATTTTTACTATGCACCCTTTATTTGCTCTTTTATCCATTGAAGGTTTATGGCAGGACATTTTAAGACTTTGGTTTTCTGTCCCTTGAATTAGAATTTCAAGTTACAAGGATTATCACGTGCAAAGTGCACTGCATTTTTTTTTCCCCTGATCTGCAATTATATAAATGAAGGATTTAGATTAAAATGTTCCAAATTAAACATGGTAGTCACTGCTAAAATAAAAGCAAATTACTGAGGATGCTGGAATCTGAAACAAAAACAGAAAATGCTGGAAATCCTCAGCAGGTTTAAGAGCATCTGTGGAGACAGAACAGAGCTAGTGTTTCGTGTCTGGATGACCCTTTGTCAGAGTTGAAGAAAATAGAAAATGGGTGATACTTATTTCATAGACAAAAAGATAGAAAATGTAAATTGTGACGATCATGGCTAAGAGGAGTGCTAATGACAGCCCATTAAAAGATCAAAATGTATAAATGGCAGAACCAAGAGAAGCAGAGTGTCAAAGGACAACCTAAGCCATGTACCAGATGGCCCTAGTGGAGCGGGGGGAGGGGAGACTGTAGTGGGTGGAAAAAGATAGAAAGCAAGATTTTTATAAGAGTGGAAAAGTGAAATGATAGAAAAAATGAAAATAAATAAAACAAAATGAAATAACATACAAAGAAATGGGATGAAGGTGGAGGAGAGAATTCATGCCCTGAAGTTTTAGAACTTGGGGGCACGGTGGCACAGCGATGAGTACTGCCAGGGATGCGGGTTCAATTCCTGGTTTGGGTCACTGTCTCTGAGGAGTTTGCATGTTCTCCCATGTCTGCATGGGTTTCATCCGGGTGCTCTGGTTTCTTCCCACAGTCCAAAGATGCGCAGATTAAGTGGATTGGCCATGCTAAATTGCTTGTTAGTGTTAGGGGATTAGCTAGGGTAAATGCATGGGGTTATAGGTATAGGGCCGGGAGGGATTGTGGTCAGTGCAGACTCGATGGGCCAAATGGCCTCCTTCTGCATTACAGGGATTCTATAAACTCAATGTTAAGTTTGGAAGACTATAAGGTGCCTAATCAGAAGGTGATGTCCTATTCCTACAATTTGTATTAGTCTTCACTGGAACATTGCAGCAGCCAAGAATGGACACGTGTACATGAGAGCAGGATGGTGTGTTGAAACAGTAAGCAACAGAAAAGTCTGGGTCCAGCTTGCGGATGTAAAGTAGACTGTATTGGGAGCAGCAAATGCAACAGATCAGATTAAAGCAGGTACACATGAAGTACTACTGCACCTAAAAAGAGTGTTTAGATGGTGAGTAGAAAGGAGGTAAAGGAGAAGGTATTGCACCTTCGGCGATTGCATTACTAATAATTCTCCACTTGAGTCAATATTTTTACAAAGAGTAAAGCACATTAGATTTTAATTCCATGGTTTTTTTCCAAATTGATAAAATAGGTATACAAAATAAAGTTGAAATGAACAAGCTAATGTTGCATTGGCATGCATAATGAATTAATCCATATTGATTTTGATTTGATTTATTATTGTCACATGTATTAACATACAGTGAAAAGTATTGTTTCTTGTGTGTTATACAAAGCATACCATTCAATGAGAAGTAAACGAGAGAGTGCAGTATTTGGTGTTCCAGTCATAGCTACAGTGTTGAGAAAAATCAACTTAAGGTAGTTCCATTCAAAAGTCTGACGGCAGCAGGAAAGAAGCTGTTCTTGAGTTGGTTGGTACGTGACCTCAGACTTCTGTTATCTTTTTCCCAATGGAAGAAGGTGGAAGAAAGAATGTCCGGGGTGCGTGGGGTCTTTAATTATGCTGGCTGCTCTGCTGAGACAGCGGGAAATGTAGACAGAGTGAATGGATAGGAGGGCCAGAGACATGCCAACTGCTGTTGACCTGTTGCGGCAGTTGGCAAATTGTACTGGATCTGGGCAGTCCTGGAGACTGGAATTGATTCATGCCATGATAACCTTTCGAAGCACTTAATAATGATAGATGTCAGAGCCACAGACGATAATCATTAAGGCACACTGCTTGGCTTTTCTTTGGCACCGTGATGATGTTCATCTTCCTGAAGCAGATAGGGACCTCAGATTGTTGTAAAGAGAGGTTGAAGATTTTTGCAATACCCCTGCCTGCTGGCCCGCACAGGATCTGAATGCTCATCCCGGTACGTCATCCAGGTCAGTTGCTTTCCATGGGTTGACCTTCGAGAAGGCTGCACTGGTGACCTCAGATATAGGTTCATCCGAGGCTTTGGGGTGGAGGGCATGCTCCCACTTACCTCTTGCTCAAAACATGCATAGCATGCAGTGAGCTCATCAGGGAGTAGTGCGTTTGTGCTGGCAATTTTACATGCCTTCATCTTGTAGCTTGTTATGTCTTGCAGACTTTGCCACAGTTGGCAGGAGTCCATATGGCTAGCCTGGGACTATAGCTTGGACCGGTTCTGTCTTTTGCATTTTTGATGGATCTCCTTAGATTATATCTGGCTTTCTTGTATAGATCAGAATCGCCTGACTTGAACACCTCAGACTTAGACTTCAGCAAGCAGTGGATATTCCTATTCATCCATGATTTCCAGTTGGGAAACACATGGATTTGCTTCTTTGGCACACAGTCTTCTACATGCTTACTAATGAAGTCAGTTATTGTAGTGGCGTACTCCTTCAGGCTGGTCGCAAAGTTTTTAAATACTGACCAGTCTACTGACTCTAAGCAGTCCCATAGGAGATCATTCAATTTCTCAGACCAACACTGCACAACTTTCTTTGACAGATTCTCCCCTTCAGTTTTTGCTTGTAAGCCAGTAGCAGGAGGACAGCCTTGTGGTCTGATTTGTCAAAATGTGAGTGAGCGATAGAGCGGTAGACATACTTGATATTTGTGTAGCAGTGGTCTAGGATGTTTGGTAAAACAGGAGGTATGTTGGCAGTACCTTGGTAGGATGCTCTTGAGTTTGGCTTGGTTGAAGTCCCCGGCCACGATTAACAAGGCCTCTGGATGTTTTGTCTCAAGGCTATTTGTAATGGTATATATTTCATCCAGCGTGGTCTTCACATCTGCATGGGATGGGATATAAACTGCCATCGGGATAACGGAGGTGAGCTTTGCGGAAGTTAGTTGGGACAGCATTTTATCATCAGGTATTCTAGGTACAGGCAGCAGAAATCTGCCAGTGTTGCTATGCCTAGGCACCACGAGGTGTTGATTAGGAAGCAGACCCCACCTCCCCTAGCCTTGCATGAGGCCGTTGTACAGTCCATTCGATGGATTGCCCTCTGGTTGCAGGGCACAGTCTGGTGAAGCAGGAGTGAGCTGTCTCTCCGTGAAGCAGAGCACACAGTAGTCCCTCAATTCTCTGAAAAGTGAGTCAGCTTTAAGTTCATCTAGCTTGTTATGCAGAGATTGGACATTTGCCAGAAGTAAGCTGGGGGGTGTGTGTGTGTGTCTTGGGACCACGTTGTTGCACTCTCACCTGCCAGCCTGCATGTTTTCCACACTTCCTGGAATGACTGCTTCTTTTTGGGCCTGGGAAATGCTAAGAATAGTATGTGGTGTTAAGGGTTTAGGTGCGTCCAATGAGGTTCTTCTTTCTGGTCAGTGTGTGGTTGGAGGATTTGTTGCCTTGTTTGCAATTCCTGCGTCAATAGATAGGTCTGCGTGGTTTGGCGTTCCATGTCACTATCCAGCTGCGGTCACCTGCCTGAAAGAATCTGAATATAATCTCTCTAACAGATATCGTGGACATGTAAACAGGGTGTCATTGACTGAAAAAAGCTTAGCAAGCCCAGATACCACTTCACAGTTAACTACTGGTCTCAACTATGCGAAGACATGACACATCTCCATGTCACCTGGACTGCTTGCATGCAGGTGACTTTTGTGTTTGGAAGCAGGATGCTCACCTTTTCTCCTGCTCAACAGAGTAGTACATGGTTCATGGAGATCCAAGGAAAGAAATGTATTTTTAAAAGGGGATTTGAACCCTGGAACAAAAGAAGTGATATTTGAGGGTGCATTCAAATCTGTATTTATCAGAATTTAGATGCTGAAGTATAATACAATCTAAATCTCTGTGAAACTGCCTTATCCCTCACTCCTCGGCAACATTGGTTCTTTAATTAAATCCAACCTCTCAAATTCATTAGGCACATTTAGTTGTTGCCCAAGAATCATAGGATATTTTGTCTGAAGAATCCAATAATCACTTACGATTTATGTGATAAAGTTACATTAATGCAATAAATTTAGTTCTTTCTTCCATTTTTTTGAAACCATGGAGTGCAGAAGAAATATGTAACTATGTAGTTGCATTAATAGTGACCAGAATTGTCTTATAATTGTCTGATGTGAGCATCCAAAATTTTAAGTTAAACAGAACAAAGGCATAATTATATTCTATTGTCCCACTTACCAAATCTTTCGCATTAAATGAGACCTCATCCCACCAGGGGGAGACAAAGTCATAGTCACAGTTCAGAATCTTCTTATACATGTATTGATCACCCCTCTCATCATAGAATGGTTCGAAACCACACAACCTGATAAAAGATCAAAGAAGTTTCAGATGACAGTTTCGCCTTTATTTATCCCACGAATAAAGGGAGCATGACCTGTTAGTTTGCACCATGGGATTTGTACCAAATATTGGGATTAAATTACAGGGCTATTCCTACTACTTAAGGACATGGGTGAGTTTTCCCATTCAAACAATTACTATATTCAGTTAGCAGAACATAAGAAAGTATGAAACAAAAGGTCTTATGTTACATTTGCAGACTCTTACAGTATGTAGGTGATGACTCCCACTGACCACATGTCAACCTCTGGTCCATAGACACAGCCTCGTAATATTTCAGGAGCTGGGATGGAAAGAACAAAGTTTAAAAAAATAAAATTAAGTACTAAGCATAACATCTTAAAAACACAATCTGAATTAAAACTGCAAAAGGGTACCCCATAATTTTAGGAGCACTATCATTCTCCTCTTCCCAACAAGATGCACCTCTCTTTACAACAATCTGAGGTCCCTATCTGCTTCAAGAAGACGACCATCATCATGGTATCTAAGAAAGACCAAGCAGCATGCCTTAATGACTATTGGCCGGTGGCTCTAACATCCATCATAATAAAGTGCTTTGAAAGGCTAGTCATGGCACGAATCAATCCCAGACTATCTGGATCCAATACAGTTTGCCTACTGCCGCAACAGATCCAAGCAGACGCCATCGCTCTGGCTCTGCACTTAACCTTAGAACACCTAGATAATAAGGACATCTATGTCAGATTCCTACTTACTGATTACAGCTCAGCCTTCAACACCATTATTCCCATGAAACTTATCTCCAAACTCCGTGGCTTGGACCTTAGCACCTCCCTCTGCGACTGGATCCTGAACTTTCTAACTAGCAGACCACAATCAATAATAGGCAACAACACTTCCTCCATGATCATCCTCAACACGGTGCCCCACAAAGCTGTGTTCTCAGACCCAACTATGCTCCTTATATACCTATGATTGTGTGGCCAAATTCCCCTCCAATTCAATTTTCAAGTTTGCTGACGACACCACTGTAGTGGGCTGGATGTCAAACAATGAGATGGAGCACAGGGATGAGATAGAGAACCTGGTGATCTGGTGCAGCAACAATAATCTCCCTCAATGTCAACAAAACGAAGGAGATTGTCATCAACTTCAGGAAGCGTAAAGGAGAGCATGCCCTATTTACATCAACAGGGACGAAGTAGAAAGGGTCGAGAGCTTCTGGTTTTCAGGTATCCTGATCACGAACAACCTGTCCTGATCCTGTCATGCCAACACTATAGTTAAGAAAGCACACCAACACTTCTACTTTCTCAGAAGACTAAGGAAATTTGACATGCCAGCTATGACTCTCACTAGGTTTTACAGATGCACCATAGAAAGCATTCTTTTTGGTTGTATTAAGCTTGGTATGGCTCCTGCTCTGCCCAAGACTGCAAGGAACTACAAAAGGTCATGAATGTGGCCCAATCCATCATGCAAACCAGTTTCCCATCCACTCACTCTGTCTACACTTCCCGCTGCCTCGGCAAAGCAGCCAGCATAATTAAGGACCCCACGTACCCCGGACATTCTGTCTTCAACCTTCTTCCGTCGGGAGAAAGATACAAAGTCTGAGCTTGCGTATCAACTGACTCAAGGACAGCTTCTTTCCTGCTGCTGTCAGACTTCTGAATGGACTTACCTTGCATTAAATTAATCCTTCTCTACACCCTAGCTACGACTGTAACACTACATTCTACACTCTCTCATTTCCTTCTTTATGAATGGTATGCTTTATCTGTATAGTGCACAAGAAACAATACTTTTCACTGTATGTTAATACATGACACTAATAATCAAATCAAATCCCTGTTTCCAAGGTGTGTCCCCTTGGGTGCAATACCAACAGCCGCACTAGTTGCCTCCTCAGCTCTTTGTCTCTCTACAAGGCAGCTGGAACAAACACTGAGATCTTTCTGGAAAAATCTGAGACTGTCCCACCCCTGCTCTCCACGGTCCACAGGCAGAAGTTCTGCTCTCTTGGGAGGCTCAGTCTACCACAGCAGGTCACTGCTGATCTGCAATTTCTTGGAACTGTGGGTCAGGTGGGCATGGATTACCAAAGGCTGTCAAGATGCTTGTCACTTTTCTTGTGCAAGGCAAAATGAAACCTGCATCTTGAGCTTTCTCCCTAATTGGTTAGGGAGACAACAGGCAGAATAACAATTGGCTTACTTTGATAAAGAGCAATTGCCGGGTACAATGTTCAAACTCAGATTCATGAACCAAAATTTATCCTATCATTCTGGCAGGGATTAATGGCAGAAGATTCTGTCCAGTGAGTCGAAGATGCTTAGGGAAGGAAGGCCAGAGCTTAGAGCCTAGGTATCTGAAGGCATGGTCATCAATGGTAGAGCAATTGAAATTGGGGATGCTGAAGAGGCCAGAATTAGATGAGTGCAGATGTCTCAGAGAGTTGTGGAACTGGAAGGGATTACAGAAGCAGAGGGGAGAATTTGAAAAGAAGGGTAAGAATTTTAAGATCAAGGTGTTATTTGATGTGGAGCTAAGGCAGGTCAGTGAACACAGGGCTGGTAGGAGAATGAGACTTGATGCAAATAAGGATACAGGCAGCAGATATTTGGATGACCTCAAATGTGGAGCTACAGAAATGGGAAAGTATAATGCAGGAAACTAGCTAGAAATGCCCTGGAATAGTCAAGTCTAGCACTAACTAAGGCATGATGAACAAGGGTTTCAGCAGCAGATGAGTGGAGGTGGAGCAAGGCAGGTATTGTTAACAGAGATGGCGGTGATGATAATCACATACATATCTGGTTAGAAGCTCATCTCAATGTTTCTAAATTTAGTCTCAGACAGAAGGGGGATGGAATTGATGGTTATGGTACAGATTTGGAACCAGACAGAAGGCAATGGCCTCAGTCTTCCCAATATTTAATTAAAGGAAATTTCTGTGCATCCTGTATGGGATTTCAGATAAGCAGTCCAATAATTTAGTATCAGTGGAGGAATCGAGAAGGGTGGAAGTGGGGTATGTCATCAGCGTACATGAGAAAACTTGTACTGTACTTTCAGATTATGTTGTTTCGGGGTGGCACGTAGATAAGAAATAGATAGGGGCAAGGATAGATCCTTGTGGGGTGGATAGTCACCACAGTTACTGGTGTAGAAGAAGAAAAAACCGTGTAAACCTAGCTACTATGATGGTCTGGCCCACCATCAAGGAAAACTGCCAGCTGTCCATTTATCACTCCACTGCATGCAAATGATTGTAGAGGTAGAGCCTAGCAACATACCTGATTTTCAAGCCTATCATTGTCAATTCCAGAGTCTACCGGGTAACATCTGGCAGTGTCTGTGAAGAGAGACAAACATTACCTTGTTTCTCTCCCCACAGATGCTCTCAGACTTGCTGAGTTTTTCAAGCATTTTCTGTTTTTATTTCTGATTTACAGCATCCACAGTGTTTTGCTTATATTTATATTACCAGGAAAGGACTGACAAGAGCCCCAGGGTTGGTAATGTGCTGATGTCCTTTCAGAAGGGAAAGAGTAGCTTGTAAATCTTTCTGTGTTCATGCTCCTACTGTATTTTAGGTCTTGGCTTTTTTTTAAAACTGTCTTCAATAAGACTGAAATAAATACTGTTCCAAATTCAGAAGGTTTGTGCAGTGAAAACTGAATCAGGGTCATTGCAGGGTGAAAGCAAAGTCATGCAAGGCAAGGGAAGTACTTTGTGGTTCTATTAGGTCTATTCATCCCTAGTACTGTGCTCCAAAGAGGGAGTGGCTCTCAAATAATCTGAAAAATACCCTCCTTACAGGTTTATTACATAATTTACCGGTCTTTCAGGCCATCAACATATATAGCAGTTGAATGTATACAAAACCTCGTATTCACATGAAATGTATATCATTTTTGTAAATTAATATTTAAACAATTAGAAAATTTACCACAATAGCCCGGTGTTCCACATACTGTCTTCATGGTCACTTGATCACTCACAATTTTGGAAAGTCCAAAATCAGCTAAAAAAGGAAAAAAAAAGTACATCCCTGTTTTCTTTCTGTTGCATCATTTTGTAACTTAAAAAATTAAGGATGGATTTTATGAAGTTGCTTTTAAAAAGAATTCTGAAAGATAAAGCATGTTGGCATTCAATGACATTTATTTCATACTTCTGCACCAATAGGATGAGTGCAAACATTGCCAGACACACATAGTGAACTCAATTGGTTGAAATGAGTTCAAACATTTGAACTAATTGTTCAATGGGTTTTATCAGATTAATTTAGCGACATTGTAAAAAGAACTAACCCAGAGCAACTCTGCTATTCAAGAAGGGTTGTAGAGATTAGCCAGGGAACTACAGACCAGTGAGTCAAAGGTAGGGAAACTATTCGGGAAGATTCTGAAGGACAGCATCTACCTCCACTTGGAGAGGCAAAATTTGATCAGGGATAGTCAGCATAGCTTCTTCACAGGGAGGTCATGCCTAACAAATCTGATTGATTTTTGAGGAGGTGACCAAGTGTGTTGATGAGGGTGGTGCTGTTGATGTAGTTTATATAGATTTCAGCAAAGCCTTTGACAAGGTCCCACATGGGACACTTAAAAGGTAAATGCACATGGGATACAGAGTAATTTGATAAAGTGGATTCAAAATTGGCTCAGCTGTAGGAGGCAGCGGGTGATGACACCCTTCAGAATCTTCTCTAACAGTTGTAGGAACAGAGGGGAATGACAGACACTGTTATAGTGACTGGAAGCCAGTGTCCAGTGAAGTACTGCAGAGATCTGTGCTGTATCTCCTATTATTCGTCATTTATATAAACATCATAGATGTAGGGAGTAGTATTAGTCAGTTTGAGAGAGACACAAAGATTGACTGATGGCTAACAGTGAGGCTGCATGTCTTGGGCTACAAGAAAATATAGATGGAATGGTCAAACAGGAAGATAAGTGGCAGATGGAATCTGCCTGAAAAGTATGAGGTGATACACTTTGGAAGGAATAATTTGACAAGGAAGTATTCAATGAATGGCATGATACTAGGAAGTTCTGTGCTTGTTTGTTTGTCCATAAATCTCTGAAGGCGGAAGGACATGTTAGTAGTGGTGAAAAAGGTATATAGGACACTTACCTTTATCAATCGAGGCACAGATTACAAAAGTAGGAAAGTCATGTTGAAATTGTATAGAACTTTGATGAGGCCACAGCTAAAGTACTGCAAGCAATTCTGGTTGGCATATTAAAGGAAAGACATAATTGCACTGGAAGGGGTGCAGAGGAGATTCACCAGGATGCTACCTGGTATGGAACATTTAAGTTACGAAGAGAGGTTGGATAGGCTTGGAAAGTTTTTGTTGGGTGAGCTGATCGAGGTGTACAAGATTATGAGGGGTATGGACAAAGTGGAATAGGGAACAGCTATTTCCCTTAGTTGAAGGATCTGTCACAAGGGAACATAGGCTCAATGTGAGGGGCAGGAGGTTTAGAGGGACGTGAGGGAAAACCTTTTTACCCGTATGGTGGTGACGGTCTGGATTGCACTGCCTGGGAGGATGGTAGAGGTGATGCGCCTCACATCCTTTAAAAAGTACCTGGATGAGCACTTGGCACATCATAACATTCAAGGCTATGGGCCAAGTACTGGTGAATGGGATTAGATGGCAGGACAGGTGTTTTTCATGTGTCAGTGCAGACTTGATGGGCCAAAGGGTCTCTTCTGCATGGAATGATTCTTTGAACTCTTCCAATAAATGCCTTTAGATACTGACTCAATGATAAAGACAAACTTGATGCAAGTTAACTGTGCATTTGCTGAATTTAACAAAGAATAGATTCTAAGAATGAAAGTATTAATTAATCCAAACTTCACCGAAAATCTGTCCTGGGAGCAATTCAAATCAATATTGTAATCAAGGTGTTTAGAAGACACAATTAAGCTCAAGAGTGAAAACTGAGTTCTTTCAATTTGTCATCTAACCCAAGGTTTAACAGTACCCTGAAAATGTTGCAGGTAACCTGTTACTCTTCTACTGTACATAATTTTATTTTTATCATTGTTCAAGCCGTGTCTTCAGGAACTTTAGTTTCTTTTAAAAATTGGTAGGATATTGCTCTACTTGGTCACTTGGAAGCTGTCCTAGAATTTTTTTAAAGAAGATTGTATGCTCCATTAGACTGTCAACAAGCATAGCTTTTCTAGGAAATCACATTAATTCAGCTAACTGACCACCGTGAGCACTTGAGGGGGCTTACTTGGATTGCAACTGCTTTAATTGATGAGGAGAAACTGGTTTAAAGGCAAGTGATTTACTGGAGCTCACCTGACAGATATGAGCTTTAAATTTTGAACTTTTTAAAACCTTGGCTGGGAATGAACTGAGCAGCGGATTAGATGCCCTGTTTGCATTCTTTGTCTTGCTTGAAATACAGTGTGTTATCAATATCCAGTTAAGATTTCTCGCCTCAGTGGAACCTGTTTGTATTTGGAAATTTGAGAAACTGTGCCAAAAAGGATTGATCTAGTTCTATTCTCCCCTATGCTGAAGTTCTATTGTGAGAAGTTCCAGACGTCTACTGGGACTAGGAGTCCAGCTTCACAAGTGAGGCCACATTGACAGAACTGGAAATGGGCGAGAGGCTGAATAATTTATTTAAATATATTTATATTCAATTTCCATCTGTTTAGTGAGCCCAGTGCTGAATTAACCAGTTCTTACAGCTTGTTTCTTTAAAAATGAAATTTTTTATTTTATCAATTATTCTGAACTTTTTGAAAGAAGTCTGGTGGAAGTTTCTATTTTTATTCTGAATCTAAAGTAATGAAGGTAAATAATTGGCCATTTTTGTGACTGAATTAAACATTTACACTAATAGTGTGACCTATGGAGTAGTAGGGCTAGAGAAACTATGCACTCCTCCCTTCTTGGTTGTAATCACTCTAACCTGAAAGAATAATTCTCATGTCTGCAGATGGAGGGCTGAGAAGTGCAAAAGTACTCCTTGAGGCCAAACTTACATAATAGCAGTCTGGCAGCGCCTGATTGAAGAATCCAATTTCTCCACAATCGATATGGAGCTAGGAGGCACAGGAATGATGAATCACTCTTAGGAAGAACCTTGATAACATGATTTGTCCATCAATGAGGGAATAGTCACAAAAGTAGCCCTTCTTCAGGGCCTCAAATTTCAAACAAGCTAAACCAGCAAAACAATTAAAAAATTAACGGTACGTAGCTGCCTAGACTTTGAGGATTCAACTTCAGGGCCAGATGTAGGCTACAGACTGCAGTTTGGAAAAATGCTGCTTTGAAAAATAACTGAGTACCGTTCAGTTTGCAGAGACTGCAAATCTATTCATTTCCTTAGCTTTTTTAAAGCTGCCTTTAGAACATAGAATTCTCGTCCAAGTTGTTCTATAAAACAGTTCAAAGGAGACTACCTTGGAGACTATTCTCTAGCAGTGCAATGGGCCGGGAGACTCAAGCAGAGGCCATGTAACGGGCTTCCTGCTGGGTGCCATGGCCTCCCCATGTCTCTGCCTGCTAGAGTGCCAGCATTGTCAGCTCTGTGCCAGAAATCGGTGCGGAGCTGAATAAATTATTTAAATGATGATTTATATATAATTAGACTGAAGTCTCCAGATGCACTAGCATTTCCTCCCTCCCCCCACTCGGAATGTTTCACTCTAACAGAGTTTACAACTCCCCACTTGCGAGGAGCTGGTGGCCCGACACCACTGGAGGGAAGAGAGGCCTTGGAGGCTCACCAGGAGATCGGGGTAAGGGAAGTGCCCTCTGGGGCAAAGTGACAATGCTCGGGGACATCTTGGCACTGTCCACCGGGCATCTATCAGTGCCAACGGATGGGGCCAGAGAGGGAGGGGGTCCCATTGCCACTCTACATTTTGGATCAGTGACAGAGGGAGGGAGGCCAGTGATAGGGACTGAATGTTAGGATGAGGTGGGGGGAGAAGCCAGAACTGAAGGGGTTGGGAAGAAGATCGGGACTGCCAGGGTGGATGGCTGGGACTGAGGCAGGCTTGGGGAAGGGGAGGGGGGAGGGGTTTGGCCCGACCTGACCGAGAGGCTTGCGATTGGGCTGCAGGAGGTTGGAGGGACATCGATGCAGGGTCGCGGAGTTATCCAGTGATCGGGCTGGCCAGTAATCAGGAGGCCAGCAGTGTGGGCTACTGCGCATGCACCGATCTCTACTATGACAGATCAGATCTCCGCTATGACAAATCGGCACATGTGCAGTGTCGCACTCAGCACTATGCTGCTGGCCTCTCCAGTGGGACTACGCCCCATCCCCAGCTTTTCAGTGTGACTCACACTAGGGCACTCTGTGATGCATAGTGTGTGGGAGATTCATTTTGAAAGTGGGATTTACTCCAGTTTTTATGCAAATTCAGCACCTGGAATTTGTTTGGGAGAATTTCACCCCTTATGTTCCTACCTAACCCCATGGCCTTCATACCCTCCTCCTGAATCTATGCCCATCTATTTAACTCACATGATCCTTTCAGTTTAGTCACTCATGCAAACCTGGCCCCCACCAACCAACCTTTGCCCTTACACCCTCCATACCGACTCACCCAGTATCCTGTGGGACCAATGCTGAAATGAAATGAAATAAATTTCTAAGTGCCTATTGCAGACTTTATTTATAAAAAAAATTCTCATTCAGAAAAAGCTATTCATTACATTTATATTCCCTCAACTTCATAATCCCCTGTAAAAACATTTAATTCAAATGTTTAATTCCTTTAGAAATAAAGGGCCAGATTTTACCAATCAGATGCTAAGTGCCTGATCCAGTCATAAAACGGATCCAAGCCCGGAATCCTCGTTCCAGCGCGCCCATGCACTTTTTGCTGGCTCCGGTCTGGTCTGCACTATGGGCGGGGCTTAGCAATGCCGGAACGATCGGAGCTCTGAACTGCGCATGTGCAGTTTGAAAGAAAATTTGAAACAGCGTGCCCAGGTGCGAAAGACAAAACAAAACAGAGAGCCAGGGTGAGGAGGGATGATCTGTGATTGGACCCCCCGGGAGGCAGCCCCTCCCCACCAGATGCCCCCCTGATCAAACCCCCTCCTGAGAGGTAGCCCCTCCCGCGATCGGACTCCCCCGGTAGGCACACTGCCCCCCCCCGCCACCCACGGGGAGGCAGCCCCTTTATCAGGCTCCACTCCACAGCCCCCCCCGGCAGAGCACACCCCCAACTTACCTGGATTGCTGCTCTTCCTCCACCATCCTTCTGACCTGCACTCGTTGATGTGGGTAAACACAGTAAGGAATCTCACAACAACAGGTTAAAGTCCTGTTGGACTTTAACCTGGTGTTGTGAGACTTCTTATGGCACTCGTTGGACATCCCGCAGCACCTTCCTGGCCTTCTGCTGGTGTCTGCCGGAAAGGGGGGGGGGGGGGGGGCGGCGCAGGCTCAGACGGATCTCTGGTTTGGTGGGGGGGGGAATGGAAATTCTCCCAAGTCCATCCTCCACCAGCCCCCCCACCCCACAGAGATCCATCTGAGCCTGCGCCCCCCCTCCTCCGAAAGGCGCCAGCGGAAGGCCAGGAAGGTGCTGCAGGCTGTCCAACGAGTGTAGTAAGAAGTCTCACAACACCAGGTTAAACTCCAACAGGACTTTAACCTCGTGTTGACAGACCTCTTACTGTGTTTACCCCAGTCCAACGCTGGCATCTCCACATCAATGAGTGCAGGTTAGATGGATGGTGGAGGGAGAGCAGCAATCCAGGTAGGTTGGGGGTGTGCTCGCCGAGGGGAGCCTGCCTCCCGGGGGGGCTTTGCCTCCCAGGGGGTTCGGATCGCGGGGGGCGGGTCTGCGAAGGGTGTTCAAGGAGGATGGGCTTCGGAGGTTCCCGTGCAGAACAGGGATCCGCTTTGGATTTTTATTCTGCAGGTGGATAGCAGCGTGGATCCAAAGACGGCAAAGTGGGATTTGACGATAGAGTTGGGCGCATGGTTCATTAAGTCGATTTAAATACATGCTAATGCGTTTAAATCGTCGGGCCGCCCAATTGGGGCATGGACTGGATCCGCGCCCAAATCGGGTGTCGGTAAAGGCACGATCTGCTCAGTTTCGGGTGCAGATCGTGTTACAGGCCTGACGCCCAAATTTACCACGATTTCATGCCCGAATCTTTGGTAAAATCGGGCCCAAAGAATTAAGTTAAGAACTTAATCCCGTATAAAGACAAACATTTGAATTCGGTCCTACATCAAAAGGCAACATTCAACAGAAACTTCTGCTCTGAATTCTAAGTTTAATGGCGAAGGCAGATGTGAGAGTGATTCCTACTGTGGGATCAGATGACTGACTTCGCACAATCTTGAGCTAGTCAATAAGTATACACGAGAAGCTTGCCAATCCCTGTGATGGAAGCAAACAGGAAGTTGTTGTCCTCATTGTTATATCATGTCGTCGAAAAGGGCATCTGAACATCTTTCCACCTTTGCCAGGCCATTACTTCACCTTTCCCCGCTAACCTTCCTTGGTCATCCTCAACACAATTTGCAGTGATACCTCTTGGTTCCAAGCCTGGATTGGCATTTACAGACACTCCCCAAAGAAAGTACCTCAATACACTATCTCACTGTTAATTATGAAAGATGTCTTCCTCGCCAGCCACCTATATAATCATAAAAATTAGCATTTTAATTTCATGCTGATGGGGAGGTTAATTTTGCTGGGGAATGCAATTTGGGCAAGGTGGCCTTTTAATGAGCATGAATGACATGCTAACATAAGGGCTTCCCAACTTTGTCAAGAAATGCAACTGAATTTTACCCATTTTTAAAGTACTGAGAGCTTAATTCCTACAGTTCATCCCAATAACGGGAAACTTTTTTTGGCATTATCCTAAATTATGTTGCCCATTCCGCCACGCTTCTCACTGTTGAGTGAACTGGGAGATTCCAGCCTTGGAACTGTCAAATTGTGAACTGACAGGCACCCCACTGTGATATTAATAGATTATGAATCAGTCATGCAGAGCAAATATAATTCTATAGTTGTAGCCCTCAGGCTTATGTCAACAGAGTGCAATAGCAAACACTTTTTAAAATTGCAGCATGTTTTATTTTAAATTTAAAGTCCAGAAGATTTAAATGCCTGACAAAAATCCAAAAATCTTGACAGCTCCCATGACATGAGAGTTAGAAACTGCTTGACAGCTTTGCACATTTCTTGATAGCTTGACAATTCTAAATGGCTTGACAATTCCCTTGACAGCTTGACAGTTCCCTTGTCAGCTCCGATGAATTTATCCACTTTCTACATACATTTGTGACTATTTTTAACATTCCCAAAAGGCACATGACTTCTCCCAAAGAGTATGTTACCTGGCCTAAAGGTGTGTTTGGTCCTATCCAAAATTTACTTTACTTCTCTAAAGGACTCTGACAGCTTTATACCATTCTCCTGAAAGGTCAAAAGCCCATAAATTATTTTTGAGTATTTGACTTAGAAAAATTGGATCTGTTTGAAGATAGCTGCAAGTTCATGTGTGCCTCCATGAACTATAGATGTACAAACTACAACCCATCTGCCCATCCTTCAATAAAAATGGTGGGTGCTGGGTTCAGGGACAGGGCTTCTAGAATCAGGTCGCTGATGCCATTTTGGCAAAACTGGAGACCCTCTCTGTGTTTATGAAAAATCAGGCCAGGATCTTACTCTCCAAATTGATCTTTGCAAACAACGTCGCAGACTCTTCCATCACCAATCTTGTATACATCCTGCCTCACTGGCAGACAGATCCACCAACAGTGACAGAACATTAGTATATAGTTGAGAACAAGTGTCCTAGGAGCCCATAACATTGACTTCAAGCCACATTAAGACTCATGGCATCAGGTCAAACATGGAGAAGTCCTACTGATTACCATCCACCTTCCTCCCACAGCTGATGAACCAATACTCCTCCATGTTGAGCACCACGTCGAAGAAATGTTGAGGATAGTAAGGGAGCAGAACGTACTCTAATTTAAGGGTTTCAATATCCATTACCCAGTGTGCCTTGGTAATAAATAAGTGATGGGTTAGACTCAGAACTGATTCAGGAGTTCAAATTAGAGCATCCAAGAAGCACTGTAAGCCACTGACAGCAGCAGAATCATAACCAACCACACTCTGTAATCTTTTGATCTGGCAAAAACCCTCACTCTAGTTTTGCCATCGAGCAAGGGGATCAACCCTGGTTCAATAAAGAGTATTGGAGAGCACGTCAAAATGTATGCTAAATAGCAGAAGCAGCATGGGTTGGTTAATGTGTGGAAACACTTCCACCTTCAAGTTTCCTTCCAAGCTATACACCGTTCTGACTTGGAATTATATCACTGTTCCTTTGTTATTAATGGGTCAAAATTTAGAATTTTCTACTTAATATCCCTTTGCTTGTGGACTGCAATGAACTGCAAGAACTAAAAAATGTGGCTCACCAATATCTTCTCAACAGTGAATAGGGATGGGCAACCAATGTTGGACAATCAATACAAGGATGAATAAAAGAAATTGGACAAGTAGCATACATAATCGCAGCAATCCCAATGTATAAATGTTTTTCTTCAAATTAAACAATTTGCAATTTATGAAGAGGGTTTAATTTTGCAATCAATCCTAAACATGTTATTTAAAATCAATAGTTACACAATTAAAAATTAAGTAAAGCTAAACCCAGGCAGTGTGGTAAGAACTGATCACACTGACAAAAACATATTTTTAAATATATAAGGTTGAAATTTACTTGGAAATTATTAACTTAGTTCCTATATTGTATGGCAATGGGGATTGGATTTATACTCTGGGTTGCTGACACATCATTTATTAGTTGAGTTTATAGATGTTTGCACTGGAAGCTTTGTTATTACTGGATTAAATGCTGCACTTCAGGCAGAACTGAGTTATCAGTGCAACAGATTTCTGGTTTAGGTAAATACAATTTCTTTATCATTCATGATGTGATTCTGATATGCTCTGCTACTTTGTTTTTTTAAAGTTAAACTAACTTCCACTTTTAAATGTAAGAAACATTGAGCAAGTGATTACCTGCAATATATTTTTCAAATTTTTGAAGAGAATATGGAGTATTGGTTTAACACAGGTTTGTCCAAGATCTGGTCCACAGCTAGATACTGTCTACGAGACGTTTTCATGTGGCCTGTCTCATCATTGTCATATAAACAAACGCTCAAGTCCAAAACTTCCTTGCCAGACATTTAAAACATAAAAGTCGGGCGGCATGGTGGCACAGTGTTAGCACTGCTGCCTCACAGCACCAGGGACCTGGGTTCAATTCCTGCCTGGGGTGATTGTCTACGTGGAGTTTGCATGTTCTCTCCACGTCTGTGTGGGTTTCCTCCAGATGCTCCAGTTCCTCCCACACTCCAAAGATGTGTGGGTTAGGTTGATTGGCTATGCTAAATTGACCCTTAGTGCCAGGGGGTTTAGCAGGGTAAATATGTGGGGTTGCTGGGTAGGGTCTGAGTGGGATTGTGGTAGGTGCAGACTCAATGGGCCTCTTTCTGTACTGTAGGATTCTATGATTCTATATTCAGGGCTTGTTCATCCAATCACAGGCTAGTACCTCCATCACTGGCTGCTGACAGACTGCATATTAGCAGCCAATGCATGGATAAACCAGCTTGTGATTGGACAAGCTCATATCATCAGTTGATGGGTAAGTTCTTTAATATCATGTTTCTAGCTGTGGAGCTCGAAGTGGACAGCTAAGTTCATTGGAGAGCAGGCAGGTTACAGCCTGCGACACCGAAGTGGATGAGTGGGGTGCGACGGGGGGGCTGGGGAGAGTGAGTGAGAATGAGTGACCGAGTGCATGGGGTAGACAGCGTGTGTACGGTAGTAAATGAATGAGCAAGTGCAGGCGAGAGACTGAGTGAGTGAATGCAGGAAAGTTCAAGAGGTTGAGTGAGCGAGTGCAAGCAAGTGTGAGAGGCTGACTGAGCAAGTGCAAGAGACAGAGTGAACAAGTGCAGGTAAGTGCAAGGGGCTGGCTGAGCGAGTGCAAGGGAGAGTGCGAGAAATTAAGTTGGGGGGTGAGTTTGTAAGATTGAGTGGTGGGGAGCTGAGTTCAAGAAACTGAGTGTGTGTGGGGGTGAGTTCGAGAGAGTTTGTAAATGAGTGTGTGGGGCAAGTGTGAGAGATTGAGTGTGTTGGAGTGATTATGAGTCTGCCTTACATCTTGTCTCAGGTTTCTCGCTCACTGCCACACACCAACATATACACAGGCACCTACTTGTAAAGTGAAGTTTATTTATTAGTCGCAATGCTTAGATTAACACTGCAATGAAGTTATTGTGAAAATCCCCTAGTTGCCACACTTGGGTACACTGAGGGAGAATTTAGCATGGTCAATGCACCTAACCAGCATGTCTTTCAGACTGTGGGAGGAAACTGAAGCACCTGGAGGAAACCATGCAGACACAGGCGCAGACACAGTGAGAACGCGCAGACTCCACACAGGCAGTGACCCAAGACGGAAATCCCAGTGCTGTGAGACAGCAGTGCTAACCACCATACCACTGTGCCACTCCTCACATACTAATTCTCTCATACTCTGGTCATTTGTTTTATTTCTTTTTAACTTAATAATTTGTTGCTTTGACATTGACTTTTGATCAGCAATTGTTTCTTTCCTTAAAACTCAACTTTTTTTTGAAGTTCAGTTTATTGTTGTGCCCAAGCTTATCTTTCTAAAATTCACATATTGACTCCTTGAATGAGAAAAATATGCAAATATGACCCCCTGAGTGAAAATGTTGGACAAGCCTGTTTTAACAACTTTAAATAGCCACTGTATTGGGCTTTTTTATAGTACTTTTCTGCACTTAAAATAATAACAATAATAAAAATTATCTGCAAAAAGAAGTAGTTGGACAATGCTGTGACAAAAAGTGTTATCTGTCTTTTAAGCATCTTCTGCAACTGCACAGTGTGAAAACCATTCACACAACTCACCTATTTTTAACAATGCATCTGGAGTAGGAGAATCGTAGAGAAGATTTTCAGGCTTGAGATCACGATGAACAATTCCATTTTCATGCAGGTACTAGCCAAGAAACAACAAAATGCACAGTAAAAAACAACAAAATGCACAATAAGAAACAACAAAATGCACAATAAGAAACAACAAAATGCACAGTAAGAAACAACAAAATGCACAGTAAGAAACAAATGCAGTTACTAGCAGCTGATACATGCCATTCAACTAATGCCTATAACAGCTGTAATGAAGCTGTTGTTTTATACTTAATCAACTAAATAACAGTGAATAATCATTCATGTGGATGATACTTTTGCCAGAGGCAAATAAGGATTGTCATGGTTTAATTTTTAGTTTAATTGTATCTTTTATTTTTAATGGAATTACAGGAATCCTTAGAGAGCTAAATTTTCTCTATATTTCTGTGATATAAACAGTTTTCTCAACAGTACTACAATAATTAAAATTCGGTAAAAATATTGACTTCTGAACTATGCTTTGACCAGATTTAGGTTTTTTGTGGTGTTGAAAGGAAGGTTGTAAAGTGGGCAGAAGTATACAAAGAAGAACATTGAAATACAATGGTTGTGCAAACAGAACCTTTAAAAACAGTATTATTTCTCATAGAAGTCCTTTCCTCTTGTAAGGTAACATCATAATAAGACTAATCTGATATTCTTAAAATGTTGAAGATCACATCCTTTTTCAGTCATAATTATGGACAACTGAACAAAAGGAGTTAGTGGTCATATAAACAGTGGGTTATAGAATAGAAATAAAACTCCTCACTCTTCAATGAAAATAAGGCATGAAACAAAGAAGATTTTAAAAGAACATTTATATCTGAAATATAACTTCTTGGACTTAACTGCAAATCACTCATACTTTGCTCTCACAACTTGTTTTCTTAGCTTGAAAATTACTGTGAGCTGTTATCTTATGACTTTTGTATTAAATTTATCTTTCACTACTTTAGCAAAGGCATTTGATCTGTTACTTCTAATTGGTTTATAACTCCATTTAAATAGTGGAGAGGAGAACTTGAGACCAGCGCTTAATGACTGCAAAAGCACCATTATCAAGTAGCAATACGCAGAGATATTTGAAGAGTTGATGGGAAGCACCGATGGCTGCTTCTCATATGATTTGCCTGGTGTGAGGCAATTCAAGTGGTGCATTGAAATGTGTCCTCACTGTATTTTCCAATGGTTGAAGGAGCAAGATTATTCTGTCAAATACAACAACTGGCCAAACCATATGGAGGGAGCATCTTCCTTATTAATTTCTGAAACAACAAGTTAGCAAACAAGCAGGCCTGTTCTTTAGCTGTTAAAGGGTCATCAAAAGATTATAGTCATGGTATACTTATGGTGATTTACTTATGTTCAGGGAAAGTTGGCAGAATCACAGAGTCAGTATGGTGCAAGAGTTCATTTGGCCCACCAAGTCTGCACCAATTCTCCAGTATACGGGTGAATAATGGTGAGTTACTGGATGAGTTTGAAGGCTTCTGCTGACCACTCAAAAGGCTGAGAGAATTACAGAGCTTTGCATAAGAATGGGGGATTAATTGCAGTGCTACTTGATCTGCATTAAGAGCAGATAAGGGACAGAGGGAGGCAGACAGGGACACATTTGAGAGGAGGGGTAAAAAGAGGGCTCTTAGATTGTCCTACCTTGAAAAGGTCTTTCAGACCATTTGTTGGGAGGAGCCAAGAGCAGCCCCTCAGGAGGATCTGCTTCTCAAAGGAAGTAGTAATGGACATATATGATAAAAAATTCCCATAGGCCTTTCATCTTCCAACTCATTCCAGGTGGCAGCTGGTGATATTAGCAATCTTTTGTAATTTTTTGGGGAATTGAAAGAGGTGCTCTACATGAAAACGTATACTTCATCGTTTTCTTCCAGAGAAGGGGACACAAGGATGCAAATGCACATTAAGTTTGCCAAGACAGCAGCATTTCCAACGATGCAAGGTGTCATTGAATCTACGTATATGCTTCTGTGGGCCACCCATTTCAACAGGGAGCGATACATAAGAGCTACCATTTAATCAGTGGGCAGTTGGTGTGAAATCAAACCAAAGGATTCATCTTGGTACATGCCTGCTATGCTGGAAGCACTCAAGGTGCTGTCTTCCTAACACACTCAACAATTCCATCTGATCTGGTAATGAAGTTCTCAGAATGCTGCAATATTCTAAATTCTGTACAAAAAGGCTGCTTTGATTGCTGAGCTTTAATGGGTCAGTTTTTCAACTTACATCATGATTTCCCACATTGAAGCAGCCTGAAAAGTGAGTCTGTGAGCTCCTTGTGACAGAATTCTCAACAATTCCTGCCATTATCAACAGTTTATAATAGACATGCTCAGTAACAAAGTGAAATGGAAAGTTTTTAAAAAATATTTTTGCCAACATCCTGTTGAAATGGTTGATTTCTGTGAAGCATCGTAAGTTTACAGCACAGAAACAGGCACTTGGTCTACCGTGTTTGCATGGACTAAA
Source organism: Carcharhinus amblyrhynchos (assembly GCF_965287045.1). Classification (NCBI taxonomy): domain Eukaryota; kingdom Metazoa; phylum Chordata; class Chondrichthyes; order Carcharhiniformes; family Carcharhinidae; genus Carcharhinus; species Carcharhinus amblyrhynchos. The sequence goes on from NC_137328.1 coordinate 75,091,519, forward strand.
AACAAGCCATCCAGCCTAATCACCATTTAGTCTGTAAGCCATGCAGGTTAGGCATAAGAGGGTCATATCCAGACATCTTTTAAATGAGCTGAAGGTTTCTGTTTCTGCTATCCTTCAAGGGAGCGAGACAAGACTCCCACAATCATCTGGGTCAAAAGGAATTTCCTCCTCCTCCTCTAATCTTTCTACCAATAATATATACCTTGAATCATTAGCTAAAGTAAATAGACCCTTCCCATCCACTCAATCCAGGCCTCTTACAATTTTTTACATCTCAATCAATTCTTCCCTCAGTTTCTATGAGCACAATACATTCTTTTCTCAAAGCTGCAATTTCTGAATCATAGAAACATAGAAAATAGAAGCAGAAGTAAGCTATTTGGCCCTTCAAGCCTGCTCCACCATTCATTTTGATCATGGCTAATCATCAAATTCAATATCCTGATCCCAACTTCTCCTCCGTATCCTGTTAGAATTTCATGAGATCATCTCTCATTAACTCCCATGAATATAGTCCTAACCGACTTAGTCTTTCCTCATATGGCTGTCCTGCCATCCCAGAAAATAATCTGGTAAATCTTTGTTGCATTCCCTTTATGGCAAGAACATCCTTCCTCAGATGAGAACACCAAAATTGTACACCACACTTCAGGTGTACATATAATGTGAATGGTTGGGAGCCTAGCACAGATCCCTGAAGTACCCCACTAGTCACTCCCTACCAACTGGAAAAAGACCCATTTGTTCCAAATGTTAGCTTCCCGTTTCCAAACCAGGAGCAGGGGCAGGGACAGCTGGACTCATCCCTGCCCCCATGTCTCTTCTCTGTGACAATTTATAAATGATAAAAGACCTTCATTCCCACTCCCAGAGGACTCTGAAAATACAGCTCTCTGTCGGTTCAGAAGTTGAAAGCACCAATCTATGTTAAGTCTCTGATGGTGAATAAATGATTCATCACTCAATAGCATTAAATCTTGCAGCAAGGCATTAAGATTAAGGGGAGGCATGACCTAGTGGTATTATTGCTAGACTATAATTCAGAAACTCAGCTAATATTCTGGGACCTGTGTTCAAATCCTGCCACAGTAAATGGTAAAATTTGAATTGAATAAAAATTTTCTGGAATTAGAATCTGATGACCATGTTGATTGTTGGAAAAACCCACCTCGTTCACTAATGTCCTTTAGGGGAGAAAATCTGCCATCCTTACCTGGTCTGGATTTGACTCCAGAGCCACAGCAATGTGGTTGACTCTTAACTGCCCTCCAAGGGCAACTAGGGTTGGGCAATAAATGCTGGCCAGGCAGAGACGCCCATGTCCCATCGATAAAAAAAATCAATAATTCCAATAAATCTATAATTTATGGATTATATGCAAAGTAAATCATTAAAAAGATGTGCTCCAGAACCAAAGGATGTTATGTTTCTATCATGACAGTGTGTAGCTCCACAGGAATAATTATTGTTTGATTTTATGGACAGCAGATATCATATTCAGTTACCAAGAAATAAAGTATTAACACATTAATACAATGGGTGTGATCTTACCTGCTTTTCATGCTAGTAGATGGGTGTGGTGAGCCAGTAAAGTTGCATGACAGGTGAAAAATCAGTTCGCACGCAGTTTCTCATCGCTCGCAATCTTACTGGCCCTGGTATTCTAGTGTGATTAGCCTCACACAATTCTATTTAAATCCTAATTGAAGTATTATTAGTGAGCCCAGGATACAATTGTCCATGCTCACTTGTCTTAACAGCCTTGTGGGTGTAGGGTCTTACCAACAAGGATCACCCATGGTCTCCATCAACAGGGACTTAGCATGGTGGCCTCGCCAGTATGACTGGAAGCCACTGAGGCTCTCTAGGAAATGGGGACTGAAGGGGGAAGAGGACAGTAGCCCTTAGGCAATGCCAGCCTGGGAACCTGCCAGAGCTAGGCAGCTACCCTGGCACTGCCAGCCTGACAGGATATACCAGGCATCCTGGCCCTGCCCACTAGGCACTGGGCAGTGCCAAGGGGTTGGGCCATAACGTGGGCAGGGCGATCGACCAGGTTGCGGGGAGAAAGGCACCCCCTGCTAGCCTCCCTGGCCAGTCAATTCCCCTACTCCTCTGAGCTATCACCCAAGGGGAGTGGGGGAGGTGACTGGCCAGGGAGGTGAGGGCGATATACTGGGAATTGATTGACAGATCTCTCTGCTCTATCACAGAGAACAGAGAGATTTGCCCATGCACAATTGCAACCTCTAATGTGAACAGCCAGCTTTCTGGCGAGCTTAAATCCTGCCCTCCTCCCTCTAACAGATTATGCATCATTCTTTGCACTAAATGCTGTAAATCTCCCATTTTCATGCTCATTCAGCACTTAAGAATTTTTTTGGTAAGATCGCACCCAATAAGTTTCAAGCGAAAAGAATCAACAAAATTTAACACAATCAATGGACAACGTAATCTGGGAAAGATAATGTTTGCTATCCATCAAATAGAATCCCTACAGTATGGGAGGAGACAATTAGGCCCATCAAGTTTGTACCATCCATAATCCCACCAGGCCATTTTCCCATAGCCCCACACATTTACCCTGCTAATCCCCCGACACTAGGATCAATTTAGCATGGTTAATCAACCTAACCCACACATCTTTAGACTGCAGGTGGAAATCAGAGCACCTGGAGGAAACCCACACAGAAATGGGGAGAAAGTGCAAACTCCACACAGACAGCGATCTGAGGCTAGAATTGAACCTGGGGTTACTGGTGCTGTGAGGCAGCAGTGCTAACCACTGTGCCATCATGCTAAACTAATGCAATAGGAAGGGTTATAGATAGGGTAGCTGCAAAGACATGATTTTTCTTGACAAAAAAGACATAAATAGATAAACTCAGTAAAACAACAAACAATAAAGATTGGACTTGAGGATAAGGGGCATCATAGAATCCTTACAGGAGGCCATTCAGCTCATTAAGCCTGCATCAACAACAATCCCATCCAGGCCCCATCTCTGTCACCCATGTATTTACCCTGCTAATCCTCCCTGACAGTACGGGTCAATTTAGCATGGCCAATATACCTAACATGCACATCTTTGAACTATGGGAGGTAAAAACCATGTAGATACAGGGCAATTGTGCAAACTACACACAGACAGTGCCCGAGGCCAGAACTGAACCTGGGTCCCTGGTGATGTGAGGCAGCGGTGCTAACCATCTCAGTATGATTCTAATTGCCCTCAAGTCCAAGGTTTATTGTTCATTGTTTTACTGAGTTAATGAGGATGGCTGGGACTCGCTTCCTTTTAGTCTTACAGTAGCCACTGAGCAATGGTAACAATTCTCACTGTGCTATGTATGAAAAAATATATTTATCTCTGTCAATTCCTGTACATATATGTTAGAGATATATGGAGCTCAACACACTGAAGCAGTATTTTTTGCCATTTTAATAAAAAGCAACATTTTGAACTCTATACACTAAACCATATGTAACTGCAGAGAATTTAATTGATGTCAATATTAACATATTTATCAGGCATTTAAAAGGAGAATGTTCTGGTGATAAATATTATGGATCCATTCAGACCAGTCAATGAGAAAAAGTAGAGTTCAACACAAATTAAAATAAAGTCATATGATTAAGTAAAAAGGATTGCATATTAATGATCAATGAGCTTGAATAAACAAAGGAATGGGGTCTGTGCATTTTGGTTGATTGCAAAATCTGTCAACCAAGTGCTCACAGATGGTAACAGTAAAGAAAACAAACTAAATTGTGGGATTGCATGTGTGTGAATGTGATGTTGCTTTTGGCTTTTGTACTGTGTTCAGTTTTATTCTATGTATTCCAGCAATGCTTCCCAAATTACTTTTCAAGATGACTCCGCTTTAACACTTGAAAATTAACATGACTCCGATGCCAACAAAATCAAAGCAGCAATAAAACAGCATGGTATAATTATTGAAGTTTGTGCATTAGAATGCCACATATATAATAAATGCATGACACAAATTTGAAAATGTGCTTTTTAAAGTACGTTGCAAAAATGTTATTGGCCTAGATCTTCCATTCTCCGAGCTAACCCAAAAGATGCGCTGGTTCCCAGGCAAGGACTGCATGGGAATTGCTTGGGCAGCTTCAACTTCTGTTGGGCAATTACTCCAAATTAAAGAGACTATGGGTGATTCTGACTTTCTCTGCAAAAGTTACCCAGGAAAGGCTAGTTGCATTAAAACAAGTTCTAACTCCTGGGTAACTATGATGCTGACACCCCCCATCACCTAATCTCTCCCAGACTGCATGATTATTGCCTCAACCAACAACTGACCCTCCAATCCCCAAGCAATTGACTACCCCCAATCTCAACTAACCCTCAAACCCACCGATCACCTGAATACCATCCTGTCCACTCCCCAGTTGTAAGCTGCTGGATACTATTCAGGAGGTCTGAATGGAATCTTTGTAGTCTTAAGTAGATTAACTGTATGACTGTATGTATTTATTAACAACAAAAACAATGAAATATATACACTAAAGGGTTCAAGCAAGAAGCTGTGTCCTTGCTTGTGCACATAGATCTATTCAACACTAAACTGATCCCTAAGTGCAGGGCTTGTGTTCACTTACATCACTATGTGGGAGGTACCTTATTGCTGTACTCATTCCCATATTAACCCTATATGTGCCACATCCTTATATTACACACTCCACTTCCCAACCAACTGATTTGCCCCACTTTCTGACCACACTGTCCTCCATCTGCCTCTCTCCCTTGCCCCAAGCCACTTACTTTATACACTTATTTCACTTCCTGTCAAAGTGCCTGGGACCTTTAGACTTACCAGTTTAGGGCAGCTAGTGCCATAAGAGGCTATGGTTTAATTTCCCTTAACAATCCTACACTGCACAGAAGGCTTCCTGGATAAGCTCCTCAATCGTACAGCAGTCCTGTTTGAGGCAAGAAACGTGCAACTCCAGGCCAAGGTAAGTGAACAGGGAATGGTTGTGTTGGCCTTGCTGGTAGAACTGGAGACCACTGAGGACCCCCAGAGAGGTTGAGTGCAAGTGTGGGGTGGGTTATTTGGGAAGAGCCAGCCCAGCATGTTGGTAATGTCCATCGGGCAGTGCCAAGGACAGGGCCTATAGAGAGCAGGACTAATGGGGGGGTGGGGAGCTATGGGGCTGGCCCGATCAGGAAGAGATGCAGGCTGCTGGACTCTGCCTGCGATCAGATTGGGGGGGGGGTTGCTCTGTATTGTGATTGTTGGGAGGCGGGCTGGGGTTACATTTCGGGCAGTGTAGGTCTTGCGATCAGCCGTGGGCTCCCTAATTGCATGGGGGGGTGGAATTTTTTGAGGCTACCTGCAGCAGCAGGGGCCTCTCAGATGTTTTTCTCTGCCCGTCAGACCTCTGCCTCTGCTACTGTGCATGTGCATAATAGCTCGTTCTGCTGGCTGGCTTGCCAATTAAGCCCAGCTCACTGCAGCAACTAGAAATGATCTTTCCGTGCACTACGTCCATAAGATTGGGCGTGAAAACTTAGCCAAGAAATGGATTTGCAACTCTCCCATTTTCACAGTAGCGGGACACTTCGAATCATTCTTGTAAAATTCTGCCCGATGTGTCCTAAATTCAGACAGCCGAGTTAAATGCAGAAGAAATTCTATGAAGAAGATTTGACAGAACATTTTCCAGCATACAAAGAATTTTGATCCAGAAAAACACTGTCAAATACAGGGTTCAAGGACTAGAAGGCAAATATTTGAAGTGTATTGCGTAAGAGGTCATAGAATGTTGAACAGATTTCCAGTAGGATTGGTGCAATAGGAGCTGTTTAATTTTGAGCAACATCACAACTTCTCAAATGGGTTGGGAGCTCTTTTTACTGATTCACGCTTTTTTTCTATTCTTTCACTGGATATGAATGTCACTGGTGGGCCAGTGTTTAATATTCATGCCTAACTGTCCTTGTACTGAGTGGCTCAAAAAGCCATATCAGAGGGCATTAAAGAGTGGATATGGAGTCACATGTAAGCCACATCAGGTAAGAATGGCAGATTCTTCCATAAAGAGCATTAGTGAGACAAATGGTTTTTATGACAATCGACATTGTTAAACTTCTAATTCCAGATTTTTCTTTTCATCATCTGCCAGAGTGCAATTCAAACCCAAGTCCCACAGCTCGATCTCTGGATTGCTATTTCAGTGACAATGCCACCACACAACCACAATCCCATCCTTGAAGGAACAAATATGGGTGATAAAATTACCTGAATATTGCATCCTTGCAAGTATTTGTAGTATAAGGGTCTGGCAAATATAGGGTTAATGTGGGACAGCACAGTAGCATCCACACAGTGATGCAAGAGGCATATGATCTATACCCAGACTCAGTCCAGTATTGGACACAGCCATGTGTATCAGCAAACCACAAGACAGCTCCTAGCTTATACTTTTTACTATATTTGTAAATAGTTCCAAGAATCAATAAGGATTATAGTTAACCTACCTACGACTACGAAGATATATTCAGACCTACCGAATTGTAATCAACACCCTTCAACAGACATTTTTTACTCAAAATATCTAGTAAGGTTAGTTGCAGACAGCTTTTTAAGCCCCAGAATAATTGCATTCATCACAATAAGGGCCTGAAATCAGGCTAACCTAGGAGCCAATCTGGCACACCTTGGAAATATATTCCACAATTCTGTCCATTTTGCCAAAAAAAGTAAAAAATTAATAATGCACATTTTCTTGATTAACAACATAAAAGTCAGAAATCAGTGTTGCTAATATTGTAGGCTCATACTTTGGATCAGTGCTGGGATGTTTGTTTCTGAGTTAGAACGCTGTGGCTTAAAGACTCACTTAAGAGGCTTGAACATACAGGCTGGGATTCTGCAGCCATTCAAGGTGGTGGGATCTTCCAGTTCCACCGATGGCACACCCCCACTACATGTTTTTTGGCGATGGATCCTGTCACTGTCAATGGGATTTCCCATTGCTTCTATCCTCACTGCCAGGAAACATACAGCTAGGAGGCCAGTGAATCCCACCTATAATCTAGGTTGACATTGCATCATATACTGAGAGCTCCACTGCTCAAGGTATCCCCTTTCAGATGAGATGTTATATCTAAGTCCTGTATGCTTTCTCTAGTGGATGTAAAAGATCCTATGTCACATTTGGAAGAATAGCAAGAAAATTCTAGTGTCCTGTGGAAAATTCATCCCTCAATCAACATTACAAAAGCAAATTATCTAGTCATTAATCTCATTGCTGGTTGTGTGGGATCTTGCTGTGTGTACATTGGCTGCTGTGTTTTGTTACATTATAACAGTAATCAAAAGTAATTCATTAGCTGTGAAGCACTTTGGCATGTCATTGAGTCAAAATGCAAATATAAATTTTTTATTTCTAATGGGATCATAATACAGTCTGACCACTGCAACATGAAGTACTGGATTCCAAAGAGCCCGGTACAACTTTTAACATTGCTCAAGTGCTGCAGCCGCAACTGTACCATAGGGCCCAATTAACAAAGCAATTAGAAATGTTTTACAGGAGAAGGTATAATCATGATCTATGCTTGTGTCTAAATTTGTGCCTTGCCCTGCTGTCGTTCACAACACTTCAAGGATATTCCTTTGGTCAATGTCAGCGTCAGTTTTCAAATCAGAGAACCAAAATGAACAAGCACAGCTCCATTCGACCTCCCTGCACCAGGGAATGCACTGGTGCAGATCGTACATTGGGACCTCAAAACAGCGTTAACTCCAGGGACATCGACATAGCTGCTAAGTTCATCAGTGCTGGTGTTGCTACTGTAGGAATGGCTGGTTCTGGTGTTTGATTTGATTTATTGTCACATGTATTAATATACAATAAAAAGTATTGTTTCTTCCATGCTATACAAAGCATATCGTTCATAGAGAAGGAAAGGAGAGCGCAGAATGTAGTGTTACAGTCATAGCTAGGGTGTAGAGAAAGATCAACTTAGTGCAAGGTAGGTCCATTCAAAAGTCTAATGGTACCAGGGGAGAAGCTGGTCTTGAGGTGGTTGGTACATGACCTCAGACTTCAGTATTTTTTCCCCCAACAGAAGACGGTGGAAGAGAGTATGTCTGGGGTGTGTGGCGTCCTTAATTATGCTGGCTGCTTTTCCGAGGCAGCAGAAGGTGTAGATGGAGTCTGGTTTGCGTGATAGACTGGGTTTCATTCATGATCCATTGTAATTTCTTGTGGTCTTGGGCAGAGTGGGAACCATACCAAGCTGTGATACAACCAGAAAGAATACTTTCTATGGTGCATCTGTAAAAATTGGAGACATAGCAGACATGCCAAATTTCCTTAATCTTCTGAGAAAGTAGAGGGCTTTCTTAATTATAGTGTCAGCACGGGGGGATACCAGGACAGGTTGTGTGGATTTTGGGACGATATTTGGCAACTTGATTATTGGCTATGCCAGGAAGTCATCCCTGCAGCGGCATAAGAAGTGGGGAAAACTAACTCCCTGCTTGTGGGGCAGGCTTCTTTTAGGTGCACTGGCTGCAATGGAGGGGTGAGTGATACTCCCTCCTGTGAAATCCAGCCCATGTAGAAAATTCTTAAGACATTCTAGGAATTAGGATCCAGAGAATCCCTACAGTGCAGAAGGAGGTCTTTCAGCCCGTCGAGTCTGCACTGATTCTGTGACAGCATCTTACTATGCTTACCCCCGCAAACTCTCACACTTACCCCATTAATCCTCCCTAACCTACGCATCTTGGGATATTAAGGAGCAATTTAGCATGGCCAATCCACCTAACCTACACATAGAATCTCTAGTGAAAAAGGAAGCCATCTGGCCCATTGAGTCTGCACCTGACGAAGGAGCAGCGCTCCGAAAGCTAATGGCACTTGCTACCAAATAAACCTGGATTTTAACCTGGTGTTGTAAGACACTGTGTTTACCCCAGTCCAACGCCAGCATCTCTACGTCAATCTCACTAATCTACAGACACTAAGGGGCAATTTAGCATGGCCGATCCACTTAACCTGCACATCATTGGTCTGTGGGAACACCCAGAAGAAATCAATGAAGACTAAGGCAGAATGTGCAAACTCCAAACAGACCATCACTCAAGGTCAGGATCAAACCTTGGTCCTTGGGGCTATGAGGCAGTAGTGTGTGAAGTTGTACGAATGAAGCTAGGGTGTAGAGAAAGTGGCATGATGGGAAAATTGGTCAGGCATTTGGTACAAAATAAGGAAAACTGATCAAGCTATTCCAAAATGCCTGACCTCTGTAAGACCTGATAAGGCTGAGCCCGCATAACCTAGGGCTGTATGAGTATGACAAGATAAGGTCAGGGATGGAGGCATCACCAACCTTCTTCTGTTCTATCAAAGGACAAAATAAAAGTATGACTGATGAGACAAAGGGTTCAAGGAGGTCAGCAGGTTGTACCATTATTTATGACATTGCTTAGGATGCTACTACTGATCAAATTCCTGAATAAGCTCTGGTCACACGAACTGATAATGATTATGTATAAATACTGAACTGATTCTTTATGTAAGCGTGGACTTGAGAAGGAATTAGCAAGTCGTAACGACGGTTCTTTGAACTCAAGTTACTACCAATACTGCATGCAGTGTTTTGTAAATAAAGACTAGTTATTTTGTCAGAACAAACTTTGTTGAGTCTTTTCTACCACAGTCAAGAAGCAGGAAAATTTCTACTTCAACATTTGGTGCTGCAGAGCAGAAACCAATATCCTGGGTGAATTCTGTGGGGAACTGAAGAAGTGATCGAGTCATGACCTGGAGGGAAGAGACAGACGCCGGCACAAGGTAAGATTCATCTTGGTCTCTCTCTCTCTCTGATCGGTGCTATGACCCCTTACAGAGAACGCTAACAGGTGATAGTATTCGAATCTAAATTGGACTGTAGTAGAGTGTTTAGGGTCAGGGACCCTATTGCAACTAGCCTAAGGTGAGGGACCCCTTGATCTTGTTTTAGATCCAGATCAGGGATACACAGGCTTAATTTGGGTCAGGCACCCTGTGATTTTTCTTTGTTTGGGTCAGGGACCCTGTGATTTTTTGGGTCAGGGACCATGTGATTTTTCTTAGTATGGGTCAGGGACCCCGTGATTTTTTGGGTCAGAAACCCCTTGATTTTTTGGGTCAGAAACCCCGTGATTTGAGTTCAATACCAGGAATTCTTTTTATTACCATTTTTGCCAGGGGCACAGTATACTGATGTTATGGGACAGGTTTTAAAGACAGGGGGCAATTCTCCTTTGTTTTTTATGTGTTATGAGTATCCTGATCAGGAATGTAATTTACGTTGATTATCTGCTGCGCTAAATAGTAAATCAGGTAAAGATATTTGGCCACTAGACGGCACACAGAACTTGGAAAACTGCACTGCAGCAGAAAAAAAGCTATTTGAACAAAAACTGCAGGTTCCAAGTGGAAAACTTTAATTTCAAAATGGAAAAAAAGAGTCAGCTAGGTGCCCCGAACAATCGCCATTAATGAGTTGGAAGGATAACGCATGTAGAAGAGGGATTGATGAATGTGTGGATCGGATATCAAAGGATTGGGAAACTTTGAAACTGGAATGTGAGCTCTGGGATAGGAAGCATAATGAGACAAAACGGTGGAGTAAGGTTAAGAAAGCATCAAGTGATAGGCAGGTTGGGCTAGCCTAGCAGATTAAACAACAGGAGGATCCTCCCAGTTGCCCTGGCATGCTGCTGTTTCCCTATTCAGATGACATGGAGGAAGAAGAGGAGTTGAACTCCCATTCAAAACGCTCTTTGGGTTAAAAATCTTCTCAATGTTGTTCAGCTTCCTCGTCAATTGGCTGTTATTAAATGTGTTGCGCATACAAAGGGGGACACTCCTGTGCAATTAGGGAATGCCCGTGCTGATTTAGCTACCAAGGTGGCAGCTGTATCGGCCTCTGTGATTGTTCCCACTGGGGGTAATCAGGCTCTAAATTGGGTAGCTGCATTAGGGATGAAGGGCATGCCAGAGATAACTGAGATTCAACATTTACAGAGGGACGCCTCTGATTCTGAGTGCACACTATGGAAGTCAAAGGGGCGTTCATACTCCTTGACACGGGACCTCTGGCTTGCTCCAGTCGGTCAAGTTTGTATTCTGGATTCTTTATTGTCGGTACTTATTGACTATTTGCATTCTTGTACCCATCTTGGCGAGGAGGGATGGTACAGCTACTTCTAAAGACTTGGTGGCACCCAGATTTGAATACAGCACCGCAAACGCGGCTGGATCGATGCCTCATTTGCATGAGAAATAATAAGAGTAAAGGTATTAAATGCCCTCCTGGAACCACTCCCTTGCCAGATGGCCCTTTTGCCTGTATACAGCTTGATTTTATTGAATTACCAAAAGTACACTGATTATAACTAAACAATATTTATAACAATATGTTTAGTAAATGGATTGAAGCCTTCCCCACCACGAATTGTACTGCACATACGGTGGTAAAGTTATTGTTGACAGAAGTTATTCCCCGTTTTGATGCAGTGGTATTTGTCGAGGTTCGTCCCGAGCAGCTCGGTGACGCAGGACTCTGTGCTCTACGGGCTGTTTCCAGGGATGCACACTGAGACAAATATCAACTGCTGCTGGAAGGTCATCAACTCGGTGAAGGACGCACTTTGGTCTGCCCGAAACTTGCTGATCTTCCAGCTGAAAGAACTATCCTCGACCGAGCGTTGCAGACTGGCACATTCCAAGGTCCAGGGCTATGTGCTGAGGGACGCGCTGAAGCTTGGGGCAGCCGCCGCAAAAGGCACAATGGGGAAAGACCACACTATAAGACCTTTTAACGCAGGCAGACCGAGGACCTGGGAACTGCAGAATACCTTTGACCTGCGTAACTGTGTGCCAATCTGAGCAATAACGGCACACAGTAATTTATTCAGGCATGTATATAGCTTTAAGTATTGAAATGTTATGACCGTACTTTGTCTAAAACTGTAAAAATTTTTTGATTCTGCACTGTTTGTAATTCAAAGCCCTGTACATTTGCAATAGTTTATTTGAGATTTTTATGAATAAAGTATATTTTTGGAAAAAAAAATTCCCTGTTTTGGGGTACCCAAAATGGTGAGTTCAGATATGGACCACATTTTGTGGCTCGGATCAATACTGAATTGTGCAAAGCACAGGTAATTAAACAACAGCTGCACCGTGCGTATCACCTGCAGACTGCAGGAATTGTGGAAAGGCCAACGGGACTTTAAAAGAAAAATGATCTAAATTGACTGAAGAAACTGGGTTAAATTGGTTAAAGGTATTGACCTTCGCACTGTTTCACATGCAGGTGATTCCACATTCACGAACCGGACTGTAAGCTGCAGAGATAGTCTACGGTTGGCCAACGAGGACTCCCTGGGATGCCCATGAAAAACTCATGGAGGGAGTAAACCTCCATATGATGGGGGAACAGGTGCAGAATTATTTGAAGCAGTTAACACTTTCTCTGAAGTTTCTCCACTCACAGGTGAAACAGGCACATCTCCCAGAGACAGCAGGGACAGCCACCCCTCGATATCCAGTGATCAAACCCAAAGATTATGTATTGGTGAAGAACTGGGATAGAAAGAAACAAGGACAACGCTGAAGCAGACCTTTTCAAGTACTACTGATCACACCGACTTCTGTCAAGCTTCAAGGACATTCAAGTCGGATACATTTATCCGATTGCAAGAAGATTGTCTCCAACCCGATACAAACACAGGACGAAGATCTTCATTTTTTTTGGATTTTCTGGACTATTTGGCCTCAATGGCCATTCGGTAGTGAAAAAGCAAACTACCTGGGGATTGCATGCCAATACCTATTTATATATGTTGTATATTTATGCTGAAAAATTGAGTGCAAGCAAGTGTTGGGTTTGTACCCACATCCCCATCCAGTCAAGGGAAGGAATACCTCTCCAATCCCTCCCATTCCATATAGCTGAAACAGCTGAATGGATTCTATGGCAAAACCGAACAGGGATCGGGGGAGATATGAAAGGATGGAAATCGGCTGGCTATGAAATGACCAGGTTTTTGGCTTGGTACCAGCCTGCATATAATCATGCCTTGCTTCCACCCTCCCTTATTGTCCCCTTGAGTGACGTGCGAGGTTCCCTATGTTTTAGTAAATCAGGGAAAGGAATGTTGATGGGGCAAAATAGATGCAACCTTACAGCTCAGTGGCAAGGACCAGTAGCAAACCTATCTAGCAAGGGTATGTTGATTGGTCCAGGGTATGGAATATAACCTCTAATAGCTCATGGGCACATACTTCCCCAACACCCTGGACGACATTGGCTGATGATTTTACAGCCTATATTGGAACAACTGGCAAACATAACAGTGGCAGAAGCCACAGCAACTGGACAGGCACTGGCCGAGATCTTGGCTGAGCTGGTGGCTGTCCTGACCGTGGCATTCCAAAGCCAGTTGATTTTGTATTATCTGTTCGCCTCGCAGGGAGGAACACGTGCCATTGTAGGTCAGGAATGATGTACTTATATCCCAGATGCCTCTGAAACTATCACCAACTTGGCCGACCATATTAAGAGACAGGCCGGTCGTGAATTTCATGACTATGACACACTGGGTTGGTTAGGATGGTTGGGTCACGGATTATTTGATTGGATCTTTAAGGCCTTTATGCTACTACTACTGCTACTGGGGATACGATTGCTTGGTTGCTTGCGTAAATGCATTTTTTAAATCGGGTCATGGATATAACTATTTAACTAGTTGTCATGACATGACAAAAGGAGGGAATGTGAAGTTGTACGAGTGAAGTAGTGGCATGATGGGAAAATTGGTCAAGCATTTGGTACAAAATAAGGAAAGCTGATCAAGCTATTCCAAAATGCCCAACCTCTGTAAGACCTGATAAGGCTGAGTCTGCATAACCTAGGGCTGTATGAGTACGACAAAATAAGGTTAGGGATGAAGGAGTCACCGACCTTCTTCTGTTCTATCAAAGGACAAGATAAAGGTATGACTGATGAGACCAAGAGTTCTAGGAGGTCAGCAGGTTGTACCATGATTTATGACATTGCTCTTGATGCCACTACTGATCAAATTCCTGAATAAGCTCCGGTGACACAAACTGACAATGATTATGTATAAATACTGAACTGATTCTTTACATAAGCATGAACTTGAGAAGGAATTAGCAAGTCATAACGACGGCTCTCCAAACTCAAGTTACTGCCAATACTGCATGCAGTGTTTTGTAAATAAAGACTAATTATTTTGTCGGAACAAACTTTGTTGAGTCTTTCTACCACAGTCAAGAAGCAGGAAAATTTTTACTTCAACAAGTGCTAACCACTGTACCACCATGCCACCCTAATTCTTGCCCCTTTCTTCCCTTTGCATTATTGCTATCCCAAGCTACACTTTAAAAATTTAAAACAGAGATGAGAAGAAATTCTCTCTTGGCAGATTGCAAGTATTTGGAACTCTCTTCCTCAAAAGGCAGTGGAACTGAATCTTTGAATATTTTTCAGGCAGACATAGATAGATTCTCAATAAGCAAGGCGATAAAAGGTTTTCGAGGTCGGTGGGAATGTGAGACCACAATCACAGCAGCCATGATCTTACTGAATACCAGAGTAGATTTGAGGAGTCTAGTGCCTGACTCCTGTTCCTAATTTGGATGCTCATATGTAACTTAAGTCCCAGATTGTAACTGTGCTATAATCTTGTATTTCTCTGTAATTTCCTTGCAAATTCCAGTGCTGCAATGCTCTCCTTGATCAGTATCACTACTCCACCCTTTTTATTCCTTTTCTATCCTTCCTTAACACTTTGTATGCTGGAATATTTAGTACTTAGTCTTGCCCTTCTTTGGGTGAGGTCTCCAATTTTATCACAACATCATGTTCCCATATGTTTTCAGTGCCTGCAGCTCTAACTTTTTTCATCATGGTCTGTATGTTCCCATACAGTTATCCTAATTTAAACTTAGCTGTACTAATATTAATTGGGAATGGAGTTTCTGCAATTGATGGTCACTCAAGGGTCATTTCCCACCCAGCCTCAATTGTGAGGCTGGTTGGAGGATTTACCTGGTGTGAGGAAAGCCTGAAAAGAACCAATTTAGGTATCAAGCCCCCTTTCTGACTTTGGGTACTTCCCCCATCCTTTCATTAGCCAGCCCATCTTACAATCCCTTAAACTTACTTTGTCCTTTGGTTCTGGGACTTAGGTTAAGGCATGTTGGTGTACTTCCGTTTTGGACCTTTGCAGCTCTTATCACTGCAGGGACTGGAGAGCTGTCAGCCAGTCAGGTTGGCCAGTTGCTTACTATTGTGGGTTCTCCTCCTGAGTGAGGAGCAGAAGTGCCGCCTGCAGCCATTTAACACTCATTCAAGCATTATATGGCTGCGGGCAGTCGGAGCCAGCGGAGATGACTCTTCGGATGGCAGTAAGGGAAACCGCCATCTAAAATTAAAATTAGTCACAAGTGTAAGAATGACTCAAAAGTCACTTGATCAGTTGGAAGACAAAGATTCATTTTCGATGAACCAATATTCTATGACATAAAATGAGCTGCCGTTTCACACAACTGTCAAATACCAATGGTGCTCACAATTTCAATTAATGTTCCAGCGAAAAGTTATAATCAAATGTGATTTATTCATAAATCTTCTTTTTCTGAGCTCACAGGTCTAATTAATGCTGATCAACTTAACTTAAAATTATTTTGTAAACTAAATACAAGTGTTCCACATTAGTATTTATTAATAGGCATTTGATAACTTTTAACTCTATAGCCATTGAAAATGTGTTTGAATAAACAGTAGCAACCTATATATATATATCGATGTATTATATTTGAACAAACAAGTAGTAAAATGAGTTTGCAAGTTATCATAAAGGCAGAGAACCGAACGACTAAATTGGATAAGGCTGTTCAATACAAAGTTAGTTTTTATTGTATTGCTGAAATATTTTAACTAATCACAAGCACAGAAATGCTTTCATTTACGATAAAACAGAAAATGCTAGAAAAACTTGGCTGGTCTGGCAACATCAATGGAGAGAGAAACAGGGTTAACATTTCAAGTCCAATATGTCTCTTTTTTTTGGAAGGTTAATTCTGTTTCTCCCTCTACAAATGCTGTCAGAACTACTGACTTTTTCCAGCATTTTGTTTCAGATCTCCAGCATCCGCAGTATTTTGCCTTTGCAAATATCTGTAAAATACAGTCAATGTGAAAAGCTAAAAAAATGAACATAAGTTTTCAAACATGTTCACATTTTCGGATTGTAGCAAAAAGTCAACACAAGAATAAATGTAAAAGAAACTCTAATGACAACTTTCCACCAGCAACAACAAACAAGAGAAAATGTACTTTGAAGTATTTTGCGTGGCACAGAATGTGAAAATAATATTTTTCACCATAGGATAGTGTTTTAAGTGATTTTGATTGAGATTTTCAGTCCAAATCTTGAAGAATCAAAAGATCAGAACATCCAACCTCAAATATTAATGTGGATAATAAAACTTACTGCAACTGCCTCCAGAATTTGTTTGACAGCACCTGCAGCATCTTTCTCACTGTAATATCCCTTTTCAACAATCCTACAAATAGTAAAGCAAAGTTTGTTATTAAAGTCAAAGTAAGGAGCATTTTTATGTCAGTCTACTTGTAATGATGAAAAATTGGTTTGCTTTTAAAACAGCCAGCACTTGTGTAAATTTATTTATAACGTTACCGTAATATGCACAGTAAGTTTAAGATGAAATTGCTCTTTAATTTGTCACATTACCACATCAATATTCCTTTAACATATCATTTTGAAGTTTGAAATATTAATTTGTGAATTTTTAATTTCTGAAATGACATCCTATGTACAACATAGAAACAAATCATTCATCTCAAGTGGTCCACATCAGTGTTTATGCCCAACAATAATTTCCTCTCTTCATCTAAAGCTATCAGCATGACCTTCTATTTTAGTCTCCCTCGAGTTTACCAGAATTTGCTTAAAATTCTTGTGTGGTAATTTCCTCAAATATTCCTTATGGAAGTGAGATCTACATTCTAACCACTCTCTGGGAAAATAATTTTCTCCTGAATTTCTGACTGGATTCACTGATGAATCCTTTATATTCATAGGATCTATATTTTGTCTTAACTCAAGTATAAACTGTTTCTCTGGGGTGAACTTTACAATCCCACATAAAACAAAATAGATGGCAGGCCCACCTTCTCCCAACCATCCTGACTTTCTTCCATATTACAGAGGGTGGGTAAGGCATTTTGCAGCCTGACCAAGTCCTAAAGAACATAAGTGCTAGACTGGGTCTGCGGTAGGTCATGAGGGAACCAACAAGAAGGGAAAACCTCATCCTCACCATTCTACCTGTCACAGTTGTATTTGTCCATGACAGTATTGGTAGGAGTGACTATCACTGAATTTGTGTGGAGAAATCCCTCCTTCACACTGGGAATGTTCTCCATCGTATTGTCACTATTAGCATGCCAAATGGTACAGTTTCAAACAGATCTAGCAACTCAAAACTGGGCATCCGTAAGTTATTTTAGGTAAATAACAGAATTAATTTTAACAGAAGCAGAACTGTATTCAGTGTCAATTGGTTATATCATGGCCCAGCTCAACCATCAAGCCTGGTGATTAACACTGGTAAAATGAAGACTCCAGGAGGGCATGCCACAAGCAGCACCGGGCACATCGATAAATGAAGTGTCAACCTAAGGAAACTACAGCATAGGCTTGCTTGCATGCCAAACAACAGAAGCAGAATGCGATAGACAGAGAGAATAAGCAAATCCACAACCCAACAGATCAGATCTGAGCTCTGAAGTCTGGCCACATCCAGTCATGAATGATAGTGGACAATTAAACAACCAACAGGAGGAAGAGGTTCCACAAATATCCCAATCTTGAAGGGAGGGACAACATAGCACATCAATACAGAATGTAAAGTTGAAGCATTTATGATATTGTCAGTCAGAACCGTAGGGTGGATGATCTATTTCTGCTTCCTCTGGAGATCCCCAGCTTCACAGATGCTAGTCTTCAGCCAATTTGATTCATAAGAACATAAGAAGTAGGAGCAGGAGTAGGCCATCTAGCCCTTCAAGCCTGCCCCGCCATTCAATAAGATCATGGCTGGTCTGAAGTGGTTCAGTTCCACTTTCCCGCTTTCTCCCCATAACCCTTAATTCGCTTGCCTACCAAAAACCTATCTACCCATGACTTAAATATATTTAGTGAGGTAGCCTCCACCACTTCAACGGGCAGAGAATTCCAGAGATTCACCACCCTTTGAGTGACAAAGTTCCTCCTCAACTCCATTCTAAACTGTCCCCCTCTTATCTTGAGGCTGTGCCCTCTAGTCCTGCTGCCCTTTCTGAGCGGGAAGAACCTCTCTACCTCTACCCTATCCATCCCCTTCATTATCTTATACGTCTCTATAAGATCCCCCCTCATCCTTCTAAACTCCAACGAGTACAGACCCAGTCTATTTAGTCACTCTTCATTGTCCAACCCCCTCATCTCCGGTATCAGCCTAGCGAACCTCCTCTGCACTCCCTCCAAGGCCAAAATATCCTTGTGCAAGTGCGGCGACCAAAACTGCACACAGTACTCCAGCTGCGGCCTCACCATTGCCCTGTACAGTTGCAGCAAGACCTCCCTGCTTTTATATTCTATCCCCCTCGCTATAAAGGCCAGCATCCCATTCGCCTTCTTGATCACCTGCTGCACCTGCAGAATGGGTTTTTGCAACTCATGCACAAGGACTCCCAGGTCCCTCTGCACCGTCGCGTGCTGCAGCTTTTCGCCCTTTAAATAGTAATCCCTCCTACTATATTCCTGCCAAAGTGGATAATCTCACACTTGCTAACATTGTACTCCATCTGCCAGGTCCTCGCGCACTCGCTCAGCCTATCTAGATCCCTCAGCAGAATTTCCACACCCTCCGCACAATTTGCTTTTCCACTCATCTTTGTGTCATCAGCAAATTTCGACACCCTACACTCAACCCCCTCCTCCAGATCATCTATATAAATGGTAAATAGCTGAGGCCCCAGCACCGATCCCTGCTGCACTCCACTAGTCACCAACCGCCAATCAGAATAGCACCCATTGATACCAACTCTCTGCCTCCTATTAGACAGCCAATCCTCTATCCACGCTGACACCTTACCCCCAACTCCATGCCCCCTAACCTTCTGAAGCAACCTTTTGTGCAGCACCTTATCAAACACCTTCTGAAAATCAAGAAACACCACATCCACCGGTTCCCCTCTGTCTACCGCAATGTCATTCTATGTCATATCAAGAAACAGCTAAAGCACCAGATATGGCAAAGGTAATGGGTTCTTGACAGCATTCTAGGAATAGTACGGAAGACATCCGGTCGAGAAATAGCCATGCCCCTAGCCACGCTGTTCCAGCACAACTACAAAGTGACATCCAGCCAACAAAGATGGAAAATTGTCTTTTATGAGCTACACATAAAATGCAAGACAAACCTAAACAGACCGATCACCGCCCCGTCAGTCTACTCTTGATCATCAAAGTGGTGAGAAGTGTTGTGTACAGTGCTATCAAGTCGCACTTCAGTTGTTTAAAAAGTTGCCTTTCCAGTTTTTCCCACCTGTCACCGATCAGCCTAATATGGCACTGAAGGTGGATTGAGAATCTTAAGTGAGCAATAATTATCCACTTGAGGCCCTCAACAGGTCTGATGACAGGTGGCTAATGGAAGTCTTCTCCAATCCTGATGTTAGGGAGATCAGGTCTGGTGTTGGGGAAGGCAGTATGCCAGCTACCTGACATGTTTTATGTGCCTTCTGCCATGGCAAGTGATTGTAAAATCCAGCCCTAAAACTACATACAATACTCTAGGTGTAATTTCACCAAATCCCCATATAATTGCTGTAAAACCTTTCATTTATACTTTAATCCCTTTGTGATAAAAGCAAACATACCTTTTTTTTCTAACTGCTTGACATACGGATGTTAGGGGTGTCAGTGGCATAATGATATTGCCACTGGACTAATAATATAGAAACCCAGGGCAAGAGTTGGGAATCCAGGTTCAAATCCTACCAGGCTAGCTGGTAAAATTAAAATTCAATAAAAAATCTGGAATTAAAAGTCAGATGATGACCATGAGACCATTGTCAATTGTTGTAAAAACCCATCTGGTTCACTAATGTCTTTTAGGGAAAGAAATCTGCTGTCCTTACCTGGTCTGGTCTGGCTGCTTATGACTCCAGACCCATAGCACTGTCCTTTGAAATGGAGAGCAATTAGGGATTGGCAATAAATGTTGGCCCAGCTGGAGAAACCCACATCTCACAAATGATTTTCTAAAAAAATGTCCTTTAGGGAAGGAAATCTGCCATCCTTACCTGGTCTGGTCTACACATAATTCCAAATCCACTGCAATGTGATTGAATCTTAAATGCACTCTCAAGTGTTAGGGTTGGGTAACAAATGCTAGATCAGTGAGCGATACCCACTTCCCATAGAAGAATAACTTGCAAGTTAATGTTTTGTGGTAAATATACGAGGGACACCCAGGTACCTCTGCATCCCAACATCTCCTAGTTTTTCATCATTTAAAAAAGGGTTCTCTTTTCTTCCTTTTTTGTCAGAATGGGTAACAACATTTTTCCAAATTATATTCTATCTGCCACATTCTTGCCCAATTATTTAACTTGTCTAAATCATTTTACAGCCTCCCTGTATCCTCCTCCCAGCACTCTTTTTCACCTAACTTTTGTATCGTCAGAAAATTCTGTCGTGTTACAGTCAGTCACTGTGCAGAATTTTACAGTTTCCTACTAGTGGATTTGCAGGGGTAAGAGGAAGTGGAGGGAAGAGGGCATAAAATTCCTGGGTTGGTCTTCTCACTGCCCTCCCACACATCCCTAAGCTGTCTGAAGTATTACAGGGGATGGGCCCTCACCCCAATTAAGTGGCCAATTATTGGCACCCTAAGGGTCACTTCCCACTGGCCCTCTAGGGCCCATTTCTATTTAGGTGACAATAATTAAAAACACAATGGACAGGATTTATCACACAACACACCATGTGTTTTGCCATGGCAGAGGTGGCCCACCGTTGGCTGGATCTTCTGGTTCCACCATCGTCAACAGGGTTTCCTACTGAATGCATCCCTCGCTGTCAGGAAACCTGTGGTGGGAATGCGCCATCGGCGGGACCAGAAGATTATGCTGGCATGAATGGCCGGAAAATCCCAGCCAATGTCAGCCTCCGTAGCTAAGCTGATAAAGTGCAGATCTACTCCATCTCCTTCGTAGATTGCCACCTTGACGTATTTGTATGCTCCAACGGTTCTTTGAGCAATGGGAAATTCCTTGCTCCTAGTAGTGACGCCCATGGCAGCAAGATCAGGGGAGGTGCTGGACAAAATGTGGTCCAAAAAGTTCTCAACAGCAGAACAGGCAAAGAAAGGCTATGCACCTCACCAGCTGTAAAGACAGCAGAGCTGCAGTTGCAAGGTGGTCTGACTCTGTTGTTCAACATGAAATCTGACCACCAACCTGTTAACTGGACAATGACGGCACCCCAAGGTCTCCACATTAGACAAAAATCACGTGTAGGCTGCTACCAAGAATCACTTGCCAAGTCCTGAGGCAATGGAGAATTGGCGATAGTACAGGGCTGTGAACCTAGGAATCCCCAGTCAATAATTTGCATGAAAGCAACAGATCAATGAAGGTCCTTGGACACCTGTGTCCTTTGGCAGTAGCGTCCATGACTAAGAAGACCTCTTCAGGATAAGAGGTATAACAAGGACTCAAATTATAGAGAGGGTCAAAAGGGTGCCTTAAAGATAGACAATCTCACTTTCTCCTGTTTGGGGAACCACATCCTGCAGGATCACCATCTTTGTGGTCAAAGAAAGTTAGTTTTAAATTTAGATTGTTAGAATACTCATGGATAATCTCAAGGGTGACTGTCCTGAAAGAACAACAATTGTATCACGTCTGCTATCAAGATCCAAATTGATGTTACCACCTTCAGTGACTTGATTTCCTGGATAGGTGGTGCTTTGGTTGAGGGCATACTGAAGGAACTGGGAAAGGAAAAGCCAAAAGCAACACTTGTGTCCAGAGTTAGAATTGCCACTCAGAAAAGAATCTTGTAAAAATTAGACTCATGACACTTCACCTACAATTCAGCCATACCAATATTTTTTGCCACTACCAAAAGCGATTTATGCCCTGACCAATGACTCTGATGAAGATAGAAGAAGCTCTATTCTGATCTTAATGAAAGCCTCACTGCCATCCTGAAAGATTATCTTTTTAGAGAGTTTTAATATCAGGATGGCTGTCACGCCAATACCTGGAGCAGAACCACTGAGAAAAACGGGATGGGAAAAACAAATGTGAATGGCATCCTCCTGCTGACAAGGTGTGCTCAGCATGGCCTTATTATAAAAAGCACCCTTTTCATCCAAAAAGACAAATACAAAACTACATGGAGGCATTCTAGATCAAAACACTGGCACCTCCTGAATTGTGTCATTTTTCAGATCAAAGATCTAAGTGATGTCTATTTCATGCGGATGACTGATGCCTGCTAGACAGATTATTGGTTTGTTCGGCTGCTGATGAACATGTACATAGCAGCAAGATATCAAAAATCCCAAAGGTGTAACTACAAAGGGAATTACAAAAGGTCATGAATGAAGCCCAATCCATCATGCAAATCAGCCTCTTATCCATTCACTCTGTCTACACTTCCCATTCCTCGGCAAAGCAGCCAGCATAATTAAGGACCCCACGCACCCCAAACATTCTCTCTTCCACCTTCTTCCATCAGGAAAAAGATACAAAAGTCTAAGGTCATGGACTGACCGACTCAAGAACAGATTTTTCCCTGTTGCTGTCAGACTTTTGAATGGACTTACCTTGCATTAAGTTGATCTTTCTCTACACCCTAGCTATGACTGTAACACTACATTCTGTACTCTCTCCTTTCCTTCTTTATGAACGTTATGTTTTGTCTGTATAGCGCGCAAGAAACAATACTTTTCACTGTATGTTAATACATGCGACAATAATAAATCAAATCAAATCAAAGAAGAGGAAGGAGATGTATCTGAGCCCTAAAGCAGACCAACTGAAGATGCAGCTCACAATCAATCTGGAAAATCTTCATACATCCAACCCAACTTCAGAATTGTGAGATCATATGAAGTCAGCTGTACTAAACTTCTGAACTGGGTTCAAGTCAGTCAGACTTGTTTGATGGAAAAGACACTGAAATATGTGACCTCCTAGAGCAAAAACAAACAGCACTCATCATCTGGCACGACATCTAAGGTCACAAGTCAAGGAGGCAGCATTCCAACAGCTCAAGGCTGACACCCAAATATAAAACTTGAAGATAAAGGACATGTGATAGGAAGAGAACCAAGAGAGATCCAACAATATGCTAACTATCACGACATGTAAAGTATTTTTGAAGCTGCCAGGACCATGTAAAGACCAAGGTCAAATATACACAATTCCTTTTGCTTACATGATAGCACTTCTTTTCTTAAGGATGGCAATGCAATCCATCAATGCCAAGAAGTCTGCCTTAACGACTATCGCCCGGTGGCTCTAACATCCATCGTCATGAAGTGCTTCAAAAGGTTAGTCATGGCTCACATCAACTCCGGCCTCCCAGATTGCCTGGATCCACAACAATTCACCTACTGATGCAACAGGTCCACAGCAGCACCATTTTCCTGGCCATATACTCAACCCTGAAACACCTGGACAACAAGGATACTTGTACCAGCTTCTCTTTATTGACTACAGCTCAGCTTTCAATACTATTATCCCAACAAGACTCATCTCCAAATTCCGTGGCCTCAGGCTCGGCTCTTCCCTCTGCTACTGGATCCTAGACTTGCTGTTTCCAGGTCTGAAGGGGCTCTCATATGAGGAGCAGTTGAATAGCTTGGGCTTGTATTTGCTGGAGTACAGAAGAATGAGGGGGGGATTTGATTGAACTATATAAAAAATTCAATAGGATTGATAAAGTAAATATTAACCAAATGTTCCTCCTTCTAGAACAGTCTAGGACAAGAGGTCACAGATGGAGTTTAAGTGAGGGGAGGTTCAAGACAGAAATAAGGAGCAGCTACCTCTGAGTGAGGGTCATGAATCTATGGAACTCGCTATCCCAGCCCCAGGGTGCAGTGAATGCAGAATCAATCAATGGATTCAAGAGATAGATAAATATTCAACCAAAAGCAGGATAAAGGAAAAGGCAGGGAAGTGGAGTTAGGATGAGATGGTGGTCAGCCATGATCATATAGAATGGCGGCGCAGTCTCAAAGGGCTGAATCACCTACTCTAGCTCCTAATTCCTAGTTGGCACATTTCCAGAAAATCCTGCCCTCACACAGCCACAATTATAAACAGTATCGTTATCAATTGACATGCACATAGGAAACCTAATTCATAAAACGTACGTAAATACCGGAAATAGTTAAAAGCTGCTTGAGTCTCAAACGGCAGCTTTATACTTCTTTACTAATCTACCTCCACCCATAAAATAAACAAATCAAATACCTGTCGAATAGCTCTCCTCCTGTGACCAGTTCCAGAACCAAATTAATCTCTGTTAGAGTCTCAAATATCTCTTTCAGTCTAATCTGCAAGATAAACGAAGAAAGTTATGTGTGAAAAATCACAATTATTAAATAGTGTTTTTCTACAAATTTATTAGTAAAGATTTCATAAATACAATTTAAGCTGTCAAGAGGTTCAGTGTTTATCATTCCCAGTTATTACCTGAATAAAATCAACTCACAGTGGATCATGGTGTACTGCATTTAATACCATATATGGCTTGGGTTTGTGCTTGAAATCCTTTGCTACTACATTGGAATGTAGTAAGCAGAATTCAGATCCTTCACATAAATGTTTCAAATGGCAGGAATGTAACATGTTCACTCTCTTATACATCAAAGTAGCATTTTCAAAATAATAAAGGCAATGAATTGGGAAATTGTTTCCCTTCCCCTTTTTGTGGTTATAGATAAGGAGCAGAATTCTCCCAAAAAAAATTTGAAGTGTTGAATTTGCGGGAAAATTGGAGTACTTCATGCTGTTTTTTTCAGTGGGAGTTCACACCAGAAGCTCTCACAGAAGGGTAGCAAAAGCTTCTATAGATAAAAGAGAGTGAAGCTAGGGTGAATGTTAGTCTCTTGGAATATGAAACCGGAGTTTTAATGGTGGGAAACACTGAAATGGCAAAAATGCTAAATCAATATTTTGCCTCAGTTTCTAAAGTGAAGGACACTAGTACCATTCCTACAGGAACAAGCAAGTCAAAGGTAATAAAAAGGGTAGAACTTAGAACAAACAACATCGATAGGGAAAAGGTACTCAGTAAGCTATTGGGATTGAGGGCAGGTAAGTCCATTGCACTTGATGGCCTACATTCTAGGGTATTAAAAATGGCGGCAAAGACAGTAGATCCACTGGTTGTAATATTCCAAAATTCCCTTACACAGGAAAAATTCCAATGGATTGGAAAAATGCTAATGTAACGCCCTTATTCAAAAAGGGAGGCAATATGTGGGAAATTATAGTTTAATATCTGTTGTTGGGAAAGTGTTAAAATCAATTATCAAGGAAGCAATGTCAGGATATTTGGAAAGTCAAAACACTATCCAAAGTCAGCATGGTTTTATGAAAGGCAAATCATGTTAGACTAATTTGCTACAGTTTTGAGGATGTAACAAGCAAAGTGGATAATGGGGATCCTGCAGATGTAGTATATCTGGACTTCCGGAAGGTGTTTGATAAGATGCCACACAAAAGGTTAATTTACACGGTTAAATCACACGGGAGTAGGGTTAATTTATTAGTTTGGATTGGTGACTGGCTGATGGATGGAACACAGTAAGAAGTCTAACACCAGGCTTAAGTCCAACCGACTTATTTGATAGTAAACTCACAAGCTTTCGAGGTTTGCCCCTTCATCAGGTGATGAACCTCGAAAGGTTCGTCACCTCGAAAGCTTGTGAGTTTACTATCAAATAAATCGGTTGGACTTAAACCTGGTGTTGTCAGACTTCTTACTGTGTTTACCCCAGTCCAACGCTGGCATCTCCACATCATGGTGAATGGAAGACAGAGAGTCAGCATAAAGTTTTTTTTCTGGATGGCAAGAAGTAGTGGGGTGCCACAGGATTCAGTCCTTGGGCCCCAGCTATTTACAATCTATATTAATGACTGGATAGAAGGCTCCATAGCCAACAAAATTTAGGCAGGACAGCAAGTTGCAATGAGGAAATAAGAACCTTACAAATGGATATAGATAGGTTAGGAGAGTGGGCCAAAATGTGGCAGATGGAGTTTAACATGGATAAGTGTATGATCATGCATTTTGGTCGCAAAAATGGGAAAGTGACTTATTATCTAAATGAAGAGAGACTTCAGGGTGCTCCAGTGCAGACAGATCTGGGTGTCCTCATTCATGAGTCACAGAAAACTTGCATGCAGGTACAGCAGATAATAAAGAAAGCAAATGGAATGTTGGCATTTATAGCTAAACGAAGAGAATATAAAGGTAAGGAAGTGTTGTTGCAACTATACAAGGCATTGGTGAGACTGCATCTGGAGTATTGTGCACAGTTTTGGTTCCCCATTGCGAGGAGAGATATAGTGGCATTGGAGGCAGTTCAGAGGAAGATCACTAGACTGATTCTAGAGATGAGGGGTTTGTCATATGAAGAGAGATTGAACAGTTTAGGTCTATACTCTCTGAAATTTGAAAGCATGAGGGGAGATCAAATTAAAGTATTCAAGATGGATCAAGTAGACGTGGAGTGGATGCTTCCTTCCGCTGATGGGACATTCTAGGACAAGAGGTCATAGTTTAGGATAAAGGGTGGCAAATTTAAAACAGTTGAGGAGAAACTACTTCTCCCAAAGGGTTGTGAATCTGTGGAATTCACTACTCCAAAGTGCACGGGATGCTGGAACAGTAAACAAATTTAAGGAGGAGATTCTTGTTTGATAATGCGTTGAAAGATTGTGGGGGAAAGGCAGGAAACTGGAATCAGGTGCGTATCAGCTATGATTGAATGGCAGAGCAGACTCAATGAGCCAAATGGCCTAATTCTGCTCCTACATCTTATGGAAAAAGTCATCAGCTCCACACCAGAAATCAGTACGGAGCTGAATAAATTATTTAAATGTTCATTTTGTTATCATTAGCAGACCTGGGACTGAAGTCTCCGGGCCTGCTATTATCTCCCCTCCGCCAGGAGTGGTTCACTCCAGCAGAATTTACAACAACTCCCCATTGGCAGGGAACTGGTGGCCCAACCCCGCTGGAGTGAAAGTGGGTCAGGAGGTTGGGGTATCCGTCTGGGCATTGGCAGCTTGGCCCCCTGGCCATGCCCAAGGGGTAAAGCAGCAATGCCAGAGAGGAGGCAGGGCCTAATGGGGCAGGGCCTCTGCAGGAGGTGATCGGTGGGGAAGAGATTCCGCTGCCAGTCTGCACTTGGGCTTGGTAACAGCGGGAGGGAGGCCAATGATTGGGGCTGAGCATTGGGGTGGGGGAGGGTCAGCTTGCCTGCAGGAATCAAGGTGGTCTGGGGGCGGAGGACGGTCGAGGCTGGCCCGGATATGTTCAGGAAGCCAGCGATTAGATGGTCTTACGGCCAGCGATGTGGAATCGCGGGGCTGGCCAGTGATCGGGAGCCCAGCAGTCAAGCTACAGCACATGTGATCTCCGCCATGACAGATCAGCGTATGAGCAGTGGCCAACTCAGTGCTATGTTGCCGGTTTCTCCAATGGGAATAGGCCCCGCCCACTGATTTTTGAAATTCACGCTAGCGCATTCTGTAGTGCACCAGGTTTGGGAGAATCATTTTGAAAATCCTGCTGAAAAAAAAACAGAATTTAAAATATTGAGAATTCGGCACTTAAAACTTTTTTGGGAGCATTTCACCCAATATGTATGTAATAGGGTTGTATCATAATGGCATAAAATAATTAGATATGTTTGTGTTATACCAGATAGTGAGCAATCAAGATTTAAAACAAAACATTTCAAAATATACCATATTTATACTGAATCTACAAGTTACAAATCGTCGAGTTCCTTAAATAAAAGGGAAGGGGATAAATGTTTTATATTCTTGATAATGGTACATGAGCAACTTAGACATTGTAAAGAATATGATCATTCGACTTACAATATTGGGATGGGAAAGTCGAAGCAAAACTCCTATTTCAGTTCGAACTATTTTTTTATCAACCTATGAAACAATGGGAAATATGAATAGGTTTTGTTATATTGTAAATGGAGTAAGTTTGTTAGCTCATACAGTTGCTGGGGACATCACAAAAGTAACATTGCCTAGATGCACAAGGCTAGTAGCAGGACTATTGTTTGCAGGTGCAAACCATTACATCTACTTGTTATAATCCTATTAGGGTCCATTCACATTTGCAGAAGAAATCTGAACACTCAGCAAAACCTTGAGATCTCACATTTTCAAACAAAACTAAATTTCACTGTAAATTGGGCAACCTGCAGCCTGTGGTCAAATGTGGCCCACTGAGGTTCTTAGTGCAGCCCGTGAGATATTTTGTTGACTGTTCGCCACACACAGTTGTCACATTCCTTTGGTTTCCACCTGACTAGAACACATCAAGCAAAGGCAGGGGAAGCGAGGTGCAAGCTGATTGCACACAACATTGACTGAGAGCAAACAAAAACAGAAAATGCTGCAAAATCTCAGCAGGTCTGACAGCATCTGTGGAGAGCAATTTAAACTAACGTTTCGTGTCTGGATGACCCTTCATCACAGTTGAAAAGAATAGAAAATAGGTTGATATTTATACTGTTAAGATGAGGGGTGAAGGGCGACTCACAAAGATGTCATAGACAAAAAGACAAAAGGAATGTCAATAGTGATGATCGTGGCTAAGGAAGATGCTCATGGTGACCCATTAAGAGATCAGAATGTGTAAATGGCAAAACAAAAGGTAGGCAGTGATTTGATTTGATTTATTGTCACATGTATGAACATACAGTGAAAAGTATTGTTTCTTGAGCGTAATACAGACGAAACATCCCGTTGATAGAGAAGGAAATGAAACTGTGCAGAGTGTATCAAAGGCCAACATGAAATATGTGACAGATGGCCCTAGTGGAGTGGGGAGAGGGAAGACCATAGCAGATGTAAAAGGATGGAAAGCAAGGTTTTAAAAAGGTAGAAAAATGAAGTGATGGAAGAAATTGAAATAAATACATAAAATTAGATGAAACGAAATAAAATGAAATAAAATAAATGGCAGTGAGGTGGAGGTAAGAGTCATGCTCTGAAGGTCTGGATCCTGCTTGCGGATGGACCGAAGGTGTTCGGCAAAGTGGTCACCCATTCTATGTTTGGTCTCTCCAATGTAGAGTAGACCGTGTTGGGAGAAGCGAATGCAATTGACCAGATTAAAGGAGGTGCATGTGAAGTGCTGCTTCACCTGAAAAGTGTGTTTAGGCCTTGGATGATGAGCAGGGAGATGAAGTAAAGGGGCAGTGTCGCACCTTCTGCAATTGTACGGGAAGGTGCCATGGGTAGTGGGTGAGCTGTTGAGTATGATGGAGGACTGAACCAGGGTATCCCAGAGGGAATGTTCCTTGCAAAATGATAACGGGAGAGTGAGGGGGAGATGCATTTAGTGGTGGCATCATGCTGGTGTTGGCGGAAACTCAACTCAGTTGGAGATGACTGAGAGCCATGCACTCTGTCTACATCCAATCAAGCATAAATATTTATTTTATTTTTACTACTAAGTTGATGACAGTTCTATCAATATATAGATTAAACACTTCCTATAACTTATGAAATATTCAGCATGTATTAAATGTATTCTATCTTACTCAAGGGACATGGTTAGTGACCAAGCTTGATTTCAATCTTGTGGTCTACTGAGATGAATGAGGGCCACCCATGAGGCCCATTCACTAGCTCAGGTTGCCCTTCACTGCCGTAAATCAAAAAGAATTAAACTAAGTACGTTCTATTAACTTAACACTATAGCCTAAAACACCTTGTGCTATAAATTCAGTTCTACTTTTCACTTCCCCCTTAACTTACAAAATCTTTGAGACCAGAATTTTTTGGATAATGGGGTTTCCTGGCCCACCATCCAAAAAGACAGTGGCGCTAACATCACCACCAATACTGGCTACAATGCAACCATTTAACATTGGTGTAATTGGACTTCTGTTTCTCGCTCAGGAGGAAGTCCTGCCTTAGAAAACTGCCAACCAATCTATAAGCAATTCCCAGATCTAAGTACTAGAGTGCAGGACCAAGTAGGTTTTTGGGGTGTGTGTGTGTGTGTGTGTGTGTGTGTGTGTGTGTGTGTGTGTGTGTGTGTGTGTGTGTGTGTGTGTGTGTGTGTGTGTGTGTGTGTGTGTCTGTCTCTCAGGCTGGAGATGGGAGACGGAGTGTCAACTGAGGAGCATTCAGAAATAGATCACAAATGCCCAACCACCTCAGCATATGCTTCACCTGAATAGGCAAAAGTGAAGGAGGAAAATCAGCCTTGATATATCCAATTTTAAGGCTTTCAGCGAGCAAATTCTCAATAACTGAGATGCAAACATGAAAGAATAGTAACTATATATCATAAATCATATGCCATAATTCATGATGTCAAATAGAACTGTTAGACTGTAGAATTTATCCTTGTGCCATTTTATACCATCATGGTTTAGTTCAGTGGAAGTCTCAATTAATCGTCAGTTTTCATTATCTACCTGGGGTTCTCTTTTATTACAGTAGTTAAGAGACTGCCACTGTAATCAAAAATCAGAATGTGTACTTACAGCCAATGCATGGATTTGTAATTCAAAAAAAGCAATCTGGGATTTTAAACAGAATTAGATACCATAGATTAATAAATTTGCCACTTAAAATAACTCCCAACAATGACATTTTCTTTCGTTGTCTTGCTTTTCTTATTTTACTTTACAGCTGCTTTAGTGCTCCTGCAAATAAAACCATCTGCACTGTTAACCCAAGATAGAATGGCATTTCCTGTCTAAGCACAGTAAAGACTCACAGTTTTATTCAGCACTTTCACGGCATAAAGCTTTTCAGTTCCTTTCTGTTTGCATTGATACACGACTGAAGTAGCACCACTAAAAAAAGATATAAAATCTTTCAGTCATCAGCAAATTTTATACAAATTATGCATAAAACATTATCATTCACATTTTATTATTCACATTTATCTAGGTGATACGTTACCAAAATATTGAACTGTAGTATTAGCTCTTTTGTATTTTGTCTAATTCTACAAACAATTGCCTGGATCTACTGTCAATCTGACAACGATTGCGTTGCACTCATGCCTTTCTTTGCCATGGCTCAAGCTCACGATAGCTGTCCCTACTTCACCATCTGCCCAAGTGACTTCAGGATTGTCCAGTCCAACTGAATCCCCTCTTCCTCTGATCCAATCAGTCCCACAAGCTGCTGCCACACACTAAGACCCTGAAAGCAGGCCAACACCCCAGGTCACGTCCCTTCAGAGGAAACCCACCACTATCATCACAGTAAATACGCACTAGCATTCAGAAGGCAGCCTCCACTTCCACTATGGATGTTGGAGATGCATGAAGACACAATGGCAGAGTAAGAAAGATCAAGAACAGCATGTGCACAGATGTGAATAACTTGTATGCAAAGTTCATTACTGTAAATAAACTCCCACTAATTTCACCCTTTCTATGGCTGCTTGTTCTGATGTGCAGTGCTTATGTCAGTCTGAAGTAAAAATTTGATTGCTGCACAAGATGAAGGTGGGGTTTTCAGTCCAGTGCTTCCTCCCTGTACCGTGTACAGGATCCCAACACACTGATGGCATGCCTTTACAGTGACTGAACACATCAGTCATGCATGTATCTCAATGGAAATCATGTCTGCCAGGATAAAATGGGCAGATATTACACAGTTCAGATTTTGATTTGATTTGATTTATTGTCATATGTATTAGTATATAATGAAAAGTATTGTTTCCTTGTGTGTTATACAGACAAAGCACACCATTCACAAGGTATACATTGTATGTTGGGACCTCAAAACCAGCGTCGAATCCAGGGACGGACATTGCTGCTAAGTTCATCGCTGCTGGTGCTGCTAGTGTAGGAGTGACTGGTTCTGGTGTTTGATTTAATTTATTATTCGCACATGTATTAGCAAACACTGAAAAGTATTGTTTCTTGCATGCTATACAGATAAAGCATATCGTTCAGAGAAGGAAAGGAGAGATTACAGAATGTAGTATTCCAGTCATAGCTAGGGTGTACAGAAACATCAATTTACTGCGAAGTAGGTCCATCCAAAAGTCCATCCAGTTGCTCGAGTCGATTGGTACGTGACCTCAAAACTTTTGTATCCTTTTCCCAACGGGGGAAACGTGGAAGAGAGAATGTCTGGGGTGCATGGCATACTTAATTATGCTGGCTGCTTTTCCAAGCATATTAAAATGATGCCAGAAATCTGGCCCCTTGACCCCTGGTGGTTGGATTGCCAAAGGATTTCCTGTGGGTTCACAGGCTGCATGCAGACAAGAATAGCCATTGTCCATATTATTTCATTCATCTCAAAAGACTGATGGAAGTCTTGTGGTGCAGTGAGTGGTATTCCTGGCTCTAAGCCAGAAGCTCTGGGCTTGAGTCCCAGGACTTGATGGCCACAGAAAGCCTGTCAACCTGTAAATCCTTCCAAAATGCCCATGGCAGATGGTAAGAGCAGGAGAGTCTCCTGGTCAGCCGCATTTGATGCAGAGTGACGTCCTTCAGGCGATGAAATGTTGGGTAAAATAATCATAAGATAGAAGAAATATTACAGGAGTTGGAATCTTTGAAAGTGGGAAAGTCGCAAGAACCGGATAGATTATCTCCTAGGATGTTCAGGGGGTCAGAGAGGAAATAGCAGGTGTTCTGGCGATTATTTTCCAATCTTCACTAGACACAGATGAGGTGTCAGAGACTGGAGGATTGCAAATGTGGCTCTGTTGTTTAAAAAGAACATGAAGGCATTACCAAACAATTATAGGCCAGTTAATCTTATTGCAGGAGTGGGCAAATTGTTAGGATCAATCCTGAGAGATCAGATAAACTGTCACTTAGAAAGTCATGGACTAGTCAGGGATAATCATCATGGTTTTGTTAAGGAAAGGTTATGCCTTACAAACTTGATTCAGTTCTTTGAGGAAGTGACAAGGAGGACCAATGAGGGGTAGTGCAGTGGATCTTGTTTACATGGATTTTAGTAAGGCACATGACAAGGTCCCACATGGCAGACTGGTCAAAAAAACCCCACTGGATACAGGGTAATGTAGCAAATTGGATCCAAAGTTGATTTAGTAACAAGAAACAAAGGGTAATGGTCGATGGCTGCCATTGCAAATGAAAAGCTGTCTCAAGTATTGTTCCACAGGGTTCAGTGTTGGGACCCCTGCCTTTAACGATTCAAACCTGAATGTGGGGGACATGATTGGGAAATTTGCATACGACACAAAAATTGGCTGTGTAATGGATAATGTATAGGATAGTTGTAAGTTCCAAAATGATATAGATAGGTTGGTGGAATGGGCAGGAAAGTGGTAGATGGAGTTCAACTCTGATAAGTGTTAGGTAATGCACTTAGGGAGGTCAAACAATACACAGGAATATATTGAGAGGGGTAGATGAAAATGAGAGATCCTGACATGCAAATGCACAGATCCCTAAAGGAAACAATATTGATAGAGAACAAGAAGTCATGTAGTTTTAGGATAAGGGGTAGCAGATTTATAGCAGAAATAACAAGAAGCTACTTCTCTCAAAGGGTCATGAATCTATGGAATTCACTACACCAGAGTACGGTGGATGCCAGGACATTGAGTAAATTTGAGGAGATACAGATTTTTAACTAGTGATTTGTTGAAGGGTTATGGAAAACGGGCAGGAAAGTGGAGTTGAGATCAGCCATGATCATATTGAATGCCAGAGCAGGCTTGAGGGATTGAATTACCTATTCCTGCTCCTAGTTCTTATGAGGCCTGGGATGGTCTTGGCTGTCTTCATCCAATGTATATGTGTCAAAAACTTCTGAAGCTCCACTTTTGTCCTCCTCTCCCTCTTTTTCTCCCCTCTGTCCTCTCCAGTGTAAGATTGACGTTCTAGGTTCTCCTAGTTGTCCAGCTCCCGTCTTCTTTCATATTGTGCAGCATTCAGCAAATAGCTACTATACAGAACACCCAGGCTGGCTCGAACTGGATGGCACCACGCGACTGGTCATGGTAATGGATATTTTCAAGATACCAATGATTTATTCAATGAACTCAGCAATGAGATTAACAACCACTTTATTGGAGGCAATCAGCAATTAGATTACAGAAGACTGTGGAACTTAAGTAAAACAGCACAATTCTGAATAATATTTTGGTAGCAGCTCATCATCATCTTTTGAAGAGCAATTATGGATGGGAAATAAATACCGGCCATGCCAGCAATGGCTACATTCCATTAACAAAAATAAAATAAGAAGTCATCTTTCAAAAGCAGCTTTTCGAATACTGTTCCCATCCATAGAGACAGGATTTTAATAAGGAAATGTTGAATTTTCAACCAATTCCAGAAAGATGTAGCTGGCTTGTCAATACATGATGTGTATCTAGAAATAATTTTTCAGAGCTGGCAAATGATATTTGCAACTTTAAATGCAGTTTTTCTTCTTTAAACCATTTTTATAAATAAATAAGCATAAACCTATGTGAAGGGACACATCATATAGCATTCTTCATAAACCGCTGGCTCGATTTTTACAGTTTTTTTTACACATTTGATTCTTTCCCAGCCAACAAACACTACAGCTTTCAAAATAAATATCACTTTAAAAGTAAAGTGTAAAGCTAGAGTTGAAACAGGAAATGTTACACTGTTGCCCCACTTATGATGCAGACAGCTGTTAATGACTTCCTCCTTTGAGGTTTCACCACAGTCTCCGTTGAAAGCAAAATTAATTAGTTACCCTGGAGAACTGATGTTGAGCTGCATTTCATGGCAAAAACATTTTACAGTACTGGGTTGTTTAAGATCACCCACTGGATTCCAATAGAAAAGTGTTAATTGGTAACTTAACATGCATCTACATTAATGATCGAACTATCAGCAAGAAACTATCAATTTTACTTGCTGTTTACCACTGGAAAAGTTTGTTATTTCTGTTGGTAATACATTACAAATTAGGCAAGACAGATGGACAAAACAATTTTGAACTGAACAGTATTCAATAAGTTAGCAAATTAACATGTTTCCAACAGGATTTGAAATGTTCGCATCAATGATAATATTGAAATAAACACAGCCACAGGTAACATTAGATTAAACTTAATAGCTAAAGTCAGAAAACATTTTAGAGAAATTAGAACAATTGCCAGAACATGAATGCTAAGAAGAAGAAAGTCTAGAGTCTAACATTCCTCGGACATACTTGTCCTCTGCCTCTATACTGTCAGCCTACTCTTTCTTTCAACAGAAGCTGAATATTTCCAGCATTTTCTGTCTTTATTTCAAATTTCCAGTATCTTCAGTATTTAGCTCCCATATTCAACCTCTATAAATCCTGGTTCCTCCAAAATCTTGCTTCCTGTATACTAACTTTTTTTGTTCCACTCATCAATCACGTCTGTCTTAAAAGGAAAGTGCTGGGAAAATCCTACAGCTCTGGCACTATCTGTAGAGCAACAGAGTTAAAGGGCAAAATCTTATCAAAAAATGGCAGAGTTCTTTCTGATGAGAAACCCAGTGTGTTTCTCTCCAGTAAACCAGTCGGTTTTCTCTCCAGATTCTACCTCACTCTGCCAAAAAAAAATCAAATGGGTGTGAATTATGCCATCATTGACATGGGCTGGGTGTAAACGTGCAGGCAAAACTTAGCTGCTCAGAGATCGGGGCACCATCTTTAAAGAGTACCCCAATCAAAACTCCAACAAACATCCCTTCACCTCACTACTGAGGCCTCAGGGCCTTCCCCTCTGCACTCCTGAACAAAGCAAGCATTCACCCCAGCCCCAAGATCATTGACCACCTTCTCCTCTCCAACTCCAATCATCAATGCACCCCTCCTCCCCCGGTCAGAGCCGACTGTGTGAATTGCGCCAATTTCAATATATGTGTGTGCGTGCAGTACGGAAATGCATGCTGTTAAATGCACAGCAGGTTCAAACCCACTATGGGCGTAAACCTGATGGCAAAACAGCTGCTACTGATGTCTCACGGCTTGAACAGCGCAGCGGGCTGGCAGAATTGCCCATGTCTTGTATTTCCTGAAGCAGGAATCTCCATTTAATGCAGTCATTTAAATGTGGTCATTAATGTAGAATTCACCTACAGCACTGATATTGGATCTACGTTTCCCTATATACAAACAAGGAAGAAATCAGGAAATAATCTAATTAAGTCAATAGACAAGATAATTTGTCAAATTGTAAAAGGGCTTCTGATTTGCCACAACCAGTTGTCTGTTTCTATCTAAAATCAATTACAATCCTCGGAAATTAAAATGTTATAGGTCTTTAAGGCCTCCCAATGTTTGCCAACACATGGTTAATTAGTTAAGGTGGAAAACCAATCCAGTTTATAAATTAATAAATAATCTGAATGGCAGTATTGAACCACTATTAAAATTGATGTTAAGACTGAAAGAAGCACTAATGTAGAGCATCATCATGCTTTGGCTGAATGGAGGAATGAAACAAACAGCTCAAATAGAATGCAGGAATTCTGTTCCTAATCCTACGGAGTTAGGTGTTTTCAAAATTCTGTGTTATTCCTAGCATGCAAATAAGATCAGGCCAACATGTTGACAATTATTAAATATTGTTTGCATAATTGATCATGATATTGGTTCAAATACAATTTTGCCATTGACCAAAAGATTGAGTGTAACAAATATGCACAGTGATGACAGTAGTGTATCAGAAAATTTGCAAAATTGGCAACCTCAGGCCAAACAAAACAAATCCATAAGCAACCTAGTTCATAAATTAAACAGATAAAAGTAAAGGGGTAACTGTCAACTTTGGTGTAAAACATTGGCAGAGTTCGAAGAAGAATCTGATTTAATGAACAACGTACAGCCGAGCTGATACTTCTGGCTTTCTGTCCACAACGAAGTTGAAAGCTCCCCTCAAAATAGTAATAAACAACAACACTGAAATGTCATCAGGACAAAAGAACAAAGAACAGTACAGCACAGAAACAGGCCCTTCAGCCCTCCGAGCCTGTGCCATGCATTGGTCCAACTAGACCATTTGTTTGTATCCCTCCATTCCCAGGCTGCACATGTGTCTATCCCAGGTAATTCTTAAACGAAGCTAGCGTGTCTGCCTCCACCACCCTACTTGGCAGCGCATTCCAGGCCCCCACCACCCTCTGCATAAAAAAACGTCCCTCTGATATTGGAGTTATACCTCGCCCCTCTCACCCTGAGCCTGTGACCTCTCGTGATCGTCACTTCCGACCTGGGAAAAAGCTTCCCACTATTCACCTTATCTATACCCTTCATAATTTTATACACCTCTATTAGGTCTCCCCTCATTCTCCGTCTTTCCGGGGAGAACAACCCCAGTCTACCCAATCGCTCCTCATAGCTAAGACCCCCCATACCAGGCAACATCCTGGTAAACCTTCTCTGCACTCTCTCTAAAGCCTCCACATCCTTCCAGTAGTGCGGCGACCAGAATTGGATGCAGTACTCCAAATGTGGCCTAACCAGCATTCTATACTGCTGCAACATCAGACTCCAGCTTTTATACTCAATACCCTGTCCTACAAAGACAAGCATACCATATGCCTTCTTCACCACCTTCTCCACCTCAGCTGCCACCTTCAGGGATTTGTGGATTTGCGCACCTAGGTCCCTCTGTGTTTCTATACTCTTGATGGCTCTGCCATTTATTGTATAGCTCCCCCCTACATTAGTTCTTCCAAAACGCATCACCTCACATTTATCTGGATTAAATTTCATCTGCCATTTCTCCGCCCAATTTTCCAGCCTATCTATATCCTGCTGTATTGTCCGACAATGTTCATAGCTATCCACAAGTCCAGCCATCTTCATGTCATCCACAAACTTGCTGATAACACCAGTTACACCTTCTTCCAGATCATTTTTATATATATAAATAATAGCAGAGGTCCCAGTACAGAGCCCTGCGGAACACCACTGGTCACAGATCTCCAGCCGGAAAAAGATCCTTCAGCTGCTACCCTCTGTCTCCTGTGGCCAAGCCAGTTCTCTACCCATCTAGCCACCTCTCCTTGTACCCCATGAGCCTTAACCTTCTTAACCAACCTGCCATGAGGGACTTCGTCAAACGTCTTACTGAAATCCATATAGACGACATCCACGGTCCTTCCTTCGACTGTTTTTGTCACCTCCTCAAAAAACTCTACCAAATTTGTAAGGCACGACCTCCCTCTTACAAAGCCATGCTATCTATCACTAACGAGTCTGTTCCATTCTAAATGCGCATACACCCTATTTCTAAGAATCCTCTCCAACAACTTCCCTACCACAGACGTCAAGCTCACCGGCCTATAATTACGCGGGTTATCCCTACTACCCTTCTTAAATAACGGTACCACATTCGCTATCCTCCAATCCTCAGGGACCTCACCTGTGTCCAGTGAAGAGACAAAGATTTCTGTCAGAGGCCCAGCAATTTCATCTTTCGTCTCCCTGAGCAGTCTAGGAATCAGGCTCTGGGGATTTGTCAGTTTTAATGTTTCCTAAAAAACCTAACACTTCCTCCCTTGTAATGGAGATTCTCTCTAACGGGTCAACACCTCCCTCTGAGAGACTCCCAGTCAACACGTCCCTCTCCTTTGTAAATATTGATGCAAAGTATTCATTTAGGATCTCCCCTATTCCCTTGGGTTCTAAGCATAATTCCCCTCCTTTGTCCCTGAGAGGTCCGATTTTTTCCCTGACAATTCTTTTGTTCCTAACATACGAGTAAAATGCCTTAGGATTCTCCTTAATCCTGTCTGCCAAGAACATTTCGTGACCTCTTTTTGCCCTTAAATGGGGAGTTTAAGCTCTGGAGGAATACAGAGAGACTAGGAAAGAACTCAAACGGGGAGTTAGGAGTTCTTTCCTAGTCTCTCTGTATTCCTCCAGAGCTTCATCTGTTTTCAGTTGCCTGGACCTAACGTACACCTCTCTTTTTTTTTGATCAGATCCTCAATTTCCCTGGTTATCCATGGCTCTCGAATCCTACCTTTCCTATCCCTCCTTTTTACAGGCACATGCCTGTTCTGCAGCCTTATCAACAGTTCCTTAAAAAGGCTTCCACATGCCAGGTGTGGACTTACCCGCAAACAGCCTCTCCCGATCAATGGCCACCAATTCCTGCCTAGTCCGGCTATAGTTAGTGTTCCCTCAATTCAGCACCCTACCCGTAGGACAACACTCATCCTTGTCCATTACTATCCTAAAATTAACAGAATTGTGGTCACTATTTGCCACATGTTCCCCTACTGAAACTTTAATGACCTGACCGGGCTCATTTCCCAGAACTAGGTCCAGTATAGTCCCCACTCTAGTTGGGCTGTCTACATACTGTTCCAAAGAATCTTCCAGTACCCATTTTACAAATTCCTCCCCGTCCATACCGCCAGCCCGAAGAACTTTCCAGTCTATACCAGGGAAATTAAAGTCTCCCACTATAACAACCCTATTTTTTCTGCACCTATCCAGAATCTCCTGACATATCCGTTCCTCCACTTCCCGTGGGCTGTTGGGTGGCCTGTAGTACACCCCCAGCATAGTGATTGCACCCTTCCTGTTTGAGCTCCACCCACAGTGACTCATTACGTGACTCCTCTAAATTGTCCACCCTCTGCACCGCTGTAATATGTTTCCTAACTAATAATGTTACTCCCCCACCTCTTTTAGCCCCTCCTCAGTCTCACCTAAAACACTTATACCCTGGAATATTCAGCTGCCAGTCCTGCCCTTCTTTTAACCAAGTCTCCTTCACCGCAACCCCATCCAAATTCTGCGTAAGCATTAAGGCCCTAAGTTCGTCTGTCTTACCCGTTACGGTCCTCACATTGAAGCAGATGCACTCCAGACCTCCAGGCCCACTCAGGTCATCCTCCTCCAGAATGCTCTTCTTCTTAGCTAGCCTTGCCCTGGCCCCCAGCTCGACACCAGCCTCAGTGCTTACTGACCTGTTCTGATCCCCACCCCCCTGCCACATTAGTTTAAACCGCGCCAAAACACTCAAAACTCCCAGCTAGAATATTCGTGCCCTTCCAGTTAAGGTGTAACCCATCCTTTCTATACAGGTGCCATACTCTCTTGAAGGCCTCCCAATGATCTATGAATTTGAAACCCTCCCTCTTGCACCAGTCCTTTAGGCACACATTCAATTGTTGAATCTCCCTGTTCCTAGCCTCACTAGCGCAAGGCACTAGGAGTAGTCCAGTGATTGCTACCCTAGAGGCCTTACTTTTTAGCCTAACACCCATCTCCCTGAACTGCTCCGTATGATCCCCCTGCTCTTTCTACTTGTGTCGTTTTTACCGATGTGTACAATTACATCAGTTTGATTACCTTCCCTTTTTAATATGCTTCCTACCCTCTCGGAGGCATCCAGAACCCCGGCACCAGGGAGGCAGACTACCATTTTGGAGTCTCGTTCGCGCCCACAGAACCACCTGTCCGTGCCTTTCACCATCGTGTCCCCCACCACTATTGCTCTCCTATTCCCCTTCTTTCCCTTCCGGGCCAGAGAGCCTGTCTCCATGCAGGCGATCTGGTCCTCATGGCTTACCCCTGGAGGGTCATCTCCCTCCACAGAATCCAAAACAATATACCTATTTTGGAAGAGGACAACCACAGGGGATCCCTCGACTGACTGCTCACTCCCTTCCCCTCTCCCATCTGTCGCCCAGCCCTTACTGTTACGGGAGTCTGCCACTGGAGTACTTCCTGGTACATCACCCTTCTGACTTTTACCCTTCCTAACTGTGACCCACGTGTCTTCCTTCTGAGACGCCGGTGTGACTACCTGTCTATAACTTCTATTTAATAATTTCTCGTTTTCCCTGACTAAACTAAGGTCATTGAGTCGCAGCTCCAGCTCCCTTTCACGGTGCTTCAGGAGTTGCAGTTCTATGCACCTGGCACAGACATGGACCTCAAGGAGGAAACTCATCTCCAGGAACTCCCACATCCGACACTGAATGCAGCAAACTGGCCTCTCACTCATACCTGCCATTTCCTTTATAGTTTTTGAAGATCAAACAAAAAGGGGGGGAAAAAAAACAACCTACCTTGCCTCAGCTTGGTTTTGCCAAAGCCCGGTGAGCCAAAGCCCATACAGCTCACACTCTGCTCCCTCTCACTCCACTGCCCACTCCCGACGCTACCCTCTGTATACTGCAGCCTTCCTTTTACATTTCACGCGCCCTTCCTAGCTCACCCCACGGCTCACTTCCGCTTTAAATTTAAAACTACTCACGAACAGAAAAAATAAAAATAAAAATAGATTCAATCGCTTACCGCACTGCACCAGTCACAAATCTCTCCTTCCACTCAGCTTGCTCCGGGAACTATGAGTGCCAACGTGGAAAATAAAAAGTTTCGGAGAAACAGATATATGAAGTTGGCTTCCTAGTTAATTTGAATAATCCAGATCTTTCTTTAATGCCTTTCAGCAACATTAGTACGTCAAACCTCACAAAAGTTCCAGATGGTCCTGATGGTCACTGTGTTGCATTGTGACAGGTGACTGCTCTGCCCAAAGATTCCAGTAGCAAACCCTTGATCAGCAATAATTTCAAATTTAGAATCAACAATTCATATCACTTTTATCTCCAGAAAATGCAACAACTGCAAGCAAGTAGGTTATCCTCTGTTTCTGACTTCTGTCAGTGCCACTGGAATCAGCCACTAGAAAATTCAAGTGCACATTGAAGCACCAAATTGAGAATGTCCTTTTGCAACAGAGTAAGAAGCATGTGGAGAAAATCTCCTCCCTCTGTGACTGAGTCCTGAACTTCCTAACCCACAGACCACAATCAGTAAGGATAGGCAACAACACCCCCTCCACGATTATCCTTAACACTGGTGCCCCACAAGGCTGTGTCCTCAACCTCTTATTTTATTCCTTATACACCTATGACGGTGGGGCCAAATTCCCCTCCAACACAATTTTCAAGTTTGCTGATGTGACCACCGTAGTGGGTCAGATCTCAAACAATGATGAGATAGAGAATCTGATGACCAAAAAAAGAAAATGCTGGAAAATCTCAGCAGGTCTGGCAGTATCTGCAAGAAGAGAAAAGAGCTGACGTTGAGTTCAGACTTTGTTGCTGCCAGACCTGCTGAGATTTTCCAGCATTTTCTCTTTTGGTTTCAGATTGCAGCACCTGCAGTAATATGCTTTTATCCATTACTTATAGAGAATCTGGTGAACTAGACAACAATCACCTCTCTCTCAATGTCACAAAGCAAAGGAGATTGTCATTGGCTTCAGGAAGCATAGTGAAAGACATGCCCCTGTCTACATAAAATGGGGACGAAGTAGAAATGGTTCAGAGCTTCGAGTTTTTAGAGTCCAGATCACCAACAACCTGTCCTGGTCCCTCCGTGCCAATGCTATAGTTAAGAAAGCCCACCGACACCTCTACTTTCTCAGAAGGCTAAGGAAATTTGGCATGTCTGTCATGACTCTCACTAACTTTTACAGATGTACCATAGAAATCATTCTTTCTGGTGGTTTCATAGGTTGGTATGATTCCTGCTCTATCCAAGACCACAAGAAACTACAAAGGGTCGGGAACA
The DNA here is from genome assembly GCF_965287045.1 of Carcharhinus amblyrhynchos. Lineage (NCBI taxonomy): Eukaryota > Metazoa > Chordata > Chondrichthyes > Carcharhiniformes > Carcharhinidae > Carcharhinus > Carcharhinus amblyrhynchos. The sequence continues at coordinate 75,134,456 of NC_137328.1, forward strand.
AAGCCCAGTCCATCACTCAAACCAGCCTCCCACCCACTGACACTGTCTACACTTCTCGTTGTCTTGGAAAAGCAGCCAGCATAATTAAGGACCCCATGCACCCCAGACATAGTCTCTTCCACCTTCTTTCGTTGGGAAAAAGATACTAAAGTCTGAGGACACATACCAACTGACTCAAGAACAACTTCATTCCTGTTGCCATCAGACTTCTGAATGGACCTACCTCACATTAGGCTGATCATTCTCTACACCCTAGCTATGATTAACACCACTTTCTGCACTCTCTCCTTTCCATCTCTATGAACGGTATGCTTTGTCTGTAAAGCATACAAGAAACAATACTTCTCACAGCATACCAATACGTGTGACAATAATATATCAAATCAAAATGAACTATGAAAACTGCAGTAATAATTGCATCACCAAGTAAATGTAATTGCTTTGTATGCAATCATTCAAACCTATTTTATATTATTAACCTCTCTTCCAGTTGTAAGGAAAAATCAATAAGTAAAACCAGATTCAAGAAAATCAGCTTTGATGAAGTTGTGCTGGACCCAAAAGATTTTAAAAGTGTTCTAGATTTGGCTGGATATTTATAATTTCATTCACTAACAGCAAGTTAATTTAGTAGAAATAATCAGGCTAAACAGGGGAGTTTTCATGGGACAGTAACCCAGGAAAGGATGAATGTGCAAGTACAACACTCGCATAGATAAACAACTTGTCAACATACTAAAAGCTAATATGCTACAAAAAAAGGAACTTATACTGTTATTTACAACCAGAAATTGAACCGAGAAAACTTTGCTCGCAAAGCTAAATAAACTGGAATGTGAACATTTTATCACTGAGAACAATTGCAGCTAGTCAGCCCTCTGGACAAGCTGGGTTCAATATTCTTCAAAATCAGTTTGGACCGCTGGTCCATCCTGGAACTTACCTTATCCCAAGTGTACAATTATTTATATAAAGATGTGGTATGCAGTGAAATACAGATGCTCATATTAATTTTTGTTGCTGTCTTATCCTCACTAACTCCAAACCCATTGTCTACATAATATCTGATGAACAAAGTATAACGTTAGCTCTTCGTAGTCCCTAGAAGTTTGTTTGCTCAAAACATTTATGATTTAACACACTTCTAATGTTTTATGACATTATGACCAAATGTCACTGTTAAGTACAAGCCAAGGATATTTCCATTGGTGACCTGCGCTATATCTTGTAATCAGAACACCATGTTCATTAGCAGTTACTGAAAGGTCTGCAATAAATTCATGGATTGAAATAATGCATTAGACTACACAAAGATCATTAAAACTCTGACTTGTACACTGGTCAGTCATTTGATTTTTTTAAACATCAACCCCTACATAATTAGCTAAAATTTTAAAAGTTCCCACAGTTCTTTATGCACTTGCCAGCATTAAATCGGTGCTAACAAGCATACTACTAAAGTGCCGTGGACTTAATTAAAGGTGCCTTATTCATGCCAAAGGATTTTCAATATCATCAGTAAGCAAGTTTATTTATTAGTCACAATTAAGGCTTACATTAATACCGCGATGAAGTTACTGTGAAATTACCCTAGTTGCCACACTCCGGTGCCTATTCGGGTTACGAACCTAACCAGCACATCTTTCAGACTGTGGGAGGAAACTGGAGCACCCAGAGGAAACCTTCAGACACAGGGAGAACCTGCAAACTCCACATAGACAGTGACCCAAGCCAGGAATTGAACTCAGGTTCCTGATGCTGTGAGGCAGCAGTGCTAACCACTGTGCCAGCCCTCAATCAATCTTAAGGGATAAAAATTCTTGGGTACCTACTCCACTGTTGGAGTAGATTTTGTAGTTACCAATGCCAACTCTGTCCTAAATCTGCAGGGACAGAGTCATTTAGTTCTCCTGTAGAGGTGTAATTGTCACAGAATCTACAGTGCAGGAGGCTATTTGGCCCACTGAGCCTGCACTGACAACAAGCCTACCCAGGTCCTATCCCCATAACCCCACATATTTACCCTTCTAATCCCACTGACACTAATGGTCAATTTAGCATGGCCAATCAACCTAACCCACCAGGAGGAAACACATGCAGACACAGGGAGAATGTGCAAACTCCAACTCAGATAGTCACCCAAATCTGGAATTGAACCCAGGTCCTTGGTGCTGAGAGGCAACAGTGCCAATGACAGTGCCACCATACTGCCCAATACATTACAGATACAAAAATTTGTTAAAGGTTTGTCCAGCTTTTCAATAAATGAAGAAATTAATTGAAGAAGATCCACTCAGCTTTTACTATCTACAAATCTTCACTGCATCTGATCCAAAATAAAGCAATACTTGACAAAATGGCCAAATTTGCTCCATTCTGTTTTGCAACAATAAAATGAGAATCAAAGTCTCCACTATGGTGAGCAGTGTAGTGCGCATGTGCTCATTCTGCACTAAGTGGTTGCAAAGCCCATCACACTGAATAGACATCCTCCATACATGGCCATGATTTTTGGTGGAATAATTTAAAAGCCTCATTTTCCTGTCCAATGCTTGTTGTAGGACCCTTCTGTGAAACTGGTCGCTCCAGTGCCTGACTCACCCATAATAATTGTTTGTTAAGTAATTTGTAAATAATAGACAATAACAGACTGCACAGACTCTTCAGTGGTGTTAAAGGGATGCACAACTACAATCATTACTAAGTGCAGTGTGTCAAAATTCACAGATGACGCTAAGATGAGTGGCAGAGCAAAGTGTGCAGAGGACGGTAAACGTCTGCAAAGGGATATAGATAGTCTGAGTGAGTGATCAAGGGTCAGGCAGATGGAGTACAATGTTCGTAAATGCAAACTCATCCATTTTGGTAGGAATAACAGCAAAATGGACCATTATTTAAATGGTAAAAATTGCAGCATGCTGCTATGAAGAGGGACCTGGGTGTCCTTGTGCAAGAATCAATAGGAGTTGGTTTGCAGGTGTAGCACGTAATTAAGACAAATGGAATTTTGTCCTTCATTGCTAGAGGGATAGAGTTTAAAAACAGCCAGGTTATGTTGCAGCTGTATAAAGTGCTGGTGAGGTCACACCTGGAGTACTGTGTACAGTTTTGGTTTCCTTACTTGAGGAAAGGGCATTGAAGAGGATGCAGAGGAGATTCACTAGGTTGATTCCGGAGTTGAGAGGATTGGCTTATGAGGGGCTGAGTAGACTGGGGCTATATACTCATTAGAATTCAGAAGAATGAGAGGAGATTTTATAGAAACATGCAAGATTATGAAGGGAGTAGATAAGATAGAAGCAGGGAAGTTGTTTTCACTGGCGGGTGAAACTAGAACAAGGGGCATGGCCTCAAAGGGGGAGCAGATTTAGGACTGAGTTGAGGAGGAACTTCTTCACACAAAGGGTTGTGAATCTGTGGAATTCCCTGCCCAGTGAAGCAGTTGAAGCTACCTCATTGAATGTTTTTAAGACAAGGATAGATACATTTTTGAACAGTAAAGGAATTAAGGGTTATGGTGAGCAGGCAGGTAAGTGGAGCTGAGTCCACAAAAAGATCAGCCATGATCTTATTGAATGGCAGAGCACGCTCGAGGGACCAGATGGCCTACTCCTGCTCCTAATTCTTATGTCCTTATTACACGCAAGTGAGTTTATGGCTGCCGGTTAACTTCTGGGTGTTTTTGTAGTCTATCTTCTATCTTTTACAACTGAATTCTGACTTCTGTTAACACCGCTTTGTTGCTATTGGACTACTTTTGATTCCTTTTGTAACATTTTATTTTCAGTCATGGGTAACCTCTGAGGGCTGGAGGATATGGGAAGCAGCAAAAGTGAGGAGTGTCATCTGTATTAGATCATCCCTGCAGTAGTCTTCAGTGAGCACTTTTGCTATTTATGTAAACATTAGCAAATCCTATAATTTGGTTTACAAATGTTGGATTAAAAAAACTTCACAGAGAAGCACTGTTTTAAGTGTCTCCATTTCACCAAGGAGACTGTTATCAACATCATAAGCCACAGCCATATAATGGGGCTGAATTTCACAAGTAAGAAGAGGTTGTTTGGACACTCTTGACCATTGCAAGAGCCAGTCAGCAGCCAGCAGGTCTAAGAAATAATGCACTGCTGGCAGGCTAAATAGACTGACAGTGGAATTTGGGTCCCTCAGTGGGAGGAAGTCCAGCCTTTGAGAGCAGCCAGCCAATCAGGTTGACAGGCAGCTCTAGCAATCCCCAGCAGTGACAGAACTTAATATTCCCAGACTGAACTTTGTAAGATCCTGGAGTTAGGTAATTGCTGAGTTTTTAAGACTGGGAAGGACCAAGCAGCCCAAAGGAGGGGAGGGAAGGGGATGAGGGGATGGGTTTTGGATTACAGAAAGGGAGGAATAAAGGGGGCATCGTGGGAGGGTGCTCCTGATGAACACAGGACACTTCCCCAAATGCTGTGCCTTCAATTCCTTCCTGCCTTTCCAAATATTTCTTTCAAAACCAGGCTCCCCATTTCCACTCACCTGCCCACGCAACTGCTCTATGATGTGGGGAGCATGAAATATGGGTTGGTAATAAGCTCAATTGCTCATTTCATTTTTAAATGTCAGGCAGGCTGCTGATTTTGATGCATTAAATCAGGTCAGAAGTGGGTAGGCAAGCTCCAATCTTGCCCTTCCTTCTGAAAATATGCCTGGTGGGAGGCTGTAAAGTCCAGCCCTCAGTGGCCCTTAACTTCTATGCCCTGGTCTTGTTCAAGGTTGTGCCTGATAATATCTGTTATGTCTTCCAGTTTTCTGTTCACTGTTATATCAGTGTGAACACCAATGCTCTTTATATCAGAAGGAGCACCTACATGACCTTCTCAATGAACAGAATAAGGCATGGTGAGATAGCACTAGGTTTTGCACACACTGCAGGTTTTTCTTGGATGCAAGGTGCTATATATAGATCACACCCACATTACACTGTGTTCACATTACCATCCCGGAAGCTTCCGAAACCCTTAATATCCATCTTGCTTGTACCCACATTCAGCATAACCTCTTCTGGTCCCTCTACACTGACACTATAGTTAAGAAAGCCCACTAATGCTTCTACTTTTTCAGGAGACTAAAGAAATTTGGCATGTCTGCAATGACTCTCACCAACTTTTACAGATGCACTATAGAAAGTATTCTTTCTATGGCTCCTGTTCTGTCCAAGACTGGAAGAAACTACAAAGGGTCACGAATGAAGCTCAGTCCATCAGTCAAAACAGCTTCCCATCTATTGACACTGTCTACACTTCCCGCTGTCCCGGAAAAGCAGCCAGAACAATCAAGGACCCCACGCACGCCGAACATACTCTCTTCCACCTTCTTGTATCAGGAAACGTACCAAGAACAGTTTCTCCCTTGCTGTCATCAGGCTTTTTGAATGGACTTACCTTACATTAAGTTGATCTTTCTCCACATCTTAATTATGACTGTAACACTAATTCTGCACTCTTTCCTTCCTTCTCTATGTACAGTATCTTTGTCTGTATCATGAATCAATGCCAGTATCGTTTGCAAGAAACGATAATTGTCACAGTATACCAATACATGTGACAATAATAAATCAAATCCTGCAGATATGTGCCCAGTTTACTGGCAGTGATTTCATTCCTCCTCTGCTGCCTTTATTCCAGTAAAAAGCCTGACAACACCAGGTTTTAGTCAGGTTGTCAGACTTTTTACTGTGTTTACGCCAGTCCAACGCCGGCATACCCACATTAGGCCTTTATTCCATCCAGGCTATCAGTTTACAGGCTGACTGCTGAATTACAGTTCTATCTCCTTGAGGAATGGATTGTGTCAAGAACCAAGCACAGTTGTAAAGGTGGTGTGCAATGACAGCTGTGCCGTTAGCAGAAATGTTATTGGGCAAGTACGCAAAGTGCTCAAGTGATTCTTTCACTGCTTAAAATGTTCATAAAATTTGCAGTACAGTTTTAACCTTACATCCAGATTTATGGTTGCCTGCTACAAATCTCAGAAGTTCACGATTATAAGGGACCAGTCCTTATCACCGTTTGGGCAAAATTAGTGCAGGAAGAGAAGGAAAAGACACACCAAAGCCTTAATTTCACACTTGGTGTGTGCATAAAGTTGGTGGGCCTGAAAGTGAATCTGGAATCGACTCCTGTGCAAGATCACATTCTCCACACAGGGTGAGGCCAACTGCAGACTGCTCAGGCTCGTTCTGATCTCCCAGTGAAGTGACAGACTCCATGCCACCATCCTCTCAACGCCCCATTATCGGTTGCAGTGTGACACCCTACCCCACCATCTGCTGAACATCTTCTGTGCCAGTCTCCCCTCCCCACCACTGATCACCTCCCTTGCATACCCCTACCACTGATCATCACCCTCCTGTCCCCATCAGCAGAGCTCCCTTACAGAGCTCTCCCTTGCCTCCCCCTTCCATAGCCCCAACCCACTCAAGCTCCACACCCACTCAGCTGCATTGCCACAGTACAACTACAGTGCCCAGTAGACACTGCTAGGGTGCCAGGTGGGCACTGTCCAGCCATGCCCCTGACTACTCTGGGGCTTCAATGCCCTTTGATTCCCCTGGTGAAGCCATCACATCTGGTCTCCCCTAGTGGAGGTCAGCTGTGATTCTCGCTAGTGTGAGGTCCGAATGGCAAGGAGCTAAGTGTCAGTGAAGTTGGGAGATATTTGTGCACGACACGTTAATGACATGCCATAAATATGCAAATCAACTTCATGCTCTTGCTGAGCAAGATCCAGTTTGGTGGTATCCAATAAGGGGCCGGGACAATTACAAACTGTTTGGCTCAGGCATAAAACCCATTTTTAGACCTGCACATAATTTTCTGGGATTGGCACGATCTGTTCCAGGTGTGACATTGTCCTCCTTCCACAGATGCACTGCCCGCAAGAGTCTCTGGTGACCATGAAGACACTCCTTTAACCTCTAACAATAATGCACTACACCTGCACCAGAGTCACACCATCTCTCTAAAGTAAGCACCAGTGCCCATATTAGCACTTCGTGGGCATTAGGCCTTGGGATCTATATTGTTTTCTATATGGTAACCAAATCATGGATAATCTTGGCACTGACTTCCCTAGTGATCTCTTCCCATTGGCAACTGAGGTGTTGTCTAGAAAGCTTTCACCCTCACACCCCTGAGGGGAACAAGCTTGCCCCATTCCCACATACTGTCTGCATTAGGGGATTCAGCACTGCATCAATAAAACTGGATCTCTTACCACCATTTTTTCACTTATCACTTGTGTGCAACCAGAGTTCCCTTTCGGCTATCTTTAATTGACATCAGACAAACTCACTTACCTCCCCAAATAAGCAAACAGTCAATGAATACCATGGGAAGCACCGCCTGCAAACTGGAGTCAGTATAACATAAGACTAGGAACAGGAGTACAGCATATATCCCATCAAGCTTTCTCCTCCACAGAATAAGGTGATGGCTGATCTTCAGCTTCAACCACCTGGTACTACCAATTTTAGGTGGCCCCAGTTATCATGTAAACAGGCATTTTTCACTATTCATTTATGGGATGCGAGCATCACTAGTAAGGCCAGCATTTGTTTCCCTTCTCTAATTTCCCTTCAGAAGGTGGATACGAGCACCCTCTTGAACTGCTGCAGTCCACGTGGTGTAGGTACGAATCAGGAGTGTTTAAAACTCATTAAACATTCACCAAGTAGAGGAATCCAGAACCTGTCTTTCCTTGACTTAGGTTTATTCATAGACCACAGGCACAGAATTACCACCCACCCTCCCCCGCCGCAGTGAAAACTGTCTCAAATATGTATTTAAGTATAATGCCCCAATGTTTCCCCAATTAATAACAGCTGTTCTCATTTACAACTAGAACATACTCTTTCCTTGAGAGCAACTAGTACATGCTCTTCATTTGAGAGGATTACCATATTAACAAGGAGTAGGATGCATGCCAGAAAGCACTTGCAAAGAATAAGGCACTTGCTAGGAAGTTAGTATTTGTGTAAGACATTGTTAGCTAATGGATATTTGTCATAGGCTGAGGGATTGCCCCAGCATCCCAATGCTAAGCTTCCTTAGTGACTGAAATAACTGCCATTGGGCTGAGAATTGCCACAACAATCTAATATTGGAGATAACTGGATCCAGTTTAGATAGAACTTCCAGGGCAAAAGTAATTGCCTTGATATCTGGAAGGAGTGAAGCAAGGTCAGGCAGGTGACGGGGGTTAGCCCATTACACTTGGAGTGTGCTGATGCCTGCAATAGTGATTTGCCCAGGCTAGGCTTGAGTTAAGGATCAGGATAGCCAATTAGTTTGAAACAAGGCTTCACCTTTAAAGGCATCTCAGCCTTTTGGCTAAGGTGTAATATCAGATCAAGACTGAGATGGGGTGCAATGCCTCATCCTGTCAGTCTGTATCTTGTTTGATCAAGCCGAAGATGGGGTGCAACATCTCATCTGTTGGCTTGGATCTTGTTTGTCCCTTACAAGGGAACCATGAATTGGATTCAATTTGAATTGGGTCTTCTGAGTGAAATAAAAATATGTACCAAAAGGTACACAAAAAGAGTGAATAGAAAACACATAACCACTTGGCTGCTCAGAAATCAGTCAATTAAAATCTAGCTTGGGAAAATCAGTAGTTACGCACAATCTTTGTATTTTGGCAAAATCACAGTCTTTGTTAGAAAGCTATTTCCATGGGAAAGGGAGAAGAGAGAGGGGAGATGAGCAGAGGGAGTGAGAGGAAAGTTACAGACACCTATGTTTTACTACGGTTCCCCCTCCTCTCCAGGCAAAATTAGTTGCTGGAGAATCTGTCTCCACTTTGTGGGTTGCCCTGCAGGCACTTAATGTACAGAGGGGCATTAAATGGCTCAGTGTGGGGCTTCTGCCCTCAACTGGGAAACAAGTCCTGCCCTCCAAGAGCTGTCGGCCACTCACTGGTCCTAGTAGCATCAATAGAAGCAGTGGTCACTGCTGGGACAGCAGCCAGTCATCAGTGCAACTAGACTGGGAGTTCAGTCCATGATCTGACAGGGCCAGGCTAGGAGACCACGGTAAAAGGGACAAGGAATGGTGGAGCTGGAGTACACATGCCAGTGCTGGAGGGGAACCTGTGCTGGATGTGCCTATAGTGCCTGTAAAGGAGTAAACATCTCTCCACACCCTTTTCCCACGAATAACCCACAAGCACCAAACTTGGCTCCAGCCTCCACCTATCATGGAAACATTGGCAGCAGAGCAGGAAAGGGACCTTAAATGCCCAATTTGGCCGAATTTGGTCCATGAGCAGGTGAGCCACCCAACACCTGCCCTGCCATGCACAAATCTGCAGTGGGGTCATGGATGGGTAGGCAAATATCCATCCCATTCCATACACACCCTGCCAATACACTCTCGAAGTGTAAAGTTCCACCTATTAGTTCAATTATCAGTTTCAGTGATCAGTTTTAACCATTACTTTCATTTATTAAATGCAAAAATAATTTAACATACAAAAGGACAGGCTCGTTAGAATAATAGATACTTAGTGCAGTTGTACCACTCTATTAGTGCCAATAGACACTATTTAAATTCTACAGCAGTTCTTAGCAGGGTCAGACTTCATAGTGCTTTACACCAAAAAGTTTAAAACCAGTCAAAATATTTCTGTCCTCAACCTGCTGCAGTGTTCCAATGATGCTCAATGCAAAGAACTTAACAATACCACGTTAGCACTAAATAGGTTTCTCTCACTTCACTAAAAGTGCACTAAATTGTAGCAGCTGCTTGCAACTTTGCAAGAGCACAACCCACCTCAATGTTAAGAGTTTGAATTAAAGCAACAATACACCTTCCGCTCCACAAAGCATATGCAGATTGCACTCAAGCTGTTTTAGCAACCAAATGGAAATTTCCTATCACTTTAGGTGGGTTGAGAGAGGCTGAATGCTAGCACTTAACAGTATGCTACTGTTTAAAATTAAAATGGCAAGAGAACATTACACAGTAGGATGATAATTGCAGTATTTGTCATGTAATGTGGCACTGCAACAATTCACTGCCCAGTTGAGATATCATGTTTCAGCTACCTTTTATAGCTCTTTCTGCGAGCTTTTCTCTATATCAATTACAAGGATTTCTGTCATCCATTTATTGTTTCTTCTGATTGCAATTTAGTCCAGCTCCAATAAAGTAACTTTGTGCTGGCTGAAAAAAAACAATTCTCAAGCTGTTCAGCTGACAAATAACCTATTGTTCTGTTCACCACTGTAGAAATTGAGACAGGAAATTAGTTTACAGAGGTAATAAAGATGATGAGGATGAAACTAGAATTTTCCCCTCAAAAAAAAATCACAAATATCTGAAAAGCCAGCTTCCAAGTCACTGGGATCCGTTATCCCAAAGTTGCTGGAGATGCATCAGGGGCAGAAGGGGCTGTCAGCAACACGGCAGCATCTGCGAAGTTGTTTGGAAGATCCCACAGCCTTCAGTCACAGGAGGTGGTGCTGACATTGCATGGTACCCAGGCCAACACAGTGTATATAAAAGTAGGGAGGTCTTGCTGCAGCTGTATAGGGCATTGGTGAGGCCGCAGCTGGAGTACTGTGTGCAGTTTTGGGCGCCGCACCTGCGCAAGGATATTTTGGCCCTGGAGGGAGTGCAGAGGAGGTTTACTAGGCTGATACCGGAGTTGAGGGGATTGAGCTATGAGGAGAGGCTGAATAAACTAGGCTTGTACTCATTAGAGTTTAGAAGAATGAGGGGAGATCTCATTGAGACGTATAAGATGATGAATGGGATGGATAGGATAGAGGTGGAGAGACTCTTCCCGCTCAAAAAAGACAGTAGGACTAGGGGGCACAGCCTCAAGATAAAGGGGAGGCGGTTTAGAACGGAGTTGAGGAGGAACTTCTTCACTCAAAGGGTGGTGAATCTCTGGAATTCTCTGCCCGTTGAAGTGGTGGAGGCTGCCTCGCTAAATATTTTTAAGAAGCGGGTTGATGGGTTTTTGATAAGAGAAGGGATTAAGGGTTATGGGGAGAGGGCGGGAAAGTGGAACTGAGCCACGACAGATCAGCCATGATCTTATTGAATGGCGGGGCAGGCTCGAAGGGCTAGATGGCCTACTCCTGCTCCTATTTCTTATGTTCTTATGTCCACAGTGGAAACTCCGGGTCAGGAAATAGTTGCCAGAGACCAAGGCATCCTGGAGACACAGCGAGCCATGACAGAGAGTCTTGGAGGCATTGTGGAGACATGACTGCATGCATCAAGAGTTTGGCCCAGTTTCAGAAGGCTAAAGCTGAAGGACTCCAGAGCTTAGCCCAGCCACAGAGTGATGTTGCTGAGGTGCTTAAGAGCTTGGCTCAGTCTCAGTGGGCCATTGCTGAGGACTTGCACACCATGGGATGGTCACAATTGGGCCTCCAGGGCTGGCAGAGCCAGTTGACTTATGAATCCAGGGTCCCATAGAATGTTCCAGAGAGCCACAGGCACCCCAAGGGAGGAGGAAGCGCTGGAGCCTCTTTGGGGGGCTTTCACCCAGGAGAGGCTGGCTGTCGCTAGGCCTTCTGATTCCCCACTTCCTGACACCACTGCATCTCAAGACAGTGGGATGAACAGGGTGGCGTGGCTACATCCATGTCATCCGAACGTTGGTCAGGGCACTCCAGGTCCCCAGGGAATGCCCTAGGGCATCCCAGGCCATGTGATGCAGCATGCAGATGATCGCCCCCACCCCTGATGTGCATTTTGGGGAGAGAGAGTTAGTTAGCATTAGTTAGGGTTAGGGTAAAAGGCACTGCTAAAAATGTTATTGCACTCCACAGCCATGTCTAATCTGTCTATAATTCGCCTCCCACAGGGATGATGGTATCCATCCAAAAACAAAGAAGTGCAAGGCGTTGCGCAGCATGCAAATGGGATGCTGGCCTTCATAGCGAGGGGGATTGAATATAAAAGTAGGGAGGTCTTGCTGCAGCTGTATAGGGCATTGGTGAGGCCGCAGCTGGAGTACTGTGTGCAGTTTTGGGCGCCGCACCTGCGCAAAGATATTTTGGCCTTGGAGGGAGTGCAGAGGAGGTTTACTAGGCTGATACCGGAGTTGAGGGGGTTGAGCTATGAGGAGAGGCTGAATAAACTAGGCTTGTACTCATTAGAGTTGAGAAGAATGAGGGGAGATCGCATTGAGACGTATAAGATGATGAATGGGATGGATAGGATAGAGGTGGAGAGACTCTTCCCGCTCAAAAAAGACAGTAGGACTAGGGGGCACAGCCTCAAGATAAAAGGGGGGCAGTTTAGAACGGAGTTGAGGAGGAACTTCTTCACTCAAAGGGTGGTGAATCTCTGGAATTCTCTGCCCGTTGAAGTGGTGGAGGCTGCCTCGCTAAATATTTTTAAGACGCGGGTTGATGGGTTTTTGATAAGAGAGGGGATTAAGGGTTATGGGGAGAAAGCAGGAAAGTGGAACTGAGCAGCGACAGATCAGCCATGATCTTATTGAATGGCGGGGCAGGCTCGAAGGGCTAGATGGCCTACTCCTGCTCCTATTTCTTATGTTCTTATGTAGAGACCCTTCAGCCCACCAAGCATGTGATCCCCAAATCTCTGTCAGACCCCTGACAGCAATGGAACTTCAAATGCTCATCCTAAGCAGTCCCAGCAATTGGGGTCCTGTGGCCCGCAGTGACAGACCACCTGCCATGGCATCCCCAACACCCCACGTCCCATGATCTCAGCAGTGTAAAAAATGAGCCAGAAAGCAAATATCAATGGAGAAATTTAAGGTACTAAAATCTGACAAATTCCCAGACTGGTTGGCCTATACTCTTGGGTTCCACAGAGATAATGGATGCACTTGCTATGATTTTCCAAAATTCTTTAAATTTGGGAAGGGGCCCACAAGACAGGAAGTTGACAAATGTTAAATAAGAACATAAGAACTAGGAGGAATAGGCTACGTGGCCCCTCGAGCCTGCTCCGCCGTTCAATAAGATCATGGCTGATCTTTTCGTGGACTCAGCTCCATTTACCCGCCCACTCACTACAGCCCTTAATTGCTTTACTGTTCAAAAATTTATCTATCCCTGTTTTAAAAAACATTCAATGAAGTAGCCTCAACTGCTTCACTGGGTAGGGGATTCCACAGATTCACAACCCTTTGTATGAAGAAGTTCTTCCTCAACTCAGTCGTAAATCTGCATCCCCTTATTTTGAGGCCATACCCCCCTAGTTCCAGTTTCACCTGCCAGTGGAAGCAACTTCCCTGCTTCTATCTTATCAATTTCCTTCATAATCTTTTATGTTTCTAAAAGATCTTCCCTCATTCTTCTGAATTCCAGTGAGTGTAGCCCCTGTCTCCTCGGTCTTGCCTCATAAGCCAACCCTCTCAACTCCGGAATCAATCCAGTGGATCTCCTTCCCACCCCCTTCGGTGCCAGTTTACCCTTTCTCAAGTAAGGAGACCAAAAGTGTACATAATACTCCAGAAGTGGCCCCACCAGCACCTTATACAGCTACAACTTAACCTCATTGTTTTAAAACTCCATCCCTCTAGCAATGAAAGACAAAATTCCATTTGCCTTCTTAATTACCTGCTGCACCTGCAAATCAATTCCTTGTGATTCTTGCACAAGGACACCCAGGTCCCTCTGCACAGCAGCATACTGTATTTTTTTTTGCCATTTTAATAATAGTCCATTTTGCTGTTATTCCTACCAAAATGGATGATCTCACATTTGCCAACACTGTACTCCATCTAGCAGACCCTTGCCCACTCACTTAGACTATCTATATTCATCTGCAGACTTTCAGCATCCTCTGCACACTTTACTTTGCCACTCATCTTAGCGTCATCTGCGAATTTTGACATACTATACTTGGTCCTCAATTCCAAATCATCTATGTAAATCGTAAAGGATTGCAGTCCCAAAACTGATCCCTGAGGCACACTACTAGTCACTGATCGCCAATTAGAAAACACCCATTTACCCCCACCCCTTGCTTTCTGTTAGTTAACCAATCCTCTATCTATGCTAATACATTACCTGTAACACCATGCACTTTTATTTTGTGCAGCAGCCTGTGTTGCAACAGCTTGTCAAATGCCTTCTGAAAATCCAGATATACCTCATGCACAGATTCCCCATTGTCCACTGCGCATGTAGTTTGACACCTTGAAAAGAACGGTTTGATCAAGCAGACGCAGCACGGATTCGTGAAGGGGAAATTGTGTTTAACGAATTTATTGGATTTCTATGAAGATGTGACTAGTGCAGTAGACAGAGGGGAACCGATGGATGTGGTGTTTTTAGGTTTCCAAAAGGCGTTCAGTAAGGTGCCTCACAAAAGGTTGCTGCAGAAGGTTAGGGTACACGGAGTTGGGGGTAAAGTGTTAGCGTGGATTGAGGATTGGTTATCCAACAGGAAGCAGAGAGTTGGAATCAATGGGTGCTTTTCTGTTTGGCAGTTGGTGACTAGTGGAGTGCCCAAGGGGCCTCAACTGTTTACCATTTACATAGATGATCTGGAGGAGGGGGCTGAGCATAGGGTAACAAAATTTGCTGATGACACAAAGATGAGTGGAAAAGCGAATTGCGTGGAGAGCGCGGAAAGTCTGCAAAGAGATCTGGATAGGCTGAGTGAGTGGGCGAAGACCTGGCAGATGGAGTATAACGTTAGTAAATGTGAGGTTATCCACTTTGATAGAAATAGTAGTAGGAGGGATTATTATTTAAAGGATGAAAAGCTGCAGCATGCTACAGTGCAGATGGACCTGGGGATCCTTGTGCACGAATCGCAAAAACTCAGTCTGCAGGTGCAGCAGTTGATCAAGAAGGCGAATGGAATGTTGGCCTTTATAGCGAGGGGGATAGAATATAAAAGTAGGGAGGTCTTGCTGCAACTGTACAGGGCACTGGTGAGGCTGCAATTGGAGTACTCTGTGCAGTTTTGGTCCCCTTACTTACAAAAGGATATAGTGGCCTTGGAGGGAGTACACAGAAGATTCATCAGGCTGATACTGGAGATGAGGGGGTTAGCTTATGAAGAGAGATTGAATAGGTCTGTACTCGTTAGAGTTTAGAAGGCTGAGGGGGGGTCTTACAGAGACTTACAAAATAATGAAGGGGCTAGATAGGGTAGAGGTAGAGAGATTCTTTCTACTTAGAAAGGAAAGCAGAACTTGAGGGCACAGCCTCAAAATAAGGAGGGGCAGTTTAGAACAGAGTTGAGGAGGAACTTCCTCACTCAAAGGGTGGTGAATCTCTGGAATTCTCTGCCCATTGAAGTGGTGGAGGCTACCTCGTTGAATATATTTAAGTCACGGGTAGATAGATTTCTGATAAACAAGGGAATTAAGGGTTATGGGGAGAAAGCGGGAAAGTGGAACTGATCCACTTCAGATCAGCCATGATCTTATTGAATGGCAGGGCAGGCTCGAAGGGCTAGATGGCCTACTCCTGCTCCTATTTCTTATGTTCTTATGTAATGTTCTCAAAGAATTCTACCAAATTGGTCAAACATGACCTGCCCTTCATGAACCATACTGCGTCTTACCAATGGGACAATTTATATCCAGATGTCTCGCTATTTCTTCCTTGATGATAGATTCAAGCATTTTCCCTACTACAAAAATTAAGCTAACCAGCCTATAGTTACCTGCCTTTTGTCTACCTCCTTTTCTAAACAGTGGTGTCACATTTGCTGTTTTCCAGTCTGTGGGAACCACCTCAGAGTCCAGCGAATTTTGGTAAATTACCATTAGTGCATTTGCTATTTTCCCCACTATCTCTTTTAGTACTTTGGGATGCATTCCATCAGGGCCAGGAGAGTTGTCTATCTTTAGCCACCACCTCCCCCCCACCCCTTAGCTTGCCCAACACTACCTCTTTTGTGATAATAATAATTTCTAGGTCCTCACCTGTCATAGTCTTCCTGTCATCAATTTTTGGCATGTTATTTGTGTCTTCCACTGTGAAGGCTAACACAAAATATGTGTTCAATGCCCCAGCCGTTTTCTCATTTCCAATTATTACATCCCCCTTCTCGTTCTCTAGAGGACCAATGTTTACTTTAGCTACTCTTTTTTGTTTTATATATTTGTAGAAACTTTTGCTATCTGCTTTTATATTCTGAGCTAGTTTACTCTCATAATCCATCTTATTTTTCTTTATAGCTTTTTTTCTGGCTTTCTTTTGACCTTTAAAGACTTACCAATTCTCTAGTTTCCCACTAATCTTTACCACTTTGTATGCATTTTCTTTCAATTTGATACATTCCTTTATTTCCTTAGATATCCATGGCTGATTATCTTTTTCTACAGTCCTTCCTTATCACTGGTATGTACTTTTGCTGAGCACTGTGAAACATCGCTTTGAAAGTCCTCCACTGTTCCTCAATTGTCCCACCATAAAGTTTTTGCTCCCAGTTCACCTTAGCCAACTCCTCCCTCATCCCATTGTAATCTTCTTTGTTTAAGCACAAGACACTGGTATTGGATTTTAGCTTCTCACGCTCCATCTGTATTTTAAATTCAACCATATTGTGATTGCTTCTTCCGAGAGGATCTCTAACTGTAAGATCATTAATTATTCCTGTCTCATTACACAGGACCAAATCTAGGATAGCTTGCTCCCTTGTAGGTTCCATTACATACTGTTCAAGGAAGCTGTTGTGGATACATTCTATGAACTCCCCCTCAAAGCTGCCTTGGCAGATCTGGTTTGACCAATGAACATGTAGATTAAAATCCCCCATGATAACTGCTGTACCACTTTTACATGCATCAGTTATTTCTTTGTTTATTTCTCGCTCCACAATGTTGTTGTTATTTGGTGGCCTATAGACTACACCCATTAGTGACTTTTTTCCCTTACTATTTCTAATTGCCACCCAAATGAATTTGACCTTTTCTTTCCCCATAGAATCTGTATCATCTCTCACTACCGCCCTGATGTCATCCTTAAATATCACAGCCACACCACCTCCCTTACCCTCCTGTTGGTCTCTCTGAACAGTCTGATGATAGCCTTGGATATTTAACTCCTGGTCATGACCATCCTGCAACTACGTCTCTGTATTGGTCACCAAATCATACATGTTACAACACTTTTCAAGAAAGGAGGAAGAGAAAAATCTGGCCAGTTACTCTAAATCAGTTGTTGGGAATTGCTTGAATCTATCACTAAGGAATTCTTAACAATTTTAGTAAAAAAGAAACACTGTTTGACAAATTTATTAGAGTTTCTTTTAAAACATAACTAGGAGGGTAGATAAAGAGGAGCCTATAGAGATAATATACTTTGATTGCCAAAAGGCATTCGAAGTGTTCATGGAGTTTAGGGCAATATATTAGCAAGGATTGAAGACTGATTAACAAATAAAAAGTAGAGAGTGGGCAGCACCTGAAAATGGATATTTTGCAGAAAAACTGGCACAAGCGTGCATGACTGGAAGTAAAAGGAAACCATAATTACAAAAAGAAGTATGAACTTGGGTATCCTCCTGCAAATACCAAGAATGGACCATGCCATATTCACGCAGTGAGAGTCCATGGTGTAAAAAAAAGTATCAAGCACTAAGGTTGGATGCTGGAAATCTCTCCTGGGGTTCTGAATGTTGCACTCAAGAAACCATGATAATTGATGTGGTGTACAATGCCTGTAACAATGAACTGCTTAGGACAAAGATACTATGTTGTTCTAATCAACAATACTTCTTTCTGGCAGCGGTATGAGTCTTACTTTGCCCTCCACCTTGGCTGGAAGAAGGGTGCCAAGCTGACCCCTGAAGAGGAAGACATTCTGAACAAGAAAATGTTGAAGAAAATTCTGAAGAAAAATTATGATTGGAGAAAGAATGCAAAAATCAGTTCACTGCTAGAAAAATAATTCCAGCAAGAAAAACTGCTTACTTGCTTAGCTTCAAGAACTGGCCAGTATGGATGAGTTGATGGCTGCATCCTTGAAGGAAAGATGTTGGAATTCCACCCAAGGAAAATCAGAGCAAAATAAACACAATATTTTAAGGAAATGTGATTAATAAACAATTAACAAGGCAAACAACATGATGTCCTTTATTGCAAGGATATTGGATACAGGAGTAAAGAAGTCTTGCTACAATGTACAGAGTTTTGTTGGTAACTTATCCGGAATGCTGTGTGCAGTTTTGGTCTCTACGTTTAAGAAGGGATTTACTCTCAGAGGTGGCATGGAAAAGGTTCAGTAAATTGTTTCCTGGGATGAGGTAGATGTCAGATGCTGAGTAGATTGGGCTTATATTCTCAGGTCTGAAGAATGAGAGGTAATCTCATTGAAACCTACAAAATTCTAAAGGAGCTTGATATGGTAGATGCTGAGATGGTTTCTGCTGACTGGGGAGTCTGAAACACAGGGACACAATCTCAGGATAAGAAACTAATCATTTAGGACTGAAATGAGGCAATATCACTTCACTCAAAATTTAATTTTTTTTTGTATTTTCTATTCCAGAAAATTGTGGATACTCTATTGTTGAATACATTTAAAGCAAGAATAGACAATTTTTTGATTTCTCAGCAAATCAAGGGCTATGGGGAGCGGTCAGTAAAGTGGAATTAAAGCCCATGATTATATTGAATGGTGCAGTAGGCTATACAGTCTACTCCTGCTTCTATTTCTTGTGTAAAAATATGTAGATAAATTAACTGCTGACTGAGATGACAAATAGATTGAAAAAATCTGTGATACTTTGTTCTATATGTGTCATTATAAGTAAACTCTTCTGCGATTTAAAAGATAACACAAATTAAAGAGTAAATTGACTAACTCTCCTTCACATTAGAAGAGAATGCAGTCAGAGCAATAGTGATATATTGTTACACTGTCATCAACTCATGTTTCTTTCTTTCAAGAAAAGCTTCTCACTGAGGAACAGAGCATCCTATATAACCATATAGTAATTCTGATGGCCCATGTTCATTTGGAGGGGGAAAAAACCACATTTTATGTTGGTCCCTTTAATAATTAGGTTTCTCTAAGAATTGACGTTTTGTAAAGCACCTGGCTGGCAGCAAATGATGTGAACAAATTGCCCGTGACATAATTAACAGAAAAGAGTCAGCACTAAATTAAGTACAGGTGTGGATGTAACTCTGGCCTAAAGTAAGGTTTTTAGTTTTAGAGCAAGAAATATCGCTTTCCAGCAGGATTCATTTGAAATTAGAACTCGTGAAGAAGGGCCAATTTACTCAAAGCTGTGTTCCTTGCTCCACAGATACTACCAGACCTTCTAAGTTTCTCCAGCACTTTGCTTTTTTTTCAGATTTCCGACATCTGCAGCATTTTATTTCATTTGAAATTAGTTGTGCTGACTAAAATAGTTTAAACCTCTTGTTATCTGCAAGATGCCTAACAAAGATAGGTTTCTAGGATAGCCAAGCTGAGGAGGGGGAGAAAAATTCAAATGCAAGACTTTAGGGCTAAAGAATATTAAAACCAGGAAATTCTGATCCAACAACAACAAATGCTGTTTAACTGGCAGTCTACAAATTCCAGTTGGAGATGATTTGAAAGGATAACCTTGATAGGGGTAAGTGGAAGAGCCAAGCAATCTCAACTTTTATACAAAAATCTTTGAAGCAGTGCCCAGACCAAAGTTTGATATTTGAACTTTGGGAATGTAAAGCAAGTGGATCAAGGACAAAACTTAAAATAAGTTCAGTTCAAAAAACATTGTACTTTCAATATCTTAAGTGTTACTCATCATTTAAGATAGAGTATAGTTATGAGTATTCATGTTCTTCAACTTTTGTTTCATAAGTTTTTTCTGGTTTCAACCATGAACCTTGTGACTTACTTTTAGAAACTACCTATGTTTTCAACCTCTAAAAATAAATGAACATATTACTGATTTCT
The DNA here is from genome assembly GCF_965287045.1 of Carcharhinus amblyrhynchos. Taxonomy (NCBI): domain Eukaryota; kingdom Metazoa; phylum Chordata; class Chondrichthyes; order Carcharhiniformes; family Carcharhinidae; genus Carcharhinus; species Carcharhinus amblyrhynchos. The sequence goes on from NC_137328.1 coordinate 75,154,350, forward strand.
ACTGAAAGCATAACACAACCTTGCTAAAGAAGGAATGTAAAAATTAATCTTACAAAACAGTGGAAAAATAAGGCAATGCAGGCTTTAGCTTGATGGATATTCATAAAGGCACCAGCAAAGCCTGATGGTTAAAAGAGCTATCTCTATATTGGGCTTGGGTCTGTAGGAGCTGCATAGAACAAGATGCACAAACATGGAAGTTGATTGGAGACTGGCTATTGCTACACCTTGAACAGAGAGTGATTGAACCTAGACTCCTGTGTACCATTTTTCTGCAAGAATTACAACTCCTGACAGAAGCACAATGCTTCAGCACTTGCAACCAAAATGATTAGTGCCTATTCTGTGATTACATGACTGGAAACATGATCAGAGCTAGTAATATCTATGTAAGAAGGAGAGATGGTAGTCATGTAGAGATGCTGGCGTTGGACTGGGGTAAACACAGTAAGAAGTCTCAAAACACCAGGTTAAAGTCCAACAGGTTTATCTGATAGTAAACGCCACTAGTTTTCAGAACACTGTTCCTTTGTCAGGTGAGTGACGTCACCTGACAAAGGAACAGCGTTCCAAAAGCTAGTGGGGTTTACTACCAAATAAACCTGTTGGACTTTAACCTGGTGTTGAGAGAGTTCTTACCAAGAGGAGAGACTCAGACTTAGGAGCAGTAACCTAGGATTAACCACTGCAGAAGAAGCAGCAAGGCCCAAAGTCTGGTATTCAGAGGCAATGAACAAAGCCCACCGGGAGGAAATCTGATTACTTCTCCTCACCACAGGTAGTATCTCTAAGTCCAAGTCGTGAGTTTGGACGTTTTGTGAAATTTTGATATCTTTTAAATACATTGTGTATAACAAAGTAAATCAGCAGTTAGTTACTTTGTGTATAACAAAGTAAAGTCAGAGGTGCATTAAAAGTTTCAGTCCTGGTGTAATAAAGTTTTTAAAAGTAGAGTTTGATACTCTAGAGTTTGGTAATTTGGCAGCGTACAATAAAGGAGATTCGTTGGGCAATAATTCAAGAGTTTGAACGTCTATGTCCACACCATTGAGTTTTGAGAGCAACAAGTCATTGCAAAATCAGGCAGAGGTCCCAGCAACTTAAGGTCTAATATTTAAACAGCATTTAATGAACGTGCTATAAAAATATGATTCTTAGCTTTATTAAAATATCAGTTATTAACATTACTGTTGCAGCTTAGCACCTGCCTTAATCATTAAATTTTCACTAACACGAATTTAACTATATTGCAGAGCAAAATTAAGAATTTTTCTACTGATAGTGTTGCCAAAATTATTTTACATATGATTTAACATTTAAAAACAAGTTCAAAATGCATACTGTGTAATGGTAGTCCTCCAGTAAAAGAATGTGTGTGGGTAGCATTTGGTGTAGGCACTGTGGTTATAGTGTCAAGCTTGAATGTAAAGCTCTTCAGAGTTAATGAGATGTATTTTTACATTCTCTGACAAAACCCTTGAATGTGATGACTGGGACTTGCATAGAAATGCACTTTTACTGTTTCCTGCTAATGGATAGATGCACAATAGCCTACAGTAAGTGATGTCAGAGAACATTTGAAGTAAACTTTTGCCCTTGAACGTCATGCAATTCTACAGCAATGCTGATGATTTTTATAAACATTAGAACTTCTAATTCTGCACAATTGGTAGAAACCAGGAGGCCAATTCAAGAATAAATGAATCAATGTCAGTGTTTGCTGGAATAAGTTTACAAGACCACTTCATGTGTTTTGGCACAACCCTTAACATCTGTTGTGCTTTTTTTAAATCCCCAAATTTATTTCTCATTGTTCATCAGCTAAACACTTCTCCAATTGCAGTCACCTTCCCAAAATTCCAGCCCACTAAGTTAATAGCTTTTCCAAGGATTAGGTATCTGGCTAAAATCTAACCATCATCTTATCTAGCAGGACACATCAGACAGTGGCCTAAGGACACAATCAGTGCCTTCCGTTCACACTCCGAATGCTCTCCTCATCCTCGACTGGGTATTCTACGCCAATTTTCTCCCCCCTCTCTTGCCAATCCTCTGTTGCACATTTGAGCGAAAGAGTTTCAGATTGTTATTCAATTATCCTCACTCAATATCCACATCTGCATTTTTCTATCAACATCTTCTGGCCCATGATCGAAAATACGAAATCCCGCCAACTTTTACACCCAGACTTTGGTAGCACCTCCACTGTTGCAGCAGCTAAAGCCAACTACTTTAGCAGCCCAATTCTGCACGGATCCGAACCTGACCTTTACAACCTATCACAAATTAGCACCCAGCCCCAATTCCAAAAGACGCAGCTAGTCGCAGCTTTGATCGTCATTTATATAAAATGTATCTATGATGCCCCGAAATAGATCGAGGACCCTGGAAAACAACTAGCACATTTTTTTAAAACACAAGGTTAATTTTTCTAAAACCTCTAATGACTTAAGTTTTTTTTTGCTTCAAGTTAGATTTTTAAATCTCTGGAAGTTTTAAATAGGATAACAATGCTTTCACATCGTTATACAGTACTGATCCCAAAGCCTATCTCGTTTCTTGCATAACGTTGTTCTTTTTGACTAACTGTCGTATAGAACAGTATTATCACATTGAAAAGTGGTGCAATATTTATATATGGACTGCAAGCACATCTGAAATGGATGTGATAAATAGCCAATATTTAACTAATTATTCAGGCCGAGGTTTCGATGCTCCGTTGATAGATAATATCTTCATACCAAAACCGCTCTTTAAATATTAATCTGTAATACTTCAGTACAACTCTTTACTTCTCATTCGTTTTGCCTTTCAAAACCGAATACCCATCTCCCAAATTGGGAAACCAAGACCAAGATTTGGCACGGTTTTTAATTTTAATCGGAGATTTAAATAAGAGCAGAAGGTTGGCATATTTCTAACACTGTTGATACCTGCCCTGCAAACAGCCCGGGATTGCAAGTGTTGCTTGCAGCGACTGATCGAATTGACATGTGCTGATCTAAAGTGGAATGAACTGCAGACGTACCGTCCTAGTTCCGATTCAATATCATAGAAATCTTCCAGCGCGTCTTTCTTGTTGGAGCCATCGATCCAGTAACCACAGTTCGATGCTGATTTGGCAACTTTCATCGTCCTGGCCGACGGCTGGAATGCACTCTGCAGTGAAGGCGAGAAGCAGCCGGTAGCAGCAGCAGCAACAACACAATCCCCAGTCTCCGCCTGTCTACCTCAGTGATCTTCAGCAAGCTGCACTCCCTCAATCATAGCAACACAAGTGGGGGAGAGCGAGCCCATACGCCCACTGAATGCAAATCTGAACTTCCTTTTCTCTTTTTGAAGTTCCTTTGGTTTTTTTAAAAAACGCAAACTAGACAAAAATAATTTCTAAAAAGCGGTAAGAAAAGGATGCACAAACTTATTGGGTCTAGAGTTCTAAACGTGCTCCACCAACCCCACTCGGGTTAACTTGCACATCGACGCCTGTCAGTCGAATAACCGCCATACCGTAATGTGGGGAGAAAACGCGCAATTTTACCGCGTTGTTTGTGTACGTCTCGCCCAGACAATTCTTCTCAATAGTTTTGGTGGGAGGAGGTTGATTAAGTTGGCCCTGGCACCTGGTAGGTCGGTGAGGCGGAGTAGGGTGTTTTTGTTTTATAGGCTGAAAGGGGCCGTTTCAAGCTGCGCCGCTGTCGAGGGACTTTCCAATGCGCGAGTGACTAACGGTCAAGTATTCCAGAATGTTCGAGAGGCGCGGGCGGTCCCGTTACGGATGAGTGTCGGTCCTCGCTTCTCCGTCTGCACGTTACCGGCTTCCCGGGGAGGGTTCAACCTAAAACTGGAACTGTTGTTCATACTGCGTTACCGTTCACCTGTTTTGAATCGTTTTCTAAGACCAGTACCCGACATTAAAGCATGATGTGGCGGTGCCGGCATTGGACTGGGGTAAGAAGTCATACAACACCGGGTTGAAGTTCAACAGGTTTATTTGGATTCACGAGCTTTCGGAGCGCTGCTCCTGCATCAGGTGAGTGACGTAAAGCAGCAAGATGCCATCCTACCTCTACAGCTCTTCCAAAGAATACACTTATTTCGCCCGCCCGCAAGTAAAAATTGAATTTCATTTTGAAAGTTACTATTTAACTTGCTTCTGCCACTCTTTTTTAGGTATAATGGAATCTGTGATTTGAAGGCATTAAATTTTTGAGATGGACCTTAATTGAAAAGGACTGAGAAAATAGTGGACCCTTGCAATTGCTATGGAAACTAAATCTGAAAATGAGATTGGAAGCAATTATATAAACAATAAGCAATTATTAAGAAGTATTAACAATTATTATTTAATTACTATATAAACCTGGTTATATAAAAGAACACAGAACCAGCAGAGGTCAGTAGTTAATTCTAGTGGTGCAAACAGGATGTAGAAGATAGAGTCAGAAGCTGTGAATAAGCAAAGATGTAGTTGCTATGGCTGTTTCTGTTACTTAAATGTAATATTGGTAGGTCTGCACAATCTAGCTTCAGTTGAGCAGATTCTGCAGACTTTTTTTACAAGTAAGGCTTGTATTAATACTGCAATGAAGTTACTGTGAAATTCTGCTACTTGCCACAGTCTGATACCTGTTTGGGTCAATGCATGTAACCAGCATGTCTTTCAGAATGTGGAAGGAAACTGGAGCACCTGGAGGATTCAATTCCAGCCTTGGGTGAATGTGTAGGGTTTGCACACTTTTGCCCCGGTCTGCCTGGATTTCCTCCGGGTGGTCCAGTTAGTTGCCTGCCACAATCCAAAGATGTGCAGGTTAGGTAAATTGACTGTGCTAAATTGCCCTCTAGTGTCCAAAATGTGTACGTTAGTTGGATTAGCTATGGGAAATATGCAGGTATAGGACAAGGGGGGATTGTGCGTGAGTTAGATGTTCTTTCGGAGAGTTGGTGCAGACTTGAGGCCAAATGGCCTCCTTCTGCACTGTAGGAGATTGATTCTGTGCTAGTGTTTGCTTTGTTTGACTCTTGTGTAATATTTCATTTGTTTAAACCATAGAATCTTGTGGCTTCATTCTTCCTCTTTTTTTAAAAAAAAATTATTGGTCTCTAACCAAGATTGTAACAGTGCTTTGCAGATCAGAAGAATTACTTGTGTGCTTGTCTTCTGGTTATGTTGCTAATTATCTTAAATCCACCTCCTCTGGTACATAAAAATTCTCCTGATGTAAGCTACAAAAAAAAAGCTTAATTTTGAACACATCTGTTAAAACCCCATTTAATATTCTCAGCCCCAAAGAGAACAGTCTAAACTCCTGAGTCCATCCACATTACTGAATTTCTTCACTGTTATCAAAATACCAGATTAAAGAATCTAATTGTATAGTAAACAATTCAAATCAGCTTTTCAAATATGTACAACATGTATATTGAACTTATGTATGGCTATTTACATTATTAACATAATGTCTGACAAAAACTCTATAAACCAAAGAATTAGATCATCAAAACTTTTGTCAAAAAAGGCAAGTTTTAAAGAGTATCTTAAAAGAATTCAGAGTCGGGGTGTAACTTCAGTTAAGGGCTTAGACAACTGGAGAAGACATTGCTGCTGGTAGTTTGGTGAAGGAAATCAGGATGCAGAAGAGACCAGAGCTGGACAAATGTTGAGATCTTGGAGGATTGTAGAGCTGGAGAAGGTTGCAGAGACAGAAGTTATGGGTGAATGGGACTTGAAGTGAGTTTTGGATGAGCTCAGATTTATGGGGGAGAGGACATATTCAAGGTGGAGATAACAAACACACGCAATTTGGTTTCAACAGCAGGTGAATTGGGGCATTGGCAGAGATAGACGTTTTGAAAGAGGGTTAGAATCAAGTAAAACACTAAAGTCAAAAACAGCCTGATTCTACCTATGATAGATACAGTGATTGGATTTAAAGATTAGAACTTTAAATATAAAACCAACTTATTTAGGCTCTCCGCATCCGACAACCCCCTCAACTTGGGCCAGTTTAGAGGACCTTTTGCTGTTCCACTACAACTATATCCTTTCTTAAAAGTGGAGATCAAAACTGCACAAGGTATTCCAGATGCGGCCTCACCAAAACCTGTATGGCTAGGAAGACTTCTTTATTCTGGTGCTCCAATCTCCTTGCAATTAAAAGGCAGTATGCCATTTGCCTTTTTAATTGCTTGCTGCACTTGCATCCTAACTTTATGCATTCCTTGTACACAGACATTGAAAACTCTTTAAACATCAAGATTTAAGTTTCTCACCTTTTTTTTTTTAAAAAAAAAGCTACATCTTACAGTCTATTTTCACCTGTTGCTTCATCACTCCCACATTGCCACAGAACTTGTATGCCACAGAAGCAGTATGATGGATGAATTGGTGGGGACTGCCATGATTTAGTGAGGGAGAAGAGTCATGTGGACTAAAATGTTAACTGTTTTTCTCTGTCCCATCAAGGTACATCTGAATCCAGTAGATGGACAAAGTTGAATTGGCTGGAGATGATTCTGGATGCAGTGGATGACATTTGACCCTTAAGTACCTGGCCCCACATTTCGCATTCCATAATGCTTTGCTTGAACCCCACTGAATTTGTGTTGAACCCTTCTGCCTATTCCAGTGAGTAAGATTTGACGTGGAAAGTTCAGTAGATCCTGATGATGGGGCAGTACATCAGCTATCCTCAGTTAGATTTCCTGTCTTGCTAGGGTATTGCTGCTGTCACATACGAACAAGTACTTGGAATCACAAATGTGAGCTGGATGTTGGTGAAAACCAGTGGAAGGTGAAACACTCCAAAGTGTGCCATATCCCCTTTTAAAGAAGTAGAATCCAAACCCTGTCCTTGAATGTTGTCAAATTAAAACTCAAATGTCAAACATCAGCCAAATATTCTACCTGTCTTATATACTGCAGGAGTGACTGAATATATTGAACGCTTTCCATTCTTCGGCAGGCTCCCCTGTCTAAAAGCCAGCATTGAGGGGATTTAAACCTGCTCAACTGTGCCAGTCCAGCCTTCTACAAACAAGGGATGTGAGAACTTAACAAATACCTGCAAGTCAGCAAAAATCCTGGCATACAGATCCATTGTCATCACAGCACTCCTGTACTTATGTATCATTGATAAACTGTCCAGGTATCATTTAAGAACATGAGAAATTTCATTAGCAATGCTAACCTACATCACATTCTCTGGATTCAGTAGCAGGGCTGACGAGCAAATGCTAATATCTAGCTTGAAGCCAGATCCACAATCATTCAGACAAAACTGCAAAATCAACTTTGGAAGCGCCATTGTGTCCAAATGGCCCAAAACCATCTCCCCCTCAAATTCTATTCTTTCAACTCTCCAATTGCCAATGTTCTAGAGGAGGACAAAGAAAATGTCTCAAAGACACTTTAGTAAAGGCTAGAGTTGTAACTGCGCATCTTGGCTAGGGACATCACCAGTTCTGGAGCACAAGCCTTCAGCACTTTTCCTTGGAGCAGAGACTTTAAACATGAATGAGATGCACAATATTATGAGGAGCGTAGATAGTGTATGGGAAGAAACTTTCTCCTTGGTGGAAGGATCAATAACTAGGGGGCATAGATTTAAGATAAGGTGCAGAAGGTTTAGAGGGGATATGAGGAAATGATTTTTCACCCAAAAGATGGTGGGTGTCTGGAACTCATTGCCTGTAAGGCAGAGATCCTTGTAACATTTTAGATGTGCACATGCGATGCCAAGGCATACAAGGCTATGGCCCCCGAGTGCTGGAAAATGGGATTAGAGTAGTTAGGTGGTTTTTCTTTGGCTCAGACATGTTTAGCCGAAGGCCTTTTTTCTCTGCTGTATACATCACTGAATCTATAAAGCAAATAATAATGCTTTGTACTTCCAATAATTAATTGGAGAACTTTCTGCTTCTCTAGTACTAGGTATTAGATATGCAGCCTCAAAACACAAGCTGGAATCGTATGGTCGTTCATGTCAGCAGGATTTTCTGGTCCTGCTGGAATGGTAGTGGGGCATGAACAGCTGGTAAGATAATGCCCCAAAGGCTATGAAGGGGTGAGAGAACAGTTAGATAGTAGCATTCATTGTTGGCCTCAACATTAGCCTGATCTTCCAGTACCTACAATAAATATTGAGATGTTCACCATTGTTATCTATCAGGATTCTACAGAAATCATGACCCATGCACAAGCATGATGATTTTCCAGAAAATTTAAACTTTTTAATGGGTAGAAGTACTGGGTCTCCTCAAACATCATCTCTGAAACTGACCTTATTTGTGCTGGTGACGTTTGCTTAATGCTGTATATGGTTACAATCTCTAAAGACTGTGATAATGGCAGTATGATGGCACAGTCATTAGCATTGCTGCCTCAGTGCCCGGATTCAATTGTCTGTGGAGTCTGCATATTCTTTCTGTCTGTCTGAATTTCCTCTGGGTACTTTGGTTTCCACCCACAATCCAAAAGGTGTGCTGGTTCGGTGCATTGGCCCTAGTGAATTCTCCCTCTGTATACCCAAACAGGCATCAGTGTGGTGACTAGGGGATTTTCACAGTAATTTCATTGCAGTGTTATTATAAGCCTATTCATGACACTAAAATAAACTTTTAAATATTGAATTCAAGTCTTAGTTATCAATAGTAATTTAGTAGCGCAGAATTTGAGTATTGCTGAACAAAAAGAAATGTTGTTGAAGCTTTTTATCTTGCACTCATCAGGACAGTTCACAAAAAACATAAAGGGAACATGAGAAGAGCAGGTAGACTCTGATGGAGGCATTGTCATGGAGAGTACACCAAGGAACAGTTAACTTCCTAGCTTTTGTACAAATTCAAACCAGGCAAGTCCACTCTGGTCGTCATTGCCATGGGAGAACGAACCAGGGAGTGGCTGTCCCCTGAAGCTTTTGTTTAGCTCAAAAAGGCAGCATGTACCCCTTCTGTCTGCAGAGCTGTGTGTGAATGTTTATAGGTTCTAACACATGTAATTGAGCCACACTGCAAGATCAATTGATAATCTTAAATTGGTTGTAGTGTAATTCTTATTACAATCAGGATTGTTACAAAGTGTTGTGCAATTAAGGAATTGCATGTAGTGGTAATAGGTCATAAAATGAAGAAGTAGACCATTCAGTCTACCAAGTTGGCTTTTATTCAATGAGATCATAACTGATCTGATATGATAATCCTCAACCCCATTTTCCCACCTTATCCTTTAAATCTTTTACTGATTAAAATATGTCTATCTCAGCTTTGAAAATACTTAATGACCCAGCTGCTACACCTTCTGCAGTGAAGAATTCCACAGATTCACGATACTCTGAAGAAATTCCTCCTCATCTCTACCTTGAAAAGGTGATCCTTTATTCAGATTATGCCCTCTGGTCCTAAACTCTGACTTTCTCAACACCTATGCTGTCAAGATCCCAGAGAATCCTATAAAGTCACCTCTTATTCTCCTAAACTCCAAATGAGTACACACCCAACATCTCATTTAAAAAAAACCCTCCATACACAGGATCAACTTTAATAAACCTTCTCTAGATTGCCACACATCTTTCCTTTGATAAGGGGACCAAAATTGTTCACAGTATTCCAGGTCTGGTTTAACTAATGTTTTGCATGGTTTAAGCAAGATTTCCATATTTTTATAATCCATTTACTTTTTGGAATAAAGGCAATTATTCAACTTACTTCCCTATTACCAGCTGACTTTACATGCTAGCTTTTCATGACTTATGTACAAGGACCCCCAAATCCCTTTGTGCTGCACTTTCTGCATTCTTTCTCTAAATATTCAGGTCCTTTATTCCAGCTACTAAATTGCACAATTTAATTTTTCTTAATTATATTCCATCTTCCAAGTTTTTGCTCATTCACTTAACTTGTCTCTATCCCTCTGTAGATTCTTTGTGTCATCCTCATCTCCTGCCTTCACACTAGTTTTTGTGTCATCCTCAAACTTGGCAATCATACATTCACTTCCCTTGACCAAGTCATTAACGTAGATTGAAATAATTGTGGCCCCAGCATTGATCTGTGTGGCACTCCACTAGTTTCAGGTTGCCACCTTGAAAATACCACCCCCCCCCCCCCCCCCCCCATTATCTCAACTCTGTCTTCTATTAGTTAGCCAATCTATCCATGCTAATACATTATCTCTAACACCATGGGCCCTTACCCTATTATCTGAGGTACCTTTATTGAATGCTTTTTGGGAATCCAAGTATAGGGATAGTCAGCTCGGTTTCATGAGGGGTAAGTCCTGCCTCTCAAATTTGATTGAATTCTTTGAGGAGGTAACTAAGTGTGTAGATGAAGGTAGAGCAGTTGATATCGTAGACATGGATTTTAGTAAGGCATTTGATAAGGTTCCCCATGGTAGGCTAATGAAGAAGATAAGCAGGTCTGGGATAGAAGGAAATTTGGCCGATTGGATAAGTAACTGGTTGTCTCATAGAAGACAGAGGGTGGTGGTGAAAGGAAAATTTTCAGATTGAAGGCCACCTGTCAGCAGTGTACCACAGGAGTCAGTGCTGGGTCTTCTGCTATTTGTGATTTTTATCAGTGACTTGGAAAAGGGGGCTGAAGGGTGGTTAGTAAATTTGCTGATGATACCAAGATTGGTGGAGTAGTGGATGAGGTGGAGGGCTCTTGTAGGCTGCAAAGAGACATTTATAGGATGCAGAGCTGGGCTGAAAAGTGGCAGATGGAGTTTAACCCTGATAAAGGTGCGAGGTGATTCATTTTAGTAGGACAAACTTGAATGTGGATTACGGGGTCAATGGCAGGGTTCTGACGAATGTGGAGGAACAGAGATCTTGGGATTCATATCCACAGATCTCTGAAGGTTGCCACTCAAGTGGATAGAGCTGTGAAGAAGGCTTATAGTGTGCTGGCGTTTATTAACAAGGGGTTTTAGTATAAGAGCCGTGGCATTATCCTGCAACTATACCAGACATTGGTGAGACCACATTTGGAATATTGTGTGCAGTTCTGGTCACCTCACTATAAGAAGGATGTGGAAGCATTGGAGAGAGTGTAGAGGAGATTTACCAGGATGCTACCTGGTTTGGAGGGTAGGTCTTATGAGGAAAGGTTGAGGGAGCTGAGGCTTTTCTCTTTAGAGCAGAGGAGGATGAGAGGCAACTTAATAGAGGTTTATAAGATGATGAGGGGGATAGATAGAGTGGACGTTCGGAGACTATTTCCTCGGGCGGATGTAGTGTTACTAGGAGGCATAACTATAAAGCTCATGGTGAGAGATATAGGAGGGACGTCCGAGGTAGATTCTTCATTCAGAGTGGTTGGGGTGTGGAATACACTGCCTGTTGTGATAGTGGAGACGGACACTTTAGTACCTTTCAAGTGGTTATCAGATAGGCGCATGGAGCACACCAGAATTATAGGGGGTGCGATAGCTTGATCTTGAGCTTGGACATAACTCAGCACAACATTGAGGGCCTGTACTGTGCTATACTGTTCTATGTTCTATATTTACTGGTTCCCTTTATCTATTCTGCTCCATTACCACCTCAAAGAATTTTAATGATTTCCCCTTAACAAAGCTATGCCAACTCTGGTTGATATGTATTTTTATATGCTCTGCTATTAATCTTTTATAATGAATTCTAACATTTTTCCAATGACAGATGTTAAACTAACTGGCCTATTACCTGCTTTTTGTCTCCCTCCATTTTTGAACGTGATACATTCCCTCAGAGGATGCTGCCTGTGATCATAAATACAAAAGCCAGATTCAATTTTAGCAACATCTTCTATTTGTCTATTGGACTGTCTTCATTTAACATATCAAAAAAAAGTGGAGTTTTTTATTGTTTCTTGTCAACGTTGTAAATGTTTCAGAATGTATTCCTTTATGAATTTGCACCTTTTGAATCTATTAATTTGATTATTTTACAATATTAAACTAATGCTTCTGCATTATTTCCTACATTATAAGTGGCTCATTTCAAAAGCACTATAGGTTGCTCCAAATAATTGAAAAGTGCTATATAAATGCAAGTTTTTTTTTAAACTGTATCACTTTTTGAAATTAAAATTCCTATGATGTTTGCCTACCAGTCACCACAAAGCATTACATTCAAATTCGAGATCAAATTCATGGGAGGACTTAAACAAAACTAAGATTTGTCTAGCTTGTCTTGAGGGAATATTTTCCAATTTGTCACTTACCATGAAAGTCAGTTGAGATTAGAAATTGTCTGGCTGGAAAAGGTGGCAAGCCATCGGGAGCTGAGAATAGCTTTGGATTGGTTCTGGAAAATGAAGCATCCAATTAAGACAGAGTAAAGTGCAAATATGGAGGTGGATTTTTGCCATTTTAAAAGCTGAATGGGGGAATCTATTCTATAATTTAGAGTATAAATTATTTGCTGAACAGTGTATGGACAAAGTTACTTTTAGTTTGTTTATTACCCTAAGTCTTAATCTTGTTGAGCAATCCTATATGGACAGTTACCAGTCTTGCTGTTAGAAAACTGGGAATATGCAATTGTTCTACAAGGAAACAAGTTTCTGGGTGGTTTATGAAAATTCAGACCAACAGAATGCAGAGACAAATGCCGTTGTGCAGGATCAATTTTCTATCTTTTTTGCACTAGGAACAAATAAAGAGCAGTGGTTCAATTTAAGAACACCCTTTCCAAAATCTTGTATGCTTGTGATTAGACAAAAGAATTGTAAGCGATGAAAAAGCATTAGAGTTCATTTCTAGAGGCATAGAATTGAAGAGCTGAGAAGTTGAGTTAATCTTGTATAGAGGCTTAGTGAGGCCATACTTGGAGTACTCTGGTCTTCCAAAATAGAGATATAAAGGCAACGGAGAAGCTACAACATTTATTTAGAGGTGATTGTGGAATTGAGATGTTATGGCTATCAAAAGCTGAGACAGGCTGGGGTTTTTATTTCCCTAATAGGGATGACCACGAGGCCCACTATGTTTTGAGGCTGTTATCTCTGTTAACCATGTCAAATTAAGAAATCTTTTGCTCAAATGCAAAATTACCATGTAAACTTGAGCAAAACATTGTCTTAATGGTTTTATAAGGAATGAGAACAGTAAGGTTGGATAACCATTATTAATAGTTGTGAACATAAATAACCAATATCATGCTGATATGAACAAACTCTTGAAAGCTGTTTTGATCGCCAAAGATATCATAGAATTCCTACAATGCAGAAGAAGGCTATTCGACCCATCAAGACTTCACTGACTCTCCAAAAGAGCATCCCACCAGGCCCCTTTCTGTCCTATCCCTATAATCCCACACATTTTACCGTGGCTAATCCACCTAACCTACACATCTTTGGTCAATAAGAAGCAATTTAGTATGGCAAATTCACCAGTGATTACTACTGTGCCATTGTACTACTCATTCATATTTTAAAGGAGTAATAGATTTGGTCATGGCAGGCAGTGCAGAACAAAATAAGGGAAGAGGGTGTAAATCTGATTAAAGCTTCAAGTGGATAATGTCAAGGTGGACTTTAATGATTTAAACAAATAACCTGAAATCATTTGATACTTCATAAGAACCTTTTGTAGGACAGTAAGATCTTTTCACCAAAACTCAGGTATCCCCTGCAGGCAGCACAGTGGTTAGCTCTATTGCCTCACAGCACCTAGGACCTAGGTTTGATTCCCAGCTTGGGTCACTGTGTGAAGTTTGCCCATTCTCCATGATTGTGTGGATTTCCTCTGGGTGCTCCAGTTTCCTCCCACAGCCTAAAGATGTGTAGGTTCGGTGGATTAGCTAGGCTGAATGCATGGGGTTATAGGGATAGGGCCTGGGGGGTGGGGAGGATTGTGGTCAGCGCAGATTCAATGGGCTGAATGACCTTCTATGCTGTAGGATGTGATTCTATTAGAACTATAAAAGATGTTTCACGTAATCATTACTGCAGTACAATAGTGATTTGGCAAATCACCTAGAACTGAAGTTCAACTACCAAGTTGTCTGACTTGGATGGATCTTTAAGTAAAATACTTTGTGAGACTCCTTTAAAATTATTTGAGACTCTGTGTGGCAACTGGTGTAAATGTCATGGTTTTAAATCTGCTTCATCAAACTTGCCCTTCTAAGCAGAGATCAAGTCTGAATGATTTATCAATACCTCAAAAATCTTGGGTCCAATAAAACCCCAAAAGTGAGGTCTTTCAACTTCTATTAATTCATTGTACACAAGGTGCTTTGAGACAACTCTAGAAAATGTGATAACTATGTAAATATCAGTTTTTATTCATCCTGATTTATGCTTTCACTGCTGCTTTACTAAGCAATATCAAAAGAAGTCCACTAATGTCCATAGTCCTATAATTCAAAGTTGGATGGATGTCCCAAATGGATATGTTTTGTTTTCTCAACTACTTTGAATCCCTTAGTTCAGTAATTACTAAATATTATCATTTGTAGATGCAAAGTTACAATTTAATTTAAAATTAAGAATCTGGCAGAATTCATGTTATGAAAATGGATGGAGATCAGGACCCTGAATAATGAGGATAGAGGGCTGAGAGGAAATTTGATAGAGGTGTTCAGAATTGTTCTCCTCTTTCCATATCAATATAATGGGTAAGGTCAGCTATGAAAAAGCAACATTGGAACCCCTTGAGATCTGCAGTTAGGTCAAAAAGGATTTTTGACACTGACACTAACACTTACTGGCATATTCTTGTTTTTGCTGCGGTCGTATGCATTGTAGACAGACAGGAGCTATCTACTTACGTACCAGAACTGATGGATAACTGTTCAGCTGTGCTTGCCTAAGATCCAAGACAAAGGTGTATCAAGTCCTCATTCGAGTATCCCTACATGGAGGGACATCCTCAGTGGCAAATGGACTGACTCTCACCCCGGTTAGAGTTTTGATTTAATCATCAGTATAAAGATGACAAATGTGGTCTAGGTTGTTGCCAAGCTGCTATCTATCAGCATTGACAATGTGTACTGGAAGTTATTGATTTCAGTCAGTTGATGCTGAAATCAGAATGCACATCGCAAAAGCTGCAGTTCTTGTTTTCAAGATGAGTAAAAGTGCAGGACAACAGCAACCTGACAGACACCAACCTGAGTCTACAGTTTTATTTTTTAATAAATGAACATGTTCTTCAGATGAACGACAGTTGTGTACCCACAGACCTTCTGAACAGTGAAGTCACCACAATTTTTAATTCTCAAAGAACTCTGGCACTGCAAAGCTTTTCACTGCCCTGCATGACCAGTCAGAACACTGATTGGATAATCAGGTATTCTAGGCAGTGCTCAGTTTGAATGTGCAATGTACACATTAAAAAACAAATCAATTCCTTGACCAACCTGTAACACCTTTGGAGGGGGGGGAAAAAAAAATCACTGAAGGGGAAGGTGACTTTGAACATGAAATAATCAGGGGTAGTGTTGCTTGTGGTAACTTATGGTGATCATTAGTTTGAAATGGTAATCGATTCATTTCATTGCCACAGCACTTTTTGATTGATTATCACAATGGTGACTACTTTTTAAATCTGTAACCATAAAAACTTTTAACATTTAAGAAAAACTTGGACAGAAACATGGATGAGAGGGGTTTGGAAAGATATGGTCCAAGTGCAGGTCAGTGGGGCTAGGCAAAAAATGGTTCAGCACAGACAAGAAGGGCCAAAAGGCCTGTTTCTGAGCTGTAATTTTCTATGTAGAATAAATGTTTCATATGTTGGCTGTTGTGGAAGAAAGTTTGAGAGATTGAGATTTTGACTACACTACTTATGTTTTTCTTGGGTAAAAGTAGAAGCAAACAAACTCATGGCACTAGTTGGAAGATGATCAAGTGAGTTGTCCAAATGTCCTAACCAAAATTTAGTCTTCAACTAACATCACTAAAAAAGATGATCCCATTGCTGTTTGTGGAACCTTGTCATATATAACATGGTTGCTGTGTTTGTCTACATCATCGGTAACTACTCTTCAATGTATTTAATTGGCTACAACACACTCTTTGATGTCCTAAGGTCATCAAAATGTTCTATATTACATGTTCTCTCTCTTTGTTGCTGAACAAACCACTAAACATAAATTTTGTTTTAATCAGTGGGGACATATACATTGTATTAATTCTAGAAAGATATTAACAAAGACAAAAAGTTTCATAAATTAGCTTTTATACGAAACAACCTAAAATTCTGACTAAAACCAAAATAAGACTGAAACATTCTTGAAATTGATACTGCCGAATTAAGTCTCAGTTGCTATTCAAACACCAATTTAGCATTTCACAACATTTTTTCTGTTTGCAATTTTGAAAAAATCCTGAAAGAACAAGATCAAAAATATGAAGCACAAATGCATTTTATGAAAGATGTATTGTTAACTATATGAATAAAAGACTAGAATAAAAGTATTGTATTTCTTAAGGAGACCAGCTTAAAAAAAAAGTTTGAAGGTGCT
Source organism: Carcharhinus amblyrhynchos (assembly GCF_965287045.1). NCBI lineage: Eukaryota > Metazoa > Chordata > Chondrichthyes > Carcharhiniformes > Carcharhinidae > Carcharhinus > Carcharhinus amblyrhynchos. The sequence goes on from NC_137328.1 coordinate 75,170,804, forward strand.
CATTTGCGATGAATTTCCCTTTATTTGTGGGAATTTATCTAACTTATTCCCTAACTATACAATAAGTGGATTTTATGGCCCATTGAGCCTGCTCTATCATTCAACACGATTATGGGCTTCAACTCCACATTTCCACAGCACCCATATCTCTTGATTCTGAGGAACCAAAAATTTGTCTTTTGTAGCCTTAAATGTAGTCGATGATGGAGTATCCATAATTTTGATTGGAGAATTCCTAATATTCACAACCTTTGAGTGAAGAAATTTCCCATCTCAGTCCTAGATGATCAGTCTTTTACCCAGTGACCCCCTTGTCCTTCATTCCCCAACAAAGGGGGACTGTCCCAGTATCTACCATGTCAATCCTCTTCAAAATCTTAGAACATATTACATTACAGCGCATTCCAGGCCCTTCACCCCCTTGATGTTGCACCAACCAGTGGACCCAATCTAATGACCCGCTAACCTAAACTATTCCAATATTATCCATATGTCTATCCAATGACTATTTGAATGCCCTTAAAGTTGGCAAGTCCACTACTGATGCAGGCAAGGCATTCCACACCCTTACTACACTGAGTAAAGAACCTACCTCTGACATCTGGCCTATGTTTATCACCCCTCAATTTAAAGCATGTCCTCTCATGTTAGCCATCACCATCCGAGGAAAAAGGCTCTCACTGTCCACCCTATCTAATCCTCTGATCATCTTGTATGCCTCAATTAAGTCACCTCTTAACTTGCTTCTCTCTAACGAAAATAACCTCAAGTCCCTCAGCCTTTCCTCATAACAGCTTCCCATCATACCAGGCAACATCCTGGTAAATCTCCTCTGCAGCACCCTTTCCAATGCTTCCACATCCTTCTTATAATGCAGCGACCAGAACTGTACGCAATACCCCAAGTGCAGCCGCACCTGAGTTTTGTACAGCTGCAACATGATCTCTCGGCTCCGAAACTCAATTCCTCTACCAATAAAAGCTAACGCACTTTACGCCTTCTTAACAACCCTATCAACCTGGGTGCCAACTTTCAGGGATCTATGCACATGGACACTGAGATCTCTCTGCTCATTCACACTGCCAAGAGTCTTTCCATTAGCCCAATACTCTTTCCAAAGTGAATCAACTCACACTTTTCCGCACTAAACTCCATTTGCCACCTCTCAGCCCAGCTCTGCAGCTTAGCTATGTCCCTCTGCAAACTGTAACATCCATCCCCAGTGTCAACAACTCCTCTGACTTTAGTGTCATCCCGCAAATTTACTAACCCATCCTTCTACACCCTCATCTAGGTCATTTATAAAAATGACAAACAGCAATTGCCCCAGAAGAGATCCCTGCGGTATACCACTTGTAACTGAACTCCAGGTTGAACATTTTCCATCAACCACCACTCTGTCTTCTTTCAGCTAGCCAATTCCTGATCCAAACTGCTAAATCACCCTCAATCCCATGCATCCATACTTTCTGCAGTAGCTTACCCTGGGGAACCTTATCAAACGCTTTACTGAAATCAAACGCTTTACTGAAACGAAATGAATGAAACATCTTGCATGTTTCATTCTTCTAAACTTCAGAAAATTTAGATCCAATTTATTCAGCCTAGCATAGAGGAATCCTTTCTTCCCAATAAAAGTATATCCTTCCATTGATATGGAGACCAAAACTGCAGAATCTTCCAAATAGTCTGACCAAAGACCTGTAAGTTGCAGCAAAACTTGCTTATTCTAATGCTCCAGTCACCTTGCAATCCAGGCCATCATGCCATTTGCCTTTTTAATTGCTTGCTGTAGCTGCATACTAACTTGAGTTCCTGTATGATTATACCCAAGTCTCCCTGATCATTACTATTTAAAGTTTCACGTTTTAAAAACTATTCTGCTTTTCTCAGTAAAACAAATAACCTCACTTTCTTACGTTATATTCCAGCTGCTAAACTATTACCCTTTCACTTAACCTGCCTGTACCTCTTTACCACCCGTCTTGATTGTAAACCTGCATTCCCATGTAACTTTGCAAATAGATACGACACTCTCTCTTCATTAAAGCCATCAATACCAACTATAAATAGCCAAGACCCCAGCACTGATTCTTTTAACGCTCCACTAGTCACAGCTTGCCAACTTAAAAATGCCCCATTTATCCCTCCTTTCTGTTAGTCAATCCTCTATGCTAATATATCACCCCTAACTCCATGAGCCTTGTATATTAACTTTTTATGTGGCATCATATCAAATGCCTTTTGGAAATCCAGGTTTACAACACCTACTAATTCCCCATACTTACCTAAATAGTTGTATCCTTATAAAAGTCAAAAAAAATTGTCAAACATAATTTATTTTTGTAAACTGTCAACTTTGTATGATAATATTATTTTAAAGTGCACTATTAAGGCACCCTTATAATAGATTAAATCTTCTACAGAACCATCTTCTGTTTGAAAGTTTCTCAGTTTGTAAGCTTTTATAAATTTATCTGAAAGTTCTGTTTTTATCTTGGAGTGTTTTATTAGTAACCTTCTAATTAACATCTTAAACTTAAGAATTACAGTGAAACATCCCTTTTAATTATAGCTAAACAGATGTGAAGTACACTAAAAACAGATACCAAGTTTAATCCATTCCACAAGATCAATTTAAAGATGCAAATAGGTAAAAACAAAAATAGTATGAGAAAATAAAGTAATTTGATTCTATGAAATGTACATTCTTAATGCAAACACTTCAAGTGTGTACTATTTCAACTAGCTACAAATAGTGAAGTACAAAATATTAAATTGCATATTCTACAAAATCATTTATTTGTATCATACAGATGGTACAATTGCAAAATAAAACTATTTCTATTTACAGTGATGTAAACAGAGGTAAATCGGCGAGTCAGCATGAATAAAGAACATGATCCACAACAATGTTTTTCTAGTAGGTTCTGACCCATTTTCTCACAGGCATACTCAAACGTACTATCAGTATGACATTCCTTTTAAGAAATTAAACTCAACAGAAAACTTGAAAATAAAGGAATTAACCTTAAAATGTAATTTCCATCCATGACAAAGCATATACTCAGTCTATAATGTAACATAAAAAGTAACACAATGACTTATTGGGTGAATTAAGTTATCCTGTCTATTAAGAGTGTACACTGAATCACTGGACAATACTAGATTTCAGCTTACAATAAAGCACTTTTCATGTATCCCAGCAGACACATGCTTTGGTTGAAAAGTAACTGCATGTGTGTCCATGTTTCTTCTAGTAACACTGATATTTTAGACAGTTCTTCTAAGAGCACTGGTTCAACAGCAATAATCTTGAGATGGAGCTGCAGGGTGTAGAGAGGATGACAGAGGAGAAAAGAAAACATGTTAACATTTGTAAAACGGGAAAGACTTTTTGACCCAGCAGAATGTATGATACTTAGAAGTACCTAAGTTCTTACTGTTTGAATTCAAAGGAATGACAATTATTAAGAATGGACTGTATTTTTATTTAGTAATCACACAATTAAGTATACAGGTAGCTACAGCATAAAAATGGAAGATCAGCTTTATTGCGAAATACAATTGTAACAATGAAGCAAACTAAAATGCTTTAAGATAAGGAGGAAAGCAGTTAATGAGACAGCTCCCTTCTTCCTTTCCCAAAAAGTTATTTTTTTTAAATTTGAAAAATACCAACATTGCCAATTATTTTAATACTAATAGGATTAAATGGTTTCCTTCACTAGTTTTAAATGCGGTAGATGAAATTATTGTAAATGTCCTAGCTCTAATCCAACAAAATTTGCTGATTCAGGGACTGTTCCTTAAGCTCGGATGGTTGCATGTCAATCCATTAGGAAAAAATAACTAAGGAACTGTAGATTAGTTAGCCCGATATCCATTGTCAGAAATTAGCAGAGTCTGTAATTAAGGATGATTGAACACCTTGAAATCTTTCCGCAGATCAAAGACAGAGACAGTCAGCCTGGACTTCTGGTACATTTTATCTGACAATCCTGATTTAAATGTTTTTGAAGAGATTACTACAGAGGGATGATCTTACTTATTTGTATTTCTGGAAAGTATTTAAATCCAGACTAAGAGATTGAAAGTTCACAGAATCACTCAGCTAATGTTCTGGGGACGCAGGTTTGAATCCCACTATGGCAGATGGTGGAATTTGAATTCAATAAAAAAAAATGGAATTAAGAGTCTATTGATGGCCATGAAACCATTGTCGATTGTCAGAAAAAACCCATCTGGTTCACTAATGTCCTTTAGGGAAGGAAATCTGCTGTCCTTACCTGGTCTGGCCTGCATGTGTTCCAGAGCCACAGCAATGTGGTTGCCTAGTTGCATCTTTGGGCAACTAGGGATGGGCAATAAATGGTGGTCAAAATTGTGCTCTGTACACAAAGGTCTAAGTTATTTGTATACATGAGAAAGAATAGCGTGGTAACACTAGCCTCTAGAGAACTTCATTACAAACCTTCCTCCAGTTCAAAACCATCTATTAACTAATACTCATACGTTTCCTGTCACTCAGCTAATTTTGGGTACACATTGCTAATGTCCCACTTATTCAATGAGTTATAACTTTTTTTCACATGTTTATTGTGTGGCATTTTTAAAAGTCCACATATATGTCAACAGAATTATCTTCATCTACACTCCACTACCTCATCAAAAAACTCAACTAGGCTAGTTAAACATAATTTGCCCCAAACTAATCCAAGTTACTAATCCAAGCTACTGCTAACCTACATTTGCCCAAGGCAAATTAGTTTGACCTAAATAATTGTTTCTAGAAGTTTCCCCACCGTTAAAGTTAAACTGACTGATCTGTAATTGCTGGGCTCATCTTTACACTTTTTTTGAATGACGTGTGACATTACAAATCAAATCAAATCAAGTCTGCTGGTTCTCCAGTTGTCTGGCACCACCCAATTCTAAGGAAGACTGTGCCTCTTCAGTTTTCACACATACTTGCTGGGATGAGAGCAGCTCCAATAACACAAGATAATCAACACCACCAGGACAAAGTAGCCCAACTGATAGCTACCTCTTCCAAAAACACTTGATCCTTCTACCAACGGTGAATAGTGGCAGCTATGTTAGGTAGCACTTTCTAAACCCACATATAGAACAAAAGCAGCAGCAGAGGAGGTTTACTAGGCTGATACCGGAGTTGAGGGGATTGAGCTATGAGGAGAGGCTGAATAAACTAGGCTTGTACTCGTTAGAGTTTAGAAGAATGAGGGGAGATCTCATTGAGACGTATAAGATGATGAATGGGATGGATAGGATAGAGGTGGAGAGACTCTTCTCGCTCAAAAAAGACAGTAGGACTAGGGGGCACAGCCTCAAGATAAAGGGGAGGCGGTTTAGAACGGAGTTGAGGAGGAACTTCTTCACTCAAAGGGTGGTGAATCTCTGGAATTCTCTGCCCGTTGAAGTGGTGGAGGCTGCCTCGCTAAATATTTTTAAGAAGCGGGTTGATGGGTTCTTGATAAGAGAGGGGATTAAGGGTTATGGGGAGAGGGCGGGAAAGTGGAACTGAGCAGCGACAGATCAGCCATGATCTTATTGAATGGCGGGGCAGGCTCGAAGGGCTAGATGGCCTACTCCTGCTCCTATTTCTTATGTTCTTATGTTCTTATACATGGGAGCATCATCACCTGATGGTTCTCCTCCAAGTCACTAGCCATCCTGATGTGCAGATATATTGCTGTTCCTTCACTGTCGCTGGGTCAAAAATCCTTGAATACCCTCCTTACACCTCAGAGACTGCAACAGTTCAAGAAGGCAGCTCACTATCACCTCCTGAAGGGCAACTATGGCTGGGCAATAAAGGCTTGCCAGCGATGTGCACATCCCATTATGACTAAAAAATAAACACGTAATCTTATTAAGCCTAAAAGTGACAGCCTATCTAATACCGCATTTCAATTTCAAACCCTTCAAGTGTCTGAATGACCTTTCCTCTCACCATGACCTGCACAGCATCTTGTTCCTTGGCATAGACAATTAATAGCAACTACCTTTCCCACCTGTCATCTTTGATGCTTAAATCCCCTTTTTGGTCCTTCCCTTTACCAACCTTTTATTATTTATATGGCTATAGAAGGCTTTGGGATTCCCTTTGATGTTAGCTACCAGGCTCTTCTTATACTCTGTCATTGCTTTTCCGATTTACTTTTTCACTTCTCCTCTGAACCTTCTATATACATCCATACATCATATTCAGCTTGGTTTTTGGTTATATTATCCACCTGACATCTTGTCACAAACACACTTTTTCTTCATCTTAATCTCTATCTCTTCCATAGAAACATAGAAAAAAGGAGTAGGAGGAGGCCATTTGACCCTTCAAGCCTGCTTTGCCATTTATTATGATCGCGGCTGATCATCCATCATCCAGGGAACTCTGAATTTTTTTTGCCCTACGTCTCCCCTTCATGGAAATATATCTAGACTCAGCCCAACTTTCTCTTCAATTACTGTTTTATCTGCTGACCTTTCATTCCAATTTATCTGACCCAGATTAATTCTTATCCCACTTAAAGTGGCTTTCCTCCAGTGAATTATTCTTAGTCTGGATTGTTTTTGTTTTTCCATTGCAAACTCTATGATATAATGATCATTGTTCTTGAAATGCTCTCATACTTAAAAACCTGATTTCTTGGCCACTGCATCCCGAAGAACCCAAGTTCAACAGTATCTCCTTTCCCATTGAACTGGAAACGTACAGCTGTAGAAAATGTTTTTGATCACATTTTTGCCCTTTGCTGCTCTTTGTTATGCTTTTACTACCCCAATCTATATCTGAATAATTAAAAAGCCCCATTATAACTACATTACAATGCTTGCATTCTCTGTAATTTCCTTGCAGATTTGTTCCTCAAAATCCTTTCCATTAGTTGGTAGCTTATAGATTACACTGAGCAATGTAACTGCACCGTTATTGTTCCTTAGCTCCAGCCAGATAGATTCTGTCCTTGATTCCTCTGGGACACCCTCTCTCTCCTGCACTACAATATCCTCCTTACTCAATACTGCTGCCACTCCCACTCCTCCCCCTTTCCTATCTTTCCTGAGCATCCTTATATTATTTCACCCTTATGAAAGAGGAATACCAGGGTGCATAGATTATTGGGAGAGGCAGATAGCAATAGAGTAGGAAATATTAAATTTACGTTATCCCTTCCTCCTACTCAGAATAAGGGATAACGTAATAACATCTAAATTAGGGTTAATGTGTCACAACACCAGGTTAAAGTCCAATAGTTTATTTGGAACCAGATGCTTTAGGAGCGCTGCTCCTTCATCAGGTGATGGCACAGATTGGCATATTTAATATGCAGTCCTGCCTTTCTTTCAGTCATGTATGTTATAGCCACAGCGTCATAGCTCCGCATAGCAATCTATGCCAGTAACTCAGTCTTATTTAACAAACTCCATACATTCACATATGTGCACATTAACCCTAATTTAGACATTATTACGTATCCCTTTCTCTGAACCCACCTAATAATTTAATATTTCCTACTCTAGTGCTATCTGCCTTTCCCAGTAATCTATGCACCTTGGTATTCCTCTTTCATATTGCCTCCCTGTTCCCTCAACTCTGCCCATATGTTTAAATCCTCCTCAATAGCACGAGAAAATCGTCTCTCAAGGAAATCAGTCCCATTTCTGTCTGTTTACATGCAACCAATCAGGCCTTTTCAGATCCCAGAGCTGGAAAAAATGACCCAGGAATCTAAAACCTTCCTTCCTGCACCATCTTTCCAACCATGCATTCTACTTATCTGCATGTGGAACCAGGTATAATTCAGAAATGACCATTTTTGAGGTCCATTTTGCAAATTTTCTACCTCACTCTCACATCCCTCTTTTTGTCTGTGTCTTTTGAACCAATGTGGACCATCACCACCAGCTTTTCACCCTTCCCCGCAGTGCTTTGAAACCTGTGACATCCTTGACCCTAGTACCAGAGAGGCAACCGTGGTGCCATGGACTTGGCTCTGACTGCACTCCTCAGATGAACCACCAATTTCATCAGTTTTCAAAACTGAATACCGGTTGGAGTGCGAAATGCCCCCAGGGGACTCCTGCAGTACATGCCTATTTTTCTTGATTTTCTGGTGGCCATACATATGCATTGTTCTTGCATATTCTTTAATTGCAGGGTGATGATGTCTATAAACATGCTTTCCATAAAGTTCTCAACTGCAATGAAGCCAGCTGCTGTTCAAGCTCTGAAAAGCAGAGCACAAACTACTGCAACTTACTACACTTCCTGCACATATGGTTAACCAGGGCATCTGCAGAATCCTGGAATTGAAGGCAAATTATTGACCCAGCTAAGAAACAGAAAAGCTGGAAACAGCAATGCTCCAAATAGCTTTTTGGGCCTATAGATCATTAAAATTTCATGGACAAGAACAGAAAACAATCAAAAAATCTCATGGAACACTGGTCTTTATATCTAGACAATCAAAATACAAGAGAATATGTTTTAGGCTACAGCAATACAAAGTCAAAGTGAAATACTATCTGGAGAACAGACTGGCCTTGGTGGAAGTACAGTGTATTTTTACCAGAATAACAACTGGAGTCCAAGGATTAAACTACAAGAAGAGATTACATGAAGAGTTGTATTCCCTGGAAGGTTGTGAAGTGTATTTTCTGTTCAGTCCTTAAGTATGATCCCAAACTTCCAACGGCCTATCATTTTAATTCTTCACCTTGGTCTTACATTGAACTCTCTGTCCTTAGTCTCCTACACTGCTGCAATGAAGCTCAACATATACTTGAGGAACAACACCTCATCCTTCAACCTGTCATTCATTCATTCAATCTCTCATCTTTCAACCTATCATCGGCCTTCCTTTTGTCCTAGGCTCAGCCAACCTTTGTGGAAAACTTAGTACATTTCTAACTTCTCCCAATTCTGATGAAAGGTCACAGACCTGAAACATCAGATGAGATTTTCTGGCCCCAACACCTGCCAGCGTCATTGTGGGCAGAACAAGAAAATTCGGAGAGCTGTCAACATCTCTCTATAGAAGAATTGATTCATATGTGAATTGAAAAAAAATAAGAGAAGCAAAGAAAGAGTTGCTAACATTAAAGGAAATCTGAAGGTTTTCTCGGTATATGAATTGTAAAGAATGGGAAAAGGAGTAATGGGGCCATTTGGGGGCTTAAAAGGGAACTTATGCATGGAGGCAGAAGGCATGGTTGAGGTGCTAAATGTGAATTTTCCATCTGTATGTACCAAGGAAGATGCTGCCCATGTCGTGAAAAGTTGACATTGAATAAACTGACTGGGCCAGAGTCAGACGAGACGCACTCAAGGACACAGATGGAACGAAGGATGGAAACTGCAGAGGTACTGGCCATAATTTTCCAGTCTTCCTGAACTGGAGAATTGCAATGTCATAATCTTGTTCAGAAAAAGGTGTAAAGTTAAGCCCAGTAACTACAGGCCAGTCACTTAAACCTTGGTGGTAGGTAAGTTTTTAAGAAGCGATAATTCAGGACAAAATTAACGGTCACTTCAGCAAATATGGGTTAATTAAGGAAAGTCTGCATGGATCTGTTATGGGTAAATGATAATTAACTAACTTGCTTGAGTTTTTTGATGTGATGAGAGAGGGGTTGGATAAGGATAATGCAGTCGATGTCGTGCACATGGCCTTCCTAAAAGTGTTTGATTAAGTGCCACAAGCCAGAATGGTGGTGTATAGTCGCTTTTCAGACTGGAGGAAGGTTTACAGTGGTGTTCCACTGGGGCCAGTGTTAGGACCACTCCTCTTCATGATACATATTTATCACCTAGAGGGTGAGGGCACAATTTCAAAATAGGATGGTACAAAAAATGAACAGAGCATTGAACAGGAATTATTGGAGCTTATAACAAAAGAAACATTTGTGTGGGACTTTAATCTTCATATAGCTGGGTTAATCAAATTTGCAAGGGTGGTCTGCAAAATGAGTTTATAAAATGTTTCTGTGACAGTTTCTTGGAGCAATATGCTATGTACGTGACTAAGAATAAAGCAATCTTAAATTCAGTATTGTGTAATGAAGCAAGGTTTTGTAGTAGTCATAGTAAAAGATCCACTATGTACAAAATGATAATAATACCATAATAACATGAATCCCATGTTAACTTTGAAAGTGACAAACTCCCATCACCACCAGGAATCTTAAAACTTAAAGCAAATTACATAGGCATGAGGGGAGAACAGGCTAAAGTTGGTTGGGTAAATAGACTTAAAAGGAGATCAATAAACAGTTGGAAACCTTCAAATAAACAATTCAAAATGTTCAACAAAATACATTGCCTTGAAAAAAATTCCATAAGACAGACGCATCTGTGGCTTATAGAAGTATTAATGGATAGTACTCAATTAAAAGAAGAGATTTACCATGTTGCAAAAAACAGTTGCAAGCTTGAGAAATGGGTGTTTTGAAGCCAGCAAATGGCCCAAGAAGTTGATAAAAAATGAGAAAATATAATGAGAGTAAACTAGCTGGAAACACAAGAGATTGCAATAGCTTTGTCTATTGGATAAAAAAGGAAGGCAATAGCTAAAGTAAACGTTGGACCGTCAAAAGCAGAGGTTGGATAAATTATCACTATGGAACAAGGAAATGGCAGAGGCATTGAATAAAAGGGCAGCACGGTAGACAGTGGTTAGCACTGCTGTTTCATAGCTCGAGGGACCTGGGTTCGAGTCCCGGCTCAGGTCACTGTCTGTGTGGAGTTTGCACATTCTCCTTGTCTGTGTGGGTTTTCTCCAGGTGCTCCGCTTTCCTCCCACAGTCCAAAGACGTGTGGGATTGGCTGATTGGCCATTCTAAATTGCCCCTTAATGTCCCAGGGTACCTAGGTTAGAGGGATTAGTGGGTAAATATGAAGGGATATAGGGAAAGGTGGGATTGTGGTTGGTGCAGACTAGATGGGTCAAATGGCCTCTTTCTGCACTGTAGGATTCTATGATGCTAAATATTATGTGGCTGTCTTCACAGTAGAAGACACAAGTTTCTTACCAGAAACAGACTGTAACCTAGGGGGCTAAAAAGAGAAAATTAAGGAAATTAAAACCAGCAGAAAAAGAATTGAATGAACTTGGGCGACTAAAATCTGACAACTCCCTGAGACCTGATAGTTTACACCCCAGGATTCTGAAAGTCTTAGCTACAGAGATAATGATGAGCTAGCTACTATTTCCAAAATTCTTTAGATTCAGGAAAGGTCTCACTAGACTGGAAATTGGCAAATGTCACACTACTTTTCATTAGGGGGGAGGGGCAACAAGTCAGTTAGTCCAACATCAGTTGTTGGAAAAATGCTGAAATCTATTATTAAGGAAGTCTTAACAATGCACTTAGAAAGTCAACATGGTTTTCCTAAAGGAAAGTCCTGTTTGGCAACTTGAGTTTTTTTGAGGATGTATCAATTAGGGTAAATTTAGGGGACAAAGTAGATGTAATCTACCTATATTTCAAAAAGGCATTAATTAAGATGCCACTCAAAAGACTAATAAGCAACATTAGGAGTTAGAGGTAATACATTAGCATGGATGGAGGATCAGTTAATGGAAGGCAGAGTGTGGGCATGAACTGAGCTTTTTAAATTGGCAAACTGAGTAGAGGAGTGCCCCAAGGATAAGTGCTGGACATCAGCTATTTACAAGCTATATTAATGATTTATTGAAGAAATAGAGAATAAAGTATCTAATTTTGCTGATGATACCTCAAGGTAGCTGGAAAGGTAAGCTGTAGAACTGTCACAGAAGGCTGCAAGCAGATATACACAGGTTAAGTGAGAGGACAACAAGATGGCAGAAGGAGCATTATGTAGGGAAGTGTGAGGTTATTCACTTTCATAGTAAAAATATAAAAGCAGAATTTTTTTTTAAAATGTAAAACTTGTAAATGTTAATTGTCATTGTGTGTGCTCATACAAGGAATGCAGAAAGCCGGCATGCAAATTCAACAAGCAATTAAGGAAGCAAACAGCAAAGTTGGTCTTTATCATAAAGGGATTGGAGCACAATAATAAATAAGTCTTGCTACAATTGCACAAGATTTTGATGAGACCAAATATGGAATAATGAGTGCAGTTTTGGTTTTTATATTTAAGAAAGGATATACTTGCACTGGAAACATTGCACCAAAGATTCACTAAATTGGATCCTGGGGTGAAGCATTGTCCTGTGATGAGAGGCTGATTAAACTGGGCTCATATTTGCTAGGGATTAGAAGGATTAGAGCAGACCTCAATGAAAGCTACAACAATCTGAAGGAGCTGAGATGAGGAACTTCAGTTACATAGCGAGACTGAAGAAGCTGAGACTGTATTCCTTGAGGAAAGTTGAGAGGAGATTTGGCGGAGGTATTCAAAATCATGAGGGATCTGGACAGAGTAAATGGCAGAAATTGTTCTTATTGGTGGAAGGATTGAGAATCAGAGGACCAATCCAAGGTGATTGGCAAAAGTACCAATGGTGCATGAGGAAAAACTTATTTATGAAGCAAGTGGTTCAAATATAGAATATACTGTCGCAGTACGCAGTGCAGACAGATTCAATTGTAGTTTTCAAGAGAGTTAAGGGTGTACTAAATACAGTCAATGAAACTGCAATACACAGATTTTTATTTTAAAATCATGTTTACAAACATGTGCATTAGTTAGCCCTCAAGTGAAATCCATGTGGCATTGCATAGTCGATAGTCATGATGTGGAGATGCCGGCATTGTAGGCACAGTAAGAAGTCTCATAACACCAGGTTAAAGTCCAACAGGTTTATTTGCTAGCACAAGCTTTCAGAGCGCTGCTCCATCAGGTGAGTGAAGAGCTGGGTTTACAAACAGAGCCAAGTTCCGCACACAGTTGAATGGCTTCAACTGGGATCTTGGGTTCATGTCTCACTATCTGTAATCCCAACATGCCGGGGCTAGCAAAATCTCACTAACTGTCCTGGTTTGAAACAATTTACACCTGTTTAACCTGCGCTTAACCCTCTCTCCACTCGCATTATCTGTACCTGTAAAGACCTGATTACCTATTAAGACTTGCATTCCAACCATTATCTTGTAAATTGAGTCTGTGCCTATAAGTCCTCTGTTTGTGAGCCCATCTCTTCACTCATCTGATGAAGGAGCAGTACGCCAAAAGCTTGTGCTACCAAACAAATCTGTTGGACTTTAACCTGGTGTTGTGAGACTTCTTACTATAGTTGATAGTGATATTGGAAAAATTAACTTCTATGAGGGCTAGATGTTTTTTTAATTCAAGGTATGTGGGCTTCACTGGCTAGGCCAGCATTTATTGCCCATTCAATTCATAGACTCAAAGAGGTCTAAACACTCCTTGGAATAGGGTATCAGTGGAATAAATCTGAATTGTGGCCCCTAAACAGTCACTCCAATGCAATTTGCCTGCTGAGGACTTACCACCTACAAATAGATCTGGGGTTTGGGAGGCCGGAGAAGTACCCCTGTTCCTCTTCTAATTCCACTAAGTTTTGTTTCTAGATGTATTAACCAACACGACTGCTGATCATCTCTAATTATAATACATTTACATGGTTTTAATGATTTTAGGGAATCAATTTGCAAATTATTTTAGAAATCTCCAGGCACTTCTATGTAATTTTGGATGGAACATCAACTCTGGACATTTCCACAATTCAGAATCTTAAGCAGGTTGCTTTCAATCTCTGAAAAACTGAGCCATATTCACCTTCAACATATCCATGGTTATCTTAAATACTTTCTAATACATGACTAGTGCCTTATAACAGCTATATGACAGTGCCTTCAGCAGTTTCCTACTGGTGGTCATTACTCTTCATAGAATCACAGAATCCCTACAGTGCAGAAGGAGGCCATTTGACCAATCGAGTCCACAGCAACCCTCCAAAAGAGCATCCTTACCCAGGCCTACTCCCCTTGAACTTATCCCCTGTAATCCCGCACATTTACCATGGTTAATACACTTAACCTACAATTTTTTGGACACTAAGGGGCAATTTTGCCAATCCACCTAACCTGCACATCTTTGGATTGTGGGAGGAAACCAGAGCACCTGGAGGAAGTCCACACAGACACGAGAAGATGCAGACTTCATATAGTCACCCAAGGCTGGAATAAAATCCAGGGGTCCTGGCATGGTGAGGCAGCTGTACTAACTATTGTGCCACTATGCTGCCCAACGTTGGTACAAGCAGCAGTGTTCCATACATGCTCAAAAGGTTGCTGCATTTACTGAATAAGTACTTAATCTAGTCAAATAAGAGGTCAAATACTTCAGTGGTCTAGATTCCCAATTAAAGATAAGGACATGGAGATTATAATTAATTACCAGTACGCTGATAATCAGCATATCACTTGGGCTTTAAAAATAAACCATGGTTTGGGAAAACGCTTTCTGAATTTGCTGACAGCAAATCAGAAAAAGGGACCAGTCTATGTTCGAAAGAAATGCCTGCTTCCTATGTTTAAATTTATGAAATAAGGTACAATAGGAAAGAGGCAAGTGAAACTCCACCAATAGTTATTAAACCCTCATTTCACTCACACAACGAGGCTACAATGAATCAAAAATGGAGCTCAATAAGATTATTTTTAAAATATTCCAGTTGGGTGTCCTTAAACAATTATTGGACCAATAATGCTTAATTTTGTGCAGTTATTCATGGGATGTGGGTGTCACTGGCTAGGCCAGCATTTATTGCCCATCCACAATTGTCCTTGAGGTGGTGGTGGTGAGCTGGCTTCTCAAACAGCTACAGTCCATGTGATGTAGGTACATCCACAATGCTGTTAGGGAGGAAGTTCCAGGATTTTGACCCAGAGACAATGAAGGAAAGGCATACATTTCCAAGTCAGGATGGTGAGTGGCTTGGAAGGGAACTTCCAGTTTGACATTCCCATGTGTCTGTCCTTCTATATGGTAGAGGTTGTGCATTTGGAAGATGCTGCCTAAGAGATGTCAAGAGTTCCTGCAATGCATCTTGTAGATGGTACACTCTGCTGCCAGTGTGTCTCGGTGGCAGAGGGAATGAATGCTTGTGGATGGAGTACCAATCAATGCTAAAGTCAAACTAAATATAGCTGTTACCAAATGTGCTAATAACCAGATTATCTTTCAATAATTCATTATTGTTGTGAGATAGGTTAACTGAACAGCAAAACATTAGCAGATGGGGTATGTGGGAAAATGTAAGGTTGTCAACTTTGGCAAGTAAGAAAGAAAAGCAGAATAATTACCTGGAGCAAGACTACAAAATGCTGCAGCGCAGAGGAATTTGGGTATCCTTGTACATGAATCACAAAAGGCCAGCGTGTAGTACAGCAAGTAATTAGGAAAGCAAAAGGAAAGTTGGCCTTTATTTCAAGGGGCATGGGGTACGGAAGTTTTACTACAACCATACCGGGCATGAAACTACACCTAGCATACTGTACAGTTTTGGTTACCTTATTTAAGGTGGTACATATTTGAACTGCAAGCAGTTCAGAGAAGGTTCACTAGGCTGATCCCTATGCTAAAAGGTCTGTCTTACGAGGACATGTTCAGCAGATTGGGTTTGTATATGATAGTGTTGAAAAGAATGAGGCATGATTTAATTGAAACATAGAAGATTCTGAAAGCCTTCACCAGGTAGAGAGGATGCCTCCTCTCATGAAAAAACTAGAATGAGGGCCACAGCTAGACAGATCTTTGACAAGAGAGTGAAGGGTTATGGGCAGGGACATCAGGGAATGTGGAATTAAGGCCATGATCTAATTCAATGATGAAACAGGCTCAAAAGATACAAAAGTCTGAGGTCTGACTCAAGAACAGCTGCTTCCCTGCTGCCGTCAGATTTCTGAATGGACCTACCTTGCATTAAGTTGATTTTGCTCTACACCTAGCTATGACTGTAACACTACATACTGCACTCTCTTGTTTCCTTCTCTATAAATGGTATGCTTTGTCTGTATAGCATGCAAGAAATAATACTTTTCACTGTATGCTAATAGATGTGATAGTAATTAATCAAATCAGGAGCCTTCTCCTGCTCCTATTTCTTATTATCACTGCTTTTCATTCAAATCTAAAACAGTCATTTGTATATTACTGCTGATCTTGTTAGGCTCATGGGTGACAATTTATACTGTTATTCAAATGATTTAAAGTCAATATCCAACTAGTAAATTGTATCTCCCATTGTGTAAATCACAAAAACACATGTACAAATCACAATGGAGAATCTTAGAATATTTGCAGAATAAGAAGGTCATCTATTGGGATATGTCATTTTCATTCTTCAAATGAAATACATTCTACACAAAATAAAACTCTGCCTATGTAACTGAACCTACTCCTTAAAAAGCTGGGAACTTTCATGCTGGCTTTTGACAATAAGGAGCCTAATATGAAAAGCAAAGAACTTTTTCTGGAAGAAAATAAGCAGGCTTAGATCCTGGGGTTTTTATGTACAGTGGGATCGGCAAACCAACTGTTCCAACTAGGTGTTGGAGTTGGATGACTGAGGTGAGGAGAAATTTCTTCATCTAGAGAATCTGTAGAACTCATTGCCACAGAAAGTAGTTGAGGCCAAAATGTTGCATGATTTCAAGAAGAAATGAGATACAGCTCTTGGGGAATAAGGGATCAAAGGTTGTGTGTGTGTGTGTGTGTGGGGCGGGGGGGGGGGGGGGGGGGGCGGCACATACGCAAGAAATATTGAATATCAGCAGCCATGATCAAAATGAATGGTGGAAAAGGCTTAAGGGCCGAATAGTTCACTCCTGCTTCTATTTTCTATGCAACATCATCATGAACCCTCATTGTACATTCTTAGCCTGTGTCTTGCCAGAGTCAGTTAGCTCAATTGCTAATTGGACAGCTGATTTGTGATGTGGAGCGACACCAACAGCATAGTTCAATTCCTGTATTGGCTGAGATTATTTATGAAGGCCCCGCCTTTTCAACCTTGCCCCTCACCTGAAATGTGGTGATCTTCGGGTTAAATCATTACCAGTCAGCTCTCTCTCAAAGGGAACAGCAGCCTATGGTCATCTGAGACTGTGGCAACTTTACTTACTAATAAATTATGGGTTATACTCTATAGTGAGTGGAGGACGCAAAGTAAAAACTAACTTTTCTGCTTTCACTGAAAAACCCCAATTACCTTTAGGTACAATGCCAGGTAGGCCTGTGTCAGCTCAAATTCTCTTTTGCTATCAAGCATGTAGCTGATCATTTTCAGAAAGCTCAACATCACATCCAACGATCCACCTCCTTCTGGGGCAAAGCCCCTCAGCTCAATGTCAATAGTCGATGGTCCCATTCCTTTCAGAAGCTTAACTGCATGGTCATCTGCAAGGAACCAGAGAAAACTTCCTTTGATAACACTCAAAACAAAATTTCAAAGCATCAGATTTTTTCATGCTGATTTGATCTTCTGGAGAACCACCAATTTACTATTCTTATATGACACAGGCCAGGCTTATCCAACTGGTGGCATGTGGGCAACATTGTGGCCTGCGAAACTCCTCTACGTGATGCCCTAGAGCCACAGTTCAAAACGCCAGTAAGACAAGCAAATTAAATTCAAGATTTTGCAAGCGGCTGCTCCCCCGATCAATAGGTTGTTCCTTTCCCATGGTGTGTCTCCACCCCCCCCTGCAAAAATGGAAATGTCTCCCCCCTTACCCCTCACCCCAAACTTCATAGGCCAAAGTTAGCAGAAATGTAGAATACTAGAAGTATTATTTTTGATCAATAAAAGGGATATCAAGCACACTCAAAGTGGAAAAGAACTATACAAGTTACTTACAATTGTTGGTGTTTAGAGCATCCTCCAGCTGCATATACAACTCTGTTTTCTGTGCCAATACGCCAAGATTTACCACTTTTGACTGAAAATAAAAAAGATACAGTAGAAATGATCAAGGTTTCAGCACATATTACTGAATTCAAAACTTCCTTTACACAATACATCTATATTTTTCAATATTATAGAAATGAATTCAAATATAAAGAAACAGCCTTTTTTGAGTCTTGGAAACAAGATTTAGAATACACTATTTTGAAACATGTTACAAAGATCTTGATGCTTATTAGTTTCTGAATCCTTGTAGAGAACCATCATTCGACTTACATTTATTCTTAAGAATTCTCCATTGTACCATATCAGATATATTACATAACTGCATCATCATCAGTTCAAACAAATTACATTTCTGATACAACTTCGGAATAAAATATCTTGTTTTCCTTTTATCATGATGTAATTAAGGTAGATTTAATGATGACTGAACCAATTGGGTGTATATGTTTATGAGCCATCTAATTTTACTTTTGACTCCTCTTCCACACTGGTAACATTTCTAAACCGAGAAAACGCAAATAAATAAAACAGCATAAATGTCAAAAACTTTTAAAAGGCTCAAGCACATTCATGTGCCCAACATGGATATCAGTATTGCCAAGGGCAGAAATCAGACATTACTGGTTTTCCTCCTACCTGGCCTTCAGCAGTTTGTTGTTCCACAGCAGCAAAGTGAGGCACAAGGCCAGGAACAGTTGGAATGAAGAAGGGAACAGATTTGGGCACTTTAGGTGGTTCCTTGGGTTTATTTCTTTTCTGCAGATCAGCCAAACAAAACAGATTAGTGATCAGAACACAAGAGATGTACAAAGCGTGATTTTAAAGGGATAAATAAGTTTTATTAAAATATATCAAACTAAAGATGCCAACATATAACTTTGTGGCCAATTAAAACTATCTCCGAGGTCGCAAATAAATTACGGATAGTCAAAGTATGGCTTTATGGTAAAGTTATTCAATAAATATTCAAAAATCACGTCAACATTCAATAGAAATTTAGGTAGTATGTAATTTCCAACACTTAAAAGAACGTGTGAACAAGACCACATACTGTAAACCACCTGTCAGAATATGGATAAATAGCAATATTTTGTGCAAAGAAAACAAAATATTGACAACAATTTTGACTTTTTTAAAAAATGTGCTCATATCATGTACCACCATAAATATCCTAAAAATATTCAGTTAAGAAAATTTAGCTTACAAGAGCATAAAGCACAATTTACTACCTTGATAACATCAAGATTGAGGAGATTTTTCCAGCGTGATTCTGGAAGCAAAGAGAGAGTTACCAACTGCTCTCCGAGCTGTTCGGATGAATCATATTCTATCATCTGGTCCTCTACTTCCTCTTCATTGTCTGAAGTCTCCAACTCTAAAATAAAACAAGCACTTTTCATATCTTTAAAACTATGGCAAAAAGCTGTAATGAACTTAACAGGAAACATGCAGATTATTAAAGAATGTGTAATTAAATTTGCACAAGTAATGCACGTTCCATTTAGAAAGAACCGAAGAAAGCAAAATAATCAACTTGCTATGTATACAATATTAAGCAGCCTGAAAAACTAAAATTTAAATGTAATTTCTGGAAAGTTCAGTTTTAAAATAAAAACCTTGTTGCTGGCGCACTCCAGGAAGCATTACAAAAGAAGGTTGATAATCAGCAGGTAGTGGCCGAAGGGAAATAATATTATACAGCGTCTTATTGGACCTAAACAAAAGAGAGAGAAAGTGGGTTATTACAATTTGCTGCTCATTCCAATTATCATAGCTGTTGGTATACATTTCATGGTAACCCCATCCAAACAGTTATTTTTTGAAAGGAAATATATATTTTCCCAATTCAAATTCTTTGGCAGTGCATTGATTTATGACTCTTACTATTCCTACTCAATTATGTGATATGAAGTTGTAAGAGAATTTTCATATCTTTTATGGTGTCTCAAAGTGTGTCACAGTGAATGAATTTCTTTTGAAGTATAGACATCTTTATTTTGTTGACAAACATGGCAACAAACTTAAGAACACAAATGGGTCTTCAACTATAACCTCCTGCTTTTTCCATGATACTTTATGCATAAGATACAAGAACCACAAACAAATTTTCAAAGTTTGCAAAGGGGACAAAGTTTTGAAATGGTTTAAAAAGTAAGGGGAAAATATTGTATGTCAGGCAGACATAGACTTCTGACGTCAGCAAATGACATAAGAACATAAGAAATAGGAGCAGGAGTAGGCCATCTAGCCCTTCAAGCCTGCCCCGCCATTCAATAAGATCATGGCTGATCTGTCGTGGCTCAGTTCCACATTCCCGCCCTCTCCCCATAACCCTTAATCCCCTCTCTTATCAAAAACCCATCAACCCGCGTCTTAAAAATATTTAGCGAGGTAGCCTCCACCACTTCAACGGGCAGAGAATTCCAGAGATTCACCACCCTTTGAGTGAAGAAGTTCTTCCTCAACTCCGTTCTAAACCCCCCCCCCACCCCCCCCGCCCTTTATCTTGAGGCTGTGCCCCCTAGTCCTACTGTCCTTTCTGAGTGGGAAGAGTCTCTCCACCTCTATCCTATCCATCCCATTCATCATCTTATACGTCTCAATGAGATCTCCCCTCATTCTTCTAAACTCTAACGAGTACAAGCCTAGTTTATTCAGCCTCTCCTCATAGCTCAACCCCCTCAACTCCGGCATCAGCCTAGTAAACCTCCTCTGCACTCCCTCCAAGGCCAAAATATCCTTGCATAAGTACAGCGCCCAAAACTGCACACAGTACTCCAGCTGCGGCCTCACCAATGCCCTATACATATGACAGAGAAGTGTGAAATGATATATTTTAGAAAGACAAAATTAGGAAAGATGAAACAGAGACCCCTCAGGGCTCACAAACAAATCTTTGATGACAGTAAAACAATTTAAGAAGATTATTAGCAGTGGTTAGCACTGCTGCCTCATAGTGCCAGTGACCCGGGTTTGATTCCAGCCTTGGGTGACTGTTCATGTGGAATTTGCATGTTCTCCCTGTATCTGTGCGAGTTTCCTCTGGGTGCTCCTGTTTCCTCCCACAGTCTAAAGATATGCGGGATTGGCCATGCTAAATGGAATGTCCGGAGATGTGTAGGTTAGTGGGGGTTAGTGGGATAAACATGTTGGTTAATAGGGATATGGCAAGGAGTCAGCCTGAATAAGATATTCTATCACAGAGTCAGTGCAGATCTGATGGGCTGAATGGCTTCCTTCTGCATTGTAGGGGTTCTATGAAATACGTGATGGATATCTGACTTTAAAAATAATAGCATAGATCACAAAAACAAAGAAGTTATGCGAACCTTTATAAATAATCAGTCAGGTCATAGCAAGAGTATTAAATTTTAGAAAGCATGTCATAACCTTGGAGAGTCCTTATCAAGCTCTCAGATCATATCTTATGTATCTGTGACAAAGCTAAATCATTGCTTCTTGACTTCCTCCACTTGTCTGCAGCCTTTGACAGTTAAATAGAAAGAGACCATCCTCTTCCAATATCCTGCTGGTTGGGACAGCACATACTTGGATTCATTGTTACCTATCCAGACGTAGACATAGAATGACCTGCAAAGGCTTCTCTTTCTATTATCTCTGAAGTTTCACAAAATGTTTGCTTGGTCCCCCTCGTCTTTCTCATCCACATGCTGACCTTTGGTGACATCACCTGAAAATATGTCAGGCTCCACATATATGCTGACAACAGTCAGTTCTGTCTCACCACAACGCCTACTGTCATTACTGTTCACCATCCACACCTGGAAGAGCAGGAATTTGCTCCAACAAATATTGGGAAGACTGAAGCTATTGTACTGAGTCCCAACCACAAACTCAATTTCCCTAGCCAACTTGGGTTGCATGTGACCCCCAATATGAGCTTCTAACTACACATCTACTGCATACAAAGGCACCTGCTTGTACCATCTTAACATCATACTACGCCTCCCTGCTTCAATTCATCTGATGATAAATCTTCATCCATGCTTTTGCTTCTTCTGCACTTGACTATTCTACTGCTCTGCTGGCCAGTCTCCCATCTTTTATGAACCTGAGCTCTCCTGTCCAGGTCCATCTAGTCCTAGGCAGCCATCATGTCTGCTCGTTGACCCACATTGGTACCTGACCCAGAAATATCTCGAGTTTTAAAATTTGCATTTTCATATCCTTCGATGGCCTTACCCCATCCTTTCTGAGTAACTTCAAGCCTCTGTACTCCTCCAACCCTGGCCTGTAAATGTGTTAGCAGTTCAAAGAAGATTTGTTCAAATAATAATTGGGATGGTGGCAGGCAGGAGGGGAAGAGAGATCTCTTATGAGGGAAGATTGAGAGGTGATCTTTATGGAAAAAAAAAACAAGAACTGAAATGGACACACCATACAAATAAGAAGCTATAAAGAGCAAGTCAGAGGCTAAAAATCCTGCAGCAAGTAATTCACCTCCTGACTTTGCAAAGTCTGTCCACCATCTCCAGGGTACAAGTCAGTAGTGTGGTGGAATTCTCTCCACTTGCGTGTATGAATGTAACTCCAACAATACTCAAAAAGCAAAACACCCTCCAGAACAAAGCAACTTGCTTGATTGGCACCCTTTACATAAACATTAAATCCCTCCACCAGTGATGAACAGTGGCAGCGGGGTGCACCATCTACAAGATGAACCGCAGGAACTCACCAAAACTCCTTAGGACAGCATCTTCAAAACACACAGCTACTATCATATAGAAAGTCAAGGGCAACAGACACATGGGAACACCATCACCTAAAGTTCTCCTCCAAGTCACTCACTATCTTGACTTATATATCACCATTACTTCATGCTGCTGGGTTAAAATTCTGGAACTGCCTAACAGCACAGTGGATGTACCTACATCACAGAGACTGCAGCAGTTCGAGAAGGCACCACCTTCTCAAGAACCTAGCCAGTGACACCCACATCCCATAAAATAATTTAAAAAAAAAGGATGCTGAGGAGATGAATCTTGGCAGATGGATGCTGACAGGATGTTTCCCCTTATGGAAGAGACTAGAACCAGGGGACACAGTTTGAAGTAAGAGCTCTCATTAAAATGGAGATGAGAAGAATTTTTTTCTCTTAGTGGGTTGGGATTCTTTGGAACTCTCTTCCCCTGAGAGCAATGGACGCAGAGTCAATGTATATTTTTAAGGCAGTGGAAGATAGATTCTTCACTAACAAACCTGGCAAAGATGATCAGGGATGGGCAGAATATGGAGTTGAAATCACAATCAGATCAGCCACGATCTTATTGAATGGCACAGCAGGCTCAAGAAGTCAAATCGCCTACTCCTGCTGCTAGGATAAATGTGTCTCTGATTTTAATCTCTCCACCATTAGCCATGCCTTTAGCTGTCTCAGCTCAATGATCTGAAATATCCTATGTAAACTTTTCTAATTTCTATTTTCTGCTTTTCTATCTCCACTTTATCTTTAAAGACACCTTTTGCACCAAATTTTGATCATCTATTCTGATATCCATTGTGCTCCGTGTCAATTTTGTTTAATGCTCCTGTGAAGTAACTTGGGTTATTTTTTACTACTTTAACAGTGCTATAAAAATGAAAATTTGTATTGTAATGTCTGTGGTTTGTGCAATTCGTTTGGTTTCATATATCTCTTATGAGAGCTGATAATGTTGCATTTTCTATTTCATTAGAATACACTGGCAGCAGTTATTTCAATTACTAATTATGCCTACTGATACCTATTTACAGTGGCATTATGCAAGAAGTTAATTGGGCTTTTTAATACAGAAAGTGCTTTACAACATTCAAAATACTAACAATCTTTGAATGAATTATCAACTAGAATGCAATCAACAATCACTGGAAAGAAGTTAAACATTTCACTTTTTCATTGGAAAATAGATTTGAAGAAATGTATCAAGAAATAATTAATACAATAATTTTGTTTTCTAAAAAATTTACATACCAAAGGTAAATTCCCAAATCATCTACATGAGCAGAAGCCAAGAAGTCTCCAGTGGGGGACATGGTGATACTAACAGCTGCTGAATCAAGCAAGAAGCAGTCTATCAAGCTGTGGGGAGAAAAAAAGTGAAAATAAAAACAGAATTTCAAATACAAACTTTAAAAATAACAACTTAATTCTAATCATTCACAGCTCCTTCCACTTAAGTGCTCTAAGATGCTTAAGTCAAATGCAAGTATAAGGAACACATTGAATGAACAGCATGCACAATGCAACCTGGAATGTTTGACAAAGTAACCATTACTGCGACATGACTGTAGGATGGAGAGGATTGGGAACCAAATATATCAGGCTATAAGATCAACTGATAACATTGGGAAAATTGTACGGGGGAGGAGCAGCTTTCGTAGTCAAGGATAAGAACATTTCAATGCTAAGAAATGGTATAATAAAAAATAATCAGGCAGGAGACTTTACGATAGGAAGATTTAAGAAATAAAAAAGGATTAAGACTGTAGAGTACATGTACATCTGGCAGTGGCTGTGATGTGGTAATTTACATAAATGCTAAGGTGAGACAAGCATGAGGCAAAGCAGGTTTTACTGGGGCATATTATTAGCTTTCATATAGATTGGGACAAGAGGAGTAACTTATCAGAAAGGTAGTGAATTTCTTGGACGTTTTCAGAATAGTGTTCTGCAGCAACATGTCCTGGAATCTACAAGAGCGCATGTTGTATTTGATTTAGTAATGAGCAATTAGCATATTATCATAGTCATAGAAACATAGAAAATTGGAGCAGGAGTAAGACCATCGGGAATGTTGTACCTGCTCCATCATTCAATGCAATCATAGTTGATCCTCTATCTCAACACCACATTCCCACTTTTTCCCCATGCCCCTTGGTGCCTTTAGTGTCTAGAAATCTATTTATTTCTTAAATGCATGTAGTGACTTGGCCTGCATAGCTTTATTTGGTCAAGAATTCCACATGTTCCCCACCCTTAGTGAAATTTCTCATCTCAGTCCCAAATGGTTTATATTACATCCCAAGACCATGTTCCAGACACTCAGCCAGAGGCAACAACACCCCTGCATTCAGACTGCCCTGTCTAATTAGAATTTTATATGCTTCAATGAAATCTCCTCTAATTCTTCTTAATTCTAGTGAATACAAGCCTGGTCAACCCAATCTCTCCTCATACAACAATCTTGCCATCTCAGAAGTCAGCCTAGTGAACCTTTCTGCATTCCTTCTATGGGAAATATATCCTTTCTTAGATAGGAGACCAAAAGTACATAGAATACTCCAGAGTGCAGTATGTTGGAGCCAGATAATGGAGAGATTTGAAAATTGGGAGGCAAATAAAGTAGATGAATTGAGTATGAGGGATCATGGGTGGTTAGTAAGGTCAGAGATGACACAAGCAGAAAATTCCTGAATTATCTGGCATTTATGTAGATTGATGGCCAGATAAAAGTGAATCTTGAGCTCAGAAAGTTGTACTTGGTTATTTTTGTTATGGTGAGAGATTGCAATGAATCTGATGTGGGTTTTTAACTCAACTTGAAACTAAACACCATCAGGTTCAGCAAACACAGCCAGGAATGGAATCAGTACCTAAAATCCAAAGTTTCTGAGGGAATTGAACAGATTGGCATTTGCTTTGCCATACAAATATGTTACATTCAGAAATTAATACATTATATATGGATGATACTGCAATACCCCCAGTACTACTGAAACTGAGAATACAGAACTGGATGAAAAACAAAATAGTAATCAGTTGGAGGTAGATATTTGGTATTTCACCATCACGTGTTAGTGAAACAGACTTCAGCTTCACAGGGGGCTTGGTCCCTGAAAGTTTATCTCTACCACTATCATCAGCCATTATCTTTCACTGTCTATGTCTCATATTAACACTTGTTTATACAGGATTTTCAGGTTTTAAAATGTTTGGTATGTTTACATATTTCCCCTCATTACAAATGTCCAAAGAAGTGCAGGTTAGGTAGATTGGTCATGGTAAATATGTGGAGTTACAGGCATTGGATGGGGAGGGTGTGGGCTTGGATAAGTTGCTCTTTCAGAGAGTAGGTGCAGACTCAAATGGGCCGAATGGCTGCCTTCTGCACGCTAGAGATTCTATGGTTTTAAAAGGTTAGGTAGAGTTTATCTGTTATAAAAGTTTACATAGATATTTTCAGTTACTATAAATTCAAACAAATCTTGTACTTGCACACACACTAACTAATCATAAACTTTACCTTTTGTCACAATATGTGGTCACACACTTGCGCCAATATTTAACACAAACTACCAATATAAATTATAATATGAATTTCCAATGTAAATTGTTGCCCACCATGATTAGTTGATTTCTTGTTCAAATGACATGCAATTCTTTAAACAAGATGCTGTTATTTGTGATTGAACATCGATGCCTAATATTAGGCTTCAACATTTATGGATTTCACAATAAAATAATAAATTTAACGAATAAGCTGCCTTTTCTGATTTTTAATATCGTCTTTGCCCTTAGTTTTTTTGTTTCAAGGTCTCGTCTGTGAACATCTCCACAACAGATTTATGGGTTTACTAAAATAAATGCAAAGCATTATGCCATAATTAATGGTTTATAGCACAAGAGCATAAAGCAGAAGCAGAATCTCTTCCAACATTATGGGCGTGTGGCCTTTTATTTCAACTTACCACCCTGACGGAAGATCCCAGGTCCTCACAGTACAGTCCATTGAAGCAGAAATCAGCCAACGACCATCTGGACTAAAAGTCTTCAAATAAAAAATTGAAAAAATTTTATAGGTCATAGTTCTAGGATATAGAGTTTCATTCAATAGTTGGCGTTATATTGTCAATAGTCTACCTTGTTTAAAGCACCTTTATTAGTTTTAAATAGAGCTACAACTTATAAATACCGGAAAATACTTGTCAACTTGTCTATTGAGAGAGACAGCTCTAATTGTTAGAATCTCATATGGAGGTAGTGACCCCACCCCATGGCTGAAAAGTTAAGGGAGAGCCTGCCTCTCGGATCTCCCTGGCTCTTGGCTCAATATAGGACCTCCACCATTGGGGAAAAAGCCTCAACTCGGACAGCTGCCAGCAATCAGGTGGCCAGCAACTCTCTAGTGTTGACAGTGCAACAGGCAGTTCCCAAATGGATGCCACGGGCGTGGACCCAACTCACATCCCTCACTTTGCCTCCAAAAGGAGTGTAAAATTCCCACCAATAGTTCAGTTTAATAACTTTTTCCCAGAATTGGTAGAAGTTAGAGAATTAATAGTCTTTAAGCAAGGTACAAAGCCCAGGAAAAGGGAAAGAACAAAACTGTCTGTGATTAAGGTGAAGTACAGGGAAAATTAAATTACAAAAGGGATGGGAAGGGGACAAATGAAAAAAGAAGAGATAGGTCCAGCGGTGTAAATTGTTACAGCAGAATAGCAGAAGGGAAGGAAAGTAAAATAAAATTTGCCCATGATGTAGATAAGTTAACCTAAGGTGCAGACCACCCCACCAACCATGTATCAATACAGAATCCCCAGCCTAAGCACATTCCCATTGAACAAACTTTCCTCACGCCCAGTGGTTCTGGTGGAGTTATTCTACTTTATTAGCAACTACCCACAGCAATGGCAGTGGTAGTTAAAATCTGAAGTTGTTAGACTAATGGTTAGTCTGGAAGGTGGTAAAATGCCCAACAGTAGCATAAGGTTCTGCTCCTCAGGGTTTGTGATGGACATCACTGGAGATGGCAGATGCGACAGAGAATCAAAGTTGCAAGCATCTGGAATCTCAGGATAATGCTTGTGGACTGAACAAAGATGTTCATCAAAGCAATCATCCAATCTACGATTACCCTCCCATTACAGAGGTGGCTGCATTGTAAGCAGCAAATACAGAATACCAATTGGAACAACTGAATTGCTGTTTCACTGGAAAGGACTTATGTGCTGGACATTTCAAAAACTGGAAGTAAAGCGGTAGGCATCGCATCCCCTGTGCTTTCCCTTAGTAGTAAGTTGTAAGCAAAATAGAGCATTGATTGTGATTTCTACCATTCCAATGAACTGCTTACTAATGTTTCAGTATTAACTATTAATTTTAGGCATTAGGTTTGATTTAGAATTTTTAAAATTTCAAATTAAAATATTGGATCAATTTTTCAGTTCTACCTGAATTACTAAACCTTGTTGCTGAAATACTAAAGCAATCCTGAAAGAATAAAGCACAAGGGTGCATTTAGACTATGTGGATTCCTTAAAGACTATTAAATGTCAGACACCAGCTATTTCCCTAATAAGCTGCAGATGCATACATCCACAAAAGCATAACTGGCAAAATAATTGCATTAGTTTTCCAACCCTCCAGTGCAATACTGCATCAGTCAAATTCAAAGTAAGCATTTACTTGATAAACAGGACCAAAATACTTCAAGGTATAAACGAATATCTCAATGCTAGACAATATTCTTAATGCAATGACCAAGTATAGCATTTCTTGTACAAAACATCATACCATATCATTTATTTGATTCTGATGTCCAGTGAATCGCCTCACAAATTTTCTTGTTTCACTGTCCAGGATTGCTATCCTGAAGTCATCCAAAGCAACAGCCAACATGCCACTAGTGAAAATTATATAGATGCATTAATTTCTATGGGCTAATTTGTGAAAATAGTAACATTTTGTGCCATAATGAAATCTAGAATTCTTATAAACAAAATGAAAAGCACATGAGGAACTTGAGATATTATGCTTTTTACACACAAATTTTTGACTACTAATAGATGTGCAACCTTACCAAACAGTGCATCCAACGGCAAAACGCAGTAATGATAGATCTGTGATCCTGCAATTCTAAGTTACCCTAAAGCACTGCTGTCTGTGCACTTAAAAAAAATACAATATTAAAATTACCCTGAGTAAATATAGGAGTTTAGTTCATTCATATGACATGAGTTGTTAGGTTTTGTATCAAGGCAAGATAATGAAATAAATTCTAAATCGTGTTTTTTGATCTTGTCAATTATCGATCCTGACTGGTAATTTATGTTTAAAAGATATATACAGCTATTCTTAACTTTGAAATTAATCATGGAGATATGATACTCAAATCATTAGTTGGGTTTTTTCTTTCATGAAAGGACATTGGCCCGGTATTTGTTAACAACATAACAGCAATTTTAATCCAAACACCCTAATAAAAGCGTGAGAAGAACCTGGAAGTTTGTAGCCAGGAAGTTACACCACAAATTACAAATCCTCTCAAATTGCTATGTGATTTGGCCTGGATGTCCCATTGACCCTTTCACCCATCTGATCTCTTCACCATCTGATCTCATTTCAGTAAATTGCTCCATCACTGTTAGCCTCAAACAAAGGTGAGCTCATCACCGATATCCATGAGTTTTAAGAAATTGCAGTATTTGCGTTTTTAGAAGAAATGGAACTCGTTGCAGAAAGTTAGGGCTGGTGCTTAGTAGGGGTCTTTTTTCCCACGAGATCTGGTCCTATAATGGCACTTAATCTCTCCAGCCTAGAAAGAGAACTTGAAAAGGTGGAATCTCTGCCCTGCAACTTGTAAATGATTCATTGAGGCTTCAAATGTCAACATTTTTGATTATTGTTTCTAACATTCTCTGTCTTTCTTCTCTCATAATCTGATCAGAAGCCGGAATTTTACCAGCACGTCCACCTTAAAAAGTGCACTAAGACTTCGTTAATAACAAATACCAGAACTTTCAGAAAACTAAATTAGGCTTTTAGTTACCATTTGTTCTCTCCCCCCTTGAAAAGCAGTGTAACATTTGCCAACTTCCATTCTTCCATTTTCCAAACTCAAAAATATTTTTATGTAGCTATAAATGTTCTTACAATTTGTTTTTTGTATAACTGGTCAGTTTGCTCGTGTTCTTTTTTTCCCTTTGTTTCTTTAAATGTTTTTCGCTACCCATTTACCTCCTTTAGATCTTTAGGTCGCTTTATCCAATAGACCCGGCCTGTTCTCTCTTCTTGTTATGTAATTGGCTTTGTTAAGATTCTGGTTTTTGATTAGAGTATGTCACTTTTAAATGCAACATGGAATTCAATGGTATTATTATGATCATTATTTCTCAGTCCTTTATCGTGACATAACCAACTAACTCTTGCTTCATTGCGCAGTACTAGATCTAAGATCCTTAGTCAGTTCCGTAACATATTGCTCCAGGAAACTGCCACGAAATCGTTCTGTAAATTCATTTCTAGACCGCTCCTGCTAACTTGATTATTCCAGTCTTTATGGAAAATAAAGTTTCCCATGATTATTCCAACTGCCTTTGTTGCAAACTCTAATAATTCTTGTTTAATTGCTCTGTCCAATGGTTAAACTACTGTTAGGGAGTCTAGCAACTAGTCCCACCAGCGTTTTCTGACTCTTGCTATTCCAAATTTCGATCCATACAGATTCAACTTCATGATCTTCTCAGGCAGATCCTCACCCACCAAAATCCTTATGTCAGCCATTTACACTCAGGGATACCCTTCCTCCTTTGCCATTGTTTGTCTTTCCAAAATATTGTGTACTGGAATATTTGTTTACCAACTTTGAATTTTTTGCAATCATGTCTCTATAATGGTGATTAGATATAATTCATTTACCTCTATTTGTTCTGAGAGTTTTTATTGCAGATTCTTCGCGCAGATAAAAAAAATCCTTAATTTCGTTTTTTTTTTACTTCTATTCCCTACAATGACCTTATTTGTTGATGTACATTTTTGTTGCACTCTGTTTCTTCCTGTCCCACTTTGCCTACCTTTATCCACATTGTTATATTGTTCTGATATCTAGATGAACTGTTGAATATGGGGAGGCAGTGGCATAGTGTTATTGTCACTGGACTAATAATTCAGAGATCCATGGTAATGGTTTGGGGACCCAGATTTGAATCCCACCGTGGCAGGTGGTGCCACACACTTTGCTCACTCTTGTCTTCCATCCCTCTCTGGATTTAGAAAGTCTGAATCATTAATTCGCTGCATGCCCATCCAGTTGTTAAACACAGGGACTACTTAAAAATAACAGTGCATTGCCTTTCTAATTGGATGAGTCACTCCTTTAATTGATGCAAGGTGGCATGCCAACATTCAGCAACATCCACCCTGGAACACATTGTGATGCGATGTGATAGAGTCAGGAATTCCTCCTGATGTTATCACGCTTCATTTCGCAGCACATTGAGTGTATCGTGTGCCTGCAACTGTGCTGTTAAATTCCGCCCAATAAGATTCTATTAAAAATTATGTAAGGTAGAATTGCACTGTTTTGCCAAGCAAAATGACATCAATGTATCACCCGGTAGCTGATCACAAGTTCCTTTCAAGCAGAGAAGCATATACTGAAAAATGGACTGTGACCCTTATTTTGAGGTTGTTTTGCTACAAAGAAAATTTAATTATGGCTATGACATTCATTAGTAGTATTTGTGCAGAATATTAAGATCAACAGACAATTTTTAAAAACTAATTAGAGTATGTATTTAATTTGAAAAGAACTGACATAATTAGAGAGATTGAAATGATTACTCAGGAGTAAAATGGAGATTTCAAAATGAATGCACTAATTCATTTGCATTCACCCAAATTTGGCTGGCAATGGGAAATTCGCCAACAACTCCAAAAAAACAAATCCCGGGAGGCATTTTACAAAAAAAACACACTACCTTTCCTGAAAAGTATTTGCCTTGTTTGCATTGTATTGGCATTTGAGTAACAGCATGATATTGTGTGTTTTTTTTGTTATTAAGCTTGCTGACTCCTAGACTAAGAAATGGTGGTAATAGGAAAAGGTGAGGAACGAAAGATAGCATGGTTAGGTGAAAAACAGCAAAGCAGCGGCCAAGAAACCTAAACACAAAGGTGCATGAACAGAGGGAATTCAGATTACACAAGAGAGATGGGAAAAACTAGAATTTCCTTCATCAGTACAGAGGAAACTACTTGATGATTTGATATGCATTTAAAATTATGAGGGGATGAGACAAAGAACAAAGTAGTTTCTAATACTCAAAGGTTAGATGAGGACACAAAGCAGGAGAATTTTTTTTCCCTTTTTAAACATAGAGTTGTGAGTTAGTGATTGAAGTAGGGAGCATTGCCATATTTAATAATGGGCACATGGAACGATGACAATTGTCGAGCTGAATAGTTTATTTCAGTGTTGTTATTTCCACATATTCTATGCATGAAATGTAGACAGCGGCTGTAAAATATTATGAGTTCTTGAGATGAAGGTGGTACAGTGGTTGGCACTGCTGCCTCACAGCACCAGGGACCCAGGTTCAATTCCTGGCTTGGGTCACTATCTGTGCGGAGGCTGCACGTTCTTTCTGTTTCAACGTGAGTTTCCTGTGGTGCTCCGGTTTCCTCCCATAGTCCGAAAGAGCTGGTTAGGTGCATTGGCCATGCTAAATTCTCCTTCAGTGTAGCCGAACAGGCAGCAGAGTGTGGTGGCTAGGGGAATTTCACAGTAACTTCATTGCAGTGCTAACGTAAGCCTACTTGTGACACTAATGAAACTTTATACTTAAAGGTGGATCTTCTATTAGGGCCTTAAAGTTCTTAAGCCAATCATGGACTTTGATCTGTTCCTGCACAGATGAAAGCTAAGGCAGGATGCTGCTTCTGTAATGCAAGCTACATCTGAGGCATCCACACCAGCTATGCCAGTAGAGAAACAGATTCTGGCCACCAGTGATCAATGATAGAATTACCTTACAGAACTAGAACAATCCTTAAATCAAATGAGCCTGTATGAAAGTTTGCAGATGTGCCTGTGACTGCCATTTTTTTCCAAGCTGCTTGTAACGAGCTGAAAACTTCTCAGATGGTAACGGACTCCACTACTATTCTACATAAAAAAGGATAGCAAGAGTTTTTATAAATATATAAAAAGGAAGAGGCTGGCTAGGGTGAACGTTGGTCCTTTAGAGGATGAGAAAGGGGAGCTAGTGGTAGGGGATGGGGATATGGCTAAGGTCTTGAATAACTTTTTTGTTTCTGTCTTCACGGAGGAGGACGTGAATAATTTGCCGGGTGTTAGAGATGGAAAGGTGGTAGGAATGGAGGGTCTTAATGACATTACTGTTACTAGAGAGGTGGTGCTCGACAGACTGGAGGGGCTGATTGTGGACAAGTCCCCAGGACCGGATGGAATGCATCCGAGGGTTCTGAAAGAAATGGCGGAGGTTATAGTGGATGCCTTGGTGGTTATTTTCCAGACGTCGCTGGATTCCGGGGAAGTGCCGGAAGATTGGAAAACGGCTAATGTTACGCCGTTGTTTAAGAAGGGTGCCAGGCAAAAGGCGGGGAATTATAGGCCGGTTAGTTTAACGTCTGTGGTAGGTAAAATGTTAGAATCCGTCATTAAGGAGGAAATTGCGAGGCATCTTGAAGGGAATTGCTTGATAGGGCGGACGCAACACGGTTTCATTAAAGGGAAGTCGTGTCTGACAAATTTACTGGAGTTCTATGAGGATGTGTCTAGGGCAGTGGATAGAGGAGAGCCGGTGGATGTGGTCTTTCTGGATTTTCAGAAGGCGTTTGACAAGATACCTCACAAGAGGTTATTGCAGAAGGTCAGGGGACATGGAGTTGGGGGTAGGGTGTTAGCGTGGATAGAGGATTGGTTGTCAAATAGGAGGCAGAGAGTGGGGGTCAATGGGTGCTATTCGGATTGGCGGTTGGTGACTAGTGGGGTGCCCCAGGGGTCGGTGCTGGGGCCTCAGCTATTTACCATTTATATAGATGATCTGGAGGAGGGAACCGAGTGCAGGGTGTCGAAATTTGCTGATGACACCAAGATTGGGGGAAAGGCAAATTGTGCAGAGGGCGTGGAGAGTCTGCAGAAGGATCTAGATAGGCTGGGCGAATGGGCCAGAAAATGGCAAATGGAATTTAATGTTGGCAAGTGTGAGGTGGTCCACTTTGGTAGGAAGAATGGTAGGAAGGACTATTACTTACGTGGCGAAAAACTGCAGCAGGCAACGGTGCAGAGGGACCTCGGGGTCCTTGTGCATGAGTCGCAAAAACCCAGCTTGCAGGTGCAGCAGGTGGTCAGGAAGGCGAATGGGATGCTGGCCTTCATAGCGAGGGGGATTGAATATGAAAGTAGGGAGGTCTTGCTGCAGCTGTATAGGGCATTGGTGAGGCCGCAGCTGGAGTACTGTGTGCAGTTTTGGGCGCCGCACCTGCGCAAGGATATTTTGGCCCTGGAGGGAGTGCAGAGGAGGTTTACTAGGCTGATACCGGAGTTGAGGGGATTGAGCTATGAGGAGAGGCTGAATAAACTAGGCTTGTACTCGTTAGAGTTTAGAAGAATGAGGGGAGATCTCATTGAGACGTATAAGATGATGAATGGGATGGATAGGATAGAGGTGGAGAGACTCTTCCCGCTCAAAAAAGACAGTAGGACTAGGGGGTACAGCCTCAAGATAAAGGGGAGGCGGTTTAGAACAGAGTTGAGGAGGAACTTCTTCACTCAAAGGGTGGTGAATCTCTGGAATTCTCTGCCCGTTGAAGTGGTGGAGGCTGCCTCGCTAAATATTTTTAAGAAGCGGCTTGATGGGTTCTTGATAAGAGAGGGGATTAAGGGTTATGGGGAGAGGGCGGGAAAGTGGAACTGAGCCACAACAGATCAGCCATGATCTTATTGAATGGCGGGGCAGGCTCGAAGGGCTAGATGGCCTACTCCTGCTCCTATTTCTTATGTTCTTATGTTCTTATTTTAGGAGATGCTGTGCAGATCCTCAATGCACATGCTTGTCTGTTAGCATCTATAATACCATTGCTATGGTAATTCAGGAATTTCCAGGCAAACTGGTGATTCTACAAAGCTGTCAGGAGCAATAGTAGCAACTGTTCAGGATGCGTGGATTTCATAACTGTCATTTGGTAATACATGCACACTTTGTAAGCAAGTATATGATTGGACATTCCCAATAGAACCCAAT
This sequence comes from Carcharhinus amblyrhynchos, assembly GCF_965287045.1. Lineage (NCBI taxonomy): Eukaryota > Metazoa > Chordata > Chondrichthyes > Carcharhiniformes > Carcharhinidae > Carcharhinus > Carcharhinus amblyrhynchos. Next base: position 75,205,675 of record NC_137328.1, read on the forward strand.
TAAAAGTATAGTTTTATCCTTCACTTTTGTAGCATGATTTTATATCGACAACAATCATAAAATCATTAAAGTCTGTGCTAAATGTGACTTTTCAATTTCATGTCATTTCTGCTCATAAAAGCACTTGAACAAGCATGTCAAGATGAGAGGCACAGATCAGCAAGATAGTCATTACTAGGCTAGGTTTACTAGGCTGATACCGGAGTTGAGGGGGTTGAGCTATGAGGAGAGGCTGAATAAACTAGGCTTGTACTCGTTAGAGTTTAGAAGAATGAGGGGAGATCTCATTGAGACGTATAAGATGATGAATGGGATGGATAGGATAGAGGTGGAAAGACTCTTCCCGCTCAAAAAAGACAGTAGGACTAGGGGGCACAGCCTCAAGATAAAGGGGGGGCGGTTCAGAACGGAGTTGAGGAGGAACTTCTTCACTCAAAGGGTGGTGAATCTCTGGAATTCTCTGCCCGTTGAAGTGGTGGAGGCTGCCTCGCTAAATATTTTTAAGAAGCGGGTTGATGGGTTTTTGATAAGAGAAGGGATTAAGGGTTATGGGGAGAGGGCGGGAAAGTGGAACTGAGCCACGACAGATCAGCCATGATCTTATTGAATGGCGGGGCAGGCTCGAAGGGCCAGATGGCCTACTTCTGCTCCTATTTCTTATGTTCTTATGTTCTTATTATCTTTTCCCAAAAGCAGGGGAGTCAAAAACTAGAGGACATAGGTTTAAAGTGAAAAGGGAGAGATACAAAAGTGTCCAGAGGGACAATTTTTTCACACAGGGTGGTGAGTGTCTAGAACAAGCTGCCAGAGGTAGTAGTAGAGGCGGGTACAGTGTTGTCTTTTAAAAAGCATTTAGATAGTTACATGGGTAAGATGGGTATAGAGAGATATGAGCCAAATGCAGGCAATTGAAATTAGCTTAGGGGTTTAAAAAAAGGGTGGCATGGACAAGTTGGGCCCAAGAGCCTGTTTCCATGCTGTAAATCTCTATGACTCCATGAATCTATGTATAAAACCATTCCACACAGTAAAAATGCAAAATTTCAATTTAAAAAGACTATTTCACATTTCCCACCTGTCTCTATGCAGCAAAATGCTAGCTGGTGGTGCATCTAATGTTGTGGTATACATCAATTCCTTTGATTTAAACTTCCAAAACTTGATCAATTTATCTCCACCAGCAGTAATTGTGAGCTGATTCAGCCCATCAACAGCAACCCCTCGGATGTGACCTTCATGAGCTTAGGAAAGTAAGTAAATAGTCATAATTAGTATATTGACCAGAGCCATGTTTTCAATTATTTATACTGAAATAATTTCCCATGCCTAAATCTAGCAAATGAGGGACTGCAGTATTGCTGAATGTACCATCCTCCAGATGAAAATGTAAACCATGGCCTTATTCACCAGTTCTACTTCTCTGAATGTTCTTTGCAAAGTTTCTTGCTCAGTCAACACCATTAGAAACAACAATTATCACAATGTGTAGGGGAAAAGGGGGTGCAGGCAGATGGGCACACAATAACTACTGTTTGCCAATACAACAAGTCACTACATTTCCAAGTAATTTACCAAAGCACTTTCAGATAAGGTGCAAGTGCAACTTTAATTTCACCAAAGACTGTCACAATAGTTCAATAAATCAATGTTCCATGTGTTGTGTTAAGACACATCAAAGGACTCCTTGGTTTCACCCCCTAGCCTACAATTAGCTTGTTTTTTTCTAGCACTAAAGAGGAGATAAAGGAACAGGGAAAAAAAACAGGAGTCATACTTCGTTTTATATCCAATATCATCTTGCTGGAAATGCACACATAAGAATCTACGTAGGGGAAAGATCAGGTTTTATGATGATGCTGAAAAATTGAATCCACCAATCTGGGTTCACACATGAAAAGTATTCACTTGAACAAGAGCAATATCAGTCTTCATGGAACAAAATTTCCATTGGACAAGTCCCCAGGACCGGATGGAATGCATCCAAGGGTTCTGAAAGAAATGGCGGAGGTGATAGTGGATGCCTTGGTGGTTATTTTCCAGACGTCGCTGGATTCCGGGGAAGTGCTGGAAGATTGGAAAACGGCTAATGTTACGCCGTTGTTTAAGGGTGGCAGGCAAAAGGCAGGGAATTATAGGCCGGTTAGTTTAACGTCTGTTGTAGGTATAATGTTAGAATCCGTCATCAAGGAGGAAATAGCGAGGCATCTTGAGGGGAATTGCTTGATAGAGCAGACGCAGCACGGTTTCGTTAAGGGGAAGTTGTGTCTGACAAATTTACTTGAGTTCTATGAGGATGTGTCTAGGGCGGTGGATAGAGGAGAGCCGGTGGATGTGGTCTTTCTTGATTTTCAGAAGGCGTTTGACAAGGTACCTCACAAGAGGTTATTGCAGAAGGTCAGGGGACATGGAGTTGGGGGTAGGGTGTTAGTGTGGATAGAGGACTGATTGTCAAATAGGAGGCAGAGAGTGGGGGTCAATGGGTGCTATTCAGATTGGCGGATGGTGACTAGTGGAGTGCCTCAGGGGTCGGTGCTGGGGCCTCAGCTATTTACTATTTATATAGATGATCTGGAGGAGGGAACCGAGTGTATGGTGTCGAAATTTGCTGATGACACCAAGATTGGTGGAAAGGCAAAGCGGAGGGTGTGGAGAGTCTGAAGAAGGATCTAGATAGGCTGGGCGAATGGGCCAGGAACTGGCAAATGGAATTTAATGTTGGCAAGTGCGAGGTGGTCCACTTTGGTAGGAATAATGGTAGGAAGGATTATTACTTATGTGGAGAAAAACTGCAGCAGGCGACAGTGCAGAGGGACCTCGGGGTCCTTGTGCATGAGTCGCAAAAACCCAGCTTGCAGGTGCAGCAGGTGGTCAGGAAGGCAAATGGGATGCTGGCCTTCATAGCGAGGGGGATTGAATATAAAAGTAGGGAGGTCTTGCTGAGGCTATATAGGGCATTGGTGAGGCCGCAGCTGGAGTACTGTGTGCAGTTTTGGGCGCCATACTTACGCAAGGATATTTTGGCCTTGGAGGGAGTGCAGAGGAGGTTTACTAGGCTGATGCCGGAGTTGAGGGGGTTGAGCTATGAGGAGAGGCTGAATAAACTAGGCTTGTACTCGTTAGAGTTTAGAAGAATGAGGGGAGATCTCGTTGAGACGTATAAGATGATGAATGGGATGGATAGGATAGAGGTGGAGAGACTCTTCCCGCTCAGAAAGGACAGTAGGACTAGGGGGCACAACCTCAAAATAAAGGGGGGGCGGTTTAGAACGGAGTTGAGGAAGAACTTCTTCACTCAAAGGGTGGTGAATCTCTGGAATTCTCTGCCCGTTGAAGTGGTGGAGGCTACCTCACTAAATATTTCTAAGAAGCGGGTTGATGGGTTTTTGATAAGACAGGTTATGGGGAGAGGGCGGGAATGTGGAACTGAGCCGCAACAGATCAGCCATGATCTTATTGAATGGCGGGGCAGGCTCGAAGGGCCAGATGGCCTACTCTTGCTCCTATTTCTTATGTTCTTATGAAAAAAAAGGACATAAATTACCCAGGAGCAAATATGATTAATGATTTTGGATGATATCATCCAAGGAGATGACAGAATTCAGATAATTGTGACCAGAAGATTTAGATGAATCATTCTGTTTCAGGATACAAAGAGTCAAACCAACAGAAGTGGATTCCTTACTTCCCAAGTCTAAAAAAAAATTTGATATGATTTAAGTCTGGAATAAGAACATATAACTAACTTGGTAGGGGCTCATGTCCACCTTCCATATCCATTATCAAGAAATTAAATAGAATTTCCCTGGTTCCTCTGCATGCTTTCATCTATCTATAAATTGGTAACAGCTATTTCCACAAACTTAGATCATCAGTATACAGGTTAGACGGCATGAACTAGGCAAAATAATTCTAATTGCCAACAATATACGACTTTCCATGACATCATAGTGGGCTGTCCCTCAATTCTAGGATGGTATCTACACGGTCATGTCTTTCCGCCATGGGACTTTGTGCGCCTTAACAGGCTGATTCGTGATCCCTAGATCTTTGGGCACGTGGGGCAGGATGTCACACGAGGTACTGGGGACCAAAATGCAGGATCTACTTCCTTTTCCTTCTGTCCCTGCTGCCTCTTGGCCTCATCGTTAAGGCATTTGGACTCTAAGCATGATGCTGCTGATGGACAAATAGTCGCCGTTTTGAATGAATGATAGCAAGCTCCTCCCAGTCATTAATGTCTATTGTGCCATGCTTCAAGGAGCAAGGAAGTGCCTTTTTAGCATTTCTTTTGTCCTCCCCAGAACATTGGTCATTTGAGAATTAAGAAAACGACAACTGGCAGGGGAGACGCTTTTCGGTCATTCGGTCACATCCAGTCCAGTCATCATGGTTGATTTTGTAGGTGTTTTGCCTGAATGTTTGTGGATCAGTCTTGAAGGATGATACTTGCATTTGTTCGACGTCCCTCCTGTTGAATCTGGAGATGCAGCAGAGACACCGCTGATGGAATTTCTCTAGTGCTCTTATGTGCCACCAGTGCACAGTCCAGGTACCACAGTGGTCTTTGTTGCCAAACATTCTCTGCTGTAGTTTAAAGGCGGCTGAGCTGGCGCAGCTAATCCTGTATTAGATGTCCTCATTGATGATGGCTGCCAAGATACGAGAAGTGCTCAACATATTCCTTCAATGTACAGGGGGTAGAATATTTGGCTGAACAGGTGTAGATTGATATTCGAGTTTTGTTTTAGCAACATTCAAAGACAGACAACATCTTTTGTGTGCAAAATTGAAGAGATTGAGAATGGCTTGCAAATCTAGTACAGAGTAGACGACAAGGACTGCAGTCATCCACACACATTGTAGATGGTGTACATCTACGGTCACTTAAGGTTTGGCACAGGTGTAACTGAAGTTAAGAAATTTCCATCTACCCGCACCAGAAGGTAATTCATCACATCAGCTGGTGAGGTGAATAGCCACTGTCAGATGGATTGTAAATAGTAGGCGGGGGGGGGGGGGGCCATCATACAGCCTTCCCTGAAGCCAGTCCAAACTTTCATGGGACTATTTCAGATCTCCCACTCAATACAGTTGCGGGATTGTGATGGTTCCTTGAACATTCACATTTCTGCAGCATAATTCATAAAGTTTTGCGATTTAGAGTCAAACGCTTTGGTCAGATCACTGAATGCACCGCACCTGGTGTGGTTCTCAAACATTTTCTTGGATTTTTGTGGCAACAAAGATAATTTGATGCTGAAATATGACCGTGACAAACAAAAACTAGTCACCTTCATTGCCTGGCAGAACAACCCAAGATCACAAGTCAAGATGATAACATTCCAACAGTTAACGTTGACAGCCAAAGACAAATCCAGAAGATAAAGGCTAAGTGTGGGAAGAGACAGCTCCAGAGATGCAACAATGTGCTGACCAGCATGACAAGAAGTTTTTTTTTAAAACCACCAGGATCTAGGTCAAATGGATAAAATCCCCTTCATTCACAATATAGTGCCACTCTTCATAAGGATGACAATGCCATTCATCTATGTTGGAAAAAACATTTTCAACTCCTCAACCACAAATTTGCAATGGCAGCTGATAGTCTCTCCGCTATTTCCCAGTACCTGTGTAAGAATCCATGCATGAATCATTGACAGCTGCAATAAGCAATCGAACAGATGAAAAACAAAAAACCTGTGGCCCCAATGGTATTCCAGTTGAGGTCTTCAAAGCTGGTAGGCTTTGCTCACATCCAATCTTCATGCACTCAGCCTACAGATTTGGGAGAAAAAAAGAACTTCCTTCACTCCCTGTCCAAGCTTAAGAATTCAACAATTGCAATTGCCTTCAAGTCCATATCCAAATGCAGCAAGACGTGGACATTATCCAGACCTGGGCTGATAAGTGGCAAGTACAATTTGCATCATACAAGTGCCAGACAACGACAGGACAAGACCAACAGGACAGGATCTAGCAATCGCCTCATGATATTCAATGGCATTACCATCACTGAATCCCCCACTTACCAACATCCTGAGAGTTACCATAAATCAGAAGCTGAACTGGACTAGCACACTGTGGCGAGTTTACTATCAAATAAATCGGTTGGACTTCTTACTGTGTTTACCCCAATCCAATGCCGGCATCTCCACATCAACACTGTGGCTACCAGAACAGATTAAAGGTTAGAAATCCTGCAACGAGTCATTCATCTCCACAAGACATAACTCAGGAGCGTAGTGGAATACTCTCCATTTGCCAGGTTCAGTGCAGCTCCAACAACTCAAGAAACTTGACACCATCTGGGGCAAAGCAACCCACCTGACTGGCACCTCATCCACAAACATTCATTCCCTCCACCACCAGGGCACAGTGGCAACCATGTGTACCATCTACAAGATGCACTGCAGGAACTCACCAAAGTTCCTCATGCAGCACCTTCCAAATCCACACCAACACCGTCTAGAATCAGGAGCAGCCGATACCTGGGAACATTGCCACCTGGAAGCCCCCTTCAAGTCAATTACCATTCTGACTTGGAAATATATCACCATTCCTCCACTGTTACATGATCAAAATCTTGGAACTCCCTCCCTAACAGTACTGTGCCCATACACCTCAGGAACTGCAGCGGTTCAAGAAGGCAACTCACCACCACTTTCTCGAGGACAATTTGGGATAGGCAATAAATGCTGGGCTAGGCAGCAATATTCACATCCCATAAATGAATTAAAAGGGAGACAAATCAGGCTGTGGAAAGTATAAAGGGATTTCACTCGTGTCCATAACCAATTCCAACATGCATTTCTCATGAATCGCCTACTTCCTGTGGCTGAGAAAATCCTCCCAGAATCTGTATAGCTTTAGATCTTCCAGAGGAACCTCCAGTACAAACTCGTTATTTAACCTTCCATATCTTCACAATTTTCTTCCAAATCCCAGCATTTAGAATCTATAGTTAAAATTTCTTTTGAACATTTTTAAGCTGTGATTGTTACAAAGATTGTTTGTTGGAGTCTAGTTCCAGTGTCCAAGTGAGTATGATTCATGCATGAATCCAGATTTGTCTTCTTCCAAAAATACTTAGATGTTGAAAGCAAATATTTAAAGAGAAATGAAAATACATCAAAATCAAAAGGTTTCAGTTCTGCACTGCAAACCATATTACTATGCAACTGAGTACTAAGGATAGTCATAACTAGATTAAAACAATTAATGAGCCATCAATGAAATGAGCACACATCTAAATAAATTCAAAAAAAACATTTACTAACTACATGAGACAAGTAATTCAAATAATTTGGTTTCCAATCTGACATTCTCCACACAATTTTCAGATCTTACCCAACATGTAAAAGAACAGGCAGAGACTCAACAATTCTGGGAAGAGTGGCCCTCAAGTATCTGACAATAACTACAAAGTCATGAATAATATGTAAATGCAGCGTGGTGTTAAATTATACAAATTAATTCCAGTTCGATTCTGAGCCTATGTGGTTTAGCTGATCTCTACCAAGGCAGTAATAGGATGCTAAGATTGGCTTTAAACTTTTTTCTTATTTAAAATTATTTATCAATGATTACTCTTTGGAAGAACAGAATCATGATTTCCTGTGTCATCCTCTGCAGTCAAACTGCCTATTCGCCCTCAGCATTTAAGATCAACAAATTAAAATTTGAACAAGATTTAGGAGGACTACCATCCCCTGTGGAACTGGAGGAGGATCAGAATCTTCAGGAAAGGAGGGAGGAAATTGGGAGAAATGAATCTGTCCGCTCCAAATAAAACTAATATATTGCACGTTACAAAGAAACACTGAATTTTTAGAAAAAAAAATTCTACTTTAAATGGAAAGGAGAACACTGTTTAGTTCACCTTTTATTTATGTTAAAAATGTCTCAGGCTTACAGTCTACAAACAAGTTTTACAACTGAGAATTACAAAATCATATAAAAGCAAAATACTACAGATGCTGGGAATATGAAATAAAAACAGAAATTGCTGGACAAACCTACTGGTCTGGCAACATCCGTGGAGAAAGAAACATAGTTCATATTTCAAGTCCAAATGATCCTTCCACAGAACTCCACAAGTGCTACCATACCTGCTGAGTTTATCCAACACTTTCTGTTTTTATTATTGAGATTCCCAAATCATACTCTGACTACACACAATTCAAACTGCATCCTTTACTTCAGTTTTAAAATTATACTACCATAAATAGATTACTGGCATTTCTAAAATTATACTATAATCACAAATAGATTACAAAGCTAGAATAGAGAAAATAGGTCTTTTAATATGGATAGTGCTTTCTAGAAGTTTTTTCACACATGATTCAATTCCTAATACAGCTTGCATCAAAGATAATTAATTGCTGGCAAATATTTTGCATGATGCTGTCACAGCAATGAGTAGGCCACAATTTTGATGACCATCAGAACTTATGCTCCCACACTTAAAAAACTAAGATGTTTTATGGAACTTAGCATAATAATTCTCCTCAGTTTCTGCATCCAACTACCTGCACAAGACTATTAAAGCAAGCAAATGATTTCAAATATTATCATGAGCTTTTACTTACCTTTGTCTTTGCCATACTGCCCTCTGTGGATGCCCGATTGCAGGTTATACATGTCCACATGGCCTGAAGAAAGGCCAACAATAGCAAAATTTCCACAAGATGTTATATCCACAGCCTAAGAAGGCAACAAAATTATTTCTTAAGTGTTTGATATATTTTTTTAGGTGCATCAACTTAGCAGCAAAATAAACAACACAAACAGCTAATGAAGTAATGCAGGATTTAAAAACTTTCAACATTCCTTTCCTGGGTCTAGAGGTTAAGCATGCAGAGTGGAGGCTTTGTTATCGTCATCCCTTTCTATTCTCCTTTCAATTTAATTATTTCTGCATTTGATCTTTCTTGTGAATTCCTAAATCTTTAATTTTCTTCCCCACATTATCCCAGTAGCTTTCCTTCATGCTTTTATTTTTCCAATGTTGGTTTTTCCTAGCACTTTTCCGGCAAAAAAAAAGTTAAAGATGTGGTGACAGAGGACTGGTGGATAGCTCATGTAACTCCTACACTTAAGGGATAAAGAACATGTCCAGGGAATTGCAGACTGGTTACAATACCATCAGTGGCAAGAAAATTCATGGAATCCGTATCAGAGAGAATAGAAGAAAATCTAAAAATTAGAAAAATAATGCTGAATAGTCAGCAAAGACTTTGAAAAGGAAAATCTTGCTTCAATTTTTTGAAGTAACAGAGAAAGTAGACAATGGTAATGAAGTAGATGCAATTTACCCAGATTATCAAAAGGCCTTTGATAATGTGTCCCATAATAGACTAACAAATAAGGTCACAAAGTCAGGGGACAAATGACAGAATGGGCTGGCTTCAAGATAGAAAGCAGAATAGGAACAAAGGGTAGACGTTCGAAGTGCCAGAAGGTGGAAAGTAATATTCGACAAGGATCAGTGCTGGGAACCTGCTGTTCGTTATTTACATTCGAGCTCTAGAATCAAAATCACAAATTCTAAATTTGTAGAGGAGTGGGGGTATAGTTATTTTTGTGGAGGACTACAACAAATTTCAGGACACAACTTGCAGAATTGGCAAATTAAGTTTAACACAGATAAGCGCGAATGCACATTTTGGTAGGAAGAAAATCAACAGCACCAAAATGTGATATTTATAGATCATAAGGACAGAAGAAAAAAACTTACAAGTAGTACCAAATGAGATTGAAGTATATGAGAACTGTTAAATAATATCAAAAGGCAACAAAAGGAGTTATTTGGAAGTGTTATTCTTGTAGCTATGAAAGCAACTAGACTACGTTAAAGGCTGACTTAAACCATAACTCAAACACGAAGTAATCTTGGAAGACCATGGTCATACAGCATGGCATTTAAAAAATGATGACTTTCAGAAGTCGCTAAGTGTTCTTCCTTTGTTGCACAGCTCAAAGAGCACAACTTGCTATTACTTTAGCTACCTAAAATTAGTGACTAATTGGCAAATTAAGTAAGTAGTTAGACAGACATGACTGGATTTGGGGTGTGCAGTGACTGCAACATTGTACTCCTGGATGACCACATCCACGGTAAGTGGCTAAGGCATAATGAACTCTGATGCAGAGTTGTTGAGTTTGAGTCCAAGTTGCAAAACACTACGGGGCATCGGGAAGGAATGTTACCTGGACGCTTTGTTCCTGGAAGCAGTCCTATCCCTTAGGTTAAAGAGGGCTTTTAGTCAGAGACAGGAGGATATGATTGAGATTCTGGCAGGTATGGGGATCAAGCATATAGTAATGGAGGAGCCCCAGCCTTTGACCAACAGGTATGGATGGAGCACCAGTTACTTTTATGGATGAAAACAAGGACTGCAGGGTCGATGGGCAAATCTACACAAAGCACCATGGTTCAAGATGCCATTCAAATAGCAAAAACAAAAAGTAACATGGCAGTTATAAAAGGTCCAGTATTGTCAGAGGTGGGTAGATACACACTATTCTCTGCAGCCATGACTGGGAGCTCCAAAACTTGCATCAGCTGCTCAGTACTTAGGTTGTTTTCCCCTCATTGGCCATAAATTAAGTTGGAGTGGGGTTTAGAATTCTACATTCTGATGTTCTAAAAGGAATAGCTACAGAGATGGTGAACGCATTATTTCTGATTTTCCAAAATTGCCTAGATTCTAGTATAGCCCCAGTGGGTTGGAAGTTAGCAATTATAACATTGCTATTCAAGAACAGAGAGAGAAAACAGGGAACTCCAAGCCAGTCAGCCTGACATCAATTATAGGGAAAATACTAGAATCTATTACTAAGAAAGTCTTAACAAAGCACTTAGAAAATCATAGTATAATCAGACAAAGTCAACAAGGTTTAGCAAAGAGGAAATCAAGTCTGACAAATATAAAATAGTTTTTTGAGGATGTAACTAGTAGGGTAGATAAAGAGGAACCAGTAGATCCAGTTTACTTGAATTTCCAAAAGGCATTTGATAAGATGCCAAAGAAACAGTTAATACACAAGATAAGGACTCAAAAAGTTGGAGTATATATTAGCATGGAGAGGACTGTTTAACTGACAGAGCAAAGGGTCAAGATAAACAAATGCTTTCAAGTTGATAGTTGTAATCAGTGGAAAGCTGAAAAGATCAGAGATAAGGCCTCAGCTGTTTACAATTTATATTAGAGCCCTGGGCAAAAAGTTAGAGTAATGTAATTAAGTGCGCTGACAATACAAAGCCAGGTAGGAATTCAAGCTCTAAAGAGGACACAAGGAGACAGCAGAGAGATAAAGGCAAGGTAAATGAATGGCCAAAGTGGCAGATGGAGTAGAGTGTGGAAAACTGATGTTATTCACTTTGGTACTCATAAAAAAAGCAGAATGTTTTATTAAAAAGCATGAAACTTCCAAATGTTGACGTTCGGAGGGGCTTGGGTACAGTTACATAAGGAATGTCAAAAGTTAGCATGCTGTATAGCACTGTAATTAACAAGGTAAGGTAGTGTTGAACTTTCCTGTAAGGTGATTGGAATATACTGCAGGGTTAAGAACACACCTGAAATACTGTGCTCAGTTTTATGTCCTTATTTAAGGAAGGACATACCTGCATTGAACGTGGTTCAGCAAAGGTTTACTAGATAATACCCCGACATGGGAATAGTGTCTTTTAAGACACTGAATAAATCAGGCCTGTATTCTCTCAACTTAAGAATGTGATATTATCTCATTGAAACAAGATTCTGAAGGAAAAACAAAAAGATGCTGAAAAATTTCAGCAGGTCTCACATCTGTGCAGAATGAAGCCAACGTTCAGGTCAGGATGACCCTTCGTCACAGCTGAATACAAGCTATATTGGGGGAGAGCTTTTTTATACAGTGAGTGCTAATGATCTAGAACTCTTTGCTTATAAGAGTGGTGACAGGGAAGGCAATTAGTGATTTCAAAATGAAATTGGATGGGAACCTGAGGAAGTAAACTTACAGAGCTACATGGATAGTGAGTTGGAATGGGTTGGACTCAATTGCTCGAGACTCAGCTCTTTGCTTCTATTTCAGAGCATCTCTTTATGTTTTGTCTTATTTCCTACATTAAGAGTACAGGATACAAGGTGATATAATTGAAGTGTCTACTTAAGATTGTAAAATATCCAAACTCTTCTACTTCAGTGCTCCATCTATATTCTTGCTAGTTTAGGTGCAGTTACAAGTAAGCTTTGTACGGAGCAGATCATTGGGCAACATACATATAATTGTGTGAAGCATTTATTGTACACAAGAGAAATAGGAGCAAGAATTGTCAGATATTTGCACATACTATTCATCATCAATATCCAAGGAAATATTAATTACACTGTTATTACATCTTAATATTTACTTCATACTATTCAATTTTAAATCCATAAATAACAAACTGCAAATGTCTCTAAGAGGAGTAAAATTAAAAAGGCTTGGATTTATATAGCATGGCCCCAGAACGGAGAAAAATACTTCAAAGACAAACTGCTTTCAATACAGAATCAGTGCAATGTGGGAAAATACAGAATGCAATCTTCATAAAAGCAATCAGCTAAAATATTTTAAGTGACAGTGGCTGAGAGATAAAGGTTGGCCAGCTCTTCAAATACCATCACAGAATATTTTACATCCACCTGAAAGACCATACAGTACTTCGGTTTAACATTTCAACAAATTTTAACAAATGGGAGTGCAGAGGAGGTTTACTAGGCTGATACCGGAGTTGAGGGGGTTGAGCTATGAGGAGAGGCTGAATAAACTAGGCTTGTACTCGTTAGAGTTTAGAAGAATGAGGGGAGATCTCATTGAGACGTATAAGATGATGAATGGGATGGATAGGATAGAGGTGGAGAGACTCTTCCCGCTCAAAAAAGACAGTAGGACTAGGGGGCACAGCCTCAGGATAAAGGGGGGGCGGTTTAGAACGGAGTTGAGGAGGAACTTCTTCACTCAAAGGGTGGTGAATCTCTGGAATTCTCTGCCCGTTGAAGTGGTGGAGGCTGCCTCGCTAAATATTTTTAAGACGCGGGTTGATGGGTTTTTGATAAGAGAGGGGATTAAGGGTTATGGGGAGAGGGCGGGAAAGTGGAACTGAGCCACGACAGATCAGCCATGATCTTATTGAATGGCGGGGCAGGCTCGAAGGGCTAGATGGCCTGCTCCTATTTCTTATGTTCTTATGTTCTTATTTCATTAAAAAGATGACATTCCCAACAGTGCAACTCTCCTGGTGAACAGAAATGTCAGCTGAATTTATATGACTTGTCCTGAGGTATGGCTTGAATCCTCAACTTTCTGATTCAGGAGGTGAGTGTGCTACTGGAGCCAAGGCTGACTCTTAACATTTAAAATTTTTATACATTTTGAAATTACATGCTTCTCATTCATGAAAATGTTCAAACCATTAGCTTCTTCAAATACTTTTTATAAAATTTAACTACAATATAAACAAATGATTAAATAAAAATTATGCAAATCCAACCCAAAAATAAGCAATGTTAGAAACATGTATAGATGTGCTGCTTGGCACCTCACCCACAAACATTCATTCCCATCATCACTGACAGTGATAGCAATCCGTACCATCTGCAATTGCATGACTGCTACCATCCAGAACAGTGGTCTCCATATTTTTAAGCACAAGATCACTTTTAGCATCAAATGGAGCAGGAGATCTACTCTTAAAAATGTGACTTTATTAAGAACCAGCCCCCCCAAAATGTACTTATGCATAACGCTCATCTATTCTTAGTGTGACACCTGTGTTGCACACTATCTGGAAGGGCTGTGAAGTCTGGCTTGTGGTTTGAGATGACCAGCCTCATACGGTCTTTCAGATGGGCATCTGAGATGGGCAAGTGTGAAAGCTGACTTGATGATTTTCATCTTGGAAAAAGCCATCTCACAGAGGTATGTGGAATCAAAGTAGGTTTTCAGCTTGAGTGCACACAATGTCCACAATGTCAAAAGAGAGTACTTCTCTTGGTTTACAAGTTCCCAAAAGTCTCTGTTCCTTGAGTTAGCTTTCAGCTTTGGGTCATCTTGCAAGGTGATTATTTCCATATCAAGTCCACTGCTTTGTTCAAACACCTGCTGAAACTTTGCTGTCAGTTCTCCAAAGTCCACTTGAAGAAAAGGATTTGAGACAAACATAATGATTTGTTCCATCTTGTCTAACTCCTGAAATTGTCTATTGAATTCTTTTTCAAATTTGTTCAGGTAGTTACAGAATTTACTTGGATGGAACCTTCTCTGTCTGACCTGTTGTTGGATTCTCTCCAGATCTGGGAATGTTCAGTAATCTTACTTTTTAACTGGGAGGACCAGAGGTTCAGTTTCAGCTTGAACACATTCTGATCATGTGTGATAAGCATCTGTCCTACCCCTGCAGCTCATTCAAGTTTGCATGTATGTCCGTAAAAACACTAAGTCGAGCAACCATGCATTATCTGACAGCTTGTTGTACACCTAATTTCTTGATTTAAGATGACAATTTCAGGGAGATGATCTAAAAATCTCTGGAGGACTTCTCATCAGCTTAACCACCTCACATCTGCATGAAGGATCAGCTCACCATAGATGGCATCAAACCCACTGAGTAACAATTTAAACAAACAATGTTGTAGAGCTCTGACATGAATTGAGTTGGTGATCATTCATTGCATGAAGAAAGTCAATAAATGTGCTGACTGGTGCTTGTTTGTGAATAACATAGTGGTGACTGATAAGGGAGGAGAATTTAGGACCATTCTACAAAGTACAACAAAGCATGCACCGACACCCAGCATTGAATGTGCACCATCAGTTATGATGGAAATTCTTGATCAGAATGTTTTTCGCAGTCATATACTTTAAAAATTTGTTGTAGATTTCCTTGCCTCGTCGTCTCTTTGACTGGCAGCAGACAGAGGAAGCCCTCCTTTGTTCTTGCGTCTTTGAATGCCATGTGAACAAAAACGATTAGCTGAGCCATATCTGTCACATCTATTGACTCATTAAACTGCAGTGAGAAACATTCCCATGGAAATGGCAAGTTTTTAACCCTCTTGGAGGTCCCTGGCTCTTCGCTCATCATTTTGTCTTCACCCAGCTTTGTCTACATTTTGGTAGTCAATGAGCTGATTCACTAGTCATCACAAGAAGTCAAAGGACCATGCATTTTCAGCAGCAATTCGGCAGACAATGAGTTGATTCACTCTGCATTATGAGATGCCCCAGTCTTGTGCATTCTCGGCAGTTGCTCAGCAGCCAATGAGCTGATTTGCTCGTCAAGACTACAAGCCCAAGTCCCACGTACTATCAACTAATGACAATCGACTCTTTGAGACTCCAGAACCTGTCAACTGCAATCAATTATTCGGAACCTCCAGATCCAGATGGATGAGAGCTGCTGACACATGGGGATACCACCTTCTGGAAGTGCCCCTCCAAGCCACTCACCATTCTGACAATTCCTTCACTGTTGCTGGGTCAAATTCCTGGAATTCCTTCCCTAACAGCACTGTGGGCATTCTTATAACACATGAACCTCAGCTTTCAAAGCAGCAGCTCTCCACCACCTTCTCCAGGGATGGGCAATGAATGCTGGCTTAGCCAGTGACACCCATATCCCTTGATACTTTCAGCTTTCTGCAGTTCAAGGCTGGTTAGCTTAAACCTGTTATGGAGGATAAATTTCAGCTCCTTCTTTTCAACAAATTTTATTCCATCTTTTCTATACTGATAGACAGGCAAACACAGAAATAGTGATGTTCTGGCTTTATAAGCTCAAGAAGTTGTTCAAGCAAATAGTGCAATGTACATACTGTGGAATATACACCCAGGGAATGATCTTCAGCAAATCTCTGAGGTTTAAACTTATGTGCTCCCATTGAGGTTTTCTGGTAATTCCATGTTGTACTGGT
The DNA here is from genome assembly GCF_965287045.1 of Carcharhinus amblyrhynchos. NCBI lineage: Eukaryota > Metazoa > Chordata > Chondrichthyes > Carcharhiniformes > Carcharhinidae > Carcharhinus > Carcharhinus amblyrhynchos. The sequence continues at coordinate 75,221,619 of NC_137328.1, forward strand.
TAGATACCCTTGATGGCAGGCAACAATTCCATCCCAATAACTCTGGCGTGCTGATTCTATCATAACAGATCAAAACCAGATTAATCAGCAGCATTAGAAACCAGAAATACATTGAGATAATTTAGAATAGAAATCTATATTTAAGATTCAAGAAACATACAATGTGACACGTTCAAATATTTGTTAAGGACAAAGATGATATTGTAACTGCCTGCCTAAATAAACCTGGAAAATGAAATAGTTTAATGAAACTTTGTGTTTAAACTGGGTAATATTTCATGCCATTCAGTCTAAAGTAGAAAATCAGAATTGGTGTAGATGTACCATTACCTGAAGCAAATGTAGTAATTGGAGGTAGTTTCAATGTATCATACTTCAATCCTTTCTTTTTGGATTTCTTTTTATTAACGGAACCTTAAAACAAAAAACACAACTTTTTTTTTCACAAAAGCACCAATTTGGTCCATATTTCTAATGAAACAAAAAAGTGAGTATAAATTGTGCTTTACATTTAATAGATTAAATAGGCATGTGTACGTATTAGGCCTCTGTTTAAGCCATTCTTCCTTCCATCCATCCATTAACTCTTTTGGTTAATTTCTCCTAAATTTGTTTGCTGGTTAAATTTCTACCTTTGTATTCGTTTATTACATGCATACATTTCAATGGCACCAGTGCTTAATAGCTCAATTTCAAGGTTGTAAAGGCAAAGTTGCTTCAAATTACCACACGATTTGGGTGTGCCAATACTAGTAACAGTCTAGCAACTGTTCTGTCTCCTAGACTTTAACAATTTCATTGCCTTAGTTACCAGAATTGACAATATCCAAGATATGGCTGACCAGAGCTCAATGTCATTTAAACACAATTTCTTCCAACCTCTATTTGATTGGAGTCCTCCAGCGATTGAAAACCTTGAGGACAGTCCGTTAAAACCCTAAACCCATTTTGGTGGAGAGGAATGTATGACAGTACTGGTCATGACACACACATTACATATAAAACACACTACCCATTTTCAGTTGCACCATCCTGATTTAAGAACATAAGAACATAAGAAATAGGAGCAGGAGTAGGCCATCTAGCCCTTCGAGCCTGCCCCGCCATTCAATAAGATCATGGCTGATCTGTTGTGGCTCAGTTCCACTTTCCCGCCCTCTCCCCATAACCCTTAATCCCCTCTCTTATCAAGAACCCATCAACCCGCTTCTTAAAAATATTTAGCGAGGCAGCCTCCACCACTTCAACGAGTCTTTTCTCTTGTTAACAGCCTTCAATTCTTGATCTCTGTTGCTATTTCATCAGTACCTTGTAAGTCCTTCCAATTGTGTTGCACTTTACATTCACCCATCTTTAGATATGACAGCATTAAATTTCATCCATTGCATATTTCAAGGAGTACAAATATTGTCATATATTTGCAGATATTAGAGAGCTCAACTTCCAAAAACCAACAGCCTTCAGGAAGTACTTTTTTTAAGCAAATAAAAATATTTGGTCCAAGACAATGCTGCAGGAGCTCAAGACAGTACCCTAGATCCAATCATCTTCAGCTTCTTCACCAATGACCTTCCCTCCAACATTAAGTCAGAAATGGAGATGTTCATCAATGATTGCAGTGTTCAATAACATTTGCAACTCCTCAGATAGTGAAGCAATCCCTATCCACATGCAGCAAGATCTGGACAACATTCAATCTTGGGCTGGCAAGTAATATTTATATCACAGAAGTGTCAATGTCGCAAATATTATTGAACTGGGGAACAGACAGACCATCGACTAGAAACTTAACAGAACCAGCCACATAAATAACGTGGATACAAGAGTTAGTCAGTGGCTGAGAATTATAAATAACTCACCACTTGACTCCTTAAAGATCTAAAAGGCACAAAGCAAGATAACGATGAAATATTCTTGAGCGCAGCTTCAACACCATCCATAAGAAATAAGCGCACGAGACCAATTAGTGTCTCACCATTCAATAAAATCATGGCTGATTGTGGCCTTACCTCCACTTTCCTGTCAATTCCCTATAGATCAAATATCCATCTAACCAAGCCTCCTTGCTCTCTGGAGCACTGAATTCCTAAAGATAACGACCCTCTGAGAAGAACTTCCTCTCCAATTCCATTTTAAATAATGTCACTTATTTGCAAGCCAGATCCTAGTTCTAGATTGCCCCAAGAGGAGAAGCATTCTCGCAATCTCTTTCCCAAGCCCAGCAGAATCTTGTATGTTCTGAAACTATCACCTCCAAATTATTATAAGCACAACTTATTCCACATTTCTTCATAAGACAAACCCATTTATTTGAGGAATCAACCTAAAAAAATCTTCTCTGAGCTACCTCCAATATCCCTCTTTAAATAAGGTCAAAACTGCATGCAGTGCTCCAGGTGTGGTCTCACCAATGCCCAGTACAGTTGTAACATGATTTCCCTTCTTTTATACTCCAGCCACCTTGCAACAAGCTTAACATTTCATTTGCCTTCCTAATTACTTTCTGAACCTGCATGTTAATTTCTTGTGACTCATGTATGAGGGTATTCAGATCCTGTACCACAGCATTCTGCAGTCTCTCAGCAGTTAACTAATATTCTCCAGGACAAAGAAACCTGCTTGATCAGCACTCCATCCACCAATATAAATACCCCTGCATCATTCAAATACACTCCAACAATAAATCCTACTAGCCGCATGCTGTCAACTTTTATTCAGTTGCAAGTTTTACATTTTAGCGGTGGGTACAAAATTTTGTTTGAAAAATAATTAAAATCAAAAATGCAAAACTATTTTGTTTTTAAGCTAAAATAGCATATTTGTGCACAGAATATTGCCAAAGGAACAGAAGTGTTTTAAGATGCTTGGAGCATTATTAAAACCAAATTTGACACTGGGGAACTGAAAGGAGAAAGTCAGGACAAATGATCAAAAGCTTGGTCAAAGTAGTTGGACCTAAAGTGTGTTGCAATGGAGGAGAAAGAGTTGGAGAGATTCAGCAGAGGAATTCCAGTACTTAGGGCCCATAGCTAAAGGGATGGTAGCAAAAGAAATCAAGGATGCACAAAGAGCCAGAAATTTAGGAATTAGGTGTTTTTGAATAAACTCTAGGATTTTTGAAGTCCACTTGGGATAGCACTTAGTAAAGATAATGGGAATAAGATGGGAAAAGATAATGGGAAAAGATGGGAAAAGATAATGGGAAAAATGGGAAAAGATAATGGGAAAAATGGGAAAAGATAATGGGAAGGTCCTATGAGGACAGACTGAGGGATTTGGGGTTGTTTTCATTAGAAAGAAGGCGGCTAAGAGGGGACCTTATTGAAACATATAAGATGATTAGAGGTTTAGATAGGGTGGACAGTGATAGCCTTTTTCCTTGGATGGAGAAAGCTAGCACGAGGGGGCATAGCTTTAAATTAAGGGGTGGTAGATATAGGACGGATGTCAGAGGTAGGTTCTTTACCCAGAGGGTGGTGAGGGATTGGAATGCCCTGCCTGCTGCAGTTGTAGATGCGCCTAGTTTGGGGCGTTTAAGAGATCCGTGGATAGGTTTATGGATGAAAAGGGATTGGTTTAGGTTAGAGGGTCATTGCTTTTTTAATTGGTCGGCGCAACATCGTGGGCCGAAGGGCCTGTTCTGCGCTGTAATGTTCTATGTTCTAATAGCCAGGCAAAATTCCTCCATCCAGAATTAATGTTGGCTAGAATCTTCATAGAATAAATAATCAAGATTACACCCAATAGTTGTTTTTTTTATTCTGCATTGATGTGTGCTTACTTAGTTGCTTGACTGTGGCACATCGTTCCAATTGAGAAATCCCAATGGTACTTCACAAAGCATGTCCCTTGTCTTTCCCAATAACGATTAATAAATACCCTCTGTCCCTCAGGATTCATTTGAATCCCAATTATAACTTCCTCTTGAGCTAGACGATAAGATGCTTAAAAGATTTGACATTACATTCTATTTTTCTCATTTTTAAGCGATATTTTCTCATCCTCAGCTGAAAAATCTAGTCAAGCCTTAAGTGAGGAAGGTGAAAGAGCGGGAAGAATACATTGTGGCCCTTCGCTGTTGTTATTTCCAAAGCGAAAATTAAAAATAATTTCAGAAAAATACTTTGTCATAAAAATGAAATATCTTTGTCACTACCTAATAAATTTATGCACATTTCAAAAAATATAACATATATTCGTTATACTTTTCAATCAAACTTACCCCGTCCCAAATTCTTATTAAAACGTTCATGAATAGTGGAAAATGACTGCAAAGTTCCATCCTGTCCTATGTTAACAAAAACAAACACAAGTGAATGGTGTTTCATAATAAAATCCGATTTTGAAAAATGTCAAGGGGCACTAAAACATGGGTATGAATCAATACCGTTACTAAATTGCTTTATGTAAATAGCCAAATTACTTCTTCAAACCACCATACAGCAACACCAACAACTTGTACTTAAATAATACCTGTGACAAAATAAATATTTCAAGGTGTTTCTCAGGCGTATCATAAAACAAATCTTCACACCAAGCCACATAAGGATATACCAAAGTAGATTGGCAAAAGTGTAATCAGAGATAGATTTGAAGGAGTACCCCTTAAAGAAAGAGGTAGAGAAGCACAAAGGGAATGCCAAAGCTTAGCATATGGCAGCTGAAGGTATAGCTACCGAAAATCTGTGACGCTCAAGAAGCCAGAATTAAAGCCAATATCTTAGGAGGGTTGTGAAGCCTCGGTGGGATTTGAAAAGAAGAATACTTGCTAATCAAATCCAAGGTGATGCTTACTAGGAGTTGGACTGTGAGCACACCAGAAAAATGAGACGTTTTATACTACTGAGTCATTAAAAAATTAATACAATGCACCGGTTACTGCTGAGATTAGATTTTCCCAATTGCAAAGACATGGGGCCCGATTCTCCCATCGCGACCCACAACTTTTCTGGCAGGTCCAGTCAGAAGAATCGTGTCATCGGCCGTTTTCCAGGATTTGCGTGTGCGCCAGGAATTCATGTGCATCTTCCAAAGCCGGAGGACAGTTAGAGTCCAGACCAGGTTTTGTATGTGATTATCGGGAAGTTGCCAGGCCGATTGTATCTCCCACCCCATCAGTGGTACTTCATTTAGGCGAGGTTTAAAGTAGCTCCCCACACCCGGGGAACTAGCAGGAGACCCCGCCACAATGAAGGGGGGAGGGGCAATTGGGGCCCCCCAGGGGGTTGGGCAGTGGTGGGGGGGGCCTGGACATGGGAACCCTGGCAGTGCCAGCCTACACCCCTGGCACTGACTAATGGGCAAAGTGCCAATGCCCAGTCCCAGGTGGGTCTTAGGGGCAATTGATAGGGTTGGGTGGGTCCTGCTGCCACTCTGCATTGCGCAGTATGGGCAGGAGGCCAGTGATTGGGGCAGGCTGATTGCCACTGCTGGGGGGAGTGGGTCAGGGTTGGCCCAGGAATTGCTGTGGGGGCCGTGATCAGGCTGTGGGGGTGCTGGAGGTGCAGCGCTGGGGGGATCCCAGGCTGGCCAGCAAATGAGGAGACTGACAGATCAAGGCCACCTTGCATGCACAGAGTTCCAGAACTGTCAAACTCCGGTGCAAATAGGCCCTGCCCCCTGGGTTTTTAAATGAGATGCACAATTGTGACCTCTACATTGCAAAGAGTGCGGAGATTCAAGTGTGAAGCTGCACCAAAAAAACAGTTGTGATCTCAAACAGTTTTCCCACCAATTCAGCACTTTTGAAAGAATCGCTCCCATGGTGTGCGTTTGGCAATAACAGGGAACAGTGCATGCACAGCTACTTTGTGTGATAAATTAACTTCAACAGACTTTTATGATTTACTCTATTCGTAGAAAAGTTCACATAAGCTTAAAAATTTATGCTGGCCCAAATGAGAAGACTGTCATAGTAACATGCGTTTGTTTAGTCTCAAGTTTAAAGTTTAATTATTATTACAAGTAAGCTTACATTAACAACGTAACGAAGTTGTGAAAATCCCCTCGTCACCACACTCTGGTGCCTGTTCGGGTACACTGAGGGAGAATTTAGCATGGCCAATGCACTTAACAAGCACGTCTTTGGACTGTGGGAGCACCCGGAGGAAACCCACGTAGAAACAAGGAGAACACACACTTCACACAGAGACACTGAGTCACCCAAGCTGGGAATCGAACACAGGTCCCAAGTGCCGCCCTGAGGATCTAGATGGGGTTTTTTTCGGGTTTGTCTGTTTCTGCACATTCCAATGACTGTACACATTATACTGTTGTACTTCTTCCCTTCAAATCTGTTAATTAGTCATGTGACATTACATCAGCATTGCATGCTTTTGATGTTAACCCTTTACATCTCAACCCTCCCCCAATTGATAGATTCAACCTATTTCACAAAATAAACGTGAGGGAGAGCATTGGTTTATTTTCATTTATCTCAAAAAAAAATCTGCAGTTTTCAATTATTAAAATACACATTTACACTTTGGATACAGACAGAGTGCATGGCTTTCTCTGCCAATGTGTGCAATCAGCATACACTTCACTTAACCGTCCTTGCCTTGGGGCATATCACTTAACTCATACCAGTAGGAAAGTAAGTTTGCAATTCACCAGAAAATGTAGATGCATGCAAAACAACTTGCACTGGCATGGCTAATAAACATTAAGTCAACAGAATTTTCCTTTGTGACATGTACAGCAATTTTATTTTTATTATATTTCAAGGAGGTGTAACCTGATCAAAACAAGATGTCTTTCGACAGAGTGGAGATTTATTTCCATATTATAAAATAACTGAAGACCAAGCAATGACATACAAGAAAAATCTGTTCTTACCAGAGCTAAGGATGTTTTGTCCATCAGATCCATGATACTTTACTTTGGTTGGAGGGGCACTGTGTCCTAAACGGCACCGTAAAAGGCGACCTCCACCTTCTGGGGCATCAAAAATCCAGACCTGCTCAAGAAATAGAATATATAATTTTAATCAGGGATAAATTACTCTTAAGCAAGGCTTTCCACCATCAGATGCATTTGCCAACTCTGACCTTTCCTATTGTCTCTTGCCTATTAACCAGGTCAACTAGTGCCAAATTCACGTAAGCTTTTGTGATTAATTGCTTCTCGACTGAGGAAGGACGATTTTGCTATGGAGGAATTGCAATGATGGTTTACCAGACTGATTCTTGGAAATGACCTATGAGGAGAGATGGAATCAGTTAGAATATTTGCTGGAGTTCAGAAGAATTATGGAGAAGATCTCAGATACCTATAAAACTTTAATAGGGCTAGACAAGATAGCTGAAGGAAGGATGCTCCAGTTGCTGGGGGAGTCCAGGGGTCATAGTGGCTAAGGATAAGGGGTAAACCATTTAGGTCTGAGATGAAAAGAAATTTCTGCACCCAGAAACTGGTAAGCCTGTGGTATTCACTTCAACAGAAAGGAGCTAAGGTTCTTGTTGGAGCAAAAGATATCAAAGGACATGGGGAGGATGGCTGAGGTGGTAACAGGTTATTGAGTTGGATGATCAGCTATGATCATAACGAATGGGTGATACTGTGGCACAGTGGTTAGCACTGCAGCCTCACAGTTCTATTTCAGCCTTGGGTGACTGTGTGGGTTTTGTCCAGGTGCTCCACTTTCCTCCCACACTCCACAGATGTGCAAGTTAGGTGGATTGGCCATGCTAAATTGTCCCTTCGAGTCATGAAGATTTGCAGGGTCAATGCGAGTGGTTATGGAGATAGAGCCAGGGTAGGACTGTTGTTCATGCAGGCTTGATGGGTCAAATAGCCTCCTTCTGCACTGTCCGAATTCTACGATTCTACGAATGGTGGAGCAGGCTTGAAGGACCAAATAGCCTACTCCTGTTCCTATTTCCTTTTAATACAACCCAATATTGTATCTGAGATCATGTTTTCACACCTACTGCATATTTTATTGATTTCCCAATTTCCTCCTGGTAAACTGAAGCCACCCTCAACAGTTCTATCTGTCCAGATACACATTTCCTTCATTTGATTGCAAAGTGTTTGGTTTTTGCTTCAATTTATTTTGTTTATCTGTTGATAGCTTGCAGACCCTCATCTTTGCCCAAAGTTTTCACCTACACACACTCAAAGAACAACACAGCATAGGAAACAGGCCCTTCGGCCCTACAAACCCGTGCGCCCATATTAACATTCAGTGAGTGCCTCATTTCGATCCTCCTTCTACCTACGACTTTTGTCTACAAACTCAGACCAGATATTCGCTGAAATATAGGAAGCCAGCTCTGACTGTCAGTCAGAGGTTTAAGCGCCACTTCAGAGGCTTTAGCACATAACCTAGGCTGCCAATGTAGTACTTTGTTGCTTTACTGTTAGCAGTGCTATCTATCTGATAGGATATTAAAACAATGCCCCATCTATTGTCTCAGATGAACATAAAAGCTCCATCGTACTACCTGAACAGCAGGCTAGTTCTCACCTGTCCCTGGTCAACATTTTATGCCCAAAAATAGATCAAGAGGTAATTTATCTCTCTGCTGTTTGTAGCACTTTGCTATGTAGAATTCACTGCTGTATTTCCCTATACTAGTGACTACATTTAAAAGGTACCCAATTGGTTGTAAAATGCTTTGCAACACCTTGAGCTGGAAAGATGAAAAAAAGTTCTTTCTTTTATCACCTTTATTTTTATTAGGTTGCCTATTTGACTTCCCCATATTGTTATCTTAAATTCTTCCTCACTGGCTTATTTATACTCTCTGCACATTTAATTCACAATAAAACCTGTCCTTCCACAATCCTTAGAGCTCGTATAAATATTCTAGGAATCAGAAACTCTTCCTTCTAAACAATTTTCCACTCATGCACTGACATACTTAATCTCTTCCCCCTCAACGTCTTTAGCAGTACCACCCAAAAGTGATTCTGAGACTGCCATCCTTGAGATCCTGCACTCTAATCCAAAACTTATTCCTAAAAGTGTCTCTGAAAGAGTTGCAATCTACTTTACCAAATCTCAATGATTCCTACATATAACAATGTCAGAGTATTTGGTTGTGGTTTTTCCCACAGTCAAATAACCTATCAATAGCCATCTCTAGGAATCATGTTGTGAATATTTACTTCATGGTACATGTTTTTGGATATACTTTTTAGCTTTAGAAAATAACTTGTAGTGTAAGGAAGATAATTTTTAGGCTGTAGATGTAAAAGATTGGAATAGAAGAGAGAGAGCTATAAAATAGCAGGTAGCCTTACTCAGCTGGAGAACTGAAAAGGTGATATCTATAAGGCTTGTAGTCCACAGAGCTTTTCTGCTTTGGGAGCTGGAACTTAATTAATTTAAAAGTATTCAGTTAATTCTGTAAGGTTATAAAACCCATTTACTTCATATCAAAAATACAATGTAAATTAGGATATTTTGTTTGAAGTTCAGTTTGAGAAAAGCCCAGTGCAGGCCTTTGCCATAGAGTTGGATGGAGCTTAGGAAAGCTCTCTTGTTTCAATTTATCTAGGTGTTGCTGGAAGCAGTTCATTTGTTACAGTTTGGACCTTGTACAGTTTGCAGCTTACTAAGAGACAACCAAGGTAACTGACAGTTAGCTAGACCTACACTGTTAGCAGAGTAAAAAACTCTATCACTTGCAGATGAGTATGAAATTTGTGATTGAATAGAAGCTGCAAGATTTCCGAGTTTGAAACTAGTGGAAGAATCCATAGTGGTCTTCCGCAGCAGCTTGCAGCAAAGAAAGCAATAAACAGATTAGCTTGCAAGTGTTGAAGAGTAACAAGAAAGAGTACTGAAGCATCCATAGTCAAGAGATAGTAAATTAAATTTTACTCTCCAAGAATAGCTGAAACTGCCAGAATTTTCCAGAGGAATGTGGCATACCAATGGGTAATCCCTACAGAAGTCAATAACTTTAAGATAAATGCGTCTTACAAGGAAATTCTTGGGGAAGTAAACCCAAGTACATAACATATGTAGTTATAAACCATATTGTTAACAGCATTTATTTCCTCTATTTCTTTCATATACGATAGGGTTTGCTTTGTTTAAAGAAAGTGAAATCTTGTGGCATAGTTCTATTGATTAAAACAAGATGTTTGGGTTTTTCTTTAAATGCTAGCTCAAAGCATCAATCCTTAACCAGATCATAACAATACAAAATAACGAATACAATCACAGGGTACTAGTGAGTGTCCAATCCGTTGAAGTATATTCTAAGCAAGATATTAAGTTTAATTCAAATTAGTTGCACAAACCTTAAAAAGGATTTAGTTACCCAAATCTTTAAAAGCGGGAGGGTATGCTAATAAAACTGCAAAATAAAGCAAGTATGATCTTAGGTTTGATAAATAATTCAAAGATATTACAGTGAGAAATTGTCCAATTTTTGCTACCCTGCTTCAGAGTGGCTGCTAAGTCCATAAGACAGTGCAGAAGGAGGTTAACAAGATGATACCAACAGTAACAAGCATTTAGAGTAGGAATATTTTCAATCAGACAAGAGAAGGTTAGGGAGAGATTGGAGACAAATTTTCAAAATTTAGAGGTACTTAGATGGGGAAAACTGTTGTCCTTGGTTCAGGAGATGGCACCTAAAAGCTGAGTTCAACAGCAAAACATATGAAGAGAAATTTTAAGAGTTTGTTTTTAAAGTAGAACAATATTAGAACATAGAATTATCCAGCAAAAATAATGGAAGATCATTAACAGCTTTTAAAAATAAAGTGGATAAATAACAGAAAAACTTTAAAAATGGTTTTAAGGACATTAAGCTATGTGAATTATTCACAGCAATCAAATGGACACAATAGCCTCATTGTGTTGTAATATTCTATCATATTGTGAATCATTGAAGGGAAAGAAAATCGTTGAGGAGAAAGTAGATAGTGCAAGACTTGATTGTTCCTTCCTTTTTCAAGTTTTGATCCTGCAATGTTAATGCAAACACTGCAACATGCTTTTTCTTACATGGCGCCATCCACAGGTTAGAAAAAATAAATTACAGTGCCACCCAATGGCCAGGGTCAAGTCCAACAATAGCCATAGTAAAATTTCCCACCGAGCTGTAACAACAATATGAATTTTAATTTTAATATTTTAACATAAAATAGAGCAAGGGGTGCAGCTGGAGATAAACCAAAATCTGAGGACGAACCTGAAGAGAACGAGAATTTGGGAGTTAAAGCCATGCATGAGTGTAGAGCGGCTAGTAAGCAAGTCAGGAGCAAGTGGAAATAAAGCAAGACCCACAAGGGGGCAAATGGGAGCAAAGTCAGGAGTCAAAGTTCAAATTCAGAAAAAAATTAAAGAGCAACCCCACAGGACAGTAGGTAGGTAATTAGTTGGTGAGTATTCCAGTTTATATTTGCTCTTTAGGCTAGGGACATGTCAATCTCAGAGTTAAGAATCTGTAACGATGATTCTAAGTTGCCAAAGATGGTATGGAAGCTGAATTTGTGGAATATTATTGAAATACATTCTTGGAATAACGTCACAGAAAAAAATGATTGTAGATTTAGGATTGTGTAATGAGGCAGGGCTATTTATTAATCTCATATTTAAAGACCCTGTGGAAAAAAATTATACAATATCAACTTTGAAAGTAAAACACTGGAGTGCAAAAAAAAACTTTGAACATAAACAAAATCAAACGCACAGGTATGAGGGGACAGCTAGCTATGGTTGACTGTACACCAGTAAATAAACAATGGGAAACATAATGCTCAACAAAAATAAATTCCATTAAAAAACAAAAACTCAGCGAGAAAGATCCATCCATCATTACAGTCCATCCACTGAAGTCACAAAGAGAATTATAGACTATGAACAGGCTTATAATATTGCAAATTAAATTAGTAAAGCTGGTAATTGGGAGAATTTTAATAACCTGGACAGCATCAGCAAAAAGCTGATAAAAAGAGGAAAAATAGGAAAAAGAGAAAGCTACTTAATATAAAAACAGATTGTTACAGCTTTTTTTAACGCAGAGAAAGGAGAGTAGCTGAAGTAATGAGGACATGATGGATAATTAACAAATATTTTTTGTCTGTTTTCAGGGTAGAACACAAATTACATACCTGAACTACAGGATAATCAAGGGGGCAATAAGCATGATGAATGCAAAATAATATTAGCAGAGAGAAAATTCAGAGAGTAACCTGAGGATTAAAAGCCATAAAACCTCAAAACCTGATGGCTTACATTCTAGGATTCGAGGAGGTAGGTGGAGCAACAGTGGATATACTGGTTATGATTTTATTTTAAATTCCTTAGATTCTGGAGCAGCCCAGTGGATTGGAAGTCAGCAAATGTAACATCATGTTTCAAGAAAGGAAGAAAAAGAAATTATAGTGAACTCAGGTCAGCCAGTCTGATGTCAGTTGTTGGGAAAATGCTAGAATTTATTCTTCAGGAAGTCTTAACTATGCACTTAGAAAACCAGAGTATGATCAGAGAAAGTCAACATGGTTTTACAAAAAGGAAATCATGTTTGATAAATTTCAGTTTTTTTGAGGGTGTAGCTAGGGAAATAGAGGGAGCTAATAGATATAATATACTTGGATTTCCAAAAGGCATTCCATAAAATGCCACTTAAGTTAAAGAGAAAAATAATGGCTCATGGAGTGCAGCATGGGGGAGGAATGACACATGAGCAATCATAGATGGACAAAGTAATGATGAATGGGGTGTTTTCAAGTAGGTAGGTTGTAACTAGTAAAGTATTACAAGGATCTGTGTTGGGGTTTCAACTATTTATTATCTATATTGATGACTTAGATGAACAGACCAGAGAATATCCAGGTTTGCTGACAATACAAAACTAGGTGCAAATGTAAGCTGCAAGAAGTACACAAAGAGGTTGCAAAGAGATATAGATAGATTCAGGGAGTGGGCAACAAAGCAGAACCTGAGGTGTCCATGAGGTTTGGCAGGCAGGAGGCACTCTTCATATTCCTCTGCCTTACATTTCACCACCATGTGCCTCTTATTTCATCAGGCTATGTCCTCCTGAAGTTTCCTACTATTTGCCTCAATGGTTACTATAGATCACATCATCAGCAAACATTGATAATATGCATTCTGTATTGGTTGATGTAATGTCTTTGAATTTTCAAACATCATTTGGTAGGTACCACACAAAGTTAGGACCCATGGGATGTAAGTAATGTACTAGCACGTACTGATGATTGGTTAACAGACAGAAAACAGCAATTAAGAATAAATAGGACATTTTTGGGTTGGGAAGCTGTAACAAGTTAGACAACATAAAGGGTCTGTACTTGGGCCTCAGCTGTTTACAATCTTTGACTTAGACAACTTGCGTGGCAAAGTTGGTTGAACCTCTGCCTCTGGATCAGAGGTTTCCAGGCTCAAATTCCATGCCACATCTAGAGCACAAAAATCCAGCCAGATACTTCAGTGCAGCACAGAGCAACAGCTGCACTATCGGAGGTGCTATCTTTTGGGTGAATATTAAACTGAGGCTGGTCTTTCTATAAGGTGGATATAAAATATACCATTTCACTATTGTGAAGAGTAGCATGGGACTTATTCCTGGTGTCTTGGTCAATATTTATCCCTCAATATACATTGTAAAAACAGGTTCTCTGCACCTAATTACATTATTGTTTGTGGGAGCTTATGGTGTGTAAGTTAGCTGCCATGTTTTCAACACTATAATAGTGCTTTGAAATGCCTGGTAATCCAGAAAGGCATTTTGTAAATGCAATTTTTTTTCAACTGAGCATGCTGAATGCAACAAATCCAGGTGTGCTGACAATACAAAGAATAGTGAGGAAGTAAAGCAGTGAGAGGCTCCAGGAAAACAATTAGGTTGGGTATATGGGCTAGAATATGATAGATAGCGTACAACGTTGTGAAGTGTGAAATTATCCACCTTCGATAGGAGAAATAAAATAAAACATAACTAAGAAATATTTATATCCAGAGGAACTTGAGTGTCGTTTCACACAAATCACAGCACATTAATAACATTCAGATTCAACAAGCAATTAGAAAGGCTTTGAGGATAAAGAGATTTTGCCAAAATTATACATGAAATAAGGGGATTGAAGATTTTTATTTATTCACGTGATTTGGGTGTTGCTGGCTGGGCCAGCATTTATTGCTCATCTATTGCAAATCCACATTGCTATAGATCTTGAGTCACATATAGGCCAGACCAGGGAAGGACAACAGATTTTGCTTCCTAAAGAACTGATGGGTTTTTATGACAGTTGTGGTAATCATTAAATTTTTAATTTTAGATTTTTATTGAATTCAAAATTTGCATCCGCCATGGTGAGATTCGAACCCCGGTCCCCAGAGCAATACCTTGGGTCACCGGATTACTAGTCTAGTGATTCCACTATGGCGCTGCTTCCCCAATTGAGTGGATTAGACCTATATTCCCTGTAATTAAGAATGAAAGATCTAAATCCCTCTTCATCTCCATCTTAAATGGGACACTTCTTATTTTAAAGCTACTTTCACAATAAACCTCTCAGCTACCATAGAGGTTTACAGCATGGAAACAGGTCCTTCCATGCCGCCCTTTCTTTTTTAAAGCCCCTAAACGAATCCCAATTGCCCAAATTTGGCCCATATCTCTCTATACCCATCGTACCCATGTAACTAACTAAATGCTTTTTAAAAGACAAAATTGTACCTGCCTCTACTACTATCTCTGGCAGCTTGTTCCAGACACTCACCACTGTGTGAAAAAACTGCCCCTCTGGACTCTTCTGTATTTCTCCCCTCTCACCTTAAACCTATGCCTTCTAGTTTTAGACTCTCCTACCTTTGGGAAAAGATATTGACTATCTAGCTGATCTGTGCTCCACGTTATTTTATGGATCTCTGTAAGATCACCCCTCAGCCTCCTACGCTCCAGAGAAAAAAGTCCCAGTCTATCCAGCGTCTCCTTATAACTTAATCTATCAAGTCCTGGTAGCATCCTAGTAAATCTCTTCTCCACTCTTTCTGGTTTAATAATATCCTTTCTATAATAGGGTGACCAGAATTGTACACAGTATTCCAAGTATAGCCTTACCAATGTCTTGTAAGCTTCAACAAGACATCTCAATTCTTGTATTCAATGTTTGACAGATGAAACCAAGCATGCCAAATGCCTTCTTCATCACTCTGTCCACGTGTGACTCCACTTTCAAGGAGCCATGAATATGTAACCCTAGATCTCTTTGTTCTGTAACTCTCCCTAATGCCCTACCATTAACTGAGTAAGTCCTGTCCTGATTCAATCTACCAAAATGCACCACCTTGCATTTGTCTAAATTAAACTCCATCTGCCATTTGTCAGCCCACTGGCCCAAATAATCAAGATCCCTTTGCAATCCAAGATAACTTTCTTCACTGTCCACTATGTCACCAATCTTGGTGTCATCTGCAAACTTACTAACCATGTTTTCAATATTCTCATCCAAATCATTAATATAAATGACAAATAACAGTGGACCCAGCACTGATCCCTGAGGCACACCGTTGGTCCCAGGCTTCCAGTTTGAAAAACAACCCTCTACAACCATCCTCTGGCTTCTGTCAAGAAGCCAATTTTGTATCCATTTAGATACCTCACCCTGGATCCCATGAAATTTAACCTTTAGCAAGATACCGCATGATAGGTTGTTGCATAAGTCCATGTAGACAATATCCATCAATAGTCCTCAGAATCTTTACGTTATAATGAGTTCTCTTTTCATTCTTTTAAAACCCAATGAGTAAACAATGAATGTGATCATCCTTACCTCACAAGGCAACCCTTTCATCCCAGGAATCAGCTTAGTGAACCTTGAACTGCATCCTACTTTCAATGGAAGTATATCCTTCTTCAAGTAAAACTAAAACTGGTACAGTACACCAGGTCTAATCTCACCAATATCCTGTACAGTTGCAGTAAGACTCCCTTGCTTTTATACGCCATTCCCATAGATTAAAGGGGTACATTTAATTTGCCTTCCTAATTACTCACGGTACCTTATGATTCAGGTACAAAACTCTGCTGTATTTTGAAGTTTCATTGGATTTAAATAATATTCTGCTTTTCTATTTTCCAGGGATGAAAAGTCTTTGGGAAGAGATTGAGCTGAAATGGACCTTTAAATTCTATATTTAAGAATAATGAGATGATCACTGTCTACTCTGTAACGTTGCCCAACTTCACCCTTGCCTCAGCTCACCTGCTGCTAAAACCCTCATCCCAGCCTTTGTTACCTCATGATTGATTATTTTAAAGTGCCTGAGCTGGCCTCTCACATTCTTCCCTCTAAAATTAAAAGTCATCCAAAACCCTGTTTTAAGTCTCCTCACTCATACCAATTCCCATTCAACCATCTACACTGTGCTCACTAACTTTACACTGGGTCCCAGTCAAACAACAGCCCAATTTTAAAATGGTTTTCAAATGCAAAGGGGTTTCATCCTCTTCTGTGTAACTTCCTCCAGCTCCACAATCCACCATCATGCTATTTTCATCCAATTCTAGTTTCTTGAATACCCCATATTTTTCCCGCTCTACCTTTAGTGTGCCTTTAGTCTGTTAGGCCCTGAGCTCTAGAATTTTCTCCCTAAACTTCTTCACCTCTCTACCAAATTTTCCTTCTTTATGAAACTTCTTAAAACCTCTTTGACCAAGCTTTTGGTCATTTGATCTGTCTTCTCCTGTGGCTTGGTATTAAATATTGCTTTATATTGCTTCTGGGAAGCACTTTGGGACTTTTTTTAATGTTAAAGGCACTATATAATTACCAATTGCTGACCTAATTGAAATAAAAGCTTCTGAGGGGACTTGACAGATAGATATGGAGAGGCTGTTTCATCTGCCTGCAGAATCTAGTACCGAGAAGCATAGACTCAAGGTCAGCCATTTAGGGCTGAGGTGAGGAAAAATTACTTCAGATCCCCTCATATTCTAGTCATCGATGTGGCAAATGACTTCCTCTCAGGACAACTGCTCCTTCTGATAAACTGGTGCAATGACAATCTCTCTCAATGTCAACAAAACGAAAGAGGTAATCATCGATTTCAGGAAGCGTAGTGGAGGACATGCCTGCCTACATCAACGGGGAGGAAGCAGAAATGGTCGAGAGCTTCAAGTTTTTAAGTGTCCAGATCACCAACAACCTGCTCTGGTCCCCCATGCTGTCGCTATCGTTAAGAAAGCCTACCAACACCTCTACTTTCTCAGAAGACCAAGGAAAGACTCTGGCATTTCCGATACAACAATCACCAACATTTACAGATGCACCATGGAAAGCATTCATTCTGGTTGTATCACAGCTTGGTATGGCTCCTGCTCTGTCCAAGACCACAAGAAACTACAAAGCATTGTGAACGAAGCCCAAACCATCACTCAAACCAGCCTCCCAAACATTGACATTGTCGACACTTCCTGCTGCCTCTGAAAAACAGCCAGCATAACTAAGGACCCCACACACCCCGGACAAACTCTCTTCTACCTTCTTCCGTCAGGAAAAAGATATCAAAGTCTGTGGACACATACCAACTGATTTAAGAATAGTTTCTTCCCTGCTGCCATCAGCCTTTTGAATGGACTGACCTCATATTAAGTTAATTTTTCTCTACACCCTAACTATGACTGTAACACTACATTTTGCACTCCTTTCCTTCTCTAAGTACAGAATGCTTTATCTGTATAACACAAACAATACTTTTCATTGTATACTAATACATGTGACAATAATTAATCAAATTCATCATTTCAATTTTAAATTATCTGCTGAAACACTACTTCCCAGTTCTGATGAAAAGTCACAAACTGAAACATTAACTCTATTTCTCTCTCCACAGGATTCTGCCAGACTAGACATTTCCACCATTTTTGTTTCATTTCAGATTTCCAGCATTCTCAAAATTTTGTTTTTATATAATGCAGCTCATTACTACTCATTATTTCCCTAAGCTTGCTTAATATTAAATACTTCACTCAGAGGATTGTGAAACTTGAGAATTCTCTACCTCAAGGGCAGTGGGCAGTCACTCAAGACTAAAACCAGCAAAATCTATGGACTGCATTGGAATCCAGGAATATGGCAATTAGGAGGGAAGTGGAACTGAGGTTGAAGATCAAGCTTAATCCTACTGAATAACAGAATAGGCTCAGGAGGGCACATGGCCTAGGCCTACTCCAGAAACAAATATTAGTCTCTGACATATCACATGTGAGTAGCTCATATCTTATTAATAATCTTAAATCTGCATATCTTCATCAAATTATTTGACCTATCTTCATCTGAAAACTACTCTTTATTTTTGCTTCCTACATGCACCACCATACAAGTCATGTGACATAATTCCAGACACTTTCCCTTTTGATTTGATATTTGGCAATGAACCATTTATATTCTGAAAAAAACCAAGAACAATGACTAACTTTTCAATCCATGAATCACTCTATTAGCCCCAGGAAATCATACTAGTATTTAAATAAAACTATTAGTCAGTCCCTTCTAAGTGTTGCAATCTGTGTATCAGATTTATCTTTAACATTTTTATTATGCAATATCAGAGCATTTGCAGCTTTTTGTCAGAGTAGCAGCACTGCATAATAATTTGGGGTAAATGGAAGAGGAGAAACAGATACACAAATCAATATCGACTGGATGGGTAGTGTTCCGTTTTAAAATTGATGTTACCAGTGAATCCCTCCATAGTGACTTAAGTTGCCGTCGGTACAACAACAAAGGAGTTACCAATGTATATGCCATCTGTCACATTGATATGATGATATTGGCAAAGTCTGTTGAGATCAATATGTTCAATAATATTTTTTCAAAAACGATTTCACAACTTACCCTACTTCATATCCCCTCTTCCCCTCTCATTCCGGGCAAGGATGTGATGAATGACTTCCTCTCAGGACTTCATTAATTCAAAGTTAAACTCTCTCCCCTTGTACTGCTTTCCAGTTCTGATTAATGCTGTAAGCTGAAATATTAACTTTGTTTCTCTACGCAGGGATCTGAGATACCTAAACATTTTCAGCATTCCGATTACTTTACTTTCATATAAGGCAGCATATTTTTATTCATTATTTCCCTAAGCTTGCTTGATATTAAAGCCTTAGGCAGTAGATGATATTCAAAACTAGCATGTGAATTACCCACTCCCAAAATTGTCCAGCCACTGTGCAGCGCTTCCTCCAGTAGCAAGGTTGAAACCAAATGGTCAATGCTTTGCTTAAGTTTAAAGTTTATTTATTAGTCACAAGTAAGATTTACATTTACACTGCAATGAAGTTATTATGAAATTCCCCTAGTTGCCACACTCTGGCACCTGTTTGGGTCAATACACCTAACCAACATGTCTTTCAGCCTCTGGGAGGAAACTGGAGCACCCAGAGGAAACCCACGCAGACACGGGGAGAACATGCAGACTCCACACAGACAGTGGCCCAAGCCTGGAATTGAACCCAGGTCCCTGGCGTTGTGAGGCAGTAGTGCCAACCACTGTTACTGGTCAATAAGATTACAGTTGTTGAAGTTCTACACAGCACAATGCAAAAAATAATGAATTAAAAATGCAATCCACATTTTAATTCAGACAAGTCAGTACAGTCAGCTAAAAGGCAGTGTCAGCTACGAGCAGAGAGAGGATGCCATTACAAGATAGCTACACCAAAGGTTGGAGAAAGCTGCATGAATCATAATAATGATGAGCTTTACTGCCCTGATCAAATTTTCTTCGTAATGCAATCTTTCTTTTATTCCTTTGAGAAGGAATTCATAACAGGCAGTTACTGCAAACAACTTAGGTGACAAACAGAAAACAGGATAACAGCAAACAAACATCAGTGGTTATTATACAGTGCAGAAATAACACATACTATAATCACCTCAGTATTATCTATTTTACTGATCTTTAACCCAATTTGCTTAGATAACAATTGCTAGGATTTTATGTGGAGTCAGTGGCCCCACCCATCTGTCAGAAAGTCAGGTGCAACCCCACCTCTGTCGACCATAGCATAACCAGATTTTATAGCAAGTAGTTGTCTGCTGTCACAGCTTCTGCACTTTGAGAAGAGGATGCCATCTCCCCAAGACCTGCTGATCAATGAGTGAGACAGCAGCTCTCCAACACCACATGCAACGATGGCCACTGCTGCACCTGCAGCAGGCCCTGCAACAACCAGATGGTAGTGCAGGTATGGAGTCGGGGTACACTGGACTATTGTGTAGGCCCCTCCATGGGTCACTAAGTGCCTGATTAGTAGGAAACCCCAATCCCTTCCCACCCAATATTTTCTAAACTTGTACCAATCTGATGCCATTAGGAGCAAATGATCATACCCGGATTGCATTGTCTTCACCAGAGGTAATGAGAAGTGGTTCTCCGTGAACAAATGTTAGTCCTGAAATCGCCATTGTATGGATTTCCCTCATTTGGCTAATCAGCTTCTTCTCCTCCAAATCCCAAAGTCCAACATGACCTATAGGACTCCCAGCAGCCATCACTGGATAGCCATCTGGAAAGTAAAACATGAAAGGGTAAGAATTGTTCTAGTAACCATGTGCAAAATAAGTTACAAGAAGTGCAGTTCGATGTATGCTTGATAAATAATACATATGAGCTGCTACTTTGCAATGCGTCAACAACTGAAAAATGAACTTATTTTCAAACCATCCACAGCAGGTTGTATGATGATCAAAGTTTTACTTCATGCAATGAAATGGTCAATCCAGGTAAAATAGGCTACAGGATGGATTGCTGTGTTTAAACAATGACATTACAGCTGCATTTCAACGATTCCTAATCTTTAACTTAATATACAATACGGCTAAAGCTTTCTTCCTATCTTAAACTTCATTTAAAAATAATCCAATTACCTGTGCGAAATGATATTGCTGTAATTGGTCCCCAGTCTTGTTGAAATTTCATCAATGTCTCATCATATTTCAGATTATGAATAATTATCTGACCAGATTCGAGTCCTACAGCAACTACATCCACAGCTGGGGCCTAAACAACAGAATAAAACAAAATAAAACCTGGAAAAAGAAAATCTTTATGCAATAATTATCGTATCTTTACCATTTGAAAAATAACATTTTCTAAAAGGACTATACACATTACTATCGATTTTACTGCAATTAAGTAAACTGAATTCATTTTATTAGATAAAATTTTTTATTTATGTTTTGAGGCTCATACTCTAAAATTCTGTGCATTTCTCCACAAATCAGTGGTCTAGGTTATAGAATTTCTTTCCTCACGTACTTACACAGTTACAGATGAAATGCCAGTACTGAGGTAGGAAATATGTTTCCTTTGAGCTCACTTAATCAAATAATGCCATTGCTTAAATTATACTTTAAATAAAGGAAGCATGAATGTTACTAATGAGTATATAGTTTACTCAGCAGTATGGGTATACGATACTACAAGGACTGCGTCAGTTCAAGAACGTGATCAAAGTCATTTAGGGTTGGGCAATAAATGCTGGCTTAACCAATGATGGTAGTCATGATGTGGATATGCCAGCGTTGGACTGGGGTAAACACAGTAAAATGTCTGACAACACCAGGTTTAAGTCCAACCGATTTATTTGATAGCAAACTCACAAGCTTTCGAGGTTAAGCTCTTCAGGTGAATGGAGAGTTCTGGCCTCAGACAGAGCATATAAATAATATAATAATATAATGCTTTATAGACAGTATTTATTATGATATCTAGCATTTTAAAGAAAGTGTAAAATATCTTTAATAATGTACACTGAAAGTGCCGTGAAACAGGGTTAGATTATTTCCATTTAATTAGCATATAACAATTACATCCTCATGCCATTGTGCAAATATCTCCAATGTACAACACTGCACTTGCATCGCATTCACAGTGTGGGTTATTGCAATATTAACACCGTTTGATCCTTGTCAGACAAGTGGAAGGAAGAATTTATTGTCCCATAAATGAAACAAAATAGAGGTGTGTGACTGATGTAGAATTCATAACAGGGTAATCATATACTGATTTTGCTGCTAACTCAAAATTAAAATGTAAGTAGTAGCTAGACAGAAACGAGTGAAGTTCCAACTAAAATAATGTAGAGCTGACAGATTTTAAGTTTCAGACTTGCCAATCAATAGCACCCTAAAGGATGGTTCAGATTATCACTCCAGCAATGTTGTATAATATAATCTCTAATTTATTCAAAAGCTGTCATGTGGTTGAACATTTAGATGATAAAGAACCATGGAGAGAGAGAGAGTGATGTCATTCTGGAAGGAAGAGATGAATACTAATAAAAAAGTAAATGGCAAGTTGTGACAACATGGAACATTAGTCTTTAATTTCATCAGCTGGTCAAATATATAATAAACTTTAAAATGACTTCTTAAAGCAAGCAAAGACACAACTTCAGACTGTTGCTACAGGTCACCCGATATCTTGCATGACAAACTGCTTTCTGAAAGTTTCCAATGTGAATTACAGGTAGGAAATGCCATGGAATTTCACACCTGATGTCAATAATTACTTCAAAGATGAACTGAAATTTGTAACTAACTCTGCCCATTCGTATTTCTATACAGCAACCTTTTGGACAGAGACAGAAAGTCTACCCAAACAATAGCTTTATTGGCGTTGATATGTTCTTCTTAGTTCATCAAAGGGAGGAATAGTCTACTCAGAAGTGTTGGCTGGGACAATAATAACTTAATCACCTGCGCCATAACAATAGTCAGGCTCTGTCCAGACATGGGCTAATCAATTACCATCTGTGGAATACCCAACTCATTATTGGTGGAAGTGCTATGAGACCAGAATAACCATATTGAAAGTCTTTTATTACAACACCCTGGTTGCTTTCAAGCAAGTCTACAAATAGAGCAATACTATCATCTCTCTCTCTTTGCTGATGACACAAAGATTGCTGCCATTATAAACAGCTAAGGTGGTTATCTTAGATTGTAATGGGATCCTGATCAATTTGGTCAGTGTGCCGACGAATGACAGATGGAGTTTAATTTAGATAAATGTGAGGTGATGCATTTTGGTAGATTGAATCAGGATAGGACCTACTCGGTTAATAGTAGGAAGTTGGAAAAAGTCATAGATCAAAGAGATCTAGGAATACAGGTTCACAGCTCCTTGAAAACGGAGTCACAGGTGGACAGTGTGGTGAAGAAAACATTTGGCATGCTTGGTTTCACTGGTCGGAATACTGAATGGGACGTCTTGATGAAGTTGTACAAGACATTAATACGGCCACACTTGGAATACCATGTATAATTCTGGTCATTCTTTTATAGAAAATATATTATTAAACTAAAAAGAGTGCAGGAAAGATTTACTGGGATAAAATAAAGTAAGTAGCTGCAATCGGGTGCAGAAAGTGCACCCAATTGCAGCTCCTTACAGAATTCATGGATAGGTTGGAGCAGCAGTTGGATGCATGTAGGAACATGAAGGAGGCAGAAAGCGTCATAGATAGGAGCTTGAGAGACATGGTCACACCGAAGGTGCAGGCTGATAGATGGCTGACCGCCAGAAGGGTCAGGCAGTCAGTGCAGGAGTCCCGTGTCATCTCCCTCTCTAACAAGTATACCATTTTGGATGCTGTTGTGGGAGATGGCTACAGGGGATATCAGCAGTAGCAGCAGCACCACAGTTGGCTCTATCATTAAGCAGGGAGGGACAAAGAGGACTACAGCAATAGTTATAGGGGACTCTATAGTTAGGGGTGCAGATAGGCATTTCTGTGGACATGAAAGAGACTCCAGGATGGTAGATTGCCTCCCTGGTGCTAGGATCCAGGATTCTCTGAACAGACAGAAAGCATTCTGAAGGGAGAGGGTGAACAGCCAAAGGTCGTGTTACATATTGGTACTAATGACATAAGCAGGGACAGTGATGAGGAGCTGCAGCAGCAGTTTCGGGAGTTAGATAGAAAGTTAAAAAGCAGGACCTCGAGGGTTGTAATCACAGGATTACTCCCTGTGCCATGTGCCAGTGAGGCTAGGAATAGGAAGATAGTGCAGCTTAACATGTGGCTAAACAGCTGGCGTAGTAGGGAGGGTTTCAGATGTCTAGACCACTGGGGTCTCTTCCAGGGCAGATGGGTTGCATCTAAACTGGAAGGGCACAAATATTCTGGCCAGGAGGTTTGCTAGTGTCATATAGGAGGATTTAAACTAGTTTGGCAGGGGGGTGAGAACCAAAGCAAAGGTGAATTAGTTGAAGAGGAACCAGAGAGTAGGGCCAGGGAGACTCAGAGAAACAGCAGGCAGGGTGGGATTGCTAATCAGAGGGGGTCTGGACGACTGAAGTGCATTTGTTTCAATGTGAGAAGTGTAACAGGTACGGCAGTTGAACTTAAGAGCTTGGATTAGTACTAGGAACTACGATGTTGCCATTACAGAGACTTGGTTAAGGGAAGGACATGATTGGTAACTTAACATTCCAGGATACAGATGTTTCAGGCGGGATAGAGAGGGATGTAAAAGGGATGGAGGAGTTGCACTACTGGTTCAGGAGAATATCACAGCTGTACTCCGAGAGGGCACATCGGAGGGCTCATACGACAACGCAATATGGGTAGAGCTCAGGAATAGGAAAGGTGTAGTCACAATGTTGGGGGTTTACTATAGGCCACCCAACTGCCAGCAGGAGATTAAGGAACAGATATAGTGCAACATGAAGACAAGATCCCGGTTGAGACCGTCCTCATGTGTGTGGAACTTGGCCGAGTTTAAAGATGCAGACAATGTGAGTGGAGAGAGCATTGGCCAAGTTCCGCACACATGAGGATGGTCTCAACCGGGACATTGGGTTCATGTCGCACTATCTGTAACCCCCATGACTTGCCTGGGTTTGTAAAACCTCACTTACTGTACTGTCTGGAGACAATACACATCTCTTTAACCTAATGCTCTCTCCACTCACATTGTCTGCATCTTTAAAACTTGAATAGCAGGTCAGCTGTGAAGACTCGTATTCTAATCAATATTCTGTAATCTGTGTGTGCTGTTGTATGCTCTGTCTGAGGCCAGAACTCTCCATTCACCTGACGAAGGGGCAAATCCTGAAAGCTTGTGAGTTTATTATCAAATAAATTGGTTGGACTTTAACCTGGTGCTGTGAGACTTCTTACAGGGGAGGTCCCAAAGGATTGGAGAATAGCCAGTGTTGTTCCTTTGTTTAAGAAGGGTAGCAAGAATAATCTAGGTAATTACAGGCCAGTGAGCTTTACATCAGTGGTAGGGAAAGTACTGGAGAGGATTCTTCGAGACAAGATTTATTCCCACTTGGAAATAAGTGGACGTGTTAGTGAGAGGCAACATGATTTTGTGAAGGGGAGGTCATGTCTCAGGAACTTGATCGAGTTTTTCGAGGAAGTGACGAAGATGTCTGATGAGGGTAGGGCAGTGGATGTTGCCTACATGGATTTCAGTAATTCCTCTAACAAGGTCCCTCATGATAGACTGGTCCGAAGGTAAGTTGCATGGGATCAGAGGTGAGCTGGCAAGGTGGATACAAAACTGGCTCAGTCAAAGAGGACAGAGGGTAGCAGTGGAAGGGTGTGTTTCTGAATGGAGGGCTGATCCTTAGGGATCAGCGCTAGGCCCTTTGCTGTTTGTAATATACATATAAATGACTTGGAGGAAAATGTAACTGGATTGATTAGTAAGTTTGTGGAGGACACAATGGTTTGTAGATTTGCAGACAGCGATGAGGACCTTCAGAGGATACAGCAGGATACAGATCAGCTGGAGACTTGGGCGGAGAGATGACAGATGAAGTTTAATTCAGACAAATGTGAGGAAATGCATTTTGGAAAGTCTAATACAGATAGGAAACATACAGTAAATGGCAGAACCCTTAAGAGTATTGACAGGTAAAGGGATCTGGGATTACAGGTACACAGGTCACTGAAAGTAGCAATGCAGGTGGAGAAGGTAGTCAAGAAGGCATAAGGAATGCTTGCCTTCATCATCCGGTGCACTCAGTTTAAAAACTGACAAGTCACGTTGCAGCTTTATAGAACCTTAGTTAGGATGCACTTGAAATATAGTGTTCAATTCTGGTCGCCACACTATCAGAAGGATGTGGAGGCTTTGGAGAGGGTGCAGAAAAGATTTACAAGGATGTTGCTTGGTATGGAGGGCATTAGCTATGAGGAGAGGTTGCAGAAACTTGGCTTGTTCTCACTGGAGCGACGGAGGTTGAGGGGAGACTTGATAGAAGTCTACAAGATTATGAGAGGCATGTACAGAGTGGATAGTCAGAAGCTTTTTCCCAGGGTGGAAGAGTCAATTACCAGGGGGCATAGGTTTAAGGTGCAAGAGGCAAGGTTTAAAGGAGATGTACGTGGCAGATGTTTTACACAGAGAGTAGTGGGTTCTGGAACTCATTGCCAGGGAAGGTAGTGGAAGCAGATACAGTAGTGGCTTTTAGGGGCTGTCTTGACAAGTACACGAATAGGATGGGAATAGAGGGATACGGTCCCCGAAAGGATAAGGGGTTTTGGTTAAGTCGAGCAGCATGGTCGGTGCAGGCTTGGAGAGCCGAAGGGCCTGTTCCTGTGTTGTAATTTTCTTTGTTCTTTTTTCTTTGATGCTACTGGGACTTGGTTTGAGTTATAAAAAGAAGCTGGATAGACTGGGACTTTTTTCCCTGAAGCTTAGGAGTGATCTTATAGAGATCTATAAAATAATAAGAGGCATAGATGAAATAGACAGTCAACATATTTTCCCAAAGGCAGGGGAGTCTAAAACTAGACAGCATAGGTTAAAGGTGAGAGGGGAGAGATACAAAGGGTTCAGAGGGGCAATTATTTTCTCTCAGAGGGTGGTGAGTGTCTGGAATGAGCTGCTAAAGACAGTAGTAGGGGGGGGTGCAAGTTTGTCTTTTAAAAGGCAGTTAGATAGTTACATGGGTAAGATGGGTACTGAGGCATAGGGGTCAAATGCAGACAATTAGGACTAGCTTAGTGATAAAAACTAGACGGCATGGACAGGGTGGGCTGAAAAGTCTATTCCCATGCTGTAAACCGCTATGACTTTTCCAAATTCGGAGCCCTTCCTCTATTACAATTTGGAATACTTACCAGAAAAAAAATTCAATCAAAGGAACTCTGCCTTTTTACATCACATTGGGGTTAACAGACCAATAATTTAAGAACAGTTCAAAAATCCCAAAGCAGCCATCTCCCAGGGGAGGGGAACCACAACCACTGTTTAAAAAATGCCTCAGCTGCAAATGACAGTAAAGGAATCAAAAATCTTTCTCCATTTTTCCCTTTTGTCACTGAATCTTAATTTGGCTAAAAATTAATATCCTCTATAGCTTGTAATTCTTGCGTATTCGTGTGTGTGTTGTGAAGGTCAGCTCACAAGTTTACCTTTTTAAACATCTTTACCAGAGTGGATTGTTAGCACAATAAAAATTATCCCCTTTGTATTTAAACTCAAGAAAGCCTGTCTGACTGAGTTCTTTGCAACCAACATGCAAGTGATTATGTGCAGACATCCTTAAAAATTACAAAGAAACCCCTGAGCAATCAAGGATTGGGTAAGAAAGGCCAATTCCCAATGCATATCATCACTGATTGCAATAAAGTTGATTTTTTTTTAAATGGGATGTTCAGCTTTGTTCAATAGTGCCATTGAAAACAAAATCAAGAAGTTACGCTAAACGCTTATAAGTCACCCGAAGTATTATGTCCCACTATGATATCACACTTTAAGATAAGATGTCATGGTCCTGGGGAGGGAGCAAAGGAGATTCACTAGATCAATACTAGAGATGAGGTACACCAGAAATGTGGAGAAGCTGAAATTATTCTCTTTAAAGCACAGCAGTTTAAAGGGAGGTTTAATAGTGGTGTTCAACATTATGAAGTATTTTAGATAAAGCATGCAAGAATTTGTTTCTACTGTGAGGGGAATCAATAACCAAAAGAAAGATTTAAGATAATGGACAAAAGAAACAACAGGGAAATAAGAATTTTATAAACAGCAAGTTGTTATATGATTTGCATTATACTACCTAAAAGGGTAACAGAAGTAAATTCAATAATTAAAAGGAAATTGGATAAATGCTTGAAAAGGTAAAATACACATGGCTAGTAGGGAAGTGATTGAATTGATTGAAAAAGCTATTCAAAGAGCTGGAATGTGCATATAGTGAGAAATGGTCACTACCAGTGCTGTCTGTTTCTAGGAGAGATTCTGAAATTTACAGTGCCAGCATTCATAGTATTTTTGAAAAGATTGCAATGAGTCACTTAAATGCTATGAAACATTCATGAAGGACTCCAATTGTTTTAATGGAATGGGAGACTGTAATGCTATAATACTTAAACTTACCAGAACACATTAGAACAAAATACTACTGACCTGTTGAAGCACAGATACTCCTGAGCCCCAACCTTGAAAGGTATATATAAGTTTGCTAGAATAGGGAAAAAAAAACAAAAATCAATCACACTGGGGAGTTACAGAGTCAATGATAATTGTTGAATTCTCAACAGCACTGTTCAGTTACGGAAATCCCTCAGCGACATTTTTGAGACATTACTTGCTATCATTATCAAGTGTAATTAAAAATTACAGTAATTCTCATATAAATCATTATCTAGCTCTTAAATGGAATGAATATGACCAAACAATTGCACAAAAAATTTCCTCTATTGGAGGAAAAAGAAATCAAAAATATTTTGGGAAATGATTTCAATAGATTACTCAAAGTAGCTATTTGTAAAGTTGAATAAAAGTTATGTACAGTAAAAATGTGCAGTATCTGGCATGCCCTGGCAATTGGAATTGCTGCGCTGGGTCTGTTTTTTCATTGGGGAGCCCTCTCATTCTTCAGAAGCAGATGTTAACACTTGTTGCTGAATGATCATGTTCATCATTTCCCATTAGTTCCACTCTCGCACAACCGCTAATAACAGCGCTATTCACCAGATTCACGCATTCCTGCACCTCGTGAGAACTCAACATCACCATGCAATCTCCCAGCCACTCACTGAATATCTGGGGCTTTTTGATCGGAAAAGTAACCAGCAGTTTTGGTTGGTTGGCTACTACATTTAAAAAAGTTTTGTAAATGACAGGGTAAAGTTAATTTGGTCTGATATAACATTTTGTTATCACATACTTCTGGCCTTACAACACCTTTTCCTTAGAAAAGGTTGCTTTTATAAAGCTGATACAGAGAATGATCGCAGCATCCGAGGCAGCAATCCAACCCATGAAGCCTTCACCAGTTCGCAACAACAGCAATTCAGCTCATCCCTGCTCTTTCCCTGTGACACTGCAGGTTTTCTTTCAGCTACTTATCCAATTCACTTTTGAGTGCTACGAATTAATCTGCCTCTACCTTCCTTTCAGTCAATACATTCCAAATCATTAATACTGGCGGTGTAAAAAAATTTTCCTCATGCCGCCTTTGCTCTTTTGGCAATCACCTTAATCTATGTCCTCTGGTTCACAATCTAAAGGGAACACATTCTCTTTAGACCAATCATGATGTTGAACACCTCTTGTCAAGCATAGAAACTAGTGAATTTCACATATTCACCGCCCTCTGTGCGAAGAAATTTCTGGTCACCTCAGTTCTAAAAGGTTTACCCCTTATCTTCAAACTATGACCCCTAGTTCTGGGCTCCCCCACCTTTGGGAACATTCTTTCTAACGTTCTACCCTGTCTAACCCTGTTAGAATAATTTTCTATGAGATTCCCCCCCTCACTCTTCTAAGCTCCAGTGAAGATTATCCTAACCAACTTAATCTCTCTTCATGTGAAAGATCTCCCATCCCAGGAATCAGCCTGGCAAACCTTCTCTGTACTCCCTCTGTAGCAAAGACATCCTTCTGTGAAGTTGTACGAATGAAATACTGGCATGATGGGAAAATTGGTCAAGTATTTGGTACAAAATAAGGAACACTGACTCTGCATAACCTAAGACATGAATAAGACCGAGAAGGTCAAGACCTGATAAGGCTGATTCCACATGACCTAGTGACGTATGAGTAAGACGAGATAAGGTCAGGAATGACAAAGTCATCGGCCTTCTTCTACTCTATCAAAAGGACAAGATAAAAGTATGAATGATGAGACAAAGAGGTCTCGGAGGTTACCGGGTTATAACACAATTAATGATGTTGTTACTTTTTGTATTACTAAACGAATTCCAGAAGTCATGTAAACTGATAAGAAAAAAAGTATAATTATTGAATTGATTCTTTATGTAGGTGCAGACTTGGGAGCAGAATTAGCAAGTCATAACGACAGCTTTCTGAACTCAAGTTTTTGCTAATACTGTATGCAGTCTTTCGGAAATAAAGACAAGTTGTTTTGTTGGAACAAATTTTGTCGAGTCTCTCTACCACAATTAAGAAGCAGGAAAAATTTCCACTCCAACACTTCCTCAGATAAGGACACCAAAACTGCACACAATACTCCAGGTGTGGCCTCCCAACGCCCTATACAATTGCAACAAAACATCCCTATCCTCAAATCCTCTATGAAGGTCAACATACTATTTGCTTTCTTTACTGCCTGCGGTACCTGCATGCTTACTTTCAGCGACTGTTGCATGAGGACTCCAAGGTCTTGTTGAGTATCCACCTCTCTCAATTTACACCCATTCCAGTAATAATCTGTCTTCCCATTATTGCTACGAAAATTGATAACCTCACATATATCCATATAATACTACACACAGCCTATCGAAATCACGCTGAAGCATCTCTGCATCCTCCTCACCACTCACCTTCCCATCCAATTCTGTATCATCTAATCTGGAAATAATACATTCGGCTCCCTCTTCTAAACCATTAATATACAATGTGAACAATTGCGGTCCTAGTACATCCCTCTGGAACACCACTAGTCACTGACTGCCAATCAGAAAAAGACCCATTTATGCCAACTCTTTGCTTCCTTTCTGCTATTCAGCTTTCTATCCATCCCAAGACATAACCTGCAATCCCACATCCACTCAACTAGGAAATAGCTGAAATCAACACAATAAAATGCAAATCTTGTGCAGAAGCAATGCAGAATTCGACCTCAGCCTTAAATAAAACAGGACATAAAGCAATTTATTGGAGCTACAGTAAAATATCAAATTTCACTGGCCTTCATCATTAATAAAGGTAAAAAGGTTGGTTTTTTGTAGGTTTTAAATGGATTTTAGTTTTATTGGAGTTACGTGAAAATTAATTATGGGAGCAACTGCTTTGTAGAAACCTTAACTCTAAAATTTTACAAAAATCTATTGAAGAACTGAACTGACTTGGACTTGACATTCCATAGCTGAAGACTCCCTTGTTGGCTGCCAAGAAGAATTTTGTTGATATAGGTGCTTGGGTGCAAAAGGGCAGAAACTGTAAACACGATTTTATCAAAGTTCAGTTGAAGATATTCCTCTGTAAATAAGACAAAAGCAACAGATAACTTATTAAACATACATTCTTTTCAACAATTACTGGTATTTTTACAATGACAAATGTACTTTATGGAAAAATATATTTCAAAGACTACAGGGGAATTTACATTTTTTTGCCAAACCCATCATATTGAATCTAGAACTTAAGTTACCATTACATCATAAACTTATCATATTTATTGTTCTTTTCAGATATGCTACCATTATGTTATACCTGCTGTGCATTCCATGCATATCTTATGGTGTGTTGTAAGATGTTAAATGCACAGAACTTTTTAGGTGATAATCGAAACACTGAATTCCATGTGACTCTAATGATAAAAACGACACATGAAATAGCACATCAAGAAGGTCCTAGGTTCAAATATTCACAGGGTTAAATCCAATTATCACCATCTGATGCAGCTGCAGGGCAACGTAACTGCTGTCAATGTTCTTTGGTTATGGGTGGGGGCAAGGAGAAAAATCAACCAGGACTCTCACTTACAATCACTATCCAGTATGGCATAATCATGATATTACTTAGTAGAATAATGAAGTAATGTCCTTCACAACACAAAGTCCATCTGGATGAGGTTTCTGAAGGCTAAATGTCCTGGAACCCAGAATGAGTCACAAATTTCAGACATGAGTTTAAAATTAAATAATGGAAAAGCACTGAAAACAAACTAATAAATCGTGTACATAATAATGATGCAGAGAAGGGTGGGGAGCACAAGGTGCAAAACACTGGGGCCCAGAGAGCTCATTGTCATAAATGGAGTTCTCATCATTGTCCAGACCAAGCAACCAGAGCGTCAGAACTGAAAAACCAGCTTTAAATTGATCTCCAAGCTAGCTGAATTACTTAAAAGGGGAAAGTTAAATGGGAGGGCACGAGAGCTAAAATTAACACTGAATTAATTTATTTAACAGCATATTACTAATATATTCACTCCATGAACTATACCCACTGCAGTGAGTTGTCACTGAGATCCTGGAGAGGAGATGAAAGGTTATGGTAATGGCATTGCCTCAGTCTAGCCTAGCACGATCTTTCAGAATCAAACACAATGTGGAATATTGGCAAACAATGTAAATCTTCAAAAATAGGCTAATTAAAAAGATTGGAGCAGGACAATTCATGTTTGCAATGAAGAATTTAATTCCTACTTGTCAGTAACCAAAGGCGAATGTCAAAATTCAACAACACATAATTAGTTACCAATTGTCAATTTAATTCGTATTTGCTCCATATAAATGGGGCACAAAATTAATTCCAGTCCCACACTGAAGTAATCAATATCCCTTGACAAACAATAAAATAATTTGTATAAAAATTAAAAGTTTTTTTGTTGATGAACAGCGGAGGAAACGTTCAGGATGCATCTCCTTTTATTTTGTGTGTTGTAACAACCTCCCAAGCCCAGCAATGATGTATCTGCATGCAGTGTTACTTGAAGGCTCTGTGGCTGAGCCGAAGGGCTGGACATTCATAAATTTGGGAAGACTCCATGGAGGTACAAGAATGATGGCACAGACCCGAATCTGGGGTATCCAAACCCATTCCTGGCCCCCTCAATGTTCACCAGTGCAGATTAAACACAGAATCATTATAGCGAAGGAGACCATTCAGTCCATTGAGTCTGCACAAACTCTCCAACAGAGAATCTCACCCAGGCCCACCCCCTCCACTGCAACCCCACACATTTATCCCACTAATTGACACTAAATGGCTACTTAACATGACCAAACCACCTATTTTGCACATCTTTGGACTATGGGAGGAAATCGGAGCACCCGAAGGAAATGTACACAGACATGGGGAGAAAGTACAAACTCCACACAGACAGTCACCCAAGGCCGGAATTGAACCCAGGTCCCTGGCTCTGTGAGACAGCAGTGCTAACCACTGTGCCACATAGATTGCCTTGTGCACCTGGCCTGGCTGGCTCCACTTTGGGGATAGGTGTATCTGAGTCCTCTTTAATTTTCATGGGGTGGGATCAGCTAAGGACTCATGTCTCATGGTACCTCAAGAGATATTTAGATGAGGGAATCTTGTGAAAGAAAAGTTTACCCAATGCCACATCATGCCCCTCCACTCATTCCCTATGGCCCATCATACCCTCCATGCCAAGCTATGGCACTTCAATGCTCATTCACCCACTATAAACACTGTATAAAAGCAACCTATAGTGGCAACAAAATGTATTCTAAAAATAATTTATTTGTCACTTTCTACTTTCTCCTTTTAATACATGGCAATAAAAGTGGCAATCATCCAAAGCATTTAATATACCCATGAAAACTGCAATTAAAACCTCAACCTTGTACAAATAAATATTGTTCAATGGACAAAATAGATCATAGAGCCAGAGATGTTAATCTGAAAGCATCCTTTCTCATTATATCACAGTTTGGTATGGCTCCTGCTCTGACCAAGACCACAAGAAACTATAAAGCGTTGTGAACGTTGCTCAGTGCATCACGCAAACAAGCCTCCAACCCACTGACACTGTCTACACTTCCCACTGCCTCAGAAAAGCATATTCTCTTCCACCTTCTTCAGTCTGGAAAAGGATACAAAAATCTGAGGTCACGTACCAACCAACTCAAGAATAGCTTCTTCCCTGCTGCTATCAGACTTTTGAATTGACCTACCTTATATTAATTTGATCTTTCTCTACATCCTAACTATGACTGTAACACTACATTCTCCACACTCTCCTTTCCGTCTCCCTTATGTACTTTATGAATAGTATAGTTTGTCTGTATTGTTCAAGGAACAATACTTTTCACTCTATGCCAATACATGTGACAATAATAAATCAAATAAAATGTTTTCCCCGGGGCTTAGCTACTTCAACAATCTAATAGATCTCTGGGCTCTCAGCCAAGCCTCGTAATACATTTTTGGCTGAGAGCTCAGACATCCAATCATGTTGAAAAGTTGCTACTAACAGCAACAAAGTTCATGCGGAGACTGTGGAGGGAATCTTATCAAGAAACAGTAGAGTGAGAAGCATGCCTGTTTTCACTCCAGATCTTACAACACTGCCTAAATCAATCAAAAGGGTGTGTTCCACACCACCATGCAGGGGAAACAGACCAGAACACAAAGCCCAGTGTTCTGATCTCAATTGTAGCCACGTTTAAACAGCACCTCGACCATAACAGGAAGAAACCTAACCCACAGGCCACCACAGAGATCTCAGGGGTTCCTCTCCCCTGATAGGTGCGGGACAGAAGTGCCCACACCCCCTTCCCCCCTTCATCAGCTCACCCCATCAGTCAGAGCTGGCACCATCCCAACCACGCCACCACTACCCCCCCCAACCCCCACCCCCCCAAGTCAGAGCCAGAATCCTTACTCCTCCATCTTCTTTTGGCCCGCAACCAAACCTGCATGAAAAACCAGACCTGTGACACCACAGCCGGTTCTGCTGTGGGACAGGGTCAGGCAAAGAGCAAGCGAGCAATAGTAATAGGGGACTCGCTAGTTAGAGACACAGACAGGCGTTTCTGCGGCCGCAATCGAGCCTCCAGAGTGGCGTGTTGCCTCCCTGGTGTCAGGGTCAAGGATGTTTCTGAGCGATTGCACGACATCCTTAAGGGGAAGGGTGTGCAGCCAGAGGTCGTTGTACATATTGGTAAAGAGATGAGGTCCTGAAATGTGAATGTAGAGAGTTAGGCAGAAGACTAAAGTGCAGGTTCTCGAAGATAGTAATTTCAGGACCACTGCCGCTGCCACATGCTAGAGAGAGTATGAATAGGGGAATTAGGCAGATGAATGCCTGGCTTGAGAGCTGGTGCGGGGCGGGGAGGGGAGGGATTTAGATTTTTGGATCATTGGGATCTTTTCTGGGGAAGGGGTGACCTGTTCAAGAAGGATGGGTTATACCTGAACTGGACGGGGATTGATATCCTGGCAGGGAGATTTGCTAGAGGCACTTTGGGGGGGGGGGGGGGGGGGGTTTAAATTAGTTTGGCAGCGGAGTGGGATCCAAAGCACTAGGGAGACAGAAGTTTGAAGACAGCACAGAAGTTAAAGAGAGCACATTAAGTAGTAAAGGCAGTGTCAGTAATCCTAGTACCAGATAGATCAGGTAAAAGCAAGACAGAGAGCAAGGGAAGTTCAGATTAAACTGCATTTATTTCAATGCAAGAGACCTGATGGGCAAGGCAAATGAACTCAGGGCATGGATGGGTACTTGAGACTGGGATATTATGGCAATTACTGAAACATTGCTAAGGGAGGGACAGGGCTGGCAGCTTAATGTTCCAGGGTACAGATGCTATAGGAAAGATAGAACAGGAAGTAAGAGAGGAAGGGGAGTTGCACTTTTGATTAGGGAAAGCATCATGGCCGCACTGAGAGGAGACATATCCGAGGATTCGGCCACTGAGTCTATATGGATAGAACTGAGAAATAAGAAGGGGGAAATCACTCTGATAGGGTTGTATTATAGGCCCCCAAATAGTCGGCGGAAATTGACGAGCAAATATGTAAGGAGATCACAGATAGCTCCAAGAAAAATAAGTTGGTAATCATCATAGAATCATAGAACCCCACAGTGCAGAAAGAGGCCCTTCGGTCAATCAAGTCTGCACCGAACACAATCCCACCAGGCCCTACCCCCATATCCCTACATATCATACCCCCAATCCACGCATCCCCGGACACTAAGGGGCAATTTCTTAGCATGGCCAATCAACCTAACCCGCACATTTTTGGACTGTGGGAGGAAACTGGAGTACCCAGAGCAAATTCACGCAGACATGAGGAGAATGTGCAAACTCCACACAGACAGTGACCCGAGCCGGGTATCGAATCCAGAACCCTGGAGCTGTGAAGCAGCAGTGCTAACCACTGTGGTACCGTGCCACTGTGCGTAATAGTTGGAGATCTTAACTTTCCCAACATTGACTGGGACAGCCATTGCATTAGAGGCTGGATGGAGAGAAATTTGTTGAATGTATTCAGAAGGAATTTCTCGTTCAGTATGTGGATGGCCCAACTACAGAGGAGATAAAACTTGACCTCCTCTTGGGAAATAAGGAAGTACACGTGACAGAAGTGTTAGTGAGGGACCAGTTTGGGACTAATGACCATAATTCTATTGGTTTTAAGATAGCTATGGACAATGATAGGTCTGGCCCAAAAGTTAAAATTCTAAATTGGGCCAAGGCCAATTTTAATAGTATCAGGCAAGAACTTTCAAAAGTTAACTGGGGGAGTCTGTGGGAAGGCAAAGGGATGTCTGATAAGTGGCACGCTTTCAAAAATGGGTTAACAGTATTCAGGGTAAGTACGTTTCTCTTAGAGTGAAGGGCAAGAAGTAGGGAACCCTGGATGAGTCAGGATATTGAGGGCTTGGTTGAGAAGAAGGAAGAGACACATGACATGCATAGACAGCTGGGGTCAAGTGAATCCCTTGAAGAGTATAAGGGGTGTAGGAGTAGAGTTAAGAGAGAAATCAGAAGGGCTAAAAGGAGACATGAGATTGTTTTGGCAGATAAGACAAAGGAAAAACCAAGGAGTTTCTACAAATACATAAAGGACAAAAGAGTAACAAGGGAAAGAGTAGGGCCTCTTAAGGATCAACAAGGTCATCTATGTGCAGATCCACAAGAGATGGGTGAGATCCTAAATGAATATTTCTCATCCATATTTGCTGTTGAGAAAAGCATGGATATTAGGGAACTTGGGAAAATAAATAGTTATGTCTTGAAGAGTATACATATTACAGAGGTGGTGGTGCTGGAAGTCTTAAAGTGCATTAAAGTAGATAAATCCCCAAAACCTGATGAAGTGTATGCCAGGACATTGTGGGAGGCTAGGGAGGAAATTGCAGGTCTCCTAGCCCAGATATTTGAATCATCGATAGTCACGGCTGAGGTGCCTGAAGATTGGAGAACAGCAAATGTTGTGCCTTTGTTTAAAAAGGGCTGCAGGGAAAAGCCTGGGAACTACAGGCCAGTGAGCCTCACATCTGTAGTGTGCAAATTGTTGGAAGGTATTTTCAGAGATGGGATCGACAGGCATCTAGAGACACAAGGACTGATTAGGGACAGTCCGCGTGGCTTTGTGAGTGGAAAGTCATGTCTCACAAATTTGATTGAGTTTTTTGAAGAGGTAACCAAGAAGGTAGATGAGGGCAGTGCAGTAGTTGATGTCTACATGGACTTTAGCAAGGACTTTGACAAGGTACCACATGGTAGGTTGTTGCATAAGGTTAAATCTCACGGTATCCAAGATGAGGTATCTAAATAGATACAAAATTGGCTTCTTGACTGAGCCAGAGCATGGTTGTAGAGGGTTGTTTTTCAAACTGGAGGCCTGTGACCAGCGGTGTGTCTCAGGGATCAGTGCTGGGTCCACTGCTATTTGTCACTTCTACTGATTTGGATGAGAACATAGGAGGTGTGGTTGGTAAGTTTACAGATGGCACTAAGATTGGTGGCTTAGTGGACAGTGAAGAAAGTTATCTCCAATTGCAACAGGATCTTGATCAATTGGGCCAGTGGGCTGATGAATGGCAGATGGAATTTAGTTTAGACAAATACGAGGTAATGCATTTTGGTAGACTGAACCAGGGCAGGACTTCCTCAGTTAATGGTAGGGTGTTGGGGAGAGTTACAGAACACAGAGATCTAGGGGTACATGTTCATAGCACCTTGAAAGTGGAGTCACAGGTGGACAAAGTGGTGAAGAAGGCATTCGGCATGTTTGACTTCATCGGTCAGAACACTGAGTACAGGAGTTAGAAGGTCTTGTTGAAGTTGTACAAGACATTGGTAAGGCCATACTTTGAATACCGTGTGCAATTTTGGTTATCCTGTCATAGAAAGGATATTATTAAACTAGAAAGAGTGCAGAAAAGATTTACCAGGATGTTACCGGGACTTGATGGATTGAATTATAAGGAGAGGCAGGATAGACTGGGACTTTTTTCTCTGGAGCGTAGGAGGCTGAGGGGCGATCTTATAGAGGACCTTAAAATAACGAGGGGCACAGATCAGCTAGATAGTCAACATCTTTTCCCAAGGATAGGAGAGTCTAATACCACAGAGCACAGGTTTAAGGTGAGAGGGGAGAGATACAAAACTATCCAGAGGGACAGTTTTTTCACATACAGGGTGGTGAGTGTCTGGAACAAGCTGCCAGAGGTAGTAGTAGAGGCAGGTACAATTTTGTCTTTTAAAAAACATTTAGATAGTTACATGGGTACGATAGGTATAAAGGGATATGGGCCAAATGCGGGCAATTGGGATTAGCTTAGGGATTTTAAAAAAAGGGCGGCATGGACAAGTTGGGCCAAAGGGCCTGTTTCCATGCTGTAAACCTCTATGACTCTGTAATCCCTCCCACCCTCCCTCCACTGTGGCCTACCCCTTGGCACAGGTAGCACCGCCAGGTTGGCATGGGGGTGGCACCAAACTGTGCCAAGGGGCAATGCTGGTCCACTGCCCAGCCATGTCCCTCTCCCGCAGGGGTTACCGTCATCTTTACGCCCCAGGGAGAGCCCCACGACAGGTTCAGATCTAGCTGAACTTTTTGTAAATGCCGCTGGCATGACGTCATGCCAGCATCTGCTGAATATCCAGTGAGAGGGGGAAGTCGCAGGCAGAGTGCCCAGTAATGACATGCTAAAGTATTAAAATCAATTTTGTGGGTAATATGGCGTGCTTCACATCACTCCGCCAGAAAGGGGCCTGGAGGATCAGAGTCTTGAAACTGCTGGTGCAAATTGGGTTTTCTGGATTTTGAGCACACGCTGCCATTCATGCAGACTGAGTGTATGGGCTCAAAATCATCCCATGTGTTGGTTCACCAGCCCAATTCACTCCAAACTCCACAAATTCTTTTTGCACCTTTTAGAACAAGAGCAGCCATACCTCAGAGACCAACTCTTAGAAAAGGACAATGCCGTGAAATATCACAATTATGAAGCTAAATGGATGACTCTGTAACTTGTCAAAAATCCTTTTCAATGAGATTATTGTAATTATTTGTTTTGTCTGAAAGTTGAAGGAAATCGTAGGTGAAAGGAAATGAAGTTGAGGGACTCCACCACGTAGTCAGCTGTTACTGCACTTCAGTTCAGATGCTGCGCATTTACATTGAACACGTGAACTTGTATAATCACCTAGGGCGCACACAAACTAACACTATTATTACAAACTAACAACATTATGTTATTGCTGCTGTTTTGGTGTATACAATTGGACAATATTTGTAATGCGATGCCAACAACGTGTGCTTTAATTTTACTCAGATCTTCCTGTAATTGATTGGCAAATTTGAATGACAAATCTTGAAAGGGGGGGAAAAAAAACATGCATGATTGAGGAGAGATGAAGAAGCCCAGAAACAAAAGTCTCAAGGGCCATGATATTTCACCCTTGTTCTGATAATTTTATATTATTTTGTATGTGTGCTAAATTGCTAATCTCAATACTTATAAATGACATAATGTTTGAATACATTCAATTTTACCGTACTGGAACAAGAATGTCGCATAATCTCAAACTCACCCTCTGATTGCACGTCCCAAACGACAAGTCTGTTATCTCGATCCACAGAGATCAAATGATCACCAAAGGTCAACAAGAGGTGGACTTCTGCACTATGTCCTTTATATGAATGCACAATCTAAAAGGAAGCGGAAAATTGGTTAATTTGAGAAAACAACGTTTTGTTGCTAAACTGAAAGAAAAAAAATTGTACAACTAAGTTTAATGAATGAGTTCTATCAATTGAAATGATTACACTAAATAATCAATGGGGAAATTTAGTATATATACACTGAAATGGAGTTGGTCATTTAGTCCCTCAAATGGGTTACACCATTCTATGAGGCCATGGTTGACCTGTGGCCTAACTCCATTTTAATTTCACTCTTTCGCAGGATATCAGTGTTGTTAGTTAGGCCAGTATTTATTGCCCATCCCTAACTGCCTCGAGAAAGTAGTGGTGAGCTGCCTTCCTGAAACACTGCGGTCAATGTGGAGTAGGTACACCCACAGTGCTGTTAGGGAGGGAGGGGTGAGGAAAGATTTTCACCCAGCAATGGTGAAAGAACAGTGATTATAGGGTCGGATTTTACTGCCGTGCTTATCCCACAAATGTGAAGTCCCTCCTGAGGTCAACAGCCCTATCTGTGCTCCACTCCTCACCCGCTCCGATTCCCATGGCGGGTGGGACAGTAAAATTCCAGCCATAATTTCATTTTTCTCAGTGAAAGTTTATTTATTAGTGTCACAAGTAGGCATACATTAACATTGCAATTAAGTTACTGTGAAAATCCCATCGTCGTCACACTCTGGCACTTGTTCAGGTACACTGAGACAGAATTTAGCATAAGCAATGCACCTAGCCAGCACATTTTTCCGACTAAGGGAGGAAATTGGAGCACCAGGAGGAAACCCACATTGCCACGGGGAGAACATGCAGCCTCCTCACGGTGACCCAAGCCAGGAATCAAACCCGGGTCCCTGGCGCTGTGAGGCAGCAGTACTAATCACTGTACCCACCATACTTGCTGTGCCTTTTTTTAAGTCCGTGCAATAATCACCAAGCCAAGGAACAATTCCATTAGCTGTACTGGGTAAAAGGAGCTCTGAGCCCTCCACTGAATTTTGTCAGGGCGCAATCTTGAATAATGAGTTATTTGGAAGATACTGCTGAAGGAGCCTTGGTAAGTTGCTGTAGTGCATGTTGTAGATAATACCTTGTATTGTACGTCAAAGATAAAAGGAATAAATGTTTAAGGTGTTGAGGAGTGTCAATCAGGCAGGGTCCTTTGTCCTCAGTGTCACAGAATTTTATAGCACAAAAAGGCGCCCTTCAGCCCATTGTGTCTGTGCTGGACATCAAACACCTACCCACTCTACTCCCATTTTCAGCATTTGGTCCATAGCCTCATGGTATGGCATTTAAAATGTTCATCTAAATGCTTCTTAAATGTTGTGAGGGTCCCCACCTCTACCACCCTTTCAGGCATCAAGGTGCAGAGTCCCACTTCCCTCTGGATGGAAATTTTCCTCAAATCCCCTCCAAATCTCTTGCTATTTACTTTAAATCTATGCTTCCTGTTATTGACTTGTCTAATAAGGGGAAAAGTTTCTTCCTATCTTTATCCCTCAATTTTGTACATCTCAATGAGTCCCCCCCTCAGCCTTCTCTGCTTTAAGGAAAACAACCTTAGCCTATCCAGATTCTCTCCATAGCTGAAATGTTCCAACCACGGCAACATCCTAGTGAATTGCCATTGCATGCTTTCTAGTTCATCACATCCTTCCTACAGTGTGGTGACCAGAATCATAGAATCCCCACAATGCAAGATGAGGACATTCACCCTATCAAGTCTGCACCAACTCTTTATGGAGCATCCCAGCTAGGCCCACCTCCCATCTCACACATCCACCCCATTCATCCCTCTAATTCTCTAACCACACACACTACTCTGTGACGTAACGAGTGTTGTTTACAGCTCCAAGAAAACCTGTATGGAGTCAAGCTTCCTGAATGTTATTAGAACTCCACTCACCCAGTCAGATGGAGTACTGTAACTTGTGCCTTGTAGATGGTGAACAGACATGCTGCAAATGAATCTATTTGCATATTCATCTAATGGCAAAATTATTCCCAGCTGTTTTCACAATTACTCATATGAACAATATGTATTTAGCCCCTTGTGCCTGTCCTTCCATTTAAATAAGTCATACAAATTAAGGTTCTAATATCAACCCTGGCAGACCCCACTGCATATTCAACATGGGAGCCACTCAAAATCATGGCTGAATTTCTACCTTAACTTCACTTCCTGTATTACCCATATTCCCTGATTCTCAATGTCCAAAAATCTATCAAAATCTCTGTCTTAAATATACATAGGAACATAAGAATTAGGAGTGAGAGTAGGCAATTCAGCCCTTCAAGCCTACTCCGCTATTCTATATGATCATGGCTGATCTCCATCTCATTCTAACTCCAGTTCCCTGTCTTTTCCCCATAGCCCTTTATCCTGTTTTTGATCAAACATTTATCTATTTGTTGAATCTATTGATTGAATCTGCATCCACTGCACTCTGGGGCACTAAGTTCCATAGATTCACAAATCTCTGTGAGAAGTAGATGCTCATTATCCCTGCCTTGAACCTTCCCCTCTGACTCAACACCTATGATCTCTTGTTCCAGAAGGGGGAACATTGGGTTAATACTTTATCAATCTCGCTGAGTATTTTATATACTTCAATCAAATCCCCCCTCATTCATCTGTACTCCAACAAATATAAGCCCAAGCAACTCAACCACTCCTCATATGACAGCCCCTTCAAACCTGGAATCAATCTAGTGAACCGCTTCTGAACCAAATCCAGCGCTATCACACCTTTCCTCAAAAGGTGACCAAAAAACTGAACACAATACTCCAAGTGTAATCTCACCAATGCCTAATACAATTGTAACAACATTTCTCCACTTTTATACTCTAGGCCCTTTGCAATAAGTGCCAAGATTCCATCTGCCTTCCTTATTACATTCTGCACCTGCAAACCCACTTTCTGAGGCTCATGCACAAAGACACGCAGATCGCTCTGCATAGACACCTTTTGAGTCAGTTTCCCCATTTAAACAGTAATTTGCCCTTTTATCTTTCCAGCCAAAATAGATAACTTCGCATTTATCCACATTACTTAATGACTAAGCATTGGTATGAATGTCAAACTTCACTACTTTAAACTGCTTATTTAATTTCAAGATAAAATGGAATAGGATCTGAGAAAGGTAGTCAATTAGAATTTCTACTTGGATACAGGATCCACATGATTCATGGTGCCATGAGGGTGTGCTTTGGAAAAGGAAAACTTAACCAAAAGCCTTTGTAGTGTCATGGTGAAGTTTTTCTAGTACATCACAGAAACTCTCAGGCACACAAGCAGTTGCAGCAGTTTGAGAAAGAGACAACAGAATCAGATACTGATGGAACTGCTGTTCTCCCTTAAATCAACACTTAGATTGATGAGACTAGGTTAGTGAGGTTTTAAAGAAGGTTTGAAGATTCACCATAGTTTAAGTAGAGGAATTAATTCACAATGCCTCCCCATTGCTGTGAAAGCCAGTTCTGGATCGGAATTATGTGGTTGGGAAGGAAAAAGGAAAGCAAGCCATACGGAGCAGAGACTGATTTTTCTTCTTGAAGAATGAAGTGTCCACTTAAGGAACAGTGTAACTTTAACCTTGATGTGGTGTTATCGGTCTCATTAAGACATAAATAAGAGATACATGTCCTGTATTCTGGAGTTTAGAAGGATGAAGGGGGATCTTATAGAGACGTATAAGATAATGAAAGGGATGGATAGGGTACAGGTAGAGAGATTCTTCCTGCTCAGAAAGGACAGCAGGACTAGAGGGCACAGCCTCAAGATGGGGGGGGGGGGGGGGGGGGGGGGGGGGGGGGCAGTTTCGAACAGAGTTGAGAAGGAAATTCTTCACTCAAAGGGTGATGAATCTCTGGAATTCTCTGCCTGTCGAAGTGGTGGAAGCTACCTCGCTTCCACCACTTTTAAGTCATGGGTAGATAGGTTTTTGACAGACAAGGGAATTAAGGGTTATGGGGAGAAAGCGGGAAAGTGGAACTGATCCACATCAGATCAGCCATGATCTTACTGAATGGTGGGGCAGGCTCGAAGGGCTAGATGGCTTGCTCCTATTTCTTATGTTCTTATGTATTGTGCACAGAGAACAAATTTCACACTAAATAGTATTTAGTTAATGCTATTTTCAGTTAAAAGCCAATTACTGTGTATGCTTGTATCTGAAACAAAAGCAAAATACTAGAAAATCTCAGCAAGTCTGATAGCATATGTGGAGAGAGGACAGAACTAACATTGAGACTGGATAACTCTTTATCAAAGCCCATCAGACCTGCTTGATCAGAGCTCATTTTTAGTTAATTTGTTGCAGTAAAAGTCTTAAAACTTGAAATCATATGAGCTGATCCTTTCAGTCGGTTACTGGAAATTTTTTTTTAAGGAGTTTACCTACCCAAACTCTATAGGGATCGTAACAGTGTGCATGGCTCTCTGGGATAGAGGTTCTGAAAATTCACAAACGCATAAGGAAAGAAATTCCCCCTCATCTCAGCCAACCTTTACTGAGACAGGGAAGCCTATTTCTAGACTTGCCAATCAGGCAAAACATCCTGTGGTAATGAATTATGTGGTAGGCTAGCATCTACC
Source organism: Carcharhinus amblyrhynchos (assembly GCF_965287045.1). Classification (NCBI taxonomy): domain Eukaryota; kingdom Metazoa; phylum Chordata; class Chondrichthyes; order Carcharhiniformes; family Carcharhinidae; genus Carcharhinus; species Carcharhinus amblyrhynchos. Next base: position 75,266,279 of record NC_137328.1, read on the forward strand.
CTATCAAGTACCATAAGAAATTTATATTATTTCAGTGCGACTACCTCTCATTCTTCTAAACTAGAGAACATATGTTCAGCCTGCTCAATGATTCCTCATTCAGGTTCAGGAAATCTCTAACACAGCCAGGCTGATTCTGAGGATGGCGAGACTGATGTATAAGGAGAGACTGACTAGGTTAAGATTGTTTTCATTGGAGTTCAGATGAATGAGGATGGGATCACAGGACTAGACAGGATAGATGCAGGGAGGCTATTCGTGATGGTGGAGGAGTCCAGAACCAGGGGTCACAATCTGAAAATTCAGGGTAAACCATTTAGGACAGAGGTGAGCCTGTGGAATTCATTTCCACAGGGAGTAGTTGATGCCAAAACATTGAATGTATTCAAGAGGCGGTTAGATATAGCAATTGGGGCAAAAGGGATTAAAGGTTATGAAGATAAAGCAGGATTAGGATGAGTTGGACAATCAGCCATGTTCGTAATGAACGGCAAAGCTGGCTCGAAGGGCCAAATGGCTTCCTCCTGCTCTAATGTTCTACGAATCTATGAAAATAATATCCTCTCCTAGATGAAGACACCAAAACTGCACGCCGTACACAGGTGGAGTCTCACCAAGGTCCTACATAATTGCAGTTTGCTTCTATAGTCTTAAACACATTCGTATTTCTCCCAATCAAAACAAAAATACCGATTTCCCACTGCTCTGTCTCCCACCCTCAGCCAATTACCTTTGCTATCCCGTAAATACTACTGATTTTGATTTTCCAAACAAATCTATTATGTGGTACTTTATCAAATGCCTTCTGAAGATTCATATACAAAACAACTTGTACCACTCTTCTTGTTACTTTATCAAAAGAGCTCAATTAGGTTACTCAGACACAATTTATTTTTTGCAGAGAAGTGTTGGCTATCCCTTATTTACCTATGCTTTTTCAAGTCAGAATTAACTGTGTCAAGGACAGTGAGCTGTAGCAGGTTTCCCAGTGAGACTTGTGGCTAATCTGTATGCCTTTTTGAACAGGGTGTAATATTCACAATCCGAGTCTTCAGGAAAATTAAAAAATTGAAAAATTGTGGTCAGAGCTTCTGGAATTTCTACCTTCTCTCAGCAATCTCGACTGCATCCCACTGGGACCAGGTGACTTTTTTAAAAAGTTATCAACATGTTTTAATACATATCTATTTTATGCTTCATCTTTGAAGATATTTTGATTGTTTTTTTATGCAAGGTTAACACCATGCATGTATGTATACATAATTAGGGAAAAATGCCAGTTAATGTTAATTTTAAAGTTCAAATGTCACAAAGGAATATCAAGAGCTTTGAAACATCTCAAAAAACATAGGTCAACTTTTTGAACATTTTTAAACTCACCTCTTTGTTTCTGGCAAAGGCTTTTACAGAGTTACCATGAGCTGCAAACACAAGCATTCGGTCTGCTGCCAAACAAGTGATGTCTTCAGGAAGTGCATTACCTAACGAGATAGATTTCAATATTAAAACTGGAAATTAAAATTTTTCTTAAATTAGAAGATTTGGGTAGGAAAGGTGTTATAACCACAAGGTTTTACTCCTCACACTCCTTTCCAGCAAGTGAAGTTTTACAAAATCAGCCTTAAGATTTGCACTGTACCACTTAAGGGCATGGAAGGTATACAAATTGCAATGATTCCGATATTAAACTCGAAAGCTCCACAAACTTAAGTTAATCATGCAGAGTACAATCTGCCACAAAAGTTGGACCAGTTCATACAACAAGCAGAGATCATAATGTGAAGAAACCCATCGTATGCAAGAAGGTCCAGGAGACTATGGCGATCAATATATACCCATCCCCCATTTACAAATTGTCTTCAAATTCATTAACAGTTCCAACTATACCCACATTCAGACTGCTGTTAACCAAGAGCAGTAAATTCTGTTTTTTTAGAATAGTTTGTATTTCTTTTAAACATTGAGTTGAATATTGCTACCTTGAGGAATACTTTCATCTTGCAAGTATAACAAATTACCTGTACTTAAATCGTCAATTATGATGCAAAATGAACTTGTATCATAATTAGATCACACTAATTATCAAAATGAAACAGGAGAGTTCACCAAGTACAAACAGAAATTTAAATTTTCAGAGTATGACTACAAATAGAAATTTGCATACTTACTGACTGCAACTATCCCAAGTTTTTTAACCTGTTAAATAACAAAATTTTACATTAGTGATTAGTCTAATATTGATTTCAACATGAATAGTGATGCATAAATGAAGTGGTGAATGCTAATGAAACTTGTCAAAGTATTTCAGAATGGAAAACTTATGCAGAACAATAATCAAAGGGCTGAATTTACATAAAAACTACTACAGTTCATGTGGTGAAGGTACCAATGTTGCTGGTCAGACAGTCAGAATTTTGACTAAGATTAAGCCCAAGATCAAGTGCATTGCCTTTTCTTGTTAGCTTGGATCTTGTACATCTCTCTCACGGAGAACTGGATTCAATTTGAGTTTGAACTTTTTTTTTGGAGCAGGCCAGGAGGTGGATTAGAGTGGCTCTGTCCACTCTGCACATTGGCTTTGTAACTTTAAAAAAGGAATAATCAATAGCACATGTCCAAGCCAGTGACTTGGAGAGGTTTCTGGCAGTGCTCCCATGCAGCTTCTATCTTCAGCCGAAATGGTAGATATTACAAGTTTGCCGACACTGCTGAAGAAGTTACATCCTGTGGTGGATGGATCATCGACCAGGTAGACTGCTTTGTTACAGATTGTGTTGCCCTTTGAACGTTGTTGGAGTTGCATGCAAGCAGTCAAGTGAAGATTACTCTATCACTCTCCTGACTGTATCTGGTAGGGAGTGCTGAAGTTTTGTTGAGTCACGAAGTGAAGCACTGGTCACAGAATACCCAGTTGTTGACTTGCTCTAATCACCATGACATTTGTACAGATGGCCAAGTTCTGTTTTTAGTAATTTCCAGGATGTTAATGGTGGGGGATTTGATTATGGTACAGATACCAACTTGTTATTGTAAATTTCAAAAACTTAATTAATCTGGCCTACTTGGACTCCTGTTTATGTTCATTCGAATTCAAAATCTAAAACCATTACGGTAGTGATTATTTTCTGTCACCCTCTGAAATCAAACTTCCAATATAAATAATCCACCAGAACTTTCAAAATTTTTCAAAAAAGTCAATATTTATCATACTATAATTGCAGTGCACTGGCCACTAGTGGTGCTGCTGTGACATACATCATCCACAAGTAAAAAAATTATCTTAACTTGGACATCCAATTGTCCGCTTCATCATTGCTGGAGTTCTAGATTTCTTACATAACAGCATCAAACAACAACTGCAGTGGTTCAAGGCAGCAGTTCAACATCATCACTTAACAGCAACATTGGACAGGCAATAAATGCAACCTTGTTTGCAGTAACCATACCCTAAATGCAAATAATTTTTTAAAAATAATGCTGCACATGGCTGGTCTTCTACTAATTAATCTATTCCTCTCACCTTCACCAGTTCCCATTCTCTCAATGTATCAAATGCAAAATCCTTGTCTATAAATCCTTCCTCGCTGCAACCTCTCCAAAATTTTAGCCCTATAACTTCCATCAAATAGTGTTCTCCAATTTTTCTACATTAATTGACCTATAATAATTTAAGTTATTGTCTACTGTTGTCAGCTTTGAATGCCCAAATGCAGTGACATTCTTCATAACTGCTTTTTTCAGTCGCCATATAGAATACATGTTTGCCATTCAATGCTCTTCAGATTCCCAGCATTGTCTCCCATAATCTCTTCTCCCTATCCTGATGATAACCTTCCCTTGTAATCTAAGCAAATAATCTAACCAATTTTTCAATGCATGACCAACAGTGCAGAACTGTCAGAGGTGCTAAATTTTGGATGAAATATTAAGTCAATAGCCCCATCTACCTTTTAAGCTGAAGGTAAAAGGGTGATTCAAAGTTAAGTAGTGCTCTGACCAACAGTTCTTCACTCTTTGTGGGATTTTGTTGTGTTCAAATTGCAGTTGCCTACATAACAATAATTCCTTGGTTGTGAAGTATCTCAAGATATTTTAAAGATGAAAGGTGGTCTTTAATTTATTTTAATTTTCTTTAACTCTTTCACAAGTGACCATCAACTAGTATGTGCGTTACAGTAATCCTCCAATGACTGGTAAGAAAAGGTCATCCTTACTTACTGCAAACTGCAAGTTAGGAAATACATTGACCTTTGTTCTTTAGATCAGTATCTCCAATACTGAGGTTATGTTTCAGCTAGCACCAGGCACACTATGAAGCACCTGACATAATCCTCAATGGCATAAGTCTCAATTTGTAAAAAAATTCTCATATCTTGGCAACACGTTCTCTTGCATACAACCATTGATGAAGATATCCATACAGGCATCAAGAAAGCAAGTTCTGCCTCTGCAGCAGGGGATTAAGCCGAATACCAAAATCAAACTTCACGACGCCACTGTGTTCACCACACAGCTGCACTGTACAGAATCCTGAGTCTGCTAAGGTGCCACATCGAAGCACTGGAATGCTTCCACCATAGATACCCAAGATTCAGCATGAAAATTCAGGACAAAAATGACAAATAACGAGGCTCTCCATCACGCTAGGCTCAACAGCATGCAGACCACCTCCAAAAAAATTCAACTAAGCTGTGAAAGCAATGTTTCCCTAGGCTAAAGGACCAAGCGGATCTTCTACGGGGAACTGTCTTAGGGTATCAAGGCGGTCAATACAAAGATGTGAGGACACCCTAAAAAAAAAAGCCTTACAAACCTCTGCATTTCAGACCACATCTCTTGAATGTAATCATAATTATGGAGACAGCTGCAGGCAGAACTTTCTCAATGTATGCATGGATATCTTCATCAATAGTTGCATCCTAGGGAGCATGCTGTGAAGATATGAGCAATTTTCTACAATCTTGAAACTTACGCTATCAAAGATTATGTTAGATGCAGGCACATAACTTTGGTCTTTTTAATGTTGATGGTGAGTCCAAAGTTGTCACAAGCCATGGAAAATTTGTCCATACTGACTTGCACCTCTGGCTCTGAGCCAGCATACAGGGTGCAGTCATCGGCAAAGTGGAAATCTCTCAGAACAGTCTCTTTCACTTTGGTAATAGCTTGAAGTCTTCTCAGGTTGAAGAGCTTCCCATCCACTCTGTACTTGAGGCTGATTCCAGCAACACTGTCCTGGAAGGCATCATTCAGCACGGCAGTAAACATCATGCTGAACAGTGTGGGTGCGAACACACAGCCCTGTTTGACGCCACTGGTGACTGGGAATGCCTCAGAGGATTCTCCGCCATCCAGTACTCTGGCCATCATGGAACTGGCGTACCATCTGAATGAATTTGGGGAGGGCAGCCAAACTTTGACATGATCCTCCACAGGCCTTGTCGGCTTACAGTGTCGAAGGCTTTTGCAAGGTCAAAGATTGTGTAGAGCTCGCGATTCTGCTCCTGACACTTCTCCTGAAGTTGGCATGCAGCCAACTTTGGACTCACCATCAACATTAAAAAGACCAAAGTCATGCACCAGCCTGCTCCTCATGCACCGTACACAGAACCCATGATCACAATCAAAGGGCAGAAACTACAGCCAGTGGACCAGTTCACCTGTCTTGGCAGCACCCTCTCCCAAGCAGTGACTATCGATGCAGAAGTTAACTGCAGAACAGCAAAGGCAAGTTCTGCTTCTGGTAGACTGCACTCCACTGTATGGGAACCTCAAGGAATCAGCCCAGCAACAATACTGAAGGTCTATAGTGCCATGGTACTCACTACCCTCCTGTACGCCTGTGAAACGTGGACTGTGTATCGAAGGCATGCAAGACAGCTCAATCATTTCCACATAACTTGCCTCTCTGAATATTACGCATCCGATAGCAAGACAGAGTACCAGACACCGAAATTCTCTCTAGAACAAGTCTACCATCAGTCCACACACTGCTGATGAGAGCGCAGACCCAGTGGGCAGGTCATGTCAACCGTATGTCAGACGAGCGCATACCCAAGCAGCTCCTTTTTGGGGAACTCTCTGCTGAAAGACACTCACATGGAGGGCAGAAAAAACGTTTCAAAGACATACTCAAGGCCTCCCTGAAGTCGCTTGACATTGACACGACTACCTGGGAAACGCTGACACAAAACCAGCCTACCTGGCGCTGCCTCATTGACAAAGGCTGTCAAGCTCACAAAGCAAGGTATGTTGCTGAAGCACAACTTACACGCGAGCTGCGCAAATCCAGAGCCACCAGCGCAACAACTAGAGAGCCTACACAAATCTGTCCAATATGTGCCAGGATATTCTGTGCCCAAATTGGCCTGATCAGTCAAATTCGGACACACCGCAACCAGCCTCAAAATGACTAATGGTGTCAAGGTCCTCATCGATGGTGATGATGGATGAACAGATGCTGGCTAAAACATAATTTCAGAATTGGAAACACTGATTTAAAGACTAAAGTTTGATATGCTGTCTGACTGTTGTAGCCAAGTAGTCCACGAGAAGGAAAGCATTAAAATTTGTTTCAGCATGTTGACAGGACCATCTGGTCAAACTCACAACATGTGACCTGCCCAGAGGTGATTCTACTGCAGGGGCTATCCCAAGTAACTACAACATGAACTTCAATTCTGCATCAGACTCTTCAGTCATTAAGACCCAAAGAAGATTTTGCAATCACTAATAGCTTGGACATACCATGGGAGTTGTTACTAATACACAAGGAGTGATGCTACTCACCTTGAAAGCGTGGGATTGTTTTTAGTGTACAGGGAGTGGTGATGTCGCTCACATTGTAGGCATAGAATCACCATTAACACACAGGAAGTGATGGTACTCACATTGTAGGTGTGGAATTGTCATTAATACACAGGGAGTGATTTCACTCACATTGTAGGTGTGGAATTGTCATTAATACACAGGGAGTGATAATACTCACATTATAGGTGTGGAAAGCTGCTCCCACCGCTGTTACCAAGTAAAACTCTCGGTGCTTCTGGTGGAAGCGGACCACGTGTGGGACCTGGTTGCAGTAAAGCGCCAGTGCCCGGTATCCGTTGAATATGTTGCTCCCTTTAGCAGGCGACATCCTCCTCCCCGAAGCAGGAACCTGAGACCCCGGTGGATTAACGGCTGGAAACCCACCGTCGCACGCGCCGGCCCTAAGCTTCTCCACCCGGCAGTGTGCCTGCGAAAACCTTCCCCCGGCCTTCCTGCTGCAACACCACAGTTCCTCTGAGTGTTACATTTTTTATTTTCCTCCTCGCTTGACATTGTGAGGCGAGTAGCGCTGCGAGCTCATGGATAGGGAATGTATTCCAAGTCAACAAATAGTAAACTCTATACCTTTCCAATAAACAAAACTGCAATAACAACCCGATGGCAACCATTAGGAACCACTTAAGCAATCAGGCTTCGAAACATGAGAAATAGCTACAGATACAATTTCTTCTGGTGTACTTTTCTAATTATTCCAGTATAACGGATTGCGATCAGGGGACAAGTTAAAACAATCGCATAATCGGTCTTTTTTGACAAAAAAAAGTATCCAAGACCAAGAAGTAGACTGGGTGCTGACAGTTCTTTTCCGAGATTGTAGTCAACATTACCAGCTACTGTAGTGAATTGTGATTGAGCAGAGATCACAACATATAAAAGCTATGGGTGGAATTTTTCCGAATGTTGTAAGATTCAGACTAAAATCTGGCATGGGTGCCTCTAGATACACAGCCAAATTTTCATTCCAGAATTTCTGATACACAATGCTGGGTACGTGGTTTTCACTCTGGTGGGTGGAACTGGCAGCGCCAGCTCCACACAAATCAGGGTGCCATCTTTAAAGGGCACCCCAATCTGCACTGAGAATAAGCTTCTCCCACCCTCAAACAAGGAGGACTCCTCCACAAACACTGGAATGATTTCACACTCACCCCTTACCACCACTCAAGCATTGGGCACTCCTCCCTCCCAGCACCATAAGGGGAAACCCTCCAATGCATTTCTCCCCAAAGGGCCTGTCCCTGGCAATGCCAAGACACTGCCCAAGCATGTTGTTCCACTCCAGGTGCTATACTGATATGTGCGTTCCCGGTGTGTTCGAAACAACTGGTTTTGTTTTTGAAAACGAGTAGACGTTTGTGCCAGCTGGGTGAAATGATACATTGGGGCGAAAGAAGCAGTGTTAAGCTCATTAATGATATTTAAATATATGCTATAGTATGTTCCTGGGCATGAACCTGATCACATCATCAGAGGGCAGGGAGAAGCCAAAGTACAACACTGGGCAATCTGCCTTGCTACCAGCAGCCCTTGGGTAAAACCTGGTGGGTTGTAAAGGAAGACGACAGGTGGGAGATCAAGACCTGCTATGGCCAGGGCACCTAAAAATCTTGTAAGGGTAATTAAACACACATATGCTGGGTGCTGAATGTCTATTTTAGGTGACCAACTTTGGGTCAGAAATTCTTTCGAACATCCTTAATATGTAGGGCTTTGCAAAATCAAATTAGTCTTCAGATTTTTGATGAAAAGTGATGAACCTGAAATGTTAACTCAGGTCTGAATTTTTCCATTCGGAGAGTCAGCAGGGAAAACATCCCCATCAACTCCAAAGATGTACAGATTAGGTTGATTGGCCATGCTAAATTAACCCTAGTGTCAGGGAATTAACAGGATAAACATGTGGAGTTACGGGAATAGGGCTGGGTGGTATTGCATTCGGTGCAGGCTCGATGAGCCAAATGACCTCCTTCTACACTGTAGGGGTTTTATGAAAAATTGTGATCAATTAAAAGGCTGAACATGATGCAACTGTGGCGTCGTGCTGGCAGGACAGAAATCATCAAAAATGATCTATTGAATGTGAGGACTGGTGGGTCAAAGGTGAAATGTTCATAATAGTAAGGTCCTTCTGCACTGTAGGGATTCTATTCTATATAACTTTGACATGCCCACTACCATTTTATGCTTAATTGAGCATTAATTGCAGCAGGTTTCCATCCTGCCTTGGAGAGCTGGCGGCCAGATTGGCTGACAGCATTCTAGGCATCTAGGTAGAGTGCTGCAGTGGCTGGAAAAGACGTTGCAGCAACATGCCTGGGACAAAGTGTCAAGATGTGGAGGTCAGGTAAGTGTCAGGGATACAAGGAGGAGAGGGGAGGGGACTCCTGGGGAGGGAGGGGTGATTGGATTATCTACCTGGGCCGCTGGGTAGGGATGTCCACTCCCTGAGGGAGAGGCTGCCCCCAGTCAAAAGGAAACTTCTAATGGAGGCATCGCTCCCAACCCCACCTCCCAGCCCAGGGTTTAGGATTCTAAATTTTTCAGATTCCTATCCTGACTGACCCGACATCAACCAGCCTAAAAATTGAGGCTGGATGAGAAAAGGCCATTAAATGGCCTCTGAAAAGCCTTAATTGGGAGAAGGGCAGGCTTCCCATCCACAGCGCTGTTTGCCCTGTTGTTAAATTGATTCCTGGTTGGAGTGGGCAGGATACCATCTTGTCCATGCAATTTCACAATCTCCCTGTCTCAAAAGCAGATCATTCAGGCCCTTCACATATGGTGCAATGGATTCAGAATACTTTTAGCATGTTCTGTTCTTATTCTTCCTTTTGGACTAGTAATGACAAGCAACATCAGCAACAGGATGAATCATCAATTTGAGACTGGAACCACTGAATAATGTGGTTTCCCATTATTTCTCTATAGACCTTTCTCCCATTAAGGGGAGTACTGCAGCCAGCCTCTTGTGCATGTACACATATTGATGAAGTTATCCAACATTAAGGTAAAGTCACCATAGTCCCATATGACTATAGGCTGCTCTCCCCTTTGAGGGAGAGAGCTGACTGGTGGTGATTTAACCTCCTGCGAGGGACAAGTTTTAGAAGGTGAGGCTTTCATGAATAACCTCAGCTGGTACTGGAATTGAACCCGCGCAGTTCACATTGCTCTACATTATGAACTAGCTGTCCAGCCAACTGAGCTAAACCGATCCCAAAATCCAACAGTATTAATGGATACAAATACTAAATATCTCTAAAGAAGTCATACAGACACAAACCATTAACTCTGTTTCTCAATCCATAGATGCTGCCAGGTCTGCTGGGTTTTGCCAGCATTTTTGGTATTAATGGGCAGTTTGAAGTTTTAAAGGAACTGGGTTATATTGTGTAATATAATTTAAATACAAGCTGATTACAGTCGATATAATTTTAAACTGCATTTATCTTGCTTAGATGTTTTCTTTCTGATAATGGAGAATAGACAGTGTTTTCAACTGAGATCATTTTTAGTGTATGCAGCAAATGCAGCAAATTGGAAATAAAAGCAGAACATGAGGTGAGGAAGTATCTGCACATGGGTCATTGACTTAACATTAATTTTCGTTTCTCTGTGCAGCAATGATGCCTAAACCAGCACCCCCCCCCTCAACTAGTTCCAAGATTTTCTGCTTTTGTAACTGTATAGTAAATGTGGGTACATCCAGACTTTGAGTTACAATTAAAAATTTTACAGTCACTGATCTAAGGGTGAGGGGGGAGAAGTATAATTTGGATGTGAGAGGAAGGTTCTTCACGCAGAGGGTCATGGGGGTATGGAACGCGCTACTGAGTAGGGTGGTGGAGGCAGGAACGTTGGACTTGTTTAAGGTTTACTTAGATAAACACATGAGCGAAACAGGGATGGAGGGTTATAGTAGGGGGTATTAAATAGGGTCAGAGCCTCGGGAGACACCGGAAATGCAGACTTATATGTTAACGTTTTTGTCTTTTATTCTGCAGGTGGAGGTCCACCTCGTTGTCAAACGAGGGGCATGCACACGGTGGGTCGTGCGTGGGCTGCTCTTGGAGGTTCCGGGAGTGGCCTAGTACTTCGTGCCGGTGTGTGTGTTTGATCCTGGACCGGTAGACGGGCGCCGCAACAGCTCAGCGACTAGCACTGCTAGCTGTGCAGATACATGGATTTGGGCCTGCGTCTGTGGGAGTTTGCGCATTCTCCCTGTGGTTGTGTGGGCTTCCTCCGGGCGCTCCGGTTTCCTCCCACACCCCAAAGATGTGCTCTTAGGCTGATTGGTTTACCAAATTGACACTATTCTCCCCTGAATCTGGCTAAGTTAGGGGTTCCACTCGTAGACACGCAGGGCAGGGTAGGTGTAGGAGGATGCGGCGGCGTGGGCTCGTTGGGCCGAAGGGCCTGTTTCCCATGCTGGGTTGTTCTTTGTTCTTTGTACTACACTGATCTACATCCATGAAATTAATAAACAAGAGAATGTGAGTATTGTCTGCACACAAATGCAGAGTTACAATAAAACATTTCAATAAAGAAAACACTTGCACTTTAACTTGAACTTCAAAAGAACTATTGACATTATTATGCTTGCTTCTTTCAGTTAAATTTCACCCTTCCCAGAATCGATTCTATGGTAGGATTTGCATTCTTCTCCTGCAATATTCACTATTATTTCTGTGGATAACTTTACCTTATGAACTATGCCAGTCCAGTATTGTGAGACCCAAAACACAAGGTTTTGGACAGCCATTCAGCTGCAAGAATAACACCCTGTGACCCTCGCCCCTCCGTGTGTCACTCATAGACGTGTCAAACTTCTATGAATTTTGATTACTCTAAATTTTCCTTTAATTATCCCAAAACCTCAAATTGTATTTGCTTACAATTTTCTGTTCTTACCACTAGTATATTCCCTGACTCAGTTGCAAGCAGATTTCTAAAACATTATGCAAATAGTCTGATTCAGGAAATTTCAGTGCTATTGATCTCTTCCCACTCTGATAGCATTAGTCAGCTGATTTGTAGCAACAGATGCAAAAAATGTTGACCTTTTGTTCAGTACGTCTCCCAATAGGATGATATAAGTTAATGAGCAACATTGTGTCCTGGGCTATTCTTATTTTTATTGGAAAATAGATAAGTTAACCCAAAGCAAATAGATAATTTATCACTGGATAAAAACAAATTACTGCGGATGCTGGAATCTGAAACCAAAAAAGAAAATGCTGGAAAATCTCAGCAGGTCTGGCAGCATGATTTATCAGATTTACTGAGTGAAAATCATTTATTAGTGTCGGTTTGTGTTATCCCACATAATTCGCCCATTGCATTTTTATTGTCATGCGTAGGGAGTGCAGTCAATGCCACTTTCATTTCTCTTTACCTTTAAATTTTATTGGGGCCAAAAATGGAGTGAGTGACTCTGAAACCACTTAAAAGCAGTTCAAACTTCTTAAAGAGAAAATGCATACTTGCCGCAGAGACCAGAGAAACACCTGTAAGGAGAGAAATGGCTGCTAGAATGGCAGGTAATTGGTTTGAGATTCTCCAAAGCTGCATTGGAGGGGCCTGGTCTAAGGACTTCTCTGCAGTGACCCAGGCAGTGGAAGCATTGCTTCAACACATCAATTATTTGTTCAGTAAAGTTTTTTTTGTGGTGGCATGGCTGTCATTATAGTGCAGAGCTGACCTATCCTCAGGTTTCTGACAAAAGTCATAAGCCATGACTGGAGTTGATAGAAGTAAAAATGGAAAATGCTGGGAAAGCTCAGCAGGTCTGGCACCATTTGTGGAGAGAAACAAAAGTTAACATTTCAAGTTGATAATCCCTGTTGCTTGAAATACAGCTAATATGCTGACTAGCCTTGCTGGTAATACATGCAGCAAAAAGAACTGACACAAGATGAAAGAGTCATGGTTGTCAATTGTCAGACTGATGAAGGCTCCTGATGAAAGGTTATCAACCTGAAATATTGAACTGGATTTTTGCAGAGTAGGGGTGACTCTACAGACTGTTAAAAATTGTTGCTGAAACCTGACTCTGGAATTCCTGACCCCATTCCCAGTGCCCCCAATTTTCACTAGCGCAGAATAAATGTGCGAGTTGCTAGACCATTCCCTTCACTCCCAAATTGCCCGACTCCACAGTGGGCGTAGGCATTTCCTAGTTTTGATGTTCCAGGGAGTTACCATTGAACAGAAACTAAACTGAAATGGACTAGCCATATAAATACTGTGGCAACAAGAACAGGCCAGAGGCTAGGAGTCCTGTGGCAAGTAACTCACTTTCTAACTCTCCAAAAACTGTCCACCATCTACAAGACACAAGTCAAGAATGTAGTGGAATGCTTTTCACTTTCCTGGATGAGTGAAGCTCCAACAACACTCAAGAAACTTGACACCATGAGGACAATGCAGCCTGCTTGATTGACACCAGTGCGTACCATCTACAAGATGCAGTGCAAGAACTCACCAATGATTCCTACTACCTTCCAAACCCACAACCAGTGCCATTTAGAAGGGGCAAAAGCAGCAGACACATGGGAGCACTACCACCTTGAAGTTCCCTCCAACCCACTCACATTCCTGACTTGGAAATATATCACCGTTCCTTCACCATCTCTGGGACAAAGCCTGGAATTTCCTCCCTAATAGTTCTGTAAATGTATCTAAACTATGTGGACTGCAGCGGTTCAGGAAGGCAGTTCACTGTAACCTGCTCAAGAGCCATTAGGGACGGACAAATGATGGCCTAGCCAGCAACACCCACATCCCATGAATGAATAAAAAAAATTCAAAGAAAATAATTTGAGATTGGAAAGCTACTCAATGTTAAGGATCAAAAACAGAAAATGCTGGAAAATCTCAGCAGGTCTGACAGCATCTGTGGAGAGAGAATAGAGCCAACATTTTGAGTCTGGATGAGCCTTCGTCAGAACTAAAGGCAAAGAAAAATCAGAAGAGATTTTCTCTTTCTATTTTTCCACTTCTCCATTCCTGCTCTCCTTCTTGATCACCCACCCCCTTCCTTTCAAGCAACTGCCTTAACCATCTCTACCTCTGTTCTGCCATTCACACATTCTGATTTCTTAATGGACACTTTTTGCACCTCTCTCAGCTGTCTTTATCCTCATTTACATTCCCTTTGTCCTTTTACACCCTCCCCCCCATCTTCATATTATTAAATCTTTTCTGGTTTTCTTTGTCCTTCGCTCTGTTGAAGGGTCATCCAGGCTCAAAACATTGGCTCTATTCTGTCTCCACAGAAGCTGTCAGACCTGCTGAGATTTTCCAGCATTTTCTATTTTTGTTTTAGATTCCACCATCTGCAGTACGGTTGCTTTTATCTTAATGTTAACTAAAATAATGTATATCTATTTTAAACTTTTAATTTTTAAATTAATGAGAACCAATAATATTAACAAGAAACTGGATTAAAATAATATAAAAGTAAATATGTATGTGATTATTAACAGTTTGATTTAATTTGGCTAAAAGTAATGGAGTAAGCCCTCAAATAAAGGATGAAGTATCCCTAATGTGATATGCCATTTGCAAGTAGCAGGTAGGATCATAAAGATTTACAGCACAAATAGAGTCCCTTGGCCCATTGTGTCTGAGTTGGCCAAGAAACACCTGTCTATTCTAATCCCATTTTCAACTACTTATATGCTATAGCATTTTAAGTGCTTATCTAAATGCTTCTTAAGTATTGTGAGGGTTCCCACCTCTGCCACCTTTTCAGGAAGTGCGTTCCAGATTCCCACCGCCCTCTGAGTGAAAAAGCTTTTCCTCAAATCCCCTCTAAATCTCCTGCTCCTCACCTTAAGCCCATGCCGCCTGGTTATTCTACTCTATCCTATCTATGTCCCTCAATTTTGTACACCTTAATCATGTCCCTCCTCAGCGTTCTCTGCTCTGAAGAAAACAACTGCAGCCTAACCTGCCTCTTTTCATAACTGAAACGCTCCAGCCCAGGCAATATTTTGGTGAACCTCCTTTGCACCCTTTCTAGTGTAATCGCATCGTTCCTATTGTGTGACGACCAGAATTACATATAACATTCCAGTTGTTGCCTAACAAGAGATTTATACATCTCCATTGTAACCCCCCTGTTCTTATATTCTATGCTTTGCTAATAAAGGAAAGGATCCCATATGCCTTCTTAACCACCTTATGTATTTGTTTTACTGCGGTCAGGCATCTTTGGCCATGCACCCCAAAGTCCCTGTCTAGTCACCTGTATTTCCTTGCTCACACAGGTGAGCAGAGTGAATTTTATTGTGGGCTTTGGAACCAAAGTAGGGGCAAAAAGCGAGTGTCACGTCTGCAGTTGCTGGCAGTGGGACAGGCTCAGTTGTCAAGCTCTGAAGCCTGCAGGAGTGTCTGGCAGTCCCGGGTAAATATGATGAAATTTTTTTAAAAACTCAGGGGGCTGAGGGACGGTGTGGTGGCTCTGCCTTCCTAGCTCATGGTGCCACTGAACATTTGGCTCCCACCTCCATGAAGTTGGGGCGGCAGCCAACTGTGCAAATTGGCGTCTGCTCCCTCGGAGCGGGCAGCTGATCAAGCTCCCAGCCTTTGCTGGGAAACATCCTGGTGGCAGAGTTATGGAACTCTCCTGACCCAGTCTCCTGCTCTCCTGACCCAGTCTCTTGTGCAGTCTCACCAACCCACACCAGCTCCCAACCTGACATTCGTAGATCAGTTAAATTCTACCCATTAGTTGTACAACCAGTGATTTTCCCTCCATTAGTTTTAATATATTGACAATAATGGGATACCAGCCATGATTTCTCTGTTGTAAAGTGGAATCGTGGAAGTAAGGTTGGTCCAAAATGCTGACATAAAAAAGTTTATGCTACAGGTAGGGGATCACACACAGTGGGATCGCGTACCAAAGATTCAGGTGTATGCTGCACCCAATTTTAGCATTTAAATACATGAGCAGGCTCATACAGCCAAGTGAAGCAACCCAGTAACAGCACAAACTGATAAAATTGATTCCACAAGATGTTAACTAAAGAAGAATTTTCAGAACAGAGTCAACTCTGTCCTTTGTTCTTTTAGGGAGTTAATTTCAGCTCATACCCTTTTCAGAAATTTCCTGATACTTTTTTAATATATATTTGAAGAGGGTTAAAATTGGTTCAGAGAACATGCAACATAATGCAATTAATTTTCATACCAGGACAAGGGCAGAGTCATGTGTACTTCAGGAAAGAAAGACATGCCTTTATATAGCACCTTCATGATCATAGGATGTCTCAAAGTTCTTTAGAGACAATTAAATGTTTTTGAAATGTGGTCACTGTTGAACAAAACGCAGCAGCCAATTTACACACATAATCTTTCAGATCTAATTGAGAGGGCAGATCGTGCCTCAGTTTGGACATCCCATCCAAAACATGCCAGCTCCAATAGCATAGTACTGAGGCTCATCAGGGGGAGAAAGGGTGCCATTGTCAATGGGGTGCAAGAGACATCCACCCCCCCTAGACTGGCTAACTCTAAGGGTCAGGAACAAGAGGGGGCTGCTGAGAGGAGGAAGGAGGGTGGGGAGAGGAGGAAGGAGGGTAGGGAGAGGAGGAAGGAGGGTGGGGAGAGGAGGCCTCAGACTCTCAAGCTGCATAACAGGTTTGAGGTTCTTGCTTCCAGTCTGGACGAGGACGAGGGAGGTGAGGTCGGTGAGCAGACTGCACACGGTACAGTGATGCAGCAGGACATAGGCAAAGAGAAGGGGAAAAGGAACGTAGTTGTAATTGGGGATAGTGGGGTGAAGGGTATTGACACTGTCCTTTGTCACAATGACAAAGTGCACAGAAGGGTTTGTTGTCTGCCTGGTGCTTAGGTCCAGGATGTCGCATCTGGGCTGCAGAGGAACCTGGAGTGGGAGGG
Organism: Carcharhinus amblyrhynchos; assembly: GCF_965287045.1. Taxonomy (NCBI): domain Eukaryota; kingdom Metazoa; phylum Chordata; class Chondrichthyes; order Carcharhiniformes; family Carcharhinidae; genus Carcharhinus; species Carcharhinus amblyrhynchos. Next base: position 75,283,019 of record NC_137328.1, read on the forward strand.
TGAGAATCCGGTCGTTGTGGTACATGTGGGTGCCAACGACGTAGGCAAAATGCAAACTGAGGATCTGGGGAGGGAGTATGAAAAGCTGGGAATGGAATTAAAAAGTAGAACCGACAAGGTGGTCATCTCTGGGCTACTGCCTGAACCGAGTGCAGACGGGCGTAGGGGTGATAGGATTAAGGAAGTGAATGGGTGGCTCAGGGATTGGTGTGGGAGGAATGGGTTTGAATTTATGGGGCATTGGCACCAGTATTGGGGTAGGTGGGACCTGTGCGGGCGGGATGGGGTTGGTCTGAACCATGCTGGGACCAGAGTGCTGGCGAATCGTGTAAAGAGGACTGTAAACAGGGCTTTAAACTAATTAGAGGGGGGGAGTGTGTGAGGGTAGGTGACATTACGGGGTCTACAGTTAAGGAGACGGTACAGGTAAGGATAGAGGGAGTAAGGGGCGTGAGTATGGTTGGTGGCGTTCCGGCAAATAAGGTCCAGGTGAAGGCTGGGATGAAGGCGCTTTATCTGAATGCGCGAAGCATTAGGAATAAAGTGGATGAGTTGGTGGCGCAGATCGACACAAATGGATATGATCTGGTGGCCATTACAGAGATGTGGCTGCAAGGTGACAGGGACTGGGAGCTGAATGTCCAGGGGTATCAAGTGTTTAGGAAGGATAGGTGGGAGGGAAAAGGGGGGAGCGTAGCTCTGCTGATTAAGGATAGCATCAGGGTGGTAGCAAGGGATGATATTGGAGCCAAGGAGCAGAATGTGGAATCGTTGTGGGTAGAGATTAGGAACAGCAAAGGGAGGAAGATGCTGGTGGGTGTCGTCTATAGGCCCCCGAATAATGATCTGGAGGTGGGGCGGGCTGTTAACGCGCAAATAAGTGCGGCGTGCAGGAATGGGACGGCCGTAGTTATGGGGGATTTCAATCTACGTATAGATTTGTCGACTCATGTTGGACGCGGTGGGCTCGAGGAGGAGTTCTTGGAATGCTGCCGGGATAGTTTCCTGGAACAGTGTGTGTTGGAGCCGACGAGGGAGCGAGCTATCTTGGATCTGGTGCTATGTAATGAGGCGGGTAGAATTAGGGAACTTGCAGTGAAGGATCCTCTTGGGGAGAGTGATCATTGTATGGTGGAGTTTCTGGTGCAGATGGAGGAGGAGAAAGTGGGTTCCCGGACACGCGTCCTTTGTTTGAACAGAGGGGAGTACGGTAGGATGAGAGAGGAATTGGCGAATGTGGACTGGGGGAGCGCGTTGGAAGGTAGGTCTGCTGAGGGGCAGTGGAGGATCTTTAAGGAGATCTTTCTTGGTGCTCAGCAGAAATTTATTCCAATGGTCAAAAAGGACCGTAGGAGGAGAGGTAATAAGCCATGGATAACGAAGGAGGTGAAGGAAAGTGTTAAATTAAAAGCGGAGGCGTTTAGAGTAGCTAAGAGTAGTGGGCGAGAAGAGGATTGGGAGAGGTTTAAATGTCAACAAAGATTGACAAAGAAGTTGATAAAGAAGGGTAGGAGAAACTATGAAGCTGGGCTAGCGCTTAATATAAAAAAGGATAGCAAGAGTTTTTATAAATATATAAAAAGGAAGAGGCTGGCTAGGGTGAACGTTGGTCCCTTAGAGGATGAGAAGGGGGACTTAGCGTTAGGGGATGGGGAAATGGCTGAGGTCTTGAATAACTTTTTTGTTTCGGTCTTCACGGAGGAGGACGTGAATAATTTACTGGATGTTAGAGATGGAAAGGTGGTAGGACTGGAGGGTCTTAATGACATTACTGTTACTAGAGAGGTGGTGCTCGGCAGACTGGAGGGGCTGACTGTGGACAAGTCCCCAGGACCAGATGGAATGCATCCGAAGGTCCTGAAAGAAATGGCGGAGGTGATAGTGGATGCCTTGGTGGTTATTTTCCAGATGTCGCTGGATTCCGGGGAAGTGCCGGAAGATTGGAAAACGGCTAATGTTACGCCGTTGTTTAAAAAGGATGCCAGGCAAAAGGCGGGGAATTATAGGCCTGTTAGTTTAACGTCTGTTGTAGGTAAAATGTTAGAATCCGTCATCAAGGAGGAAATAGCGAGGCATCTTGAGGGGAACTGCTTGATAGAGCAGACGCAGCACGGTTTCGGTAAAGGGAAGTCGTGTCTGACAAATTTACTGGAGTTCTATGAGGATGTGTCTAGGGCGGTGGATAGAGGAGAGCCGGTGGATGTGGTCTTTCTTGATTTTCAGAAGGCGTTTGACAAGGTACCTCACAAGAGGTTATTGCAGAAGGTCAGGGGACATGGAGTTGGGGGTAGGGTGTTAGCGTGGATAGAGGACTGGTTGTCAAATAGGAGGCAGAGAGTGGGGGTCAATGGGTGCTATTCGGATTGGCGGATGGTGACTAGTGGAGTGCCCCAGGGGTTGGTGCCGGGGCCTCAGCTATTTACCATTTATATAGATGATCTGGAGGAGGGAACCGAGTGTAGGGTGTCTAAATTTGCTGATGACACCAAAATTGGTGGAAAGGCAAATTGTGCGGAGGGTGGTGAGAGTCTACAGAAGGATCTAGATAGGCTGGGCGAATGGGCCAGGAAATGGCAGATGGAATTTAATGTTGGCAAGTGTGAGGTGGTCCACTTTGGTAGGAATAATGGTAGGAAGGATTATTACTTACGTGAAGAAAAACTGCAGCAGGCGACGGTGCAGAGGGACCTCGGGGTCCTTGTGCATGAGTCGCAAAAACCCAGCTTGCAGGTGCAGCAGGTGGTCAGGAAGGCAAATGGGATGCTGGCCTTCATAGCGAGGGGGATTGAATATGAAAGTAGGGAGGTCTTGCTGCGGCTGTATAGGGCATTGGTGAGGCTGCAGCTGGAGTACTGTGTGCAGTTTTGGGCGCCATACTTACGCAAGGATATTTTGGCCTTGGAGGGAGTGCAGAGGAGGTTTACTAGACTGATGCCGGAGTTGAGGGGGTTGAGCTATGAGGAGAGGCTGAATAAATTAGGCTTGTACTCGTTAGAGTTTAGAAGAATGAGGGGAGATCTCATTGAGACGTATAAGATGATGAATGGGATGGATAGGATAGAGGTGGAGAGACTCTTCCCGCTCAGAAAGGATGGTAGTACTAGGGGGCACAGCCTCAAGATAAAGGGGGGGAGGCGGTTTAGAACGGAGTTGAGGAGGAACTTCTTCACTCAAAGGGCGGTGAATCTCTGGAATTCTCTGCCTGTTGAAGTGGTGGAGGCTGCCTCGCTAAATATTTTTAAGACGCGGGTTGATGGGTTTTTGATAAGAGAGGGGATTAAGGGTTATGGGGAGAGGGCGGGAATGTGGAACTGAGCCACGACAGATCAGCCATGATCTTATTGAATGGCGGGGCAGGCTCGAAGGGCTAGTTGGCCTACTCCTGCTCCTATTTCTTATGTTCTTATGTTCAATCACTACTACACTGCAGTATCTATTTACATTTTTCAATCAGTTCTCTGGATTATGGGTTACCTATCTGGATGTGAACCACGAGGTGCAGGAGTGATTCTCATGCCTCAGCATTAAAACTCTGGCCAATTGTTGATCAATGCCCAGCCATTCCCAATCTATTACTATCCACCCCTGGGTTCCACTGTTATGCTGCTTTGGTGTCTGCCGGCCGTTCTTCTTATATGCAACCAGCATGCTGCCTCATGAGGCATGACTAACAGACCGTTGCACTCTCATCATGCCGGCACTTCAGCACAGTGATTACCATTTGCCTCTGGATTTGGACTTCCAGTTGGGACTGAGGTAGTTATAGACAAAAGTGTACAGTTAAACAAAATGGACTTTGTCATGCTGCAGCAAGTTAGATGCTGCGACAAAAGAAAATTCTTTCCTTATTAGAGGAACAAAAGGGGGTGCGGACTTGCAGCCATCAGATTACTGATACAAACAGCACTTTTCGACATATGAGTCATGGTCTTCTCAATGATCCACATCATGCAATATTTACTAGAAATTAAAACAACATTATGTATTTCCATGAAAATTTTATTTTGGGGGTGAAATATTTTTGGTAAGTGATAAATGACAGTGTTTTGCATGTTCTTATAATTATCTGATTTTGAATATTGCAATTTATTGCTAGGTTGATATAAATAGAAAATAGGACCAAACATATCAGATTATCAGAGAGAGCCAATAATAATGCTGCTGAGTCACTATCTACATGCTGCCTCTCAGCATCATCATTCAAAACACCTCAGGTTCCACGTATATTCTAATGCCACCCAACACTACATCACCACGACCTTTCTTGAATTCTTTCTCTGTTCTCCAATATAGTGCCATGGGACATTTTTAGTCACCAAGCATTTCACATGAGTTCAACAAAAAGGATAGTAAGAGTTTTTATAAATATATAAGAAGGACAAGGCTGGCTAGGGTGAATGTTGGACCCTTAGAGGATGAGAGGGGGGATTTAGTAGTGGGGGATGAGGAAATGGCTTGAATAACTTTTTTGCTTCGGTCTTCACAGAGGAGGATGCGAATAGTTTGCCGGGTGTTAACGATCGAAAGATAGTAGGAGTGGAGGGCCTGAATGAGATCATTGTTACTAGAGAGACAGTGCTCGACAGACTAGAGGGACTGATGGTGGACAAGTCCCCAGGACCGGATGGAATGCATCCAAGGGTTCTGAAGGAAATGGCAGAGGTAATAGTGGATGCCTTGGTGATTATTTTCCAAACCTCGCTGGATTCCGGAGAAGTGCTGGAAGATTGGAAAACGGCTAATGTTTAAAAAGGGTAGCAGGCAAAAGGCAGGGAATTATAGGCCAGTTAGTTTAACGTCTGTTGCAGGAAAAATGCTTGAATCCGTAATCAAGGAGAAAATAGCGAGGCATCTTGAAAAGAATTGTTTGATAGAGCAGACGCAGGGGAAGTCGTGTCTGACAAAATTATTGGAATTCTATGAGGATGTGTCAAGTGCGGTGGATGGAGGGGAACCGGTGGATGTGGTGTTTCTCGATTTTCAGAAGGCGTTTGATAAGGTGCCACACAAAAGGTTGTTACAGAAGGTTAGGGGGCATGGAGTTGGGGGTAAGGTGTTAGCGTGGATAGAGGATTGGCTGTCAAGTAGGAGGCAGAGAGTGGATGTCAATGGGTGCTATTCGGATTGGCGGTTGGTGACTAGTGGAGTGCCCCAGGGATCGGTGCTGGGTCCTCAGCTATTTACCATTTATATAGATGATCTGGAGGAGGGAGCTGAGTGTAAGGTGTCAAAATTTGCTGATGACACAAAGATAAGTGGAACGGCAAAATGTGTGGAGGGTGTGGAAAGTCTGCAGAGGGATCTAGATAGGCTGAGCGAGTGGGTGAGGACCTGGCAGATGGAATACAATATTGGCAAGTGTGAGGTTATCCACTTTGGTAGAAATAATGGTAGGAAGGACTACTACTTACAGGGCGAAAAGCTGCAGCATGCTACGGTGCAAAGGGACCTGGGGGTCCTTGTGCATGAGTCACAAAAACCCAGCCTACAGGTGCAGCAGGTGGTCAGGAAGGCAAATGGGATGCTGGCCTTCATAGTGAGGGGGATTGAATATAAAAGTAGGGAGGTCTTGCTGCAACTGTACAGGGCACTGGTGAGTCCGCAGCTGGAGTACTATGTGCAGTTTTGGTCGCCACACCTGCGCAAGGATATTTTGGCCTTGGAGGGAGTGCAGAGGAGGTTCACTAGGCTGATACCGGAGTTGCTACTGCGAGTCCGTGATAAGTATGTCCCTGTCAGGCAAGGAGGAATTGGTAGGGCTAGGGAACCGTGGTGCACCAAAAAAGTTGATTCGTTGGTTAAAAAGAAAAAGGAGGCTTATGTTCGGATGAGACGTGAGGGCTCGGGTAGTGCACTAGAAAGCTTTAGATTGGCTAGGAGGGAGTTGAAGAGTGAGCTAAGAAGGGCTAAAAGAGGACATGAGAAGACTTTGGCTGATAGGGTTAAGGAGAATCCTATAGGTGTGTCAAGAACAGAAGGTTGGTTAGGGCAAGATTAGGGCCAGTTATAGACAGCAGAGGGAAGTTATGTGTGGAACCGGAGGAGATTGGAGAGGCATTGAACCAATATTTCTCTTCGGTGTTCACGCAGGGGGACATGGATATAGCTGGGGAGGACACTGGGTTGCAGGGGAGTAGAATTGACAGTATTACAGTTGATAAGGAGGATGTGCTAGATATTCTGGAGGGTTTGAAAATAGATAAGTCCCCTGGTCCGGATGGGATTTACCCCAGGATTCTCTGGGGGGCAAGAGAAGTGATTGCAGAGCCTCTGGCTCTGATTTTCAGGTCGTCGTTGGCCTCTGGTATAGTACCGGAAGATTGGAGGTTAGCGAATGTTGTCCCATTGTTTAAGAAGGGGAACAGAGACTTCCCCGGGAATTATAGACCGGTGAGTCTCACTTCTGTTGTGGGCAAGGTTTTAGAAAAAATTATTAGGGATAGGATTTATAGTTATTTGGAGAGTAATAAATTGATTGGAGATAGTCAGCATGGTTTTGTAGCGGGTAGGTCGTGCCTTACTAACCTTATTGAGTTTTTTGAGAAAGTGACCAAAGAGGTGGATGGGGGTAAGGCAGTGGACGTGGTGTATATGGATTTTAGTAAGGCGTTTGATAAGGTTCACCATGGTAGGCTTCTGCAGAAAATGCAGATGTATGGGATTGGGGGTGATCTAGGGAATTGGATCAGGAATTGGCTAGCGGATAGGAGACAGAGGGTGGTGGTTGATGGTAAATATTCATCATGGAGTTTGGTTACGAGTGGTGTGCCTCAGGGATCTGTTTTGGGGCCACTGCTGTTTGTAATTTTTATTAATGATCTGGGTGGATTAGTAAATTTGCTGATGACACCAAAGTCGGAGGTGTGGTAGATTGTGAGGAAGGGTGTCATAGTTTGCAGGAAGACTTAGACAGGTTGCAGAGCTGGGCCGAGAGGTGGCGGATGGAGTTTAATGCGGAGAAGTGTGAGGTAATTCACTTCGGTAGGAATCACAGATGTGTTGAGTATAGGGCTAACGGGAGGACTTTGAATAGTGTGGATGAGCAGAGGGATCTAGGTGTATGTGTACATAGATCCCTGAAAGTTGGGAATCAAGTAGATAAGGTTGTTAAGAAGGCATACGGTGTCTTGGCGTTTATTGGTAGGGGGATTGAATTTAGGAGTCGCAGTGTTATGTTGCAACTGTACACAACTCTGGTGCGGCCGCACTTGGAGTACTGTGTGCAGTTCTGGTCCCCACATTACAGGAAGGATGTGGAGGCTTTGGAGAGGGTGCAGAGGAGGTTTACCAGGATGTTGCCTGGTATGGAGCGGAGGTCCTATGAGGAGAGGCTGAGGGATTTGGGGTTGTTTTCGCTGGAAAGAAGGCGGCTAAGAGGGGATCTTATTGAAACATATAAGATGATTAGAGGTTTAGATAGGGTGGATAGTGATAGCCTTTTTCCTCTGATGGAGAAATCTAGCACGAGGGGGCATGGCTTTAAATTAAGGGGGGTAGTTATAGGACGGATGTCAGGGGTAGGTTCTTTACCCAGAGGGTGGTGAGGGATTGGAATGCCCTGCCTGCTGCAGTTGTAGATGCGCCTAGTTTGGGGGCGTTTAAGAGATCCGTGGATAGGTTTATGGACGAAAAGGGATTGGTTTAGGTTAATGGGTCATTGTTTTTTAACTGGTCGGCGCAACATCGTGGGCTGAAGGGCCTGTTCTGCGCTGTAATGTTCTATGCTCTATGTTTGACGGGGTTGAGCTATGAGGAGAGGCTGAATAGACTGGGCTTGTACTCGTTAGAGTTTAGAAGGATGAGGGGAGATCTCATTGAGACGTATAAGATGATGAAAAGGATGGATAGGGTAGAGGTGGAGAGGTTCTTCCCGCTCAGAAAGGACAGCAGGACTAGAGGGCACAGCCTCAAGATAAGGTGGGGGCAGTTTAGAACAGAGTTGAGGAGGAACTTCTTCATTCAAAGGGTGGTGATTCTCTGGAATTCCCAGCCCGTTGAAGTGATTGAGGCTACCTCCCTAAATATATTTAAGACGCGGGTTGATAGGTTTTTGGTAGGCAAGGGGATTAAGGGTTATGGGGAGAAAGTGGGAAAGTGGAACTGAGCCACTTCAGATCAGCCATGATCTTGTTGAATGGCGGGGCAGGCTCGAAGGGCTAGATGGCCTACTCCTGCTCCTATTTCTTATGTTCTTTTGTTCTTATGTCTATCTCCTCAAATAACGATATCTCTGCCAATGCTGCAGTACTGCATTGGAATGTCAATCTAGATTCTGTGCTCAGTCATTGGAGTGGGATTTGAATCCACAATCTTTTGACTCAGAAGAGAGAGTTAACACAGTAAAAAGTCTGACAACACCAGATTTAAGTCCAACCGATTTATTTGATAGTAAATTCACTAGTAAATTTACTATCAAATAAATCGGTTGGACTTAAACCTGGTGTTGTCAGACTTCTTACTGTGTCTACCCCAGTCCAACGCCGGCATCTCCACATCAAGAGAGAGTGAGCCAAGACTAACATTAACCAGGGAACTTGACACCGTCCTGCATGACTCACAGATGGTAATCAACCATCAGTTGAATACAAAGGGAGTGGATGCCTCCTTTGTCCTGGTGACTCATTGGGAGGAGCCTTAACCAGACCATCTTATTATAAAACAGCTCAACATGCCCGTGCCAGCACTTTGAAAGATTTATTTAAATAACCCAATTTTTCTGGTATTCCCGCATAGGTGTGTTTTCTTTTTTAGATCTTTATCGAATTATTTTTTGAAAATGATTAATGTTCCTTCCGCGGCTGTTTCAGGTAAAGCATTCCAGATCATAACAACCTGCCGTGTCCAAATTGCCTCTGGTTCTTTTGCCAATCACTTTAAATATGCAATCATTGATTACCAAGTCTTCTGCCATTTGAAACAGTTTCTCTTTATTTAAAGCCTCTAAGAATTTGAACACTTCCATCAAATCTCTCCATTTTCTGCAGTAAAGCAAACTCACCTTGCAGGAGGAATACATCTAATGGACAAAACCAACCCAGAATCTATTCTAGCAGTACAACAGGATTGTGACATTTAGGGTAGCTGCTGCCAGAGATCACTAATATTATACACCTCTGCAAAGTGTGGGGATGATTTCATCATGGCCAGAGCCACCTTATAAGTTGAAGCACCCATCAGGATGGCATGGATGTGAAAGCTCACCTGATCTAGGCATGTTTCACATGAATGTTATTCATCCAGCAGAACTGCATGCTCTGGCACTCACTTTGCTCTGAAAGGATACACATAGAATAAATAGTCCCTTTTTTTAACCAAAAATCCTCGGAGCCTTAGTTTTGAATGCTCCTTATTTCCATCATGGGAGAATGTAGCTAGTTTGTACCTAAGGTATCATTTAATAGAAAGCAGCCATTGCTCATTTATTGTCTTATCTGCCAATCTTTGACACCAGTAACATATTATAATAAAATAATTAAAATATTTAAAGGAAACTTAGTTAATCAAATTAAGGTGATACTTCCAGGAACGCTGATGCAATCCAATCCCCTGATTTTCTAACACAGAAATCTGGTTGTTGGATAGGATCATTACTCAATCTGGCATTCATTTACAGAATCACACATTAAGCATGAAATGAAAAACAGAAAATGCTGGGAATACTCCGAAAGTCAGGAAACATCTGTGGAATAGAGAAATTGTTAATGACTCAGATCTTCCAATGGATAGATCATCATTCCAGTAGCATACATTGAACTTGCACATTTGGACCCTATGGAAGTTCATAAGATATAGGAGCAGAGTTAGGACATTTGGCCCATCGAGGCTGCTCTGCCATTTGATCATGGCTGATATGATCCTCATCCCCATTTCCCTGCCTTCTCCCCATAACCCTTCAATCCATTACCAATTAAAAATCTGTCTAACTCCTCCTTAAATTTACTCACCGTCCCAGCAACCACTGCATATTGGGATAGCGAATTCCAAAGATTCACAACCCTTTGGGAGAAGCAGTTTCTCCTCAACTCTGTTTTAAGTTTGCTACCCCTTATCCTAAGACTATGACCTCTCATCCTAGAATGCCCACCAGCGGAAGCATCTGGTCCATGTCTACATTATCCATATCTTTTATCATCTTATATGCCTCAATTTGATCTCTCTTCATTTTTCTAAATTCCATAGAATATAGGCCTAAACTGTTCAATCTCTTTTATACGATAAACTCCTTATCTCTGGAATCAATCTAGTGAACCTCTCCTGAACTGTCTCCAATGTCGCAACATTTTTCCTCAAATAAAGGGACCAAACCTATGCACAATACTCCAGATGCGGTCTCACCAATGCCTTGTATAGTTGCGACTGGTTTTTGATAAGAGAGGGGATTAAGGGTTATGGGGAGAGGGCGGGAATGTGGAACTGAGCCACAACAGATCAGCCATGATCTTATTGAATGGCGGGGCAGGCTCGAAGGGCTAGTTGGCCTACTCCTGCTCCTATTTCTTATGTTCTTATGTTCTATTCCTTTAGCTATAAAGGCAACGTTCTATTCTGTTCAGTCCTGGTACATAGGCATGCACAAAAGATCTGCGTGAGTTTTAAATTTCCAGTTGGGCTTTCTAAACTTCCCATTTGTATCCAAACTTTTTACAGCCATTAAAAGTATACAGCAGCGCAGACATCGGGTGGATGCCTGGACGACAAAACGTAATTAGAGGAATTTCCTTTGACTTTTTCATTGATAGTCTACATCAGCAGGAACTTGTGAAGGTGGGTGAAGTCTATTTTTTGATGTTTAATAGATGTTCTAATAATCTGTAACTCTGCAGGGTTATAAAAAAAGCTAGAAATATCATGTTTTTAAATATCTTTTTCATGCCATTTAGGTATTTATGATGGTTTTTAATGTGCACATTCGGAAATGCGCCAGGTAGTGGAGAGGATAATCGGGGGATTAAACGTTTCTGTTGCCTTGACAACTGGGTCGGGGGCAGTTTACATAATTCGCCTGTGAGAGTTTCCAAGATTGTAGTAGCATGCTGTGCATTGCACAACTTTGCTCTCCAGGAAGGACTGAAACTTCACCCCAAAAATGATTTAGTATCAGAAATGGAGGAACGCATGTGCAGCCAGATGCCTCCTGGAGCGCATGAGGAGGCCCAAGTTTCAGCCACTGCCAGGGCAGCTGGAGGCCATCAGGATGCTACTGCTTTTGAAAACTGAAATTTGCAAATTCCATGTCTGTCCCTCCTCAAATAATTAGAGAACTGTTGCTTCAAAGGTAAACAAATTAATTTATTTAAGTTCAAAATACTTAGAATGAGAATCCCTACAGTATAGAATAAGGCCATTCAGCCCATTGAGCTATGGTGTGCCCTGGGTATGGGCACCCTGCTAATGCCAGCTGTGCCGCTGGCTCTGCCCAAAAGGAAAATTGCCAATGCCCGGGGGCACCTTGGTACTGCCCGGCATTGGGCAGTGCCAAGGTACATGGCCTGGTGGGGTGCAGGGCTTAGAGGGCAATCTGCCTGTGGGAGAGTGGGGTGGGGATCATCACTGCTTGGGTGGGGGCTGGAGATCGGGGTGCTCTGGGATGATGGGGGTTAGAGGGGCTGGTAGGTGCAGAGGCCTGTTCAGCCTCCTGAAATTCATGCCCTGAAATGTAATGATCTTCATGCTGGTGGCCTCTGCACTGCATAGAATGTGGAAGATTCTAGTGTGAACTCCCACTGAAAAAAATAAACGTGAATTACTCCAGTTTTCCCACAAATTTGACACTTAGAATTTTTTGGGAGCATCGTCCCTAAAGTGTTTCACTCCAGGTATGATTCCAGTGACCTACTAGGAAGCTTTTATCAAAACAAACTTTATTTAAGAGCGCAGAATTTAACAAAAAGAATTAGCATAACTTTTACCAAATAAAATACTTAAACATGACAAGGTATGTTTTTTTAAAATTAGCTATCTCTATTGTTCCAATGTAGCAGTATCGCCCACAGAAATAAATCCCTTCTTGAGAACCAGTTAGCACAGAAATCAAAACTGTTTAAGTGGGTACTAAATTTTTGGCCTTTTATCAATTCTGGCAAGTGATCCAGACAGATACTTGTCTTCTAATTCTTATGCAGCAACTTCCAGAGAAAGCTCCACCCCCGACAGCAGAATCTCAGAGAAAGAGATTTATTTCCTTGCAGATTCCAGTCTCCAGAAATCAGAGAGAGCAAGAGATATAGAGAAAGTAACCCCCTAAAGATCCCAAAAAGCAAACTCTGTGAAAATCTAGCTATGACCTTACCCGCCAATCAACCAAATCAAACCCTACTTTGCAACATTCTGGGGAAAACACACAACAACAGGACTCTGCATTAGTTCGGTTTGAAACAAACATTGTATCAATTACGTTCAATTATATTGCTGCAGAAACAACACAGTGCTGCTATATACACACAGAATGGCTCCGATAAAATGGAAAGGATCAGTAAACACATTCAGTACAGAAACATGACTCAAACACACTTCTTAAAGGTACAGTATCATCACACATCTCATTGTGGAGCAAGTGGAAGATGTTGACAAACTTTTGGTGGCACAAAAAATGGACAAGGTCACTATAATACCCCGTGGTTAACATTGTGGAAGGCCTTTATGGGATCAAAGAAAGCCATGTACAAGGGTTTGTGCCGTTTTCTGAATTTCTGTGTTCGATAAGGTTCACCATGGTAGGCTTCTGCAGAAAATGCAGATGTATGGGATTGTGGGTAATCTAGGAAGTTGGATCAGGAATTGGCTATCAGATAGGAGACAGAGGGTGGTGGTGGATGGTAAATATTCATCATGGAGTGCAGTTACGAGTGGTGTGCCTCAGGGATCTGTTTTGGGGCCACTGTTGTTTGTAATTTTTATTAATGATCTGGATGAGGGTATAGTTGGGTGGATTAGTAAATTTGCTGATGACACCAAAGTTGGAGGTGTGGTAGATTGTGAGGAAGGGTGTCATAGTCTGCAGGGAGACTTAGATAGGTTGCAGAGCTGGGCCGAGAGGTGGCGGATGGAATTTAATGCGGAGAAGTGTGAGGTAATTCACTTTGGTAGGAGCAACAGATGTGTCGAGTATAGGGCTAACGGGAGGACTTTGAATAGTGTGGATGAACAGAGGGATCTAGGTGTGTGTGTACATAGATCCCTGAAAGTTGGGAATCAAGTAGATAAGGTTGTCAAGAAGGCGTACGGTGTCTTGGCGTTTATTGGTAGGGGGATTGAATTTAGGAGTCGCAGTGTAATGTTGCAACTGTACACTACTCTAGTGCGGCCGCACTTGGAGTACTGTGTGCAGTTCTGGTCCCCGCATTACAAGAAGGATGTGGAGGCGTTGGAGAGGGTGCAGAGGAGGTTTACTAGGATGTTGCCTGGTATGGTGGGGAGGTCCTATGAGGAGAGACTGAGGGATCTAGGGTTGTTTTCGTTGGAAAGAAGGCGGCTAAGAGGGGATCTTATTGAAACATATAAGATGATTAGAGGTTTAGATAGGGTGGATAGTGATAGCCTTTTTCCTCGGATGGAGAAAGCTAGCACGAGGGGGCATGGCTTTAAATTAAGGGGGGGTAGCTACAGGACGGATGTCAGGGGTAGGTTCTTTACCCAGCGGGTGGTGAGGGATTGGAATGCCCTGCCTGCTGCAGTTGTAAATGCGTCTAGTTTGGGGGCGTTTAAGAGATCTCTGGATAGGTTTATGGACGAAAAGGGATTGGTATAGGCTAGTGGGTCATTGTTTTTGTAACTGGTCGGCGCAACATCGTGGGCCGAAGGGCCTGTTCTGCGCTGTAATGTTCTATGTTCTATGTTCTATGTTCTTGTAGTGAGGATCATATCCCTTAATGTATGGAATCAACATTGCAACTCTGGGAGAAGCTCTTCAACCAAAGGAGGCCTCTTGCAATGAGCTTCCTTGTGGCTGACAGCAGGGAAATTCCTTTGTAGTTACTGCAGTTGGACTTGTCAACTTTCTTGAAGATGGCCATGATTATAGCATCTCAGATCTCTTGGCGTATTTTCCTCCTTCCAGATAAGCACCAGTAGTGCTTCGGCAGTAATTCCCTCTGCTCTAGATATCTTTTGTTGTTCTTTAGCTGTCACATGGCCTTTTCTACCTCGTGCTGTTTTGGGATTGTGCTGTGGTGGTGGTGGGTAACATGCTGCGGGATAGAGTTGAGGACACTCACATTCAACATTGAGTTGCTGTTAAGGAGATCTTCAAAGTGCTCCTTCCAATGGGCGCTGACTGTCTGTCTGTTCTTGATGAGAACCTCTCCATTCTTGGTCAGCAATGGGGTTGGGCACTGAGTGTTTGGGGCCATAGACAGTTTCAGTTGTGCTAAAGAAACCTCATGTCATGGTTGTTGGTGAAATGATGCGCCTCATTTACATCAGTAGTCCATTGTAGCAATGCCCTGCATTCCTCTTTCCTTAAAGGTCCTTCCCATGAATAGCCTATTTGCATATATTGTCATTAGGACCTGTGGCATTAAGCTCTTAGCTTCCTGCTTTTATGCTCACGATGCACTGGATCCTGACAAGTGACAAATATCTCATAACGCCAGCTGTGGGCAGGAGTTTGCCATCGCCACGATATTTGGTTTCAAGAACTCTAAAGTAGATGTGAGCCCCGCACTAGTCATCAGCAGAAATCATCCTGCACCACCAGCAAGGAAGAATCTCATGGGCTGCATTTTACAGTGAGGTGGAGTGCAGCAGGGTGGGTGAGGAGTGGGTCTGTTCATTCCCCTGGAAGTTGTCTGGCAGCTGACACGCGCCAGGGAAGCCTATCCCACAGCTATAACATGCCGGGGGCAGGCTAAATTGGCAGAGAGTCAGATTTCTATCCCTCAGTAGGAGGAACTCTCAACCTTGGCAACTGCTGACCAATCAGATCCCCAAATTTCTTTGTCCAGCAGCTCCATCAGACCTCCAGCACCAGAGCTCAGTAGTTGATGCTGTTGGGGCAGTAGGAAAATGGTCAAAAAGGGCCATGAGTGCCCAGGATAATTAAGTGTTGGGGTTTTAGGATGGGAAGAATTTTTTAGGGCAGGTGGGGCAAAAGAAAAAAGGGTGACATCTTGAGAAGGGTGTCCAAAACGTATCCATGGCACCCCTGAATGAGGCATCCCATTTCCTGCCCTTTCTAGTAAGGCCCTAAAAAGCAGTCGGCCCGTTGTCCATATGCTATCGTGCCTGTCCGTATAGGATAGCATGGAAAACATATTAATCAGTTCAACAGGTTTACTAAAAAAAAAATTGATTTTTAATTATTTGTTTAAATGTGTAACATTTATTTAAATGTGTAAGGTGGGCTCCCAATTTTGGTATTTCGGTATGTATCCTTCTAACATATCATGGGGTTCAGCTTGGGAGTGAGCAGGAAGGCAGCGGTATTTCCATTGTTGTAGGTAAAATAATACCTCTGAGGCAGTGAGTCAAAATACAGTGGTTTTTACTCCAAAGCTTTGGGGAGAAACTGGCTCCGATTAAGGCTTACCAGACTTGTCATAGAACACAAACACAAGTGGGTATTTATACATTATAAGCTCTAGCAGGAATCACGATTCAAAGTTCCAATTCCTGCCAGACCTCCAGTTCTCCCTTCCTGGGTCGTGATGCAGCCCCAGAGTTAATCAGGAATTACAGTCCTGCAGGCAGGACATAGGAAACCCCTTCTGCAGCAATACTGGCATCCCTTCTTTGAAGTTACTTGTGCGAAGTTGGCTGTCCCAGCAGGACTCTTCCTGTTAAAAGCCGGTATCGCGATCTGCCATCAGCAGCTGTTAAAAGCCAGTATCGTAAACTACCATTTGTGTAACAATTCCCACTAATACAAACAGGTAAGATTTGCAAAGTCTACAAAACAACAGTCACATTTAACTACCAGCTGTTATAAAAGTTTCACATACTTCAACATGAACAAACAACTTATATTACTGCCAGGAGCAGTATAAGCTTAAGGAGATCAATCACGAGGAAGGGTTATGTTTGTGACATATTCTAGGTACAAAATCTATTAACCCTTTCCCTTCAGGTACAAAATGCATTCAGCTTTTCCCTACCTCACTACCAATCTACTTACACGCTCGCTGCTGAAAATACACCTGGAGGGGACAAATAAAATCCAACTCCATGAATGGCACTTATGGCAAACTTTGCCTTTCCAAAATTGATTTGTTCAGCCATCAAAGAAATGCAGCTGGTGATTTCATCTAATCTCACCAAATTCTGAATCTACAATCCCATCATCTCTCGCAGATGGAAAGATGGCAACCCTGTGTTCAAGTGAAGTTAGATTGAGAATTATAAGTCCCAACTGTCTTCAGTATCAGCTGAGACAGGCAGAAATGAGGAGATTCTAAGCCTGAAGAAGTTAGGAGTTTCAAGATTGATTACTGTGGCTGGGGTTGACTGTTTATATCAATGTCTGGGCATTCCACCTACATACACCTGGCCTTGCTAATGAAAACATGAGACTATTTGAAGATTTTGGTCACCTGACCTATAGAGAGGGCTTCTCAAGAGCATTGAATTCCCTATGGACTTGTATGTCATTAATATTGGCAGAGGATGAGGAAGAACAGTGCATGTTGGATTAAGGGAAATTCAGGCCATGTTTAAGGCCAGTAGATCCCTCTCAATATTAACATCACCAAACCCCACCCCCCTGAATATGTAGGTAAACATGAGCCAAATAAGAACTTTGATGAAGCGATGAATGTAAAAATGTAGAGAAGCACAACCAAGCCATCAAGAGGATATGCTGCTGCAGTCACATTTTGCCAGGTCCTGGGATGGGGTGGGGTGGAGGGCATGCGATGCACAAGGTGCTTAACATTGGGTCCCAAGCTCTAGGGAGGATCAGGTTAATTAGTCAATTCCTCTGTCAATCAAGATGGTCAGTGTCTAAAGCGGCCAATCTGATCTGAAGACCATCCCAATTGACAGGCTACTCAACAATTGATTCCTGTTGTTCTAAAAAGTGTAGTAAGAAGTCTCACAACACCAGGTTAAAGGCCAGCAGGTTTATTTGGTAGCAAAATCCACTAGCTTTTGGAGTGCTGCTCCTTCGTCAAGTCAGTGGGGGTTCTGTTCATAAACAGGGCATATAAAGACACAAAAGCAACAATTATTGGCCAAATAGGACATGCCACGTTCCCCAGTCCCTCCCTTGTGCTTACCTCATGGACTGTTCTGTTACTGGAACTTGGGTGTTGTAGGGCGCTTTCTTTACTTCAAACCTGGCTGGACGCTGATTGATCACAAGGTAAAGTGAAGTACGTAATATCTTACTGTTTAGTTAACTCCCAGAAGGACCTTCCTGGCTTCCTCCCTCAATGGACTGTGACGTGGCGTCTTCACAGGCTCCTCGCTCAGACACAAAACTGGTGATGTGAATTGGCAAATAAATATCAGTGATTTCCATAATTGCCAACTGATCTAATGGTAGCCTTACCCAGAAAGTGAGTTAGAAATCTAGAATTCCACACATACTGCTGATCCTCTGAGTTTAAAAAAGGCAGTGAAAACAGTGTTTTCTTTGGGTAGCTAATATTATCAACCAGTAGAAAGAACAGGAGACCCTGTGAGGATACAGAGTCGAACTCGTTGTGGTAACTGTCCCTTTAAGGATCCATCTGTAGTGTCAGGAACACATGACCAGAGGAGCCAATTGGGCAGCAAGGTTGGGGGATCATAAGAACATAAGAACATAAGAAATAGGAGCAGGAGTAGGCCATCTAGCCCTTCGAGCCTGCCCCGCCATTCAATAAGTGATCCCAGGATCACCCTGGGAAGCTCAGGTTTCTGTTCAGAACTTTCTGGGGAGCTGACTGGCAGCAATGAGGCTGCAAACCTCTGTATTATAGTTATATGTAATAAATGTTGCAGTTGTTATTCACCTAACTGGTGAACTGGAATTATCACAGCCATACAGGAAACTTTGAATGCTGAAGTTTTAATCTGCTGTAGTTACATCGGTGCCTCAACATTCACTTCGCAGAACTAAAATAATGTCTTCTGGAATTGGGTGGCCAGAAAGATTCTTTCAGTTTGGCTTCATAGATTTTTCAAACTCTGGGGTATAATAGAATGCTGTCACATTTAAGCGCAAGCAGCCAAGTAGTTCATTTACATTCGCTGATTCATTACAGAAAGGAAACATACAACAAAACCAGTTACGAAAGAGAAGAAAAGATCAGAGAATAGATGCAAATGTAGTTTGTGGTTGACCACCATGACAATGCCAATTGAAATCAAGAGTGATTAACAAAGTCAAGTTTTAATGAGCTAACCTAATTTAAGAGACAAGTTGGCTTAAGAGTAATGGATAATTACTGAGACAAAAAGGATTTCTTCAGTTGGAAGAAAACCTCGAAAATGACAGATGAAGATGGGGCTCAGATGAAACTTTAGTTTTAATGCTGAAACAGTCACGACCGTAGAGGCCTGTTATGCGTTATTTACTATAGAATCATAGAATGGTTCCAGCACAAAACAAGACCTTTTGGCCTTTCCTGACTGTTAGACGGCTCCTTGCAAGAGCAATTCGATTAGTTCCACTCTTTATAGAACCACTACAGGGCGGAAGGAGGCCATTCTGCCCATCAAGCCTGCACCGACAACAATCCCACCCAGGCGCTATCCTTATAACCCCACATATTTACCCTGCTAATCCCTCTGACACTAAGGAGCAATTTAGCATTGCCAATCCACCTAGTCTGCATATCATTGGACTGTGGGAGGAAACCCAGGGCATCCAGGAAAACTCACAGACACAGGAAGAGAGTGAAAATTCCATGTAGACTATCACCCGAGGCTGGCATTGAACCCAGGTCACTGGCGCTGTGAGGGAGCAGTGCTAACCACTGTGTCACCGTGCCACCCTCTTTTTCTCTGTAACCCTGTAAGTTTATTTCTCTTTTGATAATATATCCAATTTCCTTTTGAAAGCTATAATCAAAACTGCCTCCACCACACCCTCAGGCAATGCATTCCAGTTCTTAATCATGCACTGTTTAAAAAAAGCTTTGCCTTATGTTACCATTGCTTCTTTTGTCATTCCTCTTAAATTAGTGTCCTCTGTTTTCAACCCTTTCTGCCAATGTGAACAGTTTCTCCAGCCTGTCCCAACCAATCATAATTTTGAGCCCCTCTACCAAACCTCCTCTCAATTTTCTTTTCTGTAAAGAGATCAATTCCAAATTGCCCCTTCTATCCACATAACTGAAGTCCTTTATCACTGGAATCATTCTCTTAAATCCTTTCTGCATCCTCCGTAAACCGTTCACATCTTTCCTAAAGTGTGATGCCGAGGATTATACTCCCACAGCAGTTGAACCAGTATTTATAAAGGTTCGCCATAACTTCCATTTGTTAGTACCTCTGTTTATAAAATTCAGGATCCCAAATACCTTATTGATCACTTTCTCAACTTGCCCTGCCACCTTCAATGATTTGTGCACCTACACCCCAAGGTCCCAATGCTCCTGCACTCCTTTCAGAATTGTTACCTTCATTTTCTATTTCCTCTCTCATTATTTCTACCAAAACATATACACTTTTCTGCAATGGTGCCATGTGTCTGCCTATACCATCAACCTGCCTCCATCCTCCTGAAGTTTATCACTATCCCCTTTACAGTTCACACTACTTCCAAGTTTGTTGTCATCCGCAAATTTGAAAGTGTGCTCTGCACATCCAAGGGCTGAGTTTTCCAAAAGGCAGGATTTTCCAAAGGGCAGGACTTTCCAAGGACAGGATTTTCTGCTCCATGCAGTGTGAAAATTGGTGTCTTCCTATTGGCTGCAATAACAGGTTTATACGCCATGTTGTATGCTTCCCACCTCATTAATAATTAGTTGTGATGTCCTCTGCTCCTTTCCTGGCTGGAGGAGATTCACCAACGTCACCATTCCAGTTTGGAAGCTAAAGGCAGAGGTGGTCAGTGCCAACACTGTTCAGATGAGGTCAGCCATCCAGTACAAAAAGAAAATGAATGATTTGATCCATTCCGTCAGGGTAAGTAACTGCATTACTCTCAACTCACGCATTCACAAGTTCATCAAATATTCACTAGTTTCTCACATGCTGCCAACTCAAGGGAGCTCATCACTTGTTCTCTCACTTTCAGATTCACACCTTCATTTGGGCTCACATCCTCTGAAACTCACATCCTCAAACCTTTCATGGTTTCACTCAGCAACATACATGCCATGTACCTTATCATCTGCTCAGACACATGTCCTGCTCACACCCTGTCTATCTGTCTTCATACAGCACAAGCTGTCACACAATGGGAAGGAGAGATCCCAGACCGGGGGTGGAATGCTGAGATCAAGATCCTCATCGTGCTGGCTGAAAAGTATGTGGACCATATCTTGGGTGAATGCGAAGCCAGTGACAAACATCCAAGTGAGGAAGCTTATCAGTGCAACCCTCAGAAAGCCATACTGTGAGTGCATTGACCCTTTTTCAAGTTGCACGCCATGCACTAATCATCTCTACTTCCATCCGCAGTTACCTTTACCACGCACCCAAGGCCTTTAACAAGATCAAATCCTGACAACACCTTGCGTGAGGAAAGTGAGGATTGTACCATCGAAGACCCATCACAGTTCTCATCCATACACCACCAGTGCAGAGACACACACCTCGGTGGGACCTAATTCAAGAGCAGCCTTGGGGTCACAATCTGGTGAGCACAGTACAATCTGGTCCACAGCTGGCAGAGGCAGGAACATCTGAGCTCACCAGTACTCAGAGGGCTGCTGGGTCCAACACAGATGACATGACTCTGCACTCAGTCCTATCTCAGTTGGTGTAGTTGCAGAGACAATCATGGGACAATTGTCAGCTGCATTCCTCAGATATCAATGCACAATGGAGGAGTCTGTCCTCATTCAGTCTTAGTTAATAGCACTGGCATGCCAATGCATGGATGTCAGCACTGGTAGAATGACAGTCGCCATGGAGAGCGGTAAAAACTGCATTTCATCAGTATTGGCTAGGATACCCCTACACAAGAGGGCACCTCAATCTCATTCTAGCTTATCTTTCTTCCCAGGGAGTCAGCTAGCAACACTCAGGCACGGATAGGGGTGACCCCTGAGTGACCCGATCAGCCGGGGGAGGGTGTCCCCTGTCCACAACCGAAGTCCCAAAGCAGGCTGGGCCCTTCCAAATCTCAGCCTTCTAGAGGATGCCACCAAGTCACCCCAGACACCAGAGCATAGCAGTCAGCAGGCTGCCTCCACCTCTGCTTTGGATGTTGTGGAAGAACCAAAACATAGTGGTAGATTAGGAAGATAAAAGGATAGTGGAATCACATTTGTGGCAAAGGTGTTAAACACATTTATCTAGTGTTCACAAGAACCACACCCATTTCACACATCCTTTTGTATATGCCTCCTGTGTTGTCAGTCGGGTATGACATTTTCCCCTGCTTTTCGCAGATGTCGTTCTTATGTGCCTCTGGTTAACATTGTATGCTTCTAACTGACCACACTGTGCACTCCTTCTCAGATAATTTCCAGCATCATTAATGGAAAGTGTGTTCAGAAAATCAAGATGATTAATGTGTGCAATGTTTGAGTCAGCCCAGTCACTAATTCCCTTTTCTCCATTCCAAGTTCCTGAGGAGCAGCATCGAGAGGCAGCGATTTTTGGGCGTGTGAGGAGGCCGCAAGAAAGGTACATTTTCTGTTTATATTTTATAACTTTATATTTCTAGTTTAAAGTTGCGAGTATCGGCGGTTTTTTTTAAGATTAGTTAGAAACCGCAAGTCGTCACTAGGACGCTTACCGGTAGCTGTAGTCTTTTTTTTCTCGCGTCCCTGACCCTATAAATTAACGCAGAGAGGATACCCGATCCTCTACACTGGTAGAGAATCCCACCCTCCCACCTCCTCTAACCTAATTATAAGTGTGTGGGAAGTTCTTTTTTGTTTTTTTTCTGCTGGTAATTGTTTCAGGGATGGCAGGTCAGGCAGTAAGCTGCATCTCCTGTGGGATGTATGTGGTGAGGGGCTCCAGTAGTGTTTCTGGTGATTTTACCTGTAGGAAGTGTGTTCGATTGCAGCTTCTGGAGGAGCGTGTAAAGGAGCTGGAGGTGGAATTAGAGGAACTCCGCATAGTTCGGGAGGCGGAGGCAGACATCGATAGGAGTTATAAGGAGATAGTCACTCCTAGAAATGAGTCTTGGGTAAATGCCAGGAAGAGGGGAAAGAAGCAATTGGGGGGACAATCCCCTGGGGCTATTCCCCTCCAAAATAGGTTTTCGGCCCTGGAGGCTACAGTTGAGGAGGAATCAACTGGAGATAGCCAAAGGGAGCAGGTCTCTGGGTGTGAGCCTATTGTGAAAGCTCAGGTGGTTAGGGGATGTAAAAGATTGGGCCTAGTGATTGGGGACTCCACAGTTAGAGGGACGGATAGGAGAGTCGGAAGTAATGGTAGGGACACAGGGCTGGTGTGTTGCCTCCCGGGGGCTGGGGTCTGGGATGTATCGGAAAGGGTATTCAGGACTCTTAGGGGAGAGGGAGATCAACCCCAAGTTATAGTTCATGTGGGGACGCATGACATAGGGAGGTTAAGGGAAGGGGATATTAAGCAGAAATTTATGGAGTTGGGGTGGAAACTAAAGGCCAAGTCAGAAAGAGTGGTTATCTCCGGACTCTTGCCTGTGCCACGGGATAGTTTAGAGCGGAATAGAGAGAGGGAAAGTTTGAACTCGTGGCTGAGGGGGTGGTGCAGGAGGGAGGGGTTCAGGTACTTGAGCAATTGGGGCTCATTCTGGGGAAGGTGGGACCTCTATAAGAGTGATGGTCTACACCTGAATCAGAGGGGAACCAATATCCTGGGGGATAACTGATTCGGAGGGGAGGTGGGATCCTGAGTAGAGGGGGTGAAAGTGAGGGGGGCATAGATGGGGACTGCAATGCACGGCATCGTGGGGGTGGGGCGGAGCAGGGTTTGAAATGCGTATACTTTAATGCAAGGAGTATTCGCAATAAAGTGGATGAACTTGCAGCGTGGATCAGTACCTGGGACTTTGATGTTGTGGCCATTTCAGAGACATGGATAGAGCAGGGTCAGGAATGGTTGTTGCAGGTTCCGGGGTTCAAATGCTTTAGTTGGAGTAGAGAAGGAGGTAGAAGGGGGGGGAGGGGTAGCATTATTAGTCAAGGACTGTATCACAGTGTCAGAGAGGAAGTGTGATGAGGACTTGTCTGTTGAGGTAGTATGGGCAGAGATTAGAAATAGGAGAGGAGAGGTCACCCTGTTGGGAGTCTTTTATAGACCTCCTAAAAGTTCTAGAGAGGTTGAGGAAAGGATTGCGGAGACGATCCTGGTTAGGAGTGAAAGTAATAGGGTAATTGTTATGGGGGACTTTAACTTTACTAATATTGATTGGAATTGCTATAGCTCTAGCTCGTTAGAGGGGTCAGTTTTTGTACAAAGCGTGCAGGAAGGTTTTTTGACTCAGTATGTAGATAGGCCAACTAGAGGTGAGGCTATATTGGATTTGGTGCTGGGAAATGAGCCAGACCAGGTGCTAGACTTGGAAGTTGGTGTGCCTTTTGGTGATAGTGACCACAATTCGGTTACGTTCACCTTAGTGATGGAAAGGGATAGGCATGAACCTCGGGTCAGTAGTTTTAGCTGGGGGAAGGGTAATTATGAGGCTATTAGGAGAGAATTAGGAAGCATAGGTTGGACTAGGAGACTACAGGGACTGGGAACGTCCGAAATGTGGAGTTTTTTCAAGGAACAGCTACTGCGAGTCCTTGATAGGTATGTCCCTGTCAGGCAAGGAGGAATTGGTAGAGCTAGGGAACCGTGGTGCACTAAAAAAGTTGATTCGTTGGTTAAAAAGAAAAAGGAGGCTTATGTTCGGATGAGACTTGAGGGCTCAGGTAGTGCACTAGAAAGCTTTAGATTGGCTAGGAGGGAGTTGAAGAGTGAGTTAAGAAGGGCTAAAAGAGGACATGAGAAGACTTTGGCTGATAGGATTAAGGAGAATCCTAAGGTGTTCTATAGGTATGTCAAGAACAGAAGGTTGGTTAGGGCAAGATTAGGGCCAGTTATAGACAGCAGAGGGAAGTTATGTGTGGAACCGGAAGAGATTGGAGAGGCATTGAACCAATATTTCTCTTCGGTGTTCACGCAGGGGGACAAGAATATAGCTGAGGAGGACACTGGGTTGCAGGGGAGTAGAATAGACAGTATTACAGTTGATAAGCAGGATGTGCTGGATATTCTTGAGGGATTGAAGATAGATAAGTCCCCTGGTCCGGACGGGATTTACCCTAGGATTCTCTGGGAGGCAAGAGAGGTGATTGCAGAGCCTCTGGCTCTGATCTTCAGGTCGTCGTTGGTCGCAGGTATAGTACCGGAAGATTGGAGGATAGCGAATGTTGTCCCATTGTTTAAGAAGGGGAACGGAGACTTCCCCAGGAATTATAGAACGGTGAGTCTTACTTCTGTTGCGGGCAAGGTTTTAGAAAAAATTATTAGGGATAGGATTTATAGTTATTTGGGGAGTAATGAATTGATTGGAGATAGTCAGCATGGTTTTGTAGCGGGTAGGTCGTGCCTTACTAACCTTATTGAGTTTTTTGAGAAAGTGACCAAAGAGGTGGATGGGGGTAAGGCAGTTGACGTGGTATATATGGATTTTAGTAAGGTGTTTGATAAGGTTCACCATGGTAGGCTTCTGCAGAAAATGCAGATGTATGGGATTGAGGGTAATCTAGGAAATTGGATCAGGAATTGGCTAGCAGATAGGAGACAGAGGGTGGTGGTTGATGGTAAATATTCGTCATGGAGTTCAGTTACGAGTGGTGTGCCTCAGGGATCTGTTTTGGGGCCACTGCTGTTTGTAATTTTTATTAATGATCTGGATGAGGGTATAGTTGGGTGGATTAGTAAATTTGCTGATGACACCAAAGTCGGAGGTGTGGTAGATTGTGAGGAAGGGTGTCATAGTTTGCAGGGAGACTTAGACAGGTTGCAGAGCTGGGCCGAGAGGTGGCGGATGGAGTTTAATGCGGAGAAGTGTGAGGTAATTCGCTTTGGTAGGAATAACAGATGTGTCGAGTATAGGGCTAACGGGAGGACTCTGAATAGTGTGGATGAACAGAGGGATCTAGGTGTATGTGTACATAGATCCCTGAAAGTTGGGAATCAAGTAGATAAGGTTGTTAAGAAGGCATACGGTGTCTTGGCGTTTATTGGTAGGGGGATTGAATTTAGGAGTCGCAGCGTCATGTTGCAACTGTACACAACTCTGGTGCGGCCGCACTTGGAGTATTGTGTGCAGTTCTGGTCCCCACATTACAGGAAGGATGTGGAGGCTTTGGAGAGGGTGCAGAGGAGGTTTACCAGGATGTTGCCTGGTATGGAGGGGAGGTCCTATGAGGAGAGACTGAGGGATTTGGGGTTGTTTTCGCTAGAAAGAAGGCGGCTAAGAGGGGATCTTATTGAAACATATAAGATGATTAAGAGGTTTAGATAGGGTGGATAGTGATAGCCTTTTTCCTCTGATGGAGAAATCTAGCACGAGGGGGCATGGCTTTAAATTAAGGGGGGTAGTTATAGGACGGATGTCAGGGGTAGTTTCTTTACCCAGAGGGTGGTGAGGGATTGGAATGCCCTGCCTGCTGCAGTTGTAGATGCGCCTAGTTTGGGGGCGTTTAAGTGATCCATGGATAGGTTTATGGATGAAAAGGGATTGGTTTAGGTTAGAGGGTCATTGTTTTTTAACTGGTAGGCGCAACATCGTGGGCCGAAGGGCCTGTTCTGTGCTGTAATGTTCTATGTTCTATGTTCTAAGTGCTGGCAGGAAGAGAGAAATGCCAACTTCCATCCCAGTGCCCAGGCCATGAAGATGTCACACAAATAGAGCCATCACAATCCAGTACTAATCTATATAGCATTTGATGCTTGCACTAAAGACTTCAGAGATCACGATTAGAACATAAGAACAAGTTCAGTCACATAGTTACACAGCTTGTATAACCATAGAAATGTGTAACTTGCTACCTTAGTATGACTAATCCATAAGATAAAGGTGAAACCAAATCCTATAATTCTTAAATAAAGTACTAATGTTGCTGAAGCTAAACTCTCAAATATATTCAATAATAAGTCAAGACAGAAGCTTAATTATCTACAAGGTGCCAACAGAAAATCTCATTAGTAAGAACGGTTCCTTTGTTTTTATTCATTCTTGGGGCATCGCTGTTTAGGCCAGAATCTATTGTCCATCTCTAATTGTCCTTGAAATGCTGGTGGTGCGCTGCTTTCATGAATCACTGCAGTCCATTTAATCATTCTTTCTTTGTTGGATATAAAATTTTCCCAACCACCTGAACTACCATGGATCTTTTCAGTATTGTACAACTTTTCTTTGAATTTGATATGATCCCTAACTTCCTGAGTTTGTAATGAATGATGCATCCTTCTCATAGAGATTTTCTTCATCAATAGAATTTACCTTTGTTGAGAGTGGTGTAATATCTCCTCAGAAGTATGCCACTACTTCTCTGCAGTCTTACTTTTTAACCTATTTTTCTTATCAGTTTTAGCCAACTCTGTCTTTGTGCCTTTGCAATTGCCTTTATTTATACTTAAAACAGTAGCTTCACCCCTTCAAACTGAATGTGAAATTCTATTACATTATGATAACTTGTAATGGCAAGGAGTCTTTACTATGAGGTTATTTATTAATCCAGGCTCGTTAAACATTACCTGGTATAAAATGGACTGATCGCTGGCATATTCCAGAACATTTGTTCTAATCATCTATTTTAAACACATTCTATGAATTAATTCCCCAGATTACCTTTGACCAGATTAAAAATTTGCATGATTATTGCAGTACCTTTCCCACAAGCTCCGATTATTCCTTGATTTATACTCTGTCCTACAGTGTAGTTATTGTCAGAAGGCTTGTTAACCACTCCCACCAGTGATTTCTTTCCTTTGCTATTTTATTTCTCTACCTAAAATGATTTTACATTTTAATACTCGAAACCAAGGTAATTTCTTGCTATTGTATGCTCTAATTCTTAATTAACAAAGCTACCTGACTTCCCTTTCCTTTCTTCCCATCTTTCTGAAATATCAAATATGCTTGAATGATCAGATTGTAGCCTGGTCTTTACAACCATTGGTGAGATTTTACAGCTTAACTCGACCCGAGACTAGAAAATCCCACCCGAGTTCAATGGACATTTCCATTGTTCGCCCCTCATCCATTCTGATTCCTTGGTGGGTGGGGCGGTAGAGTTCCAGCACATGTCTCTGTAATAGAGTCATTGGAAAATTTTATATCCAATGTGGGGCGGTGGGGGGGGCAGTTTGGCAATGTGTGCAGACAATGCAAAGGTCTGTTGACCTTGAGCAGGATTTCCTAGCCGCACCCGCCCCAAAACCAGAAAATCCCACTTGAGGTCAACGGACCTTTGCATTGTCTGCTCACAGCATGCCTCCACTATGATTCTTGTGGCAGGTGGAAAGGGAAAATTTCCCCCATAGAGTTTTACAGCACAGAAAGAGGCCTCTCGGCCTACCATGTCTGCACTGGCCATTAGGCTCCTACCTATTCTAATCCCATTTTCCAGCACTTGGTCTGTAGCTTTGTGTGGTATGGCATTTCAAGTCATCATTTAAATGCTTCTTAAATGTTGGGAGGGTTCCTGTCTCCACCAACCTGTCAGGCATCGAGTTCCAGATTCTCACCACCTTCCGGATGAAAAACGTTTTCCTCAAATCCCCTCCTTATCTCCAGCCCCTCACATTAAACCTATGCTCCCTGGTTGTTGACTCCTCTACTAAGGGGAAAGAGTTTCTTCCTATTTACTCTATCTGTGCCCCTCATAGTTTTGTACACCTTGATCAGGTCCTACCTCAGCCTTCTCTGCTCTAAGGAAAGCAACCCATGCCTACCCAACCTCTCTCCATAGCTGAAATGCTCCAGCTCAGGCAATATCCAGGTGTATCTTCTCTGCACCCTATATAATGCAATCATATCCTTCCTATAGTGTACTGACCAGAACAACACAGAGTACTCTAGCTATGACCTAATGAGTATTTTATACAGCTCTATCCTCACCTCCCTGCTCTTATATTCTATGTCTTGGTTAATAACACAACTATCTCTGTCTTCTTAACCACCTTATCCACTTTATCCTTTCCTGCTCCCTTCAGGGATCTATGAACATGCACCCAAGGTCCGTCTGGTCCTCTGTACTTCTTGGCATCCTACCTTTTGTTGTGTAATACCTTGTCTTGTTAGTTTGCCTAAAATGCATCACCTCACACTTTTCAGATTTAACCTATTAAGGAGGGCAGAGTCCCAACAGTAAAATCAAAAAAGAAACTATGATTCTGCAAGGACACAATGTAGTGTTGCAACAGATGATCCGGTTCACCTGAGGAACTTCAGGGATGGTCCCAGATGGGACCCTGGGATCATTATGGAGAAAACAGGACCAGTATCTTACACAGTTAAGGTTCAGGGTAAGACATTAAAGAAGCACTCGGACCATCTCAGAACCAGAGCCTCTGCCTGAGCAGGCTCCACAACTGGCCATAGAGATTACTGTGGCAGCCCTTAGCTCAAAGCTGACTCCACACTGGCCCCTCCAGATAGTGAAGGTACAAACTCATAAATAGAGACTGAAGTAGTGGGCCTCCGAGCAGAAATGGAACTTAAGAGGAGGACCCCACATCAGTAACCCTGTGACACTTCCTCTGGAAGACAACGTCTCCTGTCGGTTTACACTGCCTGACACAACCCTGTCTTCGGTGGACCTCCAACTGAGCACCAAGCAACAAAAAGGACCTTCTCAGAGTGGGGAAGCTGGGAGAGACGCAGACCTAAGGGGAGAGGGATGTTATGATGACCATGAAGGCCACGGGGATCATCCATAGATCGCTTTGTGGAGTATGAGCTGCCTTATTGAGCGAGTAGGGGCTCGCCTAATGGGAACTGGTTAGCTGGATATTTTAAATCTGTTTTTCTACCCAGTTCATTGTTGGGGGTCCCAAGGTGATTGTAAACCACAGGTGCAGCCCTTTTCTTTGGTGCCCAATAAAGGATGTTGGTGCTGAGAAACTGGTGTTTGGCTGAATTATTACTTTAACTTTCCCCACTACTATTTAGTTTAAATTCCTCTCTACAGGCCTTGTTATATGATTCGCCAGTACGTTTATTCCAGCAGATTTCAGGTGAAGGCTGCCCCAACAGTCCTGCTCCTCTTTCCCCAGCATTGGTGCCAGTGCCCCCACTTCTCCAAAACTAACCATTGAGCTACATATTGAACTCTTTGCCCTTTAATCAAAGCCAGTTTTCTCACGTGGCTCACATAGTAACCTGTCTAGTTCTGCCTTTTAGCTTAAACTCAAACTGCTCATATTCCTCAGCAGAATCTCTTCTTTAGTCTTACCTATGGTGGTGTTACCCACGTGGACTACAGCAACAGGATCCTTCTCTTCCCCTTCCAAGTTCCTCTCCAGCCCCAATGAGATGTCCTTAACCCTGCACCAGGCAGACAACACAGCCTTCAAGACTCCTGCTCTTGGCTGCAGAGAACTATAAGTCCCTTTAAGATACTGTCCCCTACAACAACTATATTGTTTTTGCTCCCCTCACTTGAATGGCTCCTCGCATCATAGTTCTTTATCAGTAAATTTATCCACCCTGGAGACCCAGCACACGTCCACATAAGTTGAACCTGGTGAACAAGGGCTGAGGCACCTCCATTGTTACGTTCAGGATCTCTAATTCTGCCCCTCTTACAATCACACCATTCTTTCCAATGACCACATACTATCTAAATGGCTCTCTCCTGAGACAAAATGCCAGGTAACTTTCTCCTTCCTTATTACATCACAACGTCCGAAGCTCAGACTCCAGTTCATCCACTTGGAGCTGAAGTTCCTTGAGCTGCACCCAATTACTGCAGATGTGGTTACTGTGGATCATGCAGATAAATACCAGCTCCCAACGTGCTATCATTGTAATGTGTCACCTGTTCTGCTTTTCTAATTTAACTAATGGGTTTCATGTTTAGATTATCACTCAACCATTATCCATTGATATATTGTGGAGATTAACTAGTCATGCTATAAATTTAATGTAATACATTTATTGTGTCTGTATCAGTTTAAACTACTGCCCCAGAGGCTCCAGATTTCAGCTCTTAGTGCTCACTATCTCCAGCTTCATCTTTAGGACCATTCCTTTTTTTGTTCAAAGCCAGATTAGCACTTCCCCCCTCATTGCACTGAATTCCTGGATTTAAACACTTGGTCTTTCTGTGCTCAGTCCCCAGGTGCACCTTCATACAACTTATT
This sequence comes from Carcharhinus amblyrhynchos, assembly GCF_965287045.1. Lineage (NCBI taxonomy): Eukaryota > Metazoa > Chordata > Chondrichthyes > Carcharhiniformes > Carcharhinidae > Carcharhinus > Carcharhinus amblyrhynchos. The sequence goes on from NC_137328.1 coordinate 75,313,409, forward strand.
TGAGGTGAGTATTGAGTTGATATTGAATATAGTTGATATATTTGGAGTTGTGTTGAATGTGGAGAGTTTGAATATTGGTTGAAATTTGTACAGTGTGAAATGGATTCAGCTTGTCCAATAATCTTGTTAAAGGTTAGGGTGGCATGGTGGTACAGTGGTTAGCACTACTGCCTCAAAACGCCAGATATCCAGGTTCAATCCCGGCAACTATTTATGTGGAATTTGTACATTCTCCCCATGTCAGAAATAGAAATGTTAGAAATAGTCAGCATGGTTTTGTAGCGGGTAGGTCGTGCCTTACTAACCTTATTGAGTTTTTTGAGAAGGTGACCAAAGAGGTGGATGGGGGCAAGGCGGTTGACGTGGTATACATGGATTTTAGTAAGGCGTTCGATAAGGTTCACCATGGTAGGCTTCTGCAGAAAATGCAGATGTATGGGATTGTGGGTAATCTAGGAAGTTGGATCAGGAATTGGCTATCAGATAGGAGACAGAGGGTGGTGGTGGATGGTAAATATTCATCATGGAGTACAGTTACGAGTGGTGTGCCTCAGGGATCTGTTTTGGGGCCACTGTTGTTTGTAATTTTTATTAATGATCTGGATGAGGGTATAGTTGGGTGGATTAGTAAATTTGCTGATGACAACAAAATTGGAGGTGTGGTAGATTGTGAGGAAGGGTGTCATAGTCTGCAGGGAGACTTAGATAGGTTGCAGAGCTGGGCCGAGAGGTGGCGGATGGAATTTAATGCAGAGAAGTGTGAGGTAATTCACTTTGGTAGGAGCAACAGATGTGTCGAGTATAGGGCTAATGGGAGGACTTTGAATAGTGTGGATGAACAGAGGGATCTAGGTGTGTGTGTACATAGATCCCTGAAAGTTGGGAATCAAGTAGATAAGGTTGTTAAGAAGGCGTACGGTGTCTTGGCGTTTATTGGTAGGGGGATTGAATTTAGGAGTCGCAGTGTAATGTTGCAACTGTACACTACTCTAGTGCGGCCGCACTTGGAGTACTGTGTGCAGTTCTGGTCCCCGCATTACAAGAAGGATGTGGAGGCGTTGGAGAGGGTGCAGAGGAGGTTTACTAGGATGTTGCCTGGTATGGTGGGGAGGTCCTATGAGGAGAGACTGAGGGATTTAGGGTTGTTTTCATTGGAAAGAAGGCGGCTAAGAGGGGATCTTATTGAAACATATAAGATGATTAGAGGTTTAGATAGGGTGGATAGTGATAGCCTTTTTCCTCGGATGGAGAAAGCTAGCACGAGGGGGCATGGCTTTAAATTAAGGGGGGGTAGCTACAGGACGGATGTCAGGGGTAGGTTCTTTACCCAGCGGGTGGTGAGGGATTGGAATGCCCTGCCTGCTGCAGTTGTAAATGCGTCTAGTTTGGGGGCGTTTAAGAGATCTCTGGATAGGTTTATGGACGAAAAGGGATTGGTATAGGCTAGTGGGTCATTGTTTTTGTAACTGGTCGGCGCAACATCGTGGGCCGAAGGGCCTGTTCTGCGCTGTAATGTTCTATGTTCTATGTTCTATGTTCTATGTGTCTGTGTGGGTTTCCTCCAGTTTTCTAGTTCCCTCCCACAGTCCAAAGATGTGCAGGATTGGCCAAGCTAAATTGCCCTTTAGTGTCCAAAAATGTGTAGGTTAGGGGGATTATTTAAAGAACTATCCCTTTCAGAGATTTAGTGCAGACTCGATGGGCCGAATAGCTTCCTTTTGCAATGTTTAACTGCATTCTGCAGTTAAAGTTGTTAACCAAACTGATTTTGACTGGCCACAGTCTATGAAAAATAACTGCAAAGACCAAGCATGATTAAAGCAGCAATTGGAGTTTAATCCAAAAAAACGTCTCTTGACTGACTGGAATGTGTTTGAAATAAATCCAGAATTCGGTTACATTAGGCGCCTATTCAAAATTAAAAAGGAGTTCAGTTCTTTTCTTTTTGATCGTGTTTCTTTAAAATTCAGGTGAGTTGCCACAAGTGCATGAGCCTCCAGGAATTGATGAAGCATATGGCTTCTTTCTGTGCTCTAAGCTTTCTTTGATTCTACATCTTCTTATAAACATGCAAAGATGCTAACACTTTCCAAAGACAGCTGTTTAAATTCACAAAGCATTGCTAAATGTAAGCTTATTGGCATGATTTAATTTTAAGCCTCATTTGGATGAATATTTCCCCATGATGACAAGGAGAAAGCATGAACTGAAAGTTAACTTCTTGGACTTCCAAGCGAAACCACAATGGATTGTCTGTTTTCCATTTCTTCTAAAGAGTGAGAAATAGTTTTTGGGAACAACTTATGAATGTTGATCATGCAAGATTACTGAGAAGAGTTTCTCATTTAACTACGCCATAAATTGCTTCACTTGGTTATGAGCAATCTTTATTGGAAAAGTGTTGTTGGAGATGGAGATCTAGTCATGCTGAGAATGTCTGACTTTGCTAATGTCAGCAGCTGAGGGGTACTTGATTGAGGTGTACAAAATTATGAAGGGAAGAGATAGAGTGCACTGGATAAAATTGTTTCCCTTGGTGGGGAATTCTGGAACCAGGGGACATAGATTCAAGATAAGTGGGCGTAGGTATGTTGGGGACATGAGGAAGAACTTTTTTTTGCACAGAGGGTAGTTGGTGTCTGGAATTTGCTGCCCGAGTTGGTGGTAGAGGCAGAGACCCTAAACTCTTTTTAAAAATACCTGGACCTTAAGTAGGTGCTGAAAGCTACATGGCTATGGACCAGGTACAGGAGGGTGGGATAAGAAAGGCCAGCTCGGTATCATCAGGCTTGCATGGACAAGATGGGCCAAAAAGCCTCCTTCTATGCTGTAACCTTTCTATGGTTCTATGATTTATGCGCCAACAGTTTGATTCTCAGTCTGGGGTTGGGAATCCAATGCTTGGATCATTCCTGAGTCCTGTATCCACAACGCATGTGTGTCACTGATCTGATGCTATCTTTAATTGCTGATCACCTAGTGCTCAATTAGTGGCACTAAGTGCGACCAGAGGTCCTGAGCACAAGCCTCAAAGGAGGGCAGCTGTGGGCTTGCTACTGCTTTGCCAAATAAAGGAACCAGAAGCTCAGACAGTTAACAGCCTTATGATGTAGAAAAGTGGCCAAATGGAAAACAAGATTGTGCATCTACCCAGGCAAAATTACTCTTTTTGCCAAAAATATCTATTCAGCTTAGATTTGATGGCACCCCATGCTACATTAATGTGCAGTAAGAAGTCTCACAACACCAGATTAAAGTCCAACCAGTTTATTTGATAGTAAACCCACAAGCTTTCGGAAACGCTGTTCCTTCGTCGGGTGTGTGGGAAGTTCTGATCCGAGAAGGGCATATAAAGGCACACACAGTTTACAGATTACTGATTAGAATGCGAGTCTTTACAGCTAACCTGCTACTCCAAGTCTTAAAGATGCAGACAATGTGAGTGGATTCAGTATCTTGTCTGCTTTCTTGCATCTTTGTAAAAATTGATGTCTGTGTCGATATGCGCCATCTTCTTGGAGATCCTCTCCACTTGGATCCGGCAATTTGCGATATCGATGGTAGTCATGATGTGGAGATGCTGGCGTTGGACTGGGGTAAACACAGTAAGAAGTCTCACAACACTAGGTTAATGTCTAACCAGTTTAGTTGATAGTAAACCCGCAGTGTTTAGGAAAGCTTGTGGGTTTACTATCAAATAAACTGGCTGGACTTTAACCTGGTGTTGTGAGACTTCTTACTGTGTTTAGCCCAGTCCAACGCCGGCATCTTCACATCACATTAATGTGCACCAGACTGTTCAGTTTTGCTGACCTGCTATTTGTAGATCACCTCCAAGTTCTCCCCCAACCCCTTAACAAGCTTCCCAAGGAACTTAATGTGCAGTTAAATACAGTCATTATCCTGGGTTTCTGGATTTATAGTCCAATAATAATACCATTACATTCTGCTTTCCACAAAAGAGTCTGAACGGTATGTGATACTCACTGGATAGGGGTATTGAATAAATCCATGTGGGGTAACCAAAGACTGTGGAGATTGACACTAAGTAGTAAAGGAAACTATTGGATTATTTCTGAAGTTTAGCAATCTTAATATTAAAAGACTGATGTAATGACTGTCCCTTTAAGGATCAATTTGCAGAGTAAGAGTCACATGAACCTGGGGAGAAGGATGGGGTATCACCCTGGTAAGCAGGGGCTTCTGTGCTCAGAGTCATCTAGGGAGCTGACTGCAGTTGTGAGGCTACTCTGTATAGTTTTAACCTGTAAATAAATGAGTTGTGTTTTCCCCAGACTGGGGAATGAGCATCTTTATGTTTTGTGACAAAGATAAAACAAAATGATCCTCAGACTGTGAGCATCCAGTTTAGATTGAAGTTGAGGAGAGTACTTATCAAGATTTTCCTTCATGGAGGACTGGACACAATAGGTAGAGTGCCTCAGGTATTACTTTGAAGTAAATTAAATAAGGGAGGAAGCAAAGCCGAAAGCAATTTTGCTGGGTGCCTGTGGAGCCCAAACTAATAATCTGATTTACAGATTCACAGCCCCAAGCATACCCATCTCCAAATCATTCAATGAGTTTATGGAATTGGTGAAGTCACATTTCTAGCATAAACCATCAGTTATACATCAGAGATTGAAGTTTAATTCAAGGGAGAGAATCCCAGTGAAACAATTGTTACTTATATCACTAAATTGGAACAGATATCAGAGTATTGTGATTTTGGAGCCACCTTGAATGATATGTTATAGAACAAACTAGTCTGCAGGGTGAATAATGGGATAATTCAACTGAGATTACTTGCAGAAGGAGATATAATTTTTAAATGAGCAATTAAGACAGCTCAGGCACTGGAAAGTGCTGAAAAGAATGCACAAGAATTACAGAGAACACAAAATGGCACCATTCACCAATTAGGGTGGGAACCTGTAGTCAGGAGTGATGCGAAAGCCAAAGAAGTGACCGCGAGGTGGGAAATGAATTCAGCCATGAATAAGGCAGTCTGCAGAGTAATGGGCACATGATCTTGGGGAACAAATCGGATATCAGGGTAGGGGATCACCCCGGTCAGCCCATGTTTCTGTATTCAGAGTAATCTTGGGAGCTGATTGCAGCCACAAGGCTATTAGCCTCTAAATAGTTTAACCTGTAAGTAAACGAGTTGTGTTTCCCTAATCTGGCGAGCGCATATTTATACGTGTTAATGAAACACCATTATGCTGTCATTAAAAGGGGGAAATTGACCCTTGCAAATCATACATGATGGAATATGGTTTATAAAATGGATCAGCACTAACAAGCTAGAATCTGGACTGTCATAGCCCAGATATCTGTCCTCATGATTCCAACTGGTGTTGGTTCCAGTGTTTTGGTTCAGCAGAAAACTGATCATTTGGAATATCTTTATGTGAAAAAAGGTTGAGGGGAGTTTATGTATTCTGAGTGTTCCTTAGCCGAGTGAAGGGGGGAAAAATCCATTAAAATTACAGACAGAAGGATTGGGAGTTGCAAATTCCCGACATACACCTATATGTGTGTTTGAAAGTATTACTTTCATAACATTCCGGTTCTAAAAGAGAGAGGGAGCTGTAGCCTCAGATGTGTTGTTGTTTGCAAGAGGGAGAGAAAGCTTAGGAAATAAAAGTTTTGTGTGAGTTTTTTTTCCAGGATTTGCTGAGTTAAGGGGATGAATTTTAAAATAAAGAACTTGTTGATATCATAGCAGTGTTCTGATCAAACAGTTATATAATACTTTATGCTTGCAATCAGTCCATTTATAAAAAGAACTTCTTTAATTTTCAAAATTAATTTGCAATCAGATTTGTGTACCGAAATATGAGAGGCTTCACTAAAAGATGATGGCCAAAAAACTAAGCCAGTTCATCGAGGGAAATCCTGGTCAAACTGCAAATGTAATTCCAGGGAAATATTACCACACCCTCTGTAAACAGAGAGGAAAATCAGATATAACTGAATATTTGAGGATACAGGGACTCCAGGCTACAGCAGGGATGGCTACTTGGAATAGTGCACTATATGATAAAGAAAACATGTTGAAGCTTTATGCAGCCATGCAAACAGCATTGGAATACATTATGAATGTAGAAAGTTGAATAAGCAACTTCTTGGGCACTGGAATGTCCTCTAAGCCCACGGGATGTTACATCCTCCTCCAGAGTGTGACAGATATAATTCACCACATCACTTGACAAGCACAGAGATGGGTGACATGGTCTTCCACTTACCTCCAGATAGCAAAGTTTTCTTTGGTAGACCTTTGGTTTTGTGAATCACCTCCATGGTTAAAGTTAAAGTTTACTTATTAGTCACAAGTAAGGCTTTCATTAACACTACAATTAAGTTACTGTGAAATTCCCCTAGTTGCCACAACCCAGTGCCTGTTTGGCACAATGCACCTAACCATTATGTCTTTCAGAATGTGGGAGGAAACTAGAGCAACCAGAGGAAACCCATGCAGACACGAGGAGAACGTGCAAACTCCATGCAGACAATGCCCCAAATTGGGAACCGAAGCCAGGTCCCTGGCACTGTGAAGACTGCTGTGAAGATTAGGTGTAAAGATTTGCATTCTAATCAGTAATCTGTAAGCTGTCTGTGCTTTATATGCTCTGTCTGAGGCCAGAACTCTCCATTCACCTGACGAAGGGACAAACCCCGAAAGCTTGTGTTTACTATCAAATAAATTGGTTGGACTTAAACCTGGTGTTGTCAGACTTTTTACTGTGTTTACCCCAGTCCAACGCCAGCATATCCACATCATGACTGTGAAGCAGCAGTGCTAATCACTATGCTACCATGCTGCTACCGTAAACCCCTGGTTCAATTCCAGTCTTGGGTCTGTGTTTAGTTTGTGTCTTTATATGCCCTGTTTGTGAACAGAATTCCCAGTCTTCTGATGAAGGGGCAGTGCTCTGAAAGCTTGTGGCTTGTGCTACCAAATAAACCTGTTGGACTTTAACCTGGTTTTGTGAGATTTCTTACAGTAATTGGAGAAAGCACATTGGAGGCAGATATGCAGCAGCTGCGCTTCCTTAATGATTACCTGCATTTTCCATTCTCACATAACATTTTGTTAAAGCTCAAACTGAGGAACTGCATTGTGAAGCCAAGGACGCCTGCAGTCTTCCCTTAAAGAGCATCAAAAGGAACAATGGCTCCAATTGAACATTCTCAAGGAAGACTTCCTCTTTTTCTCTCAGCTCTGATTCTATTTCAATGTGGTGACTTTCAGCAGTCTGAAGGTGCCCCTGTCAGGCCCCTCTGGTCCAGCCATGGGCTCCTCTCACACTACCTCAGACCCCTCCTGTGCAGATTTTATACTGCAGTAACTTTGGGATTTTGAGCTGGCAGTGCTGCATTCTTTCTTTGAGATTAGCTTTGACCCTGCCCCTGTCAGCGTGTGGGTTCCTCCAATCTTCCAGGATCCTCACAATGTGCAGGTAGATCTCCCTCAGTTATTCTCCAGCCTCCCTGAGTAGCCCTGGATCCCATTGTCAAACATCCTAATCCTCCCAATGAACCCATCACTGTTAATGTTCCTATGCACAGTAAAAAGTCTGACAACACCAGGTTTTAGTCCAACCTATTTATTTGATAATATTCTCACAAGCTTTCGAGGGGTTACCCTCTTCGTCAGGTGAATGGAGAGTTCTGGCCTCAGACAGAGCATATAAAGCACAGACAGTTTAGAGATTACTGATTAAAATGCGAATCCTTACACCTAACCTGCTGTTCAAGACCTGAAGTGGCTGACAATGTGAGTGGTAGGAGCACTGATCACAGTTTAAAGAGATGTGTATTGTCTCCAGACAGTACAGTAAGTGAGGTTTTGCAAACCCAGGCAAGTCACGGGGGTTACAGATAGTGCGACATGAACCCAAGATCCCTGTTGAGACCGTCCTCATGTGTGCGGAACTTGGCTATCAGTCTCTGCTCAGCGACTCTGCGCTGTCGTGTGTTGTGAAGGCCGCCTTGGAGAATGCTTACCCGAAGGTCAGAGGCTGAATGCCCGTGACCACTGAAGTGTTCGCCAACAGGAAGGGAACAGTCTTGCCTGGTGACTGTCGAGCGATGTTCATTCATCCGTTGTCGTAGCGTCTGCATGGTCTCCCCAATGTACCATGCTTCGGGACATCCTTTCTTGCAACGTATCAGGTAGACAATGTTGGCCGAGTTGCAAGAGTATTTACCATGTACCTGGTGGATGGTATTCTCACGTGTGATGATGGTATCCATGTCGATGATCTGGCATGTCTTGCAGAGGTTGCTGTGACAGGGTTGTGTGGTATTGTGGTCACTGTTCTCCTGAAGGCTGGGTAGTTTGCTGCGAACAATGGTCTGTTTGAGGTTGTGTGGTTGCCTGAAAGCAAGAAGTGGGGGTGTGGGGATGGCCCTGGCGAGATGTTTGTCTTCATCAATGATATGTTGAAGACTCCGGAGAAGATGTCGTAGCTTCTCCTATGTTCCTATGTTCCTATGCCCCATGTGAACTTCACTCCTCCCTATCTCAAGGCTGTGTACACGGTCACCTACCAAGAGAAACCATTCATGAGGAGAATTGAATACTCCCTTCTATTATCATTTCCCCATTTACAGCCTGCAGATGCATCCCGAACCCTGACTAACATCTGCAGCCCAGTACCAAGCTGAACAATGACATTGCCACCATCAGATAATGAACACATCTTCACTCCAGCTGTGCCTTATACCAATTTACCAATTGAGTACATAGGCATTGCCTGTCCCTGGAGTGGGACTACACATAGCACTGTAGCATGGGTGGGAAAGCCCCATGACTGTGTTTAGTCTCACCTTGCCCTCTAAGCCCCATATGGGAACCACAAATGTCTTTCAATGAGTTCTTTCATGACTGATTGTAATACAGCCTCCTTTTCCATCATCCCAACTCTCCCGTACCTACATAAGTCTCAGTGCAACCTGCCCTTTATGTACAAACCTTTCCCCTCTCCCATCTCCATGAGTCTCTGTGCAATCCATTCATTTTATGCAACATTAACACAACCCCCTATCCTATTCTGGGGACTACCTGTATTCCTTCCCATTCATTCAGCTTGATGCCTATCCACCGCCTGGTGTGTTTACATTCTAGTCTTCCAGTCTTCCGCAATGGGCTCCAGCTTCCCCCTTCTTGGTCTCCCTTCTATATGCCATCATCCCCCCTCGCCCCCACCACCCACCATCCCCACAACACCACTGTATCCTATTGTCCCTCATGTATCTATCACCTTCTCTCAACCCCCACCCCAGTCACAACACTGGTTTCTACTGCAGCCCAGCCTGAGACCCACAGCACACATTGAGTGCTGCCCTTCCAGATTATGGAGCCGTCCATCATGAGCAAACCAACCCTATGCTCCTGTGTGGTGAAACACGGGTATTGTTTAGAAACTGGAGCTGAGCTGTTTGAATGTCGCACTCACCTCATGAATGAAGTGAAGATGGACAGCTGCAAGTCCCTTGCATCCAATCATGATTTCAATTGGTCTGCTTTCTCCTGGATGTGGCATGTAATTGGGAGTGGAGTGTGATTCTAGTGAGAAACATTTCTGATGAGTATTTGCGACATGCTAGTGCATGCAAATGACATTTCCAACGTGGATCAGCGAGACACCCAACCCATCATTAGTCTACAGTGAAAATGATTTCTTGCTAGAGGGATTTCCAACTCCTTCTGAATTTTCCACTCCCTCCAGTCACAAAATCTGCCAGGACTGGTAAATTACATCCTTTGGCTGCATAGCTGCACACAAATGAGAGGTAGTCATTTCTTAATACAATGACGTTGCAAACATTCACCACAAATCTCCTTGTTATTAAAATATTACTTTCAGTCTATCTTTTGCAAATTTACCATGCACTTAATGCAATGACTGTGCCTTTGACTTTCCAGACATTTCTGAAAGGCCCTTCTGGAAACTTGCCTGAGACTGACAAAGACATGGATTCAAATCTTCTGACAGCTATGTCTTCTGGTAGCTGGGTCTCATAGACATTTGCACATGCAGAGTATTTGTCAGGCAAGTTTAAACTTCTGATCTATAGAGTTACCCTGTCTGGGCCATTTTAAGAATGTCTCTGACACTGACCTTACTATCATGAACATTTCCTTACCTTTGACCCACCAGCCCTCACATTCAATGGATCATCTTTGACCATCTCTGTCCTGCCAGCATGATGTCACTGTTGCATCATGTTCAGCCCTTTAATTGATCACAACTTTTCATAGAATCCCTACAGTGCAGAAGGTGACCTTTTGGCCATTGAGCCTGCACCGACAACAATCCCACCTGGCCCTATTCCCGTAAACCTATGTATTTACATTGCAAATCCCCCTGACGCTAAGGGGCAATTTAGCATGGCCAATCAACCTAACTTGCACATTTTTTTTTAGAATGTGGGAGGAAACTGGAGCACCCGCAGGAAATCGATGTAGACATGGGGAGAACATGCAAACTCCACACAGACAGCCACCCAAGGCTGTATTTGAACCCTTCAGGTAACCAGAACAAGTCACAAGTCCTCTTAAACAGCTGCCTGAGGCTCAACTCCAAAACCAACCTCAGAGGTCAAAATGCCTGGTTTATGCTTCTGTGGTCCTGTTGTGAATGTTGGTGTGATGTCATGCAGATGCCTGCTGAAAATGCTGTGCAGGTTCAGTACCTGGAGATAGTGTTCGTTAATGACATGCAAATTATTAAAATGAGCTTTCTGCAGTCCTGCATGTGTTTTAGGCCTCTCCATCAGTGAGGTGCTGGGAAGATTGGGACTCGGAAACTCGTTGGCGTGAATTGTGCCCTCTGGATTTTGAACCCACACTGTCATTCCTGGAGAGTGTGGGCTCAAAATCACCCCCAATTTATCAGCCCAACAGCCACTTGAAGAATTATAAGAAAAACAAACAATAAAGTTCTAGCATTTTAAGTCTAAAAAATGTGATCATTTCAAATGTATGGGACTAGCAAACATAAATGTTGGCAGCAGGTGTCTATGAGTAAGACCCAAACATTTTAAAGTTTTTTTATTCGCCACAAGTAGGCTTACATTAACTCTGCAATAAATTCACTGTGAAAATCCCCTAGTTGCCATACTCAGGTGCCTGTTTGGGTCAATGCACCTAACCAGCACGTCTTTCAGGCTGTGAGAGGAAAATGAAACACCCAGAAGGAAAACCATGCAGCCATGGGGAGAATGTGCAAATTCCACACAGATGGTGACCCAAGCTGGGAATCAAACCCAGGTTCCTGGTGCTGTGAGGCAGCTGTGCTAACCATTGTGCCACCCTTATTACAACCAGATAGAGAAAGAAAACCTGGGTGAATCGTGCAGAAATAAAGAGATCCCCACTGTAAGAAATTGGGGCCTTGAATATATGGGTATTGTCTGCATTTTATAGAAATTTCTAAGCAGCATTGGTTGCCTCTCAGGAAAGAGGATTTCTAAACACTTTGACCTAAAGTTTTAGTTCAGGCTGCAGGTTAACATTCCTAAGATATTTTATGGCAGCCTCTGCATCCCCACCCCATCTCCCAAGAAGGAGATTGGGATGGAAATATTCACAATTTTCCTTTGGTATGTTGCCAAAATGGCCAAAAAAATCTTTAAGCTCCCTTCCCTGCAATTGGAGTGTCCCTTTTGACAACTTGATCCCCAAGTCTTTCCTCAAAACCACAAGTTATTAGCCCAGCTTTAGGCTTGTATGTGCTATTAAGGAGCAGCTTTCCTGTGCATCCACCTGGTTTACAATGCTGGCTGCTCCTTGTCTGGTATTTCAGTATGCACTCCAAATTATTTCCTTCTTTCCAACTCTTTTTGTTTTGCTTCTTTTATGAACTTATATTCTAATTTATTGGCCTCTATTAAAACTTCCTTATCACAAGGGTTTTTAATTCAATTGACATTCCTAGTTTGTTCTGTAGTTCTCCTTCTATGATCTCTTCTCATCCCCTTTCTCTCTTCTTGGACTATTGCTACATGATCTTTTCCACATGTGATCAGAATCCTCCTTGCAAGTCTGTGATCTTTTCTTGGAAACGCAACCACTTTATGGTTCACTTTCAAAACTCACACTGCACTTCCTGGCCTTCCACATCTTTACCTCATTTTGCCAATCTATGAGTCTTATTTCCTGACCTTTGTCCTGCACATTCAATTAATGTTTATACTTACCAGTGGCCTTTCCTATGCTTCCTATGGTGGTGGTATCCCTTCTCACATTGGCCCCTTCTGGAATGTTTGTTTCTACTTTGGGAGTTGTGCATTTTGAATAAATACCCTTATTTGGTTCTTTGCTTATCATCAGTCAATTCTCCATTTTCCATAATCAGCTCCTCATAGCTGCCCAATGTGTGTACATGTGAAATGCATGCCACCTCTACACTCTCTATGTCTTGTTCCAAATCTGTAAATATATAGTCAGTGCCATTTAGCCTCAAAGAATGAACAATTTGATGCCTGTGTTGTACAATTACTATGTTGCCAGGGTCTTTCAGTTCTTTGTGCCCTTCTCTTTTGTAATATACTAGGTCTCCTTCTCTAAATTGTATTCCCCTTGGCCTTATGCAGTGCCATAAGCTTGCTAAGTTTTCTCCAAAATCTCAGCTTCAATGAATGCCTTTCTGTTTGCATGCAAAGCATTCAGATGAACTAGCAAATCTCCCTGTGAGGATATAAGTCCTCGTCATATTAGGTATAACCCATCCATCTTCTACAGGTCTCACCAGAACTGGCCTTGATGCTCATAAATCTAATGTCCTCCCTCCAATACCAATTCTCCAGCTATGTGTTCGATTGATCTATCTTTCTATCCCTATGCTCACTATCATGTGGGATGATGAGTAATTCAGTCATTACTGCTCTTGAGATCCTGTTTTTCAATTTTCTTTTGAACTCCCTGAAATCTGCTTTCAAAACCTCACTCCTCTTCCAACCTATGTCAATGGTACCAATGAGGACCATGACTTCTGGCTGATTGCCCTCCCCTAAAGAATGTCCTGCAGCCATCCAGTGATGTCCTTGATCCTAGCATTAGGGAGGCAACTCACCATCCTGAAGTCATGTTTACTGTCACAGAAATACCTGTCTGATTCCCTGAATAATGAATTATCCATCACTATTGCTCTTCCACTCTTCTTCCTTCCTTGTTGTGCAGCTGAACCACCTATGCTGCCACAGGCTTGGGTTTAGCTGCACTCCCTTGAGGAACCATCGCCCTCACCAGTATCCAAAAGGAAAACTTTTAGACTGCATGGTGGTCACATATTCCCATTTTGTCTGCTTTTCCTAACCTGTAGTGTGACCGCCTTCAAAAATGTGCTATCCACATAGTTCTCTGCCTTGCAGATGCACCACTGTGACTCCAGCCACCACTTAAGTTCCTGTAGCTCAAGCTTCTGCAGCTGGGAGCACTTCCTGTAGTAATGTTTGTCTAGGACACATGGTGCGTCCATGACATCTCACATATTGCAAGATATACATTCCACTGGGTTGAGCTGACCTGCTGTACCATAACTTTAAAAACTATTTATTACAATTAGGATAAGTAGAATAACTTAACAGTTACTCAACTATGTATCTCTCTGCAGAGGCTATACAATCCAAAGCAGCACAAAAAAGGGAGGCATCACTAAAACAAGGTGCAGTCTTTTATCATCTGAGCTCCAGTATGCCAACTCATGTTGTGTTACCAAATTCAAACTCCATTAAATGTCGTGGATAAAGTGCCCCATTTATTATTGAAGTTGAAATTGACTCGTGGATTGTCATTGCCCTCAGGTCACATTTAACTCTTCAGAATCTACTATTCAGAATTCCTGGAAATAATTGGCGAAAATCTCCAACCTGGTCAGCAGCTAGGATTCTCTGGTCCTGCTTCAGTAAATGGCTGGAAAACCAAATTCTCTGTACTCATTCCAGCAGGGCAGGCATTGGTAAAATTGCGAAATCCCACCCAATATGTTAATGCAGAGGCTGGGTTAAAATCTTCTGACAAAAAACACTGTAATTATTTGGAAGCTTCCCATGTGCTACCAGAAACCACCCATCTCAACCCACTCCCAGCTCCCTGCACTTCAGGAACTTAAAAGCCAATCCTGTATTTCAATTGTTTAAATGTCACACGCTGAATCTTCTGATTTTTGGCAAGGAACCAACTACAGCTTGTACTTAGCAACTGGGCCTTGGGCATTTTTGAAATTCGACCTCCTCAAACAAACAACTGCCAAGTGTTGATATCTCTGGAGCAATGGTGGCCATATAGATATAAACTTACATCTGTGCTCTGGGTACACACTTCAGGAACTGGTCACAGCGAGGGTCATTTTGGGTTAGTCACTAGGGCAACACTAGGACCATGCACTCTAAGTATACAGGGAAGTTGAGTTGTGAAGTCAGACAGTATGTAACATTGATTTGATGCCAGTGTTATCTTTTTTACCCCAATGCCCCAGCTAATGCCTGCCCTGAAGTTTGCACAGATTAGCTGCATTCAGTAGCAAGATAGTCCCTTCACAAGTACTATTTAAAGAGGACACCAGCTATTGTATCATTCTTATTCCTTTCTTGGCAGAAGCTCATGACTAGAATGACTTCTAGCTGGTGCTTTATCAAAATGTAACTCCCCATTGACAGGTCCAGGTTTAATTTAAATAGAACAGGCCAGCCTAAACTTGTGCTTGCCCCTCACCATTTTGTGGGCCTGCTGAGGCATGCAGCCACTCCGTAGTGTTTAGCAGTGGCTGCATGCTACAGTCACACAAATGAGTAGGCAGCATGAAGTTTGTTAGCTGCCTACAACTGGCAGCAGGTTAATTCCGCATTGTGATCCACAGGACTATTTGCAGAGCTAACTGAGGTTTACAGCCTTTGCTTATACGGGAGAAGGCTAAAAAGCTAATCTTAGGCAAGAAACTTAAGCTTACACCAAGTCTAACTCTGAAAAATTGTCTATCATGATCCAAAGAGTGATATTGAGGAGTTTGGGGATGAAGCCCTGGGGTGATAATCCCGACCACGATGGTTTTTTCAGATCCTATTGCTTATTTGCATAACAGGTTATTACTTCAAAATTAGAATTGGGAAAATTATTTTTCATTGCTTGTTTTCTAATATTCGCCATCAACATTTTGTAATAACTAGTAGTCTGCACTTCCGTAGAAGAACAAGTTTATCAAGGTGGTGGGGTGAGAGGTGTTAACATCATGTGCCCAAATCTTCAGCTGAGAAGGTCAGATGTCTGGCAAATCTCATTTAGATCTTGCTCCATTCATAAAAATGTCAGGGCCTTCAATTAGTTTAACTGCTTGTCAATCAGGGAGTTAGGTTCTATTCTTGTACAGACTAGCAAAGACATAGCAACAGGAAAAAACAAGTGTTCAACATTTTTATAATTATGTGAAAGAACCAGGAACATTGATACAAAGTCTGGATGGCAGGGCATATGCCTGTCAGTGCCATTTAGCAGTCAATTAATTGAAAATGGCTGCCTGAGTAAGTATTAATTACTGTGACAAGAAGCTGATTTGATTTATTATTGTCACATGTATTGGTACACAGTGAAAAGTATTGTTTCTGACGCACTATACAGACAAAGCATACCATACATAGGGAAGGAAAGAACAAAGGAAAGTACAGGAAAGGAACAGGCCCTTCGGCCCTCCAAGCCTGTGCCAATCATGATGCCCTAACTAAATAAAAATCTTCTGACCTTACTCAATCCATATCCCTCTATTTCCTCCCTATTTATGTACCCATCCAGATGCCTCTTAAATGTTGTTAATGTGCCTGCTTCCACCACATCCTCTGGCAGTTCATTCCAAGCACCCGCCACTCTCTGCATGAAAATTTCCTCCGCACATCTCCGTTAAACTTTCCCTCTCTCAACTTAAACCTGTGCCCTCTTGTAATTGACACTTCACCTAGGAAAATGCCTCTGACTAGACACACTGTCTATGCATTTCATAATTTTAACATAGAACATAGAACACTACAGCACAAACAGGCCCTTCGGCCCACAAGTTGCGCCGATCACATCCATACCTACCAGGCCTACCTATAACTCTCAATCCCATTATATCCCATGTACTCATCCAGAAGTCTCTTAAAAGACCCCAGCAAGTTTGCCTCTACCACCACCGACAGCAGCCGATTCCATTCACTCACCACCCTCTCAGTGAAAAACTTACCCCTAACATCTCCTCTGTACCTGCTCCCCAGCACCTTAAACCTGTGTCCTCTCGTAGCGACCATTTCAGCCCTGGGAAATAGCCTCCGAGAATCCACCCTATCTATACCTCTCAACATCTTATAAACCTCTATCAGGTCGCCTCTCAATCTTCTTCTCTCCAGTGAGAAGAGACCTAGCTCCCTCAACCTATCTTCATAAGGCATGTCTCCCGATCCAGGCAACATCATTGTAAATATCCTCTGCACCCTCTCAATAGCTTCCACATCCTTCCTGTAATAAGGCGACCAGAACTGCGCACAGTATTCCAAGTGGGGTCTGACAAAAGTCTTATAAAGTTGCAGCATTACTTCCCGACTCCTAAACTCAATCCCTCAATTAATGAAGGCTAGCACACCATACGCCTTCTTGACCACATCCTCCACCTGCGAGGCCGATATACGAGTCCTATGGACCCGGACCCCAAGGTCCTTCTGTTCCTCAACACTGCTAAGAGTCCTACCCTTGGTATTGTACTCCTTCATCCCATTGGACCTGCCAAAATGGACCACTACACATTTATCTGCGTTGAAGTCCATCTGCCACTTCTCTGCCCAGTCTTGCATCCTATCTATGTCTTGCTGCAACTTCTGACATCCCTCCAGACTATCCACAACACCACATTTTGTAGATCTCTATCGGATCTCCTCTCAGCCTCCATCTATTCAGTGAAGAGAATTCATGTTTATTCAACCTCTCCTCATAGCCATCATCCTTGAGACCAGACAACATCCTGGTGATCCTTCTTTGTACTCTCTCAAAGTTTCCACGTCCTTCTGATAGTGTGGTGACCAGAACTGCACACAATACTCCAAATGCAGCCTAACCAAGTTTTTATATAGCTGCAACATGATTTCATGCTGAGGGAGAGGATGAACAACCATGAACTGAATTAAAAAGCAGACCCATGAAGGTAATAACTTCTGGTTTACTACCAGAGCTATCAGCAAATTGGCATAGGATAAAGAAAATGGAGAGCTGAATGTGTGAATCAGATAAAAGCAAAATATTGTGGATGCTGGAATCTGAAACAAAAACAGAAAATGCTGGAAAATCTCAGCATGTCTAACAGCATCTGTGTGAAGAGAATACAGCCAGCGTTTCGAGCCTAGGTGACCCTTCGAATGAGGGGAGGGGGGAGCAGCAAAAAGGAGAGCTAGAATGGAAGTGGAAAAATTGAGGTGAGAGAGGACGATAAAATGGATGAATAGGGTGAAACAAAGTGATGTAAACTAAATGGAAATGAGGGGAAGGTGGAGGAGAGACTTCATGCTTTGAAGTTGTTGAACTCAATGATCAGTCCAGAAGGCTGTAAAGTGCCTCATTGGAAAAGGAGGTGCTGTTCCTCCATTTTATGTTGGGGTTCTCGAGAATATTGCAAAAGACCAAAGACAGACATGTGGACAGGAGCGTGTTGAAGTGGCAAATGACACGAAGGTCAGGGTCCTGCTTACGGATGGACCCAAGATGTTCAGCAAAGCGATCACCCAGTCTGCGTTTGGTCTCTCCAATGTAGAGTAGACTGCATTGGGAGCAGTGAATGCAATAGACCAGGTTGAAGGAGGCGTACATGAAGTGCTGCTTCATCTGAAAGAGGTGTTTAGAACCTGGGACAGTGAGCAGGGAGGAGGTAAAGGGGCAGTTGTTGCACCTTCTATGATTGCATGGGAAGGGGCCGTGGACAGGGGATGAGATGTTGGATGTGATGGTGGAGTGGACCAGGGTTCTGGGAGGGATGGGAGAGGGTGAGAGCAGGGGACCAGGGAATGGGTTGGATGCAGTTGAGAGCCGTGTCAACCACAGTGGGTGGAAAACCACAACTGAGGAAGAAGGAAGACATATCGGCAGCACTATTTTGGAAAGTGGCATCATCAGAACAGATGCAGCAGAGACAAAGGGACTGAGAAAATGGAATGGAGTCCTTACAGGAAATGGGGTGTGAAGAGCTGCAGTCAAGGTAGTTGTGGGAGTCGGATACTAGTGGAAAATTTATCACCAGAAACGGAGACAGCGAGGTCAAGGAAGGGAAGGAAAGTGTCAGAGATGGGCTGTGTGAAGGTGATAGAGGGGTGGAAATCAGAAGCAAAATTGACAAATTTTTCCAGGCCCAGGCGAGAGCATGGAGTGGTACTGAAATAGTCACCAATGTGCCAATAAAAGACTTGTGGGAGGGTGGGACTGAAACAGGGAAAGCTCCACATAACCCATGAAGAGATAATTATAACTTGGACCAATAGCCACACCTTTTACTGAAGGGAGTGAGACGAACTAAAGGAGAAATTTTGAGTGAGAGAACCAGTTCAGCCAGACGGAGGAGAGTGCTGATGAATGGGGATTGTTCAGGCCTCCGCTCGAGGAAGAAGCGAAGAGATTGATGTGTCATAAATTAGTTTCATTTCATAGAGCACTAGTACTAGTACTGGGAAAAGAGGGAATTGTATCATTGGGACAATCTTCATCTGAATCGCACTGAGACTGTTCTAGAAAGTTGCAATATCATAGAATCCCTACAGTGCAGAAGGAGGCCATTTAGCCCATCGAGTTTGCACTGACTTTCCAACAGAGCATCTTACCTAGGCCCATATCCTGCCCTATCCTCGTAACTCCAAGCATTTCCCACTAATCCTCCCTGTAATCTACACGTCTTGGGACACTAGGGAGCAATTTATCATGGCCAATCCACCTAACTTACACATCTTTGGACTGTGGGAGGAAACTGGAACAGAGGAAACCTAACAACTGTGCCACTGTGCCATCCTAAGTCAGAAGAGAGGGCTTTAAACTAAATACCGGGTTAGAGGTTTAATGTGAGGGGAGATTGAAAGGTTAAAGAGAAAGGAGAAGACAATAGAACAGGGTAATGATACAGGTAATGGTAGTCAAACGTTGACTGGAAGGGACAGAGTATACAATAATAAAAAAGCAGCAACTAATATAGTCAGAGTAAGGAAAAATGACTTTAAACTGATAGAGGTGGAGGGTGGCTCAGGTGCAGGGAGATTTAGAAATCCAAAAATAAATGTTGCCCAGGATTTTACTGCCCCACCCACCATGGGAATCGGAGTAGGCGAGAGGCAGAACATGGAAAGGTCTGTTGATTTCAGGCAAGATTTCATGATTTTGGGACAAGTGAGGCAGTAAAATCCCACCTGCTGAGGCAATAGGAAAGTATATCAGTGTGGATAAAGACAAATTGAGTGGGACAGGAAGGACAGTGTTTAACACAAATAAGGAATTAGCGAGTAAGGTTCATGGTGGGATTAGTAATAAAAATTGAAGTCACTTCATCTGAATGCATGCAGCATCCACAATGAGGTAGATTAGCTAATGGCACCTTGAAAGAGAAATGATTTAGATCTAATCACCATTACAGAGATATTAAGTAAAGTGTACCTCGGCCTTTTTTGGGATTTGGACAATTCATACTGAATCTGCTTTAATTTTTATCTGTCTTTCTTACTGTGTTTATCCCTGTCCAACGCCAGCATCTCCACATCATTAATTTTTATCACACAGTTTGTTAGTTTCCCTTATGTTTACTCAGAAAAACTTAAAGCTCAACCCTACTATAACTTCTTAATTTTCACACCATTTATCACAGTTTCTAATCATACACTTTCTAATCACAGTTTCAGATATTGCCTGACAAGGAGGAGCTGGCCAAGTTCAATCCTATGAGGAAGAATGTTGTCCTGCTCAGAACTCAGCGCTCTGGGTCCTCAGTCTTCTGTGATGGTTGGTTTCGAGTGGATGCTGCTCCCATCTAGGGTGGACTTCCTTTTATTCTTCTTTGCTTGCTCTGGACTTGATGTTTCTCCGAACTATGTGTCGTTGGCACACTTTGACTTTTTCCTTTTGTTTTTGCAGGTGTCCACTGTCTGGGCTGAAATCTGTTGTTAATCACCTCAGCTTAATTAATTACCCAGCTTGGTTATCATCGAATCATAGAATCCCTCCAGTGCATAAGGAGGACTTTCGGCCCATCGAGCCTGCACCAACAACAATCTCTCTCGGGTCCTATCCCCATAACCTCACATTTTTACCCTGTGAGCTCCGACACTGAGGGGTAATTTGGCATGGCCAATCAACCTACGCTGCATCACATTAATCACATCAGTTTGATTAATTACCTCCGCTTAATTAATCACATCAACATTAATGCTTAGTGTCATGTGTAGCCTGCTTCAATATCGAAACCATTTTCTCCACTCTCAGCTGTATTGTTGCTTCTGCTTCAAGTATGCGCTTTTGATGTACACACTTACATTCTCTCTTTTGATCTAGCGGTAAACCAGAACTGGATGACGTAAACCTGACCTTTCCTTCTCTTCAGGGCAAATTCTCAAGTAAAGCAGGAGAGAACTACATTGTTAATGCTAGGGATTACAAATCTAACCATAAAAGTTTATAACATTACATTATCATAATTGTGTAATGCAGCATGAGTTGATTCTTGCAAATTATTTAACTCCACATAATCATGAACATTCAAACTTCCTTCTGTATCATATTCGATATTACAGATAGTTACAAAGATAATCAGTATAATTGCAAGGTGTGAAAGTATCGTAACCTAGGGGTGAATTTGTACATTTGTTCCCTAATTCCATAGATCATCCACCAAGTAGTATTTAGTTTCTTCCAATATGACTTGGTGAAACGTTTTCCCTCAAATACGTGCACTGAGTTGAAGTGTTAGGAACAGTCAAGGTTATATGATACTCAGATTCATCCTGAAACTGCTTATCTCCTGGTGACATCTCCATAAACGTTAGCCCGGGGAAGGTTAGGGAACAATCATGCACACCTGCCTATTTAATGGGACACCAATTGTCAAATCAGGGGTGGCACAGTGGTTAGTGCTGTTGCCTCACAGCACCAGGGACCCGGGTTGGATTCCCAGCTTGGGTCATTGTCTGTGTGGAGTTTTCACATTCTTCTTGTGTCTGCGTGCGTTTCCTCCGGGTTCTCAGGTTTCTTCCCAAAGTCCAAACATGTGCGGGTTAGGTGGATTGGCCATGTTAAATTGCGTCTTAGTGTCAGAGGGTCCAAATATGGGTAAGTGCATGGGGCCATGGGGATAGGGCATGGATGGGATTGTGGATGGTTCAGACTTGATGGGCTGATTGGTCTCCTCCTGCATTGTAGGATTCTAAGGATTCTACAGAAAGCAAATCGAACACCAGCACACCAGGTAAATATCAGGCCGAGTGCCCTGCCAGCTAGCCCTGGTCCCAGGAAGGATCCAAGATATGGATAGCTATAAGTTCTGATGCATCATGGATTAAAGTCACTTTATATTCTCCTGATATCCTGACTTTGCCATATGGCTGTTATCTGTAAACGTGAGCCCAGTCAGACCTTGATTCAGTGTTTAGTATTCTACACACAGTGAGCACAATTAACCAGCGTATGGCGGGCTCATTCAATTGTCAGCATCCTCCACTTGTCGAAGAACACCACTGCATTGCTGAATAAGTTTACCAAGTCAGCGACCTCTCTGAAGCTCTGTTCTAGCTGAAACAGTGAGGATGGCTATCCCAGTGTCCTACAACAGATGAAGATAGTACCTGCTGTTAAGCACAGTTTGACAATCTCACTGATATGTACTTGGGCTAAATCGCTGGGGGATTCTTGCCTTTCTGGGTGACCCCTGGATTTGCTGCTCACGTGGCAGCAGTTGGACTGGTTGGGGCGTGACAAGAGGTTGTGTGGTGGGAGTAACTGGTGGGGCGACAAAAGGGGGAGGATGGTTTGGACCTGCCCCCATACCAAACATTGCCACGATGTCAATGGGATTGTTGTGACCCAAACAGTTTCAACTGTTACACAGAGGGACTGGCATCAACAATTTTGTAAGGCCCTGAGTACTTTTGAGACAAGAATGTGTTGGGCCAGTAAACTCATAATAACACCTTCTACCATTGGTGAGCTGTCAACAAAAATTTTCTACCCAACATCTTTCCTCCACCGCCATCCTTTTCCACTTTGGTTCCTTTGGGATTTTGGACCACCAAACACACACATTCATGTGTGTCACCCCGCTGGATGAAATTGTCTGCCAAATAGGAGGTGGCTTTTACTTTCTTCACTGTAAATCCCTTCCTGTGAAAGGAGAGTCTATGGGGTGACCAATTCTTTGTTTTGTTCTTTGGGTTTACCCATTCTCCTTTTCCCATGTCTGGGCATGTCTCTGCAAGACCTATGCCTTTGTGTGAGTAATACCTATGAGATCAAAATCATCACACGCCCTGCGGGATTCCTCAGTTCCATGAGTTACCAGGACTCACAGCCATTTGGTGCTCATGTCTGCAGCCAATTGTCCCCTAATTAATTGGCCAAATTGATCCATAAAATGTACCCATAATCTATTAGCAAAGCTGTGGGGTGCTCTCCCTTTCAGGGCCATTGGGTTCCCTGTATTGTGTCCCACCACAGTAAGAATAGCATCCTTTATCTGACCGGGGGTCCCTGCCCAGCCTGTCTGTCATAGATGGGTGACATGCAATTGGTTTGCCAGTTGTTCTGCATTTAGCTGATCTCTCAATTTCTGATTTGCATTTTCTATTTCTGTCTTTTGAGTTGGTCATTTTGTCAGGGAAGTCCCACAATTTCTCCTAGAAAGGTGGACATAGCCAACACCTTCTAGACTTTTGGTGCCTTTTTCCCCAAATCATCATTTACTTTAATCCAATATCCTCCTGGGATTATTTCAGGTGTTTATTGTTTTACTATATCAGGTATCTTTTGACAAATATATTTTACAACAATACTATCCCAAGGGGAATTACCTTCTGCATGACCATCTCTCATTACAACTAGATTGTTTGATTACTGGACAAAAGCAAATTTGCTTTTATCCAGTATTTAACTCACTGCCATTCCCCTTCCAGGAATGCCTACCCTGAAGAAGTACTGTTCTTCTCTCCAACAGGATTTGTATAGCAGTATAAATACCTCCCACCTTCTATGCCTTTTAGCTTTGACAAAGGGTCATCTGGACTCAAAATATCAGCTCTTTTCTCTCCTTACAGATGCTGCCAGACCTGCTGAGATTATTCAGCATTTTCTCTTTTAATTACTAGACAACTGTCTTCACTCCCTTTGCCCACTTAGGTCCTGGCCGTCACTTGGGGCTAATGCCTTCTTAATTCAGGCTCATGCAGGTAATTGGGGCATCCTTCTCCATGGTCTCAAAGGGGTCTGGTCCTGCAGTAACTAAATTCCCTTTCTATTAGAATTTTCTTTGTTTGAGGTATTGGTAATCTGACCTGGGGTATTGAAAATTATTTCTAATCGGGACCATTCAGCGATGCTATTGGGTAAAATGTACCTCAATCTTTTTTTTCCACCTCGGTCAAATCACACTGACTCTGCTTTAATTTTTACCTCACAGTATATTGGTTTTCCTTATGTCTACTCACAAAATATAAAAGCTCAAATCTGCTATAACTTTTAAATTCTCACACAGTTTGTCATACTTTCTATTCATAGAGTTTCTAAGAGTCCATTTCAGATATTACCTGTCACATGTACTGCAATACAGTGAAAAGTATTATAATGTTGCAGAAAGTAATAGTAAGTCTGAGGATTGGGAGTGTTTTAGAAACCAGTAAAAGGCCACCTGATTGAAAGGAAAAAAGTTGGATGAGCTTTTGCGAGTATATAAAAACTGAGAGTACATAGAGTGAATATTCTCCCCGAGAAGCAGAGACTGAAGAAATTATCATGGAATGGGACAGACATTGAACACATATTTTGTGATTGTCTTTACAATGGAAGGGGTTAAAATTTGACAAATCCCTAGAACCTGATGACCTACATTATGTAGTTGTAAAAAAAATCGCTGCAGAGATAGTGGAAGGGTTGGTGGCTATGATTTTCCAAAGCTGTCCAGATTCAGGGCTGGTCTCAGCAGATTGGAAGTTGGCGAAGGTAACACTGCTACATTTGGAATCATCGTTTGTCATAGGTAAGATGCCTGAAGATTGGAGGGTGGCAAATGTTGTGTCTTTGTTTAAAAGGGCTGCAGGGAAAATCCTGGGAACCATTGGCTGCTGAGCCTCACATCTGTGGTGGTTAAGTTTTTAGAAGACATTTTGAGAGACAGGATCTACAGGCATTTAGAGACAAAAGGACTGGTTAGGGACAGTCAGCATGGCTTTGTGAGTGGAAAATCACGTCTCACAAATTTGACTGACTTTTTTGAAGGAGTAACCAAGAAGGTAGATGAGGGCATGTTGTCTACATGGACTTTAGCAAGGCCTTTGACAAGATACCACATGGTAGGTTGTTGCATAATGCTAAATCTCACGGGATCCAGGGTGAGGTAGCTAAATGGCTTGATTACAGAAGCCAGAGGGTGGTTGTAGCGGGTCGTTTTTCAAACTGGAGACCTGTGATCAGTGGTGCGCGCCTCAGAGATCAGTGCTGGGTTATTTATGTTAATGATTTGGATGAGAATATAGGAGGCATGGTTAGTAAGTTTGTAGATGACATCAAGGTTAGTGGCACAGTGGACAGTGAAGAAAGTTATCTTGGATTGCAAAGGGATCTTGATCAATTGGGCCAATGGGCTGATGAATGGCAGATGGAGTTTAACTTAGATAAATGTGAGGTGATGCATTTTGGTAGATTGAACCAGGGCAGGACATATTCAGTTAATGGTAGGGTGTTGGGCAGAGATACAGAACAAAGAGATCTAGGGGTACAGATTCATAGCTCCTTGAAAGTGGAGTCACAGGTGGACAGAGTAGTGAAGAAGGCATTCAGCATGTTTGGTTTCATTGGTTGGAACACTGAATATAGGAATTGGGGTGTCTTGTTGAAGTTGTACAAGACATTGGTAAGGCCACACTTGGAATCCTGTGTTCAGTTCAGGTCACCCTATTATAGAAAGGATATTATTAAACAAGAAAGAGTGCAGAAGAGATTTACTAGGATGCTACCGGAACTTGATGGTTTGAGTGATAAGGAGAGGCTGGATAGACTGGGACTTTTTTCTCTGGAGCACTGAAAGCTGAGGGGTGATCTTACAGAGGTCTATAAAATAATGAGGGGCATAGATCAACTAGATAGTCAACATCTTTTCCCAAAGGTAGGGGAATCTAAAACTAGAGGGCATAAGTTTAAGATGAGAGAGATACAAAAGGGTCTAGAGGGACGATTTTTTCATGCAGAGGGTGGTGAGTGCCTGGAACAAGCTGCCAGAGGTAGAGGCGGGTACAATTTTGTCATTTAAAAAACGTTTAGATAGTTACATGGGTAAGATGCGTATAGAGGGATATAGACCAAATGCAGACAACTGGGACAAACTTAGGGGTTTAAAAAAAAGGGCGACATGGACAAGTTGGGCCGAAGGGCCTGTTTCCACGCTGTAAACCTCTATGACTCTATGATTCTACTCAAGAAAGGAGGGAGGGAGAAAACAAGGAACCACAGACTAGTTAGCCAGACGTTGGTTATTGAGAAAATACTGAAATCCATCTGTCTGTTGATCCTTGTGTGCTCCACCTGAAGACAGGCCCTTTCCTCATTGTCTGCTGATCATTGTGAGCTGATTATTGGCAGTATTTTCAATGTTTATTTGCCATTGTCTTCCATTCTCCGAGGCAGCGGGAGGGGCTTGTCCCAAACCCACCTCAGCTCAAATGTAAATTGAATCCAGGCTATTGGTGTTATTTTGAACCACATGCTTTAAGGAAGTCTTTACAGTGTAGAAAAATGTAGTATGATTAAAACAAATTAGTAAGGTTTAAGAAAAAGAAAGCCTGTTTCGTAAATTTACCGGAGTTTTTGAAGATATAACTTGTGGGATAAATAAAAAGGAGCCAGTAGATGTAGGATAAAGCAGTTTCAAAATACATTTCAAAAATGCATTTAAAAAGACCACAATAAAGGTTAACATACAAGGTAAAGGTCCATGGAGTTGAGGGCAATATATTAGCATGGATAGAGAGTTAGAGAATGATAGAGAGTAGAGATAAATGGAGGATTTTCAAATTGGCAGGTTATGACAAATGGAGTCCTGCAAGAATCAGTGCTGGGATTTGAGCTTTTTATGATCTAAATTAATGATTTTGATGAAGAAACAGAGACTAATGAATCTATGTTCGTTGATTATACAAAATTAAGTGGGAATGTAAACTATGAGGAGGACTCAAAGATGTATAGACATTAAATGAGTGGGCAGCAAAATGGCAGATGGCATATAATTTGGAGAAGTGTGAGGAGATTCATTTTCATTGTAAGAATAGAAAAACACAATATTTTTTAAAAGGCGTGAAACTTATAAATGTTGACTTTCAGAGAGAAGTGGGTATGCTTGCACAAGGAACACAAAAACTGAGCGTGCAAGCATAGCAAACAATTAGGAAAGCAAGTAGCATATTGGCTTTTATTGCAAAAGGATTAGAGTAAAAATTAAAGAAATCTCACTACAATGCTTTAGTAAAACCACACCTGGAGTGTATAATTTTGGCCTTTTTATTTAAGGAAGGATATACTTACGTTGGAAGCAGTACTGTGATAGTTCCATAAGCTGGGAGAGCTGTCTCACAGACTAGTCAAGCAACAGCCTGACATAGTTATACTCACAAAATCATACCCAACTCCTATATTCAATGTTCTGACCAATGAAACCAATCATGCTGAATGCCTTCTTCTCCACTTTCAAGGAGCTATTAACCTGTACTCCGAGATCTCTTTGTTCTGCAAGTCTTTCCAACACCCCACCATTTAATGAATAAGTCCTGCCCTGGTTCAATCTGCCAAAATGCATCATTTCGCATTTATCTAAATTAAAATCCATCTGCCATTCCCAGCCCACTGGCCCAATTAACCAAGATCCCGTTGCAATCCAAGATAGCTTTCTTCACTGTCCACTATGCCATCAATCTTGATGTCATCTGCAAAGTTACAAACCATGTCTCCTACATTCTCATCCAAATCATCAATATAAATGACAAATAATAGTGGACCCAGACACCAACATCACTGTCCCTGGGTATGTCCTGTCTCACTAGTAGGACAGACCTGTGAAGGTGGCAAAGATGTGGAGATGCCGGCGTTGGACTGGGGTAAAAACAGAAAGAAGTCTCCCAAAGATACACAAGGCAAACACACTCAGCTGTCCCATCGTATCAGGCAATGGGACCCTTGTGAAAACCTCTCTGGCTACGTCGAGGGTATCCTGAAACCTGTTGTACAGTGAACCCCCAGCTTTTGCCGCAATACTACAGACTTCCTACAGAAACTCAGCACACATGGAGCAGTTGAACCAGGAGCACTCCTCGTCACAATGGCTGTCTCAGCACTCTACACCAACATCCCCCACAACGATGGCATTGGTGCAACTGCCTTAGTACTCAATGCTGACAATTGCCAGTTTCCAGATGCACTTTTACAACTCATCTGCTTCATCCTGGACCACAATGTCTTCACCTTCAACAATCAGTTCTTCATCCAGACACACGGAACCACCATGGGGACCAAACTTGCACGTGAAAATGCCAATATCTTCATGCATAGGTTCGAACAAGACTTCTTCACTGCACAGGACTTTCAACACTAGATACATCGATGACATTTTCTTTCTTTGGACTCATGGTGAACAATCACTGAAACAACTATGTAATGACATCAACAAGTTCCATCCCACCATCAGACTCACCATGAACTACTCTCCGGAATCGGTTACATTCTTGGACACACGCATCTCCATTAAGGATGGTCACTTCAGCACCTCACTGTACCGCAAGCCCACGGATAACCTCACGATGCTCCACTTCTCCAGCTTTCACTCTAAACACGTTAAAGAAGCCATCCCCTATGGACAAGCCCTCCGTATACACAGGATCTGCTCAGATAAGAAGGATCGCAACAGACACCTCCAGACGCTGAAAGATGCCCTCATAAGAACAGGATATGACGCTTGACTCATTGATCGACAGTTCTGACACACCATAGCCAAAAACCACACCGATTTTCTCAGAAGACAAACGGTGGACAGAGTACCCTTCATCATCCAGTGCTTCCCCAGAGCAGAGAGGCTATGACATCTTCTCCGTCATTGATGAAGACAAACATCTCGCCAAGGCCATCCCCAGACCCCCACTTCTTGCCTTCAAACAACTGCAGAACCTCAAACAGACCATTGTCCGTAGCAAACTACCCAGCCTTCAGGAGAATAGTGACCACGACACCTTACAACCCTGCCACAGCAACCTCTGAAAGACATGCCGGATCATCGACACGGAAGCCATCATCTCATGTGAGAACACCATCCACCAGACACATGGTACATACTCTTGAAACTTGGCCAACATTGTCTACCTGATACGCTGCAGGAAAGGATGTCCTGAGGCTTGGTACATTGGCGAGACCATGCAGACGCTACAACGGATGAATGAACACCGCTTGACAATCACCAGGCAAGACTGTTCTCCTCTTGTTGGGGAATATTTCAGTGGTCACGGGCATTTGGCCTCTGACCTTCGGGTAAGCATTCTCCAAGGCGGCCTTCATGACACACGACAGCGCAGAGTTGCTGAGCAGAGACTGATAACCAAGTTCCGCACACAAGAGGACGGCCTCATCCTGGATCTTGGGTTCATGTCACACTATCTGTAATCCCCACAACTTGCCTGGACTTGCAAAATCTCACTAACTTTCCTGTCTGGAAACAATACACATCCTTTTAACCTGTGCTTAAAGCTCTCTTCACTCACATTGTCTGTACCTTTAGGAATTGATTAGCTGTGAAGACTCATATTCCAATCATTATGCATGTAAACTGAGTTTGTGTCTTTGTGCCCTGTTTGTGATCAGAACACCCACCCACCTGACAAAGGAACACCATGTTCCGAAAGCTTGTGGCGTTTGCTACAAATA
The DNA here is from genome assembly GCF_965287045.1 of Carcharhinus amblyrhynchos. NCBI lineage: Eukaryota > Metazoa > Chordata > Chondrichthyes > Carcharhiniformes > Carcharhinidae > Carcharhinus > Carcharhinus amblyrhynchos. The sequence goes on from NC_137328.1 coordinate 75,342,564, forward strand.
AACCTGTTGGACTTTAACAAGGTGGCAAAGGCACAGAATGTAATCAAGATGGGGGATTTTCATATTCATCACCAAGACTGGCTCAGTAATACCAACACAGATTGAGTAAATTATTTGCCTCAAAAGTGATTTTAGATATTGATGATTTGATTGTTCAATCAAACATCAACAAAGAACATTCATTTTTGTGCTGTCCTTTCAGCTAAGAAATACAAAGACAAGACAGTTATGTGTTAGTTTGAAATTGGATAGTAATAGATTGAGTTGTAGAAATTGACACCACCACTACCCCCTGCCCCCATTGCAGATAAAAGTACGTGTTTAATCAAACAAGAAGCAAAGTGGACAGCCAGATTGTTTGTTCTGCAACGTTGGCTTCCCAAATAGAATGTTTTTAGGCTTGCATGCTACCATTGATTCTTCCTTCAAATCAATCAGTAGATTGTAGGCAAATGCACATGGAATACTTCTCTATTAGAATCACGCTTTAGGAAGGATGACAGTGTTAGAGAGGTTATAAAGGATATTTAGCAGAGATATCAAAGGTGAGTGGCATCAATTATGTGGAGCATAAAGAATCCCTGAGATTGTCCTTCTTGGAGAACAGATGACTAAATGGAGATTCAGGTGGCCTAACATAGACTATGATATCAAAAACTTAATCAAGTGGTGCAAAACCTGCCAGGAAAACCAGAAGACCCCCACCAGCAGTCATGTTGCACTCTCGGAAATCACCGGGGAGACCCTGGTTATGAATGTATGCAGACTTGGAAGGCTATTTATGGGCTTCGTGTTTTTAATTCTCATTGATGCCCATTCAAAATGGATCAATATGCATCAGATGAACTCTATTACCTGCACCATGCACCATGCAAAGTATGTTACATTTAAATTGGGATTTTCTGGTTCCACCTTGAGGGGAATCTGCCTTGTTTGTGGGTCTGGCCCCATTTAAAATGACTGCAATCTCTAAGTTAGCAGAACAGGCTGTCTAGCATTCAAAAGACCAGCATGGATGAGTTGGGACTGTTTCCAAGCTGTAAACCTCTATGATTCATTCAATGACTCTAATCAATGGTTGATTTGTGAAAGCAAGAATCTGATGAGTGGGCTGTATGCCAATGCAGACATTAGTGCTGCTTCACATTACTTTTATATTCTAGAATTCATCTATTGTGAGGTTGCTGCTAATGAAACTCCATGATTTAATCACAATTAAGGGGAAACACCAGTTTAGAGGGCACTAAGTGACTGGCAGTGATTCAGGTACCTTTTATACACCCAGCCTTAGGAAAATTAGGTGGGTGTAGATAGGCAGCTGATCTGCTACTGTATGTTTTGGACACACACCAAATTGAATTCATAAGTTCATAAGACATAGGAGCAGAATTAGACCTTTCGGCCCATTGAGTCTGCTCTGCCATTTGAACATGGCTGATATGCTCCTCATCCCCATTTTCCATTTTCTCCCCATAACCCTTCAACCTAGTACCAATTAAAAATCTGTCTAACTCCCCCTTAAATTTACTCATTGTTCCAGCATCCACCGCACGTTGGGGTAGCGAATTTCACAGATTCACAACCCTTTGGGAGAAATAGTTTCCCTCAAATCTGTTTTAAATTTGCTACCCCTTATCCTAAGGCTATGACCTCTTGTCCTGGAATGCCCTTCCAGCAGAAGAATCCACTCCACGTCTACCTTATCCATATTCTTTATCATCTTGAATTCAATTCTCAGAATGTAATGCTGACACTTCAGTTTATCTTTTCCCAATTGTCTATCTCTGCTGATCACTCATTCTTCCTACATATTACCTTACAGTTTAGCACATCATTCCTCATTTGCCACTCATTGTTTTCCGCACTCCATCACGAAGTGTCTTGTCTCATTCTTCCCAAATCTCTTTTAAATTTTGGGATCACAACTCTCACTCATGTATTTTATGCATTAGATGATGTCATTTCTTCAGCACTTGCAGATTCTTAAAACACAAATCCAGCTTGACATAAGAAGCCTGTGGCTACAAATTCTATGTGCATTTATAATGCTGCATTTCACAAATCGCAATGTTCCAAAATGCCACACAGCCAATAAAGGACTTTTTTTGAAGTGTAGTCAATGTTTTACTCATGTATGGGATTCCCTTTAGGTGCTCACTTTCCCTGACCTGCTTGCTATTGTACGGTGTGGAGGGCAGCTCTTCGGATGGAAATCATGCCTTTGCCCAGTTAAAGCCCTTACCACCTAGGAGTCTCTTCCCTCTAAATGTTCCTCAACTTATTTTTATTTTATTAGTGTCACAAGTAGGTTTACATTAACACTGCACTGATGTTTACTGTAGAAATTCCCAAGTTGCCACGCTTCGGCACCTGTTCGCATACACCGAAGAAGAAGTTTTAGCTTGGCCGCTGCATCTAACCAGCGCATCTTTCGAACTATGGGAGGAAACCGGAGTACTTGGAGGAAACTGACGCAGACAGAGGGAGAACATGCAAACTCCACACAGTGACCCAAGGCTGGAATTGAAGCCAGCATTTATTGCCCATTCCTAATTAGCCTCGAACTGAGTGACTTGTTAGACCAAGATTTGTGGCATAGTGGACAGTGAAGAAAGTTACCTTCGATTGCACGGATCTTGATCAATTGGGCCAGTGGGCTGACAAATGGCAGATGCTGTTTAATTTAGACAAATGCAAGGTGATGTATTTTGGTAGATTGAACCAGGGCAGGACTTACTCAGTTAATGGTAGGGCATTGGGGTGAGTTACAGAACAAAGAGATCTAGGGGTACATGTTCAGAGCTCATTGAAAGTGGAGGTGGACAGAGTGGTGAAGAAGGCATTCGGCATGCTTAGTTTCATTGGTCAGAACATTGAATACAAGAATTGGGAGGTCTTGTTGAAGTTGTACAAGACATTGGTAAGGCTACACTTGGAATACTATGTGCAGTTCTGTTCACCCTATTAAAGAAAGGATATTATTAAACCAGAAGAGTGCAGAAAAGATTTACTAGGATGCTACTGGGACTTGATGGATTGAGTTATAAAAAGAGGCTGAATAGACTGGGACTTTTTCTCTGGAGCGTAGGAGGTTGAGGGGTGACCTTATAGAGGTCTATAAAATAATGAGGGGCAGAGATCAGCTAGATAGTCAATACCTTTGGCCGCAGCTGGAGTATTGTGTGCAGTTTTGGGCGCCGCACCTGCGCAAAGATATTTTGGCCTTGGAGGGAGTGCAGAGGAGGTTTACTAGGCTGATACCGGAGTTGAGGGGGTTGAGCTATGAGGAGAGGCTGAATAAACTGGGCTTGTACTCGTTAGAGTTTAGAAGAATGAGGGGAGATCTCATTGAGACGTATAAGATGATGAATGGGATGGATAGGATAGAGGTGGAGAGACTCTTCCCGCCCAAAGGACAGTAGGACTAGGGGGCACAACCTCAAGATAAAGGGGGGGCGGTTTAGAACGGAGTTGAGGAGGAACTTCTTCACTCAAAGGGTGGTGAATCTCTGGAATTCTCTGCCCGTTGAAGTGGTGGAGGCTGCCTCGCTAAATATTTTTAAGACGCGGGTTGATGGGTTTTTGATAAGCGAGGGGATTAAGGGTTATGGGGAGAGGGCGGGAATGTGGAACTGAGCCACGACAGATCAGCCATGATCTTATTGAATGGTGGGGCAGGCTCGAAGGGCTAGATGGCCTACTCCTGCTCCTATTTCTTATGTTCTTATGTTCTTTTCCCAAAGGCAGAGGAGTCTAAAACTAGAGGACATAGGATTAAGGTGAGAGGAAAGAGATAGAAAAGTGTCTGGAAGGACAATTTTTTCACACAGAAGGTGGTGAGTGTCTGGAACAAGCTGCCAGAGATAGTAGTAGAGGCGGGTACAATTTTGTCTTTTAAAAAGCATTTAGATAGTTACATGGATAAGATGGGTATAGAGAGATATGGGTAATTGGGATTAGTTTAGGGGTTAAAAAAAAGGGTGACATGAGTAAGTTGGACCGAAGAGCCAGTCTCCATGCTGTAAACCTCTATGACTCGATCTATTTCAGAGGGCATTTTAGGAGTAAACCATTGCTGTGGATCTGGAGTCACAAGCAGGTCAGACTATTTATGGACAGCAAATTTCCTTCCCTAAAGGAATTGTCATGAATGTAGCCCAATTCATCACGCAAACCAGCTTCCCATCCATTGACTCTGTCTATACATCCCGTTGCCTCAGCAAAGCAGCCAGCATTTTTAAGGACCCTATGCACCCTGGACATTCTCTCTTCCACCTTTTTCCTTTGGGAAAAAGATACAAAAGGTCAAGTACCAACCAGCTCAAGAACAGCTTCTTCCTTGCTGCTGTCAGACTTTTGAATGGACTTATCTTGCATTAAGTTGATCTTTCTCTACACCCTGGCTGTGACTGTAACATTACATTCTGCACTTTCTCATTTCCTCCTCTATGAACAATATGTTTTCTCTGTATAGCATGCAAGAAACAATAATTTTCACTATATGTTAATACATGTGACAATAATAAATCAAATCAAATCAAATGCACAGGTCTACTTTCTTCTCCTCCCTGGCTCCAGCTGAAGGTCCTCCTCATCCCAGGACACACACCTTCATTCTTGATTGGCCCAATTTAGCATGTGGCTGTTCCATAGGGCCTGGCCCAATCACTTGGCTTGCAATGGATTGCCCCTTAAAGGGGCCACCTTGCCAGACTCCTTTTGCCCTGATTCTTGAGTCCATCTGTGAGCAAAAGCACAATTATACATAGGCACATAGACACAATATCACATTAGGGAGGTAAGGGAAAGTCCATTCACAAAGTTAATAAACCAATGACTTCTGGAGTCTTGCAGAATGCCACAACTCAATACTGGGTCCATCAGCAAACAATGAATCTGACCCATTAGAAGCAGATGGCAAACTTGTCAACTGAGGGTCAACATTTTCCCAAATGACTCCTTCCTCCTCAGTTACAGAAGCCAGGGGCTGTCGAGACTGCATAAAATTAGTAAGTATCCCGGGATCTATAGCTGAGACACTTGAATCTACAGCAGGACATCGCTGTTTGTCCCCTGGATCAAGCCCAGCTGTCTTCAGTGGCCCATGTGTTTTTTTTTCACATGGCAACCTTGTACTTCTATAATGTATAAAACTTCTCCCATTCTCACTACGATCCTTTCTGACATCAAAAGCAGTTCACCGACAAAGTTTCTCACCATAACTAGATCATTGACCTTGAATGCTTTTCCCTTTTCTTTGAGTCATGATGTTCTTTCTGAGAGACTTGCCTAATTTCAACTCTCCGTGACAAATCTGGAAACATCAAATCCAAGCAGGTTTGTAGGCATCATTCCATGAATAGTTCAGTTGGCATAGCCCTGATGATAGAATTCGGTATAGTATTTATTATAACAACTTGCCAAAAGTAAAGGCAGTGGCCTATGAGCTTGCTTTTTCATAGAAGCTTTAAATGTTTATATGGCTCACTCTGCTAAGCCATCTGAGGCTGGGTGGTAAGGGGCTAACTGAATGTGATGTATCCCATTTGACTTGACAAATTGGCAGAACTTCTCAACAATAAATGCTGTGCCATTGTTGGGCACTAACACTTCAGGATACTATGAATGGCAAAAATCTGTCGCAGCCAGTCAATGGTGGCTGTGGCCACTGTAGAATTCATTAGCTGGACATCTAGCTATTTTTAATATGAATCAACCAGGATGAGGAACATATGTCCCATGAATAGTCCTATAAAATCTTTGCGCAAACTTGGCCATGGGTGGCCTGGCCACTCCTACTGATGCACATTTGTAGACGTGGCAATGACTGCTGTGTTTGACAACTTGGATACTGGCTGACTATTCTTTCAGTCTCTTTGTTGATGCCAGGGCACCAGACATAGCTTAAGGCTAGCACCTTCATCCTACCTTGTCCAGGATGTGCATCATGCAGTTCCTGTAAAAGCCATCGCCCTGGTGCTATAATACAAACCTCCCACAGTTACATGTCATATCTTTGTCCAATAGGTCTGATCTGCTGTGACTTGCTTGCCACTGTGCTAACCTTGTAATACCATCCTCTTAACTTTGACACACTTTCAATTGTCAATATTGCTGGACATGTCAAATATTCCTGATTCATCAAACTTTACAAATAATTTTTAACTCTTTTCCATATAGAAAAAGAATGTTTCCCAGAAGTATTTGTGACAAAGTTTATTCAATATATTTTCAGAATAGTTTACACATCTGGAAAGATTGTCTGCAAGCCATCACGAACAAGTCTGTACAAATCAGCTAGTGATCTTGAAGCACAAGAACTTATCATTATCGATGAAATGAATACATTTTTTCACTTCATCTTCGAAATGATTTGTGTCTATGTCCTTCCAGTTGAATTCACTTAATTTCTTATTGCTGAGGCTTTTGGAATTCTCATCCAAACTTCTGTCAATGATGATCTTCTCCTTCCCTTTAATGTGATTTCATTGTCCCTATCTTCATCCAACAATAACTTCCTGCATCCTGTATGCTTCTCATCATCAGAGGGACCTGTGTTTTGTTAATGTCTGTTTCCACTACCAAGCTATAGTCATTTCAAATTTGTTTCTCTTTTCTTTTCAGTCATAGGTGGCCTCAAGAGTTAAGGGGAAAGGAGTGTGGCAACATTCCCCCTTTAAGGGGGCCATATGATTGGCCAGATCCTATGGAGCAGTCGAGCAAGAAGGTGGGCCAATTGAGAGCGAGGGTGCTCATCCTGGGACATGGAGGACCTTCAGTTGGAGCCAGGGAGGAGAAGAGAGCAGACCAGTGCATGTGTTCTCTCAGACCCTTATCTTATATATGGTTATATTAGTTTAATAAACCCTTTGTTGTTTCATTCATTTCACATTCAGTCACCTCCAGTTACTGCACTGGCGATAATGAGAAACAACTTCAGTTTTTGGGAGATTGCAGTGTGTTTGATTTGATTTGATTTATTATTTGACTTGATTTATTATTGCCACATTCATTAGCATACAGTGAAAAGTATTGTTTCTTGCATGCCATGCAGACAAAGCATACTGTTCATAGAGAAGGAAAGGAGAGAGTGCAGAATGTAGTGTTACAGTCATAGATAGGGTGTAGAGAAAGATCAACTTAATGTGAGGTAGGTCCATTCAAAAGTCTGTGTGTAGTCAGAAGGGAGTGCCCGATTGAGTGGGTTTTACCCCAAATAGATTTTGTCAGATATAGTGTATTGAAAATTACATTGTGCATTTTGTCCAATTATGGGTACCATATACCAACCGAAGAAAAACCTAGATACAAATCAAAACATCCATACTTTAACAGCAGCTCATATTATGAATATTTCTTATTTAATATTACTGTTTCTTCACTAGAACTTGAGAATTTTATGAAGATGGTGAAAAATAGAAAACATTGCTTTCAGATATGAAACGTTTGGATGGTGTTTGGCTAACTTCTGCAGATAGAACATAACATAAGAACATAAGAAATAGGAGCAGGAGTAGGCCAACTAGCCCTTCGAGCCTGCCCCGCCATTCAATAAGATCATGGCTGATCTGTCGTGGCTCAGTTCCACATTCCCGCCCTCTCCCCATAACCCTTAATCCCCTCTCTTATCAAAAACCCATCAACCCGCGTCTTAAAAATATTCAGCGAGGTAGCCTCCACCACTTCAACGGGCAGAGAATTCCAGAGATTCACCACCCTTTGAGTGAAGAAGTTCCTCCTCAACTCCGTTCTAAACCGCCACCCCTTTATCTTGAGGCTGTGCCCCCTAGTCCTACTATCCTTTCTGAGCAGGAAGAGTCTCTCCACCTCTATCCTATCCATCCCATGCACAACATTTTAAATTGGAGATTTAGAAAGGAGCACATTAAGGCTGTAGCCAGTCATTAGACACACAAGGTCAAGAAGAAGGTCTGCAAAGTGTATATATCTTACTAAAGTAACCTTGCAATCAAAATAAAAATCTCAGATCATTACAGATAAGTTTTTCTTTGAAGGAACACAATCCCAGATCTTTGGTCATGCACTATTACTACTGATCAAGATGGCATCACTTATGTCCAATCTACCATGTTTTGATGTGCATTCAGAGCCATCATGTGCGTCTCCATGTTTTGAAGGTGCGATGGCAGATTTTGCAATCACAGATGAACAAAGGAGAAAGGTCTTACCTCTCCACTATGTGGTGAAAAATTGGAAAATATTTCTGAGCCATGAATTTGAGCAAAATGACTACACTTCAGCAAAATAATGCAATAACAGCCTATTTCTTGTTCAAAAATAATACAATCTATGAAACAATTTTCTTTTGTTGTACTTAGCAGGAAGCAAATAAGACAATTGATCAAGAGTGCACACAACTGAGGCAACCGAGAAAGAAATGTGACTTTGGTGATGCTCATGCAGGAAATCAACACTAATAATTGAGACATGTCTCTCTAGTCAACTATGCCACAAAGCACGCGAGAAAGACTGAAAACCGTCAGAGCTGCTGGCGTTAGCAATATCATTATCACTTTCCAAGCCCTAAGCTACAGAAGTTGAGGCTGCCAAAGATAACTAACACACTCACAGTTCAACTCCTGCATAATTCATTGCTTGCATGATGTAGAGATGCCGGTGTTGGACTGGAGTAAACACAGTAAGAAGTCTCGGAACACCAGGTTAGAGTCCAACCAGTTTATTTGATAGTAATCCCACAAGCTTTCGGAAACAGTGTCCCTTTGTCAGATATATGGAAGGAAGGGACACTGTTTCCGAAAGCTTGTGGGATTACTATCAAATAAACTGATTGGACTCTAACCTGGTGTTATGAGACTTCTTACATTGCTTGCATGCCAGAAAATCACCTGGAGAGCAACAACAGTCACACAAAAGGAGTTGTAACATGTCCAAACAATGTGGTGCTTACCCACACTAAACAGAGTGTCCTCTACTGGCAAGCAGTGTAAAGCTTGTGGAAAACTGGATCATTTTGATGCTTATCATCAAAATCAAGACCAATGTCACCTATACCGCCAAAAGGGCACCAAGTATCTGCACGACAGCAAAAAGGCAAGAGTGTATGCATCATAGAGATGGATGATCCCAAATATTGTTCGGAGCTCTCTTTCAGACACAGCAGCCAGCCACATTGGACAGTGACAATTGGCAGTTCAGATATAGATACTCTCATCATTACAGGGGAATTTATTAAGGTCACAAGGGACACAAGGTTCAAAAAACTTCAAAACTGCCCTATTCCCTGCGAACCAAGGAGCACAGAACTCCAAGGAGACAACCCACTGAGAGTTCTCCAATCTTTGAAATGCCCACCCCATTCAAAGACACTAGAATAAAGGTTGTATTCCATATTTGGAGATGTGACACAATGTTTTCTACGCAGCGTAGAAAACATTGTGTCACATCTGCACACGATTGCAGTTACAGCCATGGTTCTTCTGCAAATGAACAACATTCTAAAATTGTATGCTGATGGTTTCATTGGTATTGCCAAATTGAAAAGTATTACATGCAAGCGTCATATAGATCTTAATGTGCCCCCATTGGCTCATCAAAGGTGGCAAATATAATTTCACACCAGGAAGGATACTGGGAAGGCGCTTGAACACCTATTTGACCTTGACATTATCGACAAAGTTGGGGACGAATCTATCCCTTGGGTTTCACCCAAACGAGTTGTCAAGAAACCCAAGAGCAAGAATCAGATTAGAATCTACGTTCATGTGTGGTCACCAAACCAAGCAATAAAACAAGGAAGTTACTTGACTCCAACAATCAGTGATATAATGAAAGTAAATGTTGCAAAATACTTTGCTAAACTTGACCTCACTGCAGGCTTGCATCAAATTGAGCTTGCAGCAGAATTAAGGAATATTACAGTATTTTCCATTCACATTGGATGTTTTCAATATGACAGGCTTAACTTTGGAGTGAGTTCAGTAGTTTAGGTATTTCAGCACATGGTTGATACTGAACATCAGTGATAACAATCTTATCTACAGCCACAGTGAAAGTAAAATTGAGACCTGTTTACTTACTTGCCTAAAATGTCTTAGCAAATGTAGCCTCACCTTGAACAAAGACAACTTCTTGTTCAATGAAAGCAGTATTCAATCATGTGGTCATGTGCTCAGTGGTAAAGGAGTATCATCTGATCCACGGAAGGAGGAAGCTATTTCGAATATTGCAGATCCAGGAAATCATAGTCATTTCATTCCTGACCTTTGTGATCTGATTAAGTGTGAGTAGACTACATTACATAAATAGACTGCACTAGGTCAAATGGCAGTTGTCAAGCAAGTTGCACAAATGTCTACTTTGACCCTGGAAAGACATGATTGAGACAGCATTTAGAAACAAACTTGCTCACATACTACAAGGCCTTCACAATGTCCAAAATGAGCTCACAATTACAAGCACAAAGTGATGTAAGCACTTGTTGGCAGAAAATCAAAACATTTCAAAAATGACTCAAAAGTTGTTTGAGCTTTAAAATTCCAACAATACGTCACAAAAAATGCTTAACTTTGTGAAATAAGTACTATTTTCCAGGAATTGTTGAGGTTTATAAATATGATAGTACATTACAAATGTAATGTAAATTTAGATTATTTAATTCAGTGAAAGAAAATAAACTTTTATTTATTTTATTTTTTATTTTCTGGCAAGAAAATAAAAGTTTTTCACAAATTGCTTAAAACTATAGGACGTAAATATTGCTGAAAGGCAGAGACATGCTGCCAAAGTATTTTGTTTTACACTACCAGGGCAGCTGGAAGAATGCCAAATTTCAAAGGGGGCAACAATTTATATTGCATGAGAAAAGATTTGGTTAGCAAGTTGAATTTGATTGGTTGAGGCATTGTCATGGAGAATGCATCAGGAAGCTATTGTCTCCCATGCTTTTGTTCAGAAAAGGCACAATGCCTGAAAATGTTCCTTTTCATGCAGAGGACAGGTCCTTGTGTGTAAATATATGGAAGTTTGAGCAAACATAATTAAGCACAATGTGAACTTGATTAATAATCTTAAATTAGTTAATGGTATCATTCTTAGCACTTTTGGGATTAACCAAAAATGACTTGGAAGAGGGAGTAAGTGGTGTGATCAGCAAGTTTGCAGATGACACGAAGATGGCTGGACTTGCTGATAGTGAGGAGCAGTGTCAGGCAGCACCGTAGGATAATGTGGTATGTTGGGCAGAGAAATGGCAGATGGAATTTAATCCAGATAAATGCGAAGTGATGCATTTTGGAAGAAATAATGTCAGGGGAGTTATACGATAAATGGTAGGTCTATTAAGAGTATAAAAATGCAGAGGGACCTGGGGGTGCAAGTACACAAGTCCTTGAAGGTGGCAGTACAGGTGGAGAAGGTGGTGAAGATGGCTTATGGTATGCTTGCCTTTATAGGGGGGGGTATAGAGTATAAAAGCTAGTGCCTAATGTTGCAGTTGTATAGAACGTTGGTTCGACTGTACTGCGTCCAGTTCTGGTCACCTTACTACCGGAAGGATGTGGAGACCCTGGAGAGAGTGCAGAGGAGGTTTACCAGGATGCTGCCTGGTATGGAAGGACTGAGCTATGAGGAGAGATTGGGCAAAATGGGCTGTTCTCCTTAGAAAGACGGAGAATGAGGGGGGATCTAATAGAGGTGTATAAGGTTATGAAGGGTATAGATAAAGTGAACAGTGGTAAGCTTTTTCCTAGGTTGGATACAAAAATTACGAGGGGCCACGGGCTTAGGGTGAGGGGGGGGCGAGGTATAATTCAGATGTTAGAGGGAGGTTTTTCACACAGAGGGTTGTAGGAGCCTGGAGTGCACTGCCAAGTAGGGTGGTGAAGGCAGTTGTTTAAGGTTTACTTTGATAGGCACATGAGCGGACTAGAGATAGAGGGATACAGGAGACTGTTCTAAATAAAGATCAAGAGCCTTGGGATGTTCCTGGGAATCAATTGATTCCTATGGACCTTCCAACATATTTTATGGCTCACTTGTCTTACTTCTGAGCTTCTGGGGATTCCATGAATGCCTGTATAAGTTTTGCATGTTTATTGATGGCTTTTCTTTTAATCCACAGGTGATTCGGTCCGCCTTGTTGGCCAGCAAGGGGCATACACGCGGTGGGTCGTGCGAGAGCTGCTCTTGGATGTTGCTTTGAGAGTTGCCTAGTGCTTCACGTCGTTAGTGTACGCTTCAACTGGACCAACTGACAGGCAACATGACAGCTCAGTGACTATCAATGTTTGCTGTGCAGATACATGGATTTGGGCCAATGTCTGTGGGAGTTTGCACAGTCTCCCCCTGCTTGCCTGGGTTTTCTCTGGGTGCTCCGGTTTCCTCCCACACCCCAAAAATGTGCTCTTAGGCTGATTGGTGTTAACAAATTGTCCCTAAATTAGGCCTCCCTCAATCTGGTTATAATTCCTTTATTGTAGAGTCCAATAGGCATAGACAAAGGTCATAGGTAGAAGAGGGCACGCACAATGTTAAAATGGTGGCGCGGGCTCATTGGGTCGAAGGGCCTGTTTCCCATGCTGTCTTGTTCTTTGTTCTTTAACCAGTAACCGATACCAAATTGTTGAATCACATCTACTGATAGACAGTACGTTCTGTGTTTTGCAAACTAGCCTATTGTGTGTGGTTGACTATGGTCAGTACTCAGCCTATTGTAAATGGCCAATGTGCTGTTTGATATGATCCGCCAATCATTGCGACATACAATCTGCATACCTGGCATCACATCAGCACTGAAATTTATATACCACATTGCTGATTTGTGTGGAAGACAGAATGTCTTTTTGACTTAATGATGGTATTGTGTGAGTGGAAAATATAGTAGCAGCATGAAATGGCCAATTTCATATTTTGAGACATCTTTGCATCATGAAATCATGGAATTTGCAGTAGACTGGCAATTTTTCAGGTCTGAAATGGCAAAATTAGGCCCATTCACGAGTATGCATGATGCAGTATGAGCAATGGTCTGATTGGAGTAACTATTATCCCACGGGATAGCTTTGATACACCATATCATAATGCCAATCTTACATGGTGAGAAAATGCTTTCTTCCTTATTTACAAATTCATGAAAAGACCAATCCTACTGTATATGGAGCTGTAGGATTTTTTTATTCATTTGTGGGACTTGAGTGTCGCTGGCTTCCCAGTATTTATTGCCCAGCCCCAGTTGCTCTTAGAGGGCATAGAGTCACAGAGGTTTACAGCATGGAAACAGGCCCTTCAGCACATTTCGTCCATGCCACTCAGCTTCTACCATTAAGCTAGTCCCAAATGCCCACATTTGGCCCATATCCCTCGATACCCATCTTACCCATGTAACTGCCTAAATGCTTTTTAAAAGAGAAAATTTTACCCACCTCTCCTATTGGTTCTGGCAGCACGTTCTAGACACGCACCACACTCTGAGTAAAAAAATTGCCCCTTTGGACCCTTTTGTATCACTCCCCTCTCACCTTAAACCTATGCCGTCTAGTTTTAGACTCCCCCATCTTTGGGGAAAGATGTTGACTATCTAGCCGATCTATGCCTCTCATTATTTTACAGACCTCAAAAAGATCATCCCTAAGCCTCCTAGGCTCCAGGGAAAAAAGTTTCGTGCTGAGATTTTATGACCTCACTTGAGGGAGGCTCATAAGATCCAACTTAAGGCCAATAGAGAATTCCATTCTGAGACCCTCACCCACCCCGATTCCAGGGCGGGCAAGGTAGTAAAATTCCAGTCCCAGACTATCCAGCATCTTCTTATAACTCGAACCACCAAGTCCAGGTAGCATCCCAGTAAATCTTTTCTGCACTCTAATTCAATAATATCCTTTCTATATCCTTTCTATAATAGCATGAAGAACTGTACACAGTGTTCCAAGTTGGCCTTACCAATGTCTTGTACAACTTCAACAAGATGTCCCAACCCCTGTATTCAATGTTCTGACCAATGAAACATAAGAACATAAGAACATAAGAAATAGGAGCAGGAGTAGGCCATCTGGCCCTTCGAGCCTGCCCTGCCATTCAATAAGATCATGGCTGATCTGTCGTGGCTCAGTTCCACATTCCCGCCCTCTCCCCATAACCCTTAATCCCCTCTCTTATCAAAAACCCATCAACCCGCGTCTTAAAAATATTTAGCGAGGTAGCCTCCACCACTTCAACGGGCAGAGAATTCCAGAGATTCACCACCCTTTGTGTGAAGAAGTTCTTCCTCAACTCCGTTCTAAACCGCCCCCCCTTTATCTTGAGGCTGTGCCCCCTAGTCCTACTGTCCTTTCTGAGCGGGAAGAGTCTCTCCACCTCTATCCTATCCATCCCATTCATCATCTTATACGTCTCAATGAGATCTCCCCTCATTCTTCTAAACTCTAACGAGTACAAGCCTAGTTTATTCAGCCTCTCCTCATAGCTCAAGCCCCTCAACTCCGGTATCAGCCTAGTAAACCTCCTCTGCACTCCCTCCAAGGCCAAAATATCCTTGCGTAAGTACAGCACCCAAAACTGAGCACAGTACTCCAGCTGCGGCCTCACCAATGCCCTATACAGCCGCAGCAAGACCTCCCTACTTTTATATTCAATCCCCCTCGCTATGAAGGCCAGCATCCCATTTGCCTTCCTGACCACCTGCTGCACCTGCAAGCTAGGTTTTTGCGACTCATGCACAAGAACCCCGAGGTCCCTCTGCACCGTCGCCTGCTGCAGTTTTTCACCACATAAGTAATAGTCCTTCCTACCATTATTCCTACCAAAGTGGACAACCTCACACTTGCCAACATTAAATTCCATTTGCCAGTTCCTGGCCCATTCACCCAGCCTATCTAGATCCTTCTGCAGACTCTCCACACCCTCTGCGCAATTTGCCGTTCCACCAATCTTGGTGTCATCAGCAAATTTCAACACCATACACTCGGTTCCCTCCTCCAGATCATCTATATAAATGGTAAATAGCTGAGGCCCCAGCACCGACCCCGGGGCACTCCACTAGTCACCAACCGCCAATCCGAATAGCACCCATTAACCCCCACTCTCTGCCTCCTATTTGACAACCAATCCTCTATCCACGCTAACACCCTACCCCCAACTCCATGCCCCCTTACCTTCTGCAATAACCTCTTGTGAGGTACCTTGTCAAACGCCTTCTGAAAATCAAGAAAGACCACATCCACCGGCTCTCCTCTATCCACCGCCCTAGACACATCCTAATCGAACTCCAATAAATTTGTCAGACACAACTTCCCCTTAACGAAACCATGCTGCGTCTGCTCTATCAAGCAATTCCCCTCAAGATGCCTCGCTATTTCCTCCTTGATGACGGATTCTAACATTTTACCCACAACAGACGTTAAACTAACCGGCCTATAATTCCCTGCCTTTTGCCTGCCACCCTTCTTAAACAACGGCGTAACATTAACCGTTTTCCAATCTTCCGGCACTTCCCCGGAATCCAACGACGTTTGGAAAATAACCACCAAGGCATCCACTATCACCTCCGCCATTTCTTTCAGAACCCTCGGATGCATTCCATCCGGTCCTGGGGACTTGTCCACAATCAGTCCCTCCAGTCTGTCGAGCACCACCTCTCTAGTAACAATAATGTCATTGAGACCCTCCAGTCCTACCACCTTTCCGTCGCTAACACCCGGCAAATTATTCACGTCCTCCTCCGTGAAGACCGAAACAAAAAAGTTATTCAAGACCTCAGCCATTTCCCCATCCCCTACCACTAAGTCCCCCCTCTCATCCTCTAAAGGACCAACGTTCACCCTAGCCAGCCTCTTCCTTTTTATATATTTATAAAAACTCTTGCTATCCTTTTTTATATTATGCGCTAGCCCAGCTTCATAGTTTCTCCTACCCTTCTTTATCAACTTCTTTGTCAATCTTTGTTGAAACTCCATCTGCCCACCAGTCCAATTGATCAAGATCCCAAACATACAATTCCCTGACCAGGAATCTAACATGTGCCACAGTGGTGAGAGCGCCAAATCCTAACTACTAGATCACTGGAGTCAACCACATTAAAAAGTCTGACAACACCAGGTTTTAGTCCAACCGATTTATTTGATGATAGACTCACAAGCTTTCGGGGTTAGCCCCTTCGTCAGGTGAACGGAGAGTTCTGGCCTCAGACAGAGCATATAAAGCACAGACAGGTTAGAGATTACTGATTAGAATGCGAATCCTTACACCTAACCTGCTGTTCAAGTCCTGAAGTGGCTGACAATGTGTGTGGAAGGAGCACTGATCACAGGTTACAGAGATGTGTATTGTCTCCAGACAGTCTCCAGACAGATCTTGGGTTCATGTCGCACTATCTGTAACCCCCGTGACTTGCCTGGGTTTGCAAAACCTCACTCACTGTACTGTCTGGAGACAATCTCTGTAACCTGTGATCAGTGCTCCTTCCACACACATTGTCAGCCACTTCAGGCCTTGAACAGCAGGTTAGGTGTAAGGATTTGCATTCTAATCAGTAATCTCTAAACTGTCTGTGCTTTATATGCTCTGTCTGAGACCAGAACTCTCCATTCACCTGACGAAGGGGCTAACCTCGAAAGCTTGTGAGTCTATTATCAAATAAATCGGTTGGACTAAAACCTGGTGTTGTCAGACTTTTTACTGTGTTTACGCCAGTCCAACGCCGGCATACCCACATCATGTCAACCACATTACCATGCATCTGGAGTCATATGTAGGCCAGATCGGCTAAGGATGGTAAATTTCCTTCCCTAAAAGGCATTAGTGAACCAGATGGATTTTTCTGACAATCGACAATGGTTTCATGGTCATCAGTAGATTCTTAATTCAGGGGTCAGTAACAGGGGGCTTAGATGTAAGATAAGGGGATTTGAGGAAAACCTTTTCACCCAGACATTGGTGGGAATCTGGAACTCACTACCTGAAAATGTGTAGAGTCAGGAATCCTCACAAAGTTTAAGAAGCATTTAGATGAGCACTTGAAACGTCAAAGCATACAAAGCTATAGACTAAATGCTGGAAATAGGATTAAAATAAATGGATGCTCGATGGATGCCACAAACATGATGGATCAAAAGGCCTCTCTTTGTGCTGTAAAACTCAATCACTCAATCGGCGCGATCTTACCGCCCATTTATGCTATGGTCCCATTGCAGCAAGGTTGGAGAATTTGGCAGCTAGCTGAATCTCCATTCACTATGCCAGGATGGGAAAATCCTGCCAAAGTGAACAATGGTACAATTCCAGTCTCTAACTCTATTTGAGCTGTAGTGTAGATTCAAATGACTAAATGGCCTTCTCTTGTACCCTATCCTCCAAAGATGTGAATGTAAGTGAGGGAACTTGCAATAAATTGGTCTGCTGTCACATCGAAAGTAAGTGGACAAGATTTTCACCTGTTTTGAATTACATTTCAATCAATCTATTGCACTCGGTTTCTTTACATCTTTTTAGTTCTTTAATTTGTTTTATGTAGTACAAGTTTGTAATATTTCAAACCTTAGGATTAAAATACAAAAAAATTTCTACAATTTGAGAAAATTAGATTGTAAATTAATGAAGGAGGACCTGAAAATCAAAGAGATGCCCGATGCAAAAAAACACATGAAGTGTTCATCTGTATTTCATATTCTTTAATAATAAATAGAAATTTACATGTTCTACGACTCAATAAAACGAGAAACATGTTAAGAATATTCCAAAAGTATTTGCAGTTAATCCAGAAAAATGGGCATACTTATAAGTTACTACCAGCATTCAATAAATAAGACTTACTAGGTCAGTAATATTAAATAAAATGTATATATTGTTAACCTTAGTGCCTTGCTTTACTGAAACAACACCATCAGTAACACTGTATATCATAGAATCATAGAATCCCTAGAATCATAAGAACATAAGAAATAGGAGCAGGAGTAGGCCATCTAGCCCTTCAAGCCTGCCCCGCCATTCAATATGATCATGGCTGATCTGAAGTGGATCAGTTCCACTTTCTCGCTTTCTACCCATAACCCTTAATTCCCCTGTCATCAGAAACCTATCTACCCGTGACTTAAATATATTTAGCGAGGTAGCCTCCACCACTTCAACGGGCAGAGAATTCCAGAGATTCACCACCCTTTGAGTGAAGAAGTTCCTCCTCAACTCTGATCTAAACTGCCCCCGCCCCTTGTCTTGAGGCTGTGCCCTGCAGTCCTGCTATCCTTTCTAAGCAGGAAGAATCTCTCTACCTCTGCCCTATCCATCGCCTTCATTATCTTCTACATCTCTATAAGATCCCCCCTCATCCTTCTAAACTCCAACAGTACAGACCCAGTCTATTTAGTCTCTCTTCATAGTCCAACCCCCTCATCTCCGGTATCAGCCTAGTGAATCCCTACAGTATAGAATGAGACCATTCGGCCCATTGAGTCTGTACTGGCCACAATCCCACAGGCCCTATTCTTGTAACCCCACACATTTACCCTGCTAATCCCCCAACACCAGGGTCAATTTAGCACGGCTAATCCACCTAACTTGCACATCTTTGAATTGTGGGAGGAAACCGGAACATTGAGGAAACTCATGCAGACACAGGTAGAATGTGCAAAGTCCACATGGACAGTGATTGAGGTCACAGTTGAACCTGGGTCCTTGGCTCCATAAGGCAGCAATGATAACAAATGTGCCACCATGTCATCTATGCTATATTAATTAGCATATATATTAATTAGCTTTCATGATAGATTGCGTAGCATGATTAAGATACATAAAATTTAATCATTTTTCTTCTAGAAAATTAAGCACATATTTTAATATAAAACATATCAAAAGCTTTATAAATTTCAGATTTTAAGTTTTAAAATTTATTTTTAAAATAAATGTACCAGGCTGTATTTCAAATACTGAACTGTGTACAAAATTCTCTGTAAAATAAATATGATGTACATCCATAAGAAAATTGATTACACAATATGTGTCAAGGGAGAACTTTCCAATGTTTTCTTTTTTATGAACTTGTTCCTTAGTCTTTTAAAATCCTTATTATTGCAATTTGCATTATTATCAAAGAGTGGTTTTTATACTCTATTTTTGCTATTCTTGGTTCATAAACCTTCTGCAATGTTAACAATTAGAAACACTATTAACATTTTCAGATGATTAGCTATTTCAAATTTGGAAGTAAATTGTCTCTCTAACTTACATTTAATTTTCCCAAATATTTATCTTTCAGCTCATGCTTCTGAGTTTCTGCAGTACTCTACCAGAGAAGCTAGTTGGAGAACAGCAATGACATTTTGGGTGGAATTCACAAGGGGAAGAACTGTGCATTGCTGATTCTATCTTTTTGCTGTAATCTATTCAAATATTGTATCATCAACTTCTGCAACCATCAAAACATCATTCCTAAACCGGTGAATGAACTAATGGGGAAAACTGCAGGGTAAAATTAATTTAATGAAATGATTTGGATTTCCATGAAAAACGATGTTGATGTAGAACATCAGAAGTTGGACTGATTACCTTGCCACATTCACACCACAATTTGCTGGAGAAATAATGGGAATATGCTGCAGATCCCATAGTGGATCTGGAGCATATGGGTCAATGCACATTCAAGGTGTCAAGGTGACAGGCAACAATGTTATTGTACTAGTCATCCAGAGATCTGTACTAAAATTAATTTATTACTGTTACAAGTAGGCTTACATAGGTTGCAATGAAATTACTGTGAAAATCCAGTTGCCACACTCCAGCACCTGTTCAGGTAGGCTGAGGGAGAATTTACCATGGCCAATGCACCTAACCAGCACATCCTTTGGACTGTAGGAGGAAATCAGAGCACTTGGAGGAAACCCTCACAAATATGGGGAGAATGTGCAGACTCTGCACAGACAGTGACCGTAGCCAGGAATCAAACCCGTGTCCCTGGCACTGTGAGGCAGCAGTGCTAACCACTGTGCCACCCTAATGCTCCAGACCACTAGAGGAATTGAAATTCTAGAATCTGTAATAGTGATTGTAAAACTATTAGAAGGTCTTTAAAAACATCCGGCTTATATCTAGAGGAATAAATAATGACCTTCTCCTCCTTGGCCTGATGCCCTATCCTTGCAATAATTGTTTTAAATTAATACATTCCTTTCTTCCCCTAAGTCATATATTCTGTTCTTGACAGGAAACTATGTTACATATTATAATCCGATGGGCAATAAATAATGGCTTTGCCAATGAAAATTGGACACGGATGCGAATGGAAGCAATGGTTCAAATGGGATAAAGTGGATTGTTGCAGTATCTATCGAAGTACTTAAGTTAATGGTGAGTTTGGAATGAAACTGTATAAATATATAACTTGGCGTTAAGGAGATACCCATGGGACTGAGTTCAGAGCACTGTACAATAGCGATTTGATTGCTGGAGTTTAGCGCACTAACTAACGCATCGGGGGATAAACACAAATTTTTGGAATAATTGTGTCTTAAACTTAACTGAAACGCCTTGAGCAAGCGAACTAGTAAAACCACTACGCCTAGGCTGCAGTGCAATGGAAGACCCGAGTTTGTCTATCAGCACCAGATTCGGCAATGGAACTGGCGGCAATTCAGCAAACTCTGCGCTTAGACGGCGAAGCTATGCTTAGGCTGGAGCTGCTTCACTTTTTGGTGAGTAATTCTAACTAGAAATCTTTGACACATAATCAATACCTGCATTTCCTGCACCATAATGATACAGATGCACCATTACTATGCTATAAGTTTTCAGCAAATTCAGACATTAGCCCAAGTTGGCTCTTTACGAGCTTGCAGTTCCTGCCGACGTTCCCAGGTGTAAGGTAGTGCTATGCAGCTTTCGTTTGATCCTTCTCACGTCGCAGGGCTGGTCTTCCGTTTGCGCCGCAGTTTTCATTTTATGACATCGGTTTTTTACGACCTTTAAAACATCAAAATAATAGATGGATTTTATCAAGGCAATAGAGAATAAAACGCGGGTTGTCAAATGTACTGATGAGGTTCAATGACCAAATTCATACCGTTTAACACGTGGACCGGTTCGATAACCAGATGCTGTGTTCCATTTAAATTGTAGACAACACGCAACCATTTGTATAAAAAAAACACGCAGCATACTCATTGGATGGGACTGGGAATCGTTGTACAGAAAGAACAAAGATATAAAGAAAGGAACTTGGGAATGCTTGGGCTGAACGGAATCTTGTAACTGGTTCAGCTGGAAAAACCCACCAAGAGTCCTGAGACAACACCCTCCAAACCCACCACCATCTAGAAAAGAGGTAGATACATGGGAACACCTGGAAATTCCCCTCCAAGTCACCATCCTGGCTTGGAAAGTATATCACCTTTCATTCACCTGCCCTGGGTCAAAATCCTGAAACTCCCTCCTTAACAACACTTGGGGTGTACCTACACCACATGGACTGCAGCTCACCTTCACCTTTTCAAGAGTAATTAGGGATAGGCAATAAATGCTGCCTTAACCAGTGATGTCCACATCCCATAAAAGATTTTTAAAACAAAAACTATTTGAATATTTAAATTAAATCTTAGAATTGAGAGAAGCAAACAACAGGTAACATTTACCTTACAAATGTCAGCGCCACAAGCTCCCTGCACTGCTTTCCTTACTTTATGAACAAATGTTGATGAGTTGCAGTTTTCATTTTTTGTCAAATTGCATGTGACACATACAATGTATTTTAGTGAATTCTGAAAAGAGATACAGGGTAGAATAGTTATTTATTTAATTTGACCAACCTTATTAATAGCTCAAAGTGAATCTCATTAAAATAATCATTTGTAAATTCAAGTATACCACACAGGTTATAAACCAATAAAGTTTCATGTTATCTGATTTACATTTATTGGCTGTACAGTTATTGGTTGAAGAGTTACTACTTGCTGACAATAGGTATGTATCAAAACAGAAGTCAGGGATTTATTTATATTAAGATTTCATATATTACATTCTATTCTACACACTTGATTTTAGCATTCATATTATGTGTAAGTTCAAGTAAACCCTTGGGAGACCAAAGCCATTGGCTTCTGACCTTGTGTACAAATCCAATTCCTAACTTGGCAATTATCCCAGGTTAAGTTTAAGTTTAGCTTATTTATTAGTGTCACAAATAGACATTAACACGACAATGAAAATCTCCTAGTCGCCACACTGTAGTGCCTGTTTGGGTACACAGAGGGAGAATTTAATGCATCTAACCAGCATGTCTTTCAGACTGTGGGGAGGGAACTGGAGCACCCGGAGTAAACCCATGCAGACATGGGGAGAATGTGTGGACTCCGCAAAGATAGTGACCCAAGCTGGGAATCAAACCTGGCTCTCTGGCACTGTGAGGTTGCAGTTCTAACCACTGTGCCACATGACACCGTGCTGCCCACAGTGACAAAAAGCTAGTTTGTTTGCAAATGTGGCATTTGTTTGACCCTGTATTCTCTCCATCCCCAAGATTGCCTACTTACATCTCCAAAATGTTGCCCATATCTGCCCCATGCCTCAGGTCATCTGCTACTGAAACTCCCATCCATCCTGCAATTAAATATGCCAGTGCTTTCCTAGCCAATATCTCAACATAACCTTCCACAAGTTCATTCAAAACTCTGCTTCCTGTATCTTAGTTTACATCAAGTTTCATTTACCATTACCCCTGAGCTCACTGACTCACATTTGCCAACCCCTCAACCCTCTGCAAACTTTGCAGTTTCTCCATTTCGGGATTTGTGTATCCCCTCTGCTTTCACCCCACCATTAGCAGCCCTATCTTGAACTACCTGAATCCAAAACTCTGGAATTTGTCCCTCCCTCTTCCTTTAAAATACTTCGTAAAACCTTCCTCTTTGACCAAGCTTAAAGGCATTATATGTATCAGAAACTGCCATGCCGTCACAATTTTATGATATATACAAGGTTTTATATTAACATTGGTAACTCTTACCTTATCAGGTAGTGTTGTTCTTTCCTGAAAAAGCAGAGAAAAATCATTAAGAGATTCATTATCAATTCTTTTGCAAGCTACATAATTTAGACCATCAGAACAATGTATATTTTAATGATAAAAGCAAAATACTGCGGATGCTGGAATCTGAAACAAAAGCAGAAAATGCTAGAAAATCTTAGCAGGTTTGACAGCATCTGTGGGGAGAGACTAGACCTAACGTTTCGAATCTAGATGACCCTTCATAAGAGCAATGTATTTTAATGGTACCTATACGGATTAACTGGACTGTATTAGAACCATGCAGAGATACTCATGTGGAAACAACTCTGTGACATCCCAACCTCAGGCCCCATTCTGAATGATGTACTTCACCTGGTCCTGCATTTAGTCAATGCCCGTCTGCAAAATGATCAGCTTCCGTCGGATAGACGGTTCAGATTATAGCAATTAATGTATCCCCAGTATTTCTCATATCAATGGCCGTAATCCCAATGAAATATAATTGTTTTATAGTTCTGAAATCTCTTACCACGTCGCCAAAAATGGTAAGTAAATTGCGCTTCAGCGCTGTTTGGTCACACTGTTGAAATTTGAGACTGCCGTTCTTCCCTTGGGAGTATCCCAATGCAACCTGAAGAATGATGATGCACCTGAAAAAGACTGTGAGGGAAAAGAAACAAGCAGATTTATATGACTGATTTATATGACTGATTAACTTATCATTTTACTCTTCCAGCTGAAACTTACTGAATATTCCTCTATTCACATTACAGCTTGCTATCTCTCTAGCCAAGAGTGATTTGCCCATTTTGGAGCCAGTGATGAACTGTTTGCTGTGATGAAGACAACCACTCCAGTATATATATATACACACACACAGCTTACTAACCCCCTCCCCCACACCACCACCCCCCCGTCGCCATTCCCCCCACCCCCCCAACGGAACGGCCAGATAGTTATACACCTTATAGTGCCGATTCACCCTTCCTGCGGTAATGTACAAATTCAGATTGACCAATCGGACTTGAAGGTTAGAAAAAAAGCACCGATGCATCACGGTCTCCCACATGCTGACAAACAAGATATCAAGTTATTATTCATGAATGAGGAGGTGTTTATTTGATGAAACCATTTACGCTTTCACAAACCAACTTTTACCTTTCCCCTTTTCCATGAATTTAAATGTGTGTCATTTTTGACATCCGCTCAAGCGTTAGGAATGTAATTGCATCATTCTCATATTTTCTTCAGTTTCATGTTTTGGCTTCGGGCAGTTATTCAAAGTATTGAAGAATTTGGTTTAAAGAATATTCTGTGAATAAAACAAATTTCCCTAAAGATATGTAAACGCATCAAATCAGATAAACATTTTGTTTGGATAAGGAGCAATGATACACTTTTATCTGTAACAATTATTTCGTGCAATATAACCATTGTATTATAATAGATATCTGTAAATTATCAATAGAACCTGAATTAAGGTATGGTTTCAAAGCTTTTATAGAATCAATGAATCTTGCTATGAAGCTTCTTTGTGACCTCTGAGCTGAATCTTAATGTTTAGATTTGGTGGGGGGTGACCATAGTTCAACTGGGGAAAATGACAATGCTTCAACCAGCTACATTTCTCATTTAATTAAAGCCCATTAGTCTGCATGCAGACAACAATTTCAATGTATTAGTTGGTCAATTCCAATGACATTAACATTTTTGCCATTTATAATGGAGTCCATGGATTTTCCAGGCTTCCTGGAACTCACCATCTAGAGCAAGGTGAGAACACAACCATGACTAAGGGACCTGAAGGTGAACTATGTAGGTAAATACTGAAACCTCACAACTTCTTTCTTGTCTGCTTTTCTGAAAGATTTCATTCATAGTTCTTGTTCTGAGAGGCTACTTTTGCAACTTTGAAGGTTACTTTGACAACACTGGTGATTTGTTCACCTGATCTTCACTTGAAGTTTTGTTAATGTATCTACATGGCTGCCACTTAGGCAGTGTTATTTTGGACCTCAGATGATGACCAAGATGATGGATAGCAGCAGTAGGGGCTAGCATGCCACATAGAAACTAGAAGCAGAAATAAGTCATTCAACGCTTCCAGCCTGCTTCCCATTCATTTTGATCAACATCCTGATTCCCCTTGCCCCCATATTCCTTGAAACCTTTAGCCCCAAGAACTTTATCTAATTTCTTCTTGAAATCAGACAACATTTTAGCCTCAACTACTTTCTGTGGTAATGAATTCCACACTCACCATCCTTTGAGTGAAGAAATTCTCCTAGCCTCAGTTATAGAAAGTTTATCCCTTATCCTCAAACTATGGTCCCCAGTTCTGGACTCCTTCACTGTTGGGAAATTCTTTCTGAATTTGATTTCATTTGATTTGCTTTATTGTTGTCACATGTATTAACATACAATGAAAAGTATTGTTTCTTGCGCGCTATACAGACAAGGCATACCATTCATAGAGAAAGAAATGAGAGAATGCGGAATGTAGTGTTACAGTCATAGCTTGGATACAGAGAAAGATCAACTTAATGCAAGGTAGGTCCATTCAAAAGTCTGATGGCAGCAGGGAAGAAGCTGTTCTTGAGTCAGTTGGTATGAGACCTCAGACTTTTGTATCTTTTTCCCAATGGAAGAAGGTGGAAGAGAGAATGTCCAGGGTGCGTGGGGTCTTTAATTATGCTGGCTGCTTTGCTGAGGCAGCAGGAAGTATAGACAGAGTCAGTGGATGGGAGGCTGGTTTGCATGATGGATTGGGCTACATTCACGACCTTTTGTAGTTTTGAGGTCTTGGGCAGAGCAGGAGCTGTACAAAGCTGTGATACAACCAGAAAGAATTCTTTCTGTGGTGCACCTATAAAAGTTGGTGAGAGTTGTAGCTGACATGCCAAATTTCCTTAGTCTCTTGAGAAAGTAAAGGCCTTGGTGGGCTTTCTTAGCGATAATGTCGGCATGGGGGGACCAGGACAAGTTGTTGGTGACCTGGACACTAAAAACTTGAAGCTCTCGACCCTTTCTACTTTGTCCCCTTCATATTGGTGTTGAAGGTTGTGCTGTAGTCAGTAAATAGAAGTCTGACATAGGTATCTTTGTTATCTAGGAATCTACCCTGTCTAACCCTTTTAGAATTTTATAAGTTTCTATGAGATTCCCTCTCACTCTTCTAAACTCCAGTGGATATATCCTAACCGACTTAGTCTTTTCTCATATGACAGACCTGCCATCCCAGGAATCAACCTGGTAAACCCTTTTGTACTCCCTCTATAACAAGTACATCCTTTCTTAGATAAGGACATCAAAACTGTACACAATACTCCAGATGTGGTCTCACCAATGCTGTATACAATTGCAGCAAAACATCCCCTATCTCTATACTCAAATCCTGTCACTATGAAGGCCAATATACCATTTGCCTTTCTTACTGCCTGCTGTACCTTCAGCAACTGATGCACAAAGACAATGAGGTCTCACTGAGTATCTACCTCTTTCAACTTACACCCATTCAAGTAATAATCTGTCTTCTATTATTGCTACTAAAATGGATAACCTCACATTTATCCACATTATAATGCATCAACCATGCATATCGTGCATATGCCCAAACACTCAGCTTGTCCAAATCATGCAGAATCATCTCTGCATCCTCCTCACAGCTCACCCTCACACCTAACTTTGTATCATTTGCAAATTTGGAGGTAATATATTCAGTTCCCTATTTCAAATCATTAATATGAACAGTTGGGTCCCAGCACAAATCCCTGTGGAATGCCACTAATCACTAACTGCCAATCAGAAAAATATCCATTTATGCCAACTCTTTGTTTCCAGCTTTTTATCCAAATCAAGACATTGCCTGCAGTCCCATGGCGCTTTAACTTTACATAATAGTCTGTTATGTCAGACCGTGTCGAAAGCCTTCTGAAAGTCTAAATAAGCCACATCCACCAATATAGTGCATTGTCAGTTGGACGCATGTGACGATCAAAACATTCAATGATCACCTAGATTTTCATCAAGCAGGAGTATTCCACTTCAACAGTGTGCAATCATGACAAACATATGTGCAGATATGTGTGAGATTCCTCGGCAGCTGTCATGCTTTCATTATATGGCAGTACATCCCCCCAATCTCTTTGCACTGTGAACCAAACTGACCAATGTAGTGCCCAGATTTAGGGGTAGATTTACCCAAAATGTGCATGACAACTCAACAATTGAAGTCTAGGAGCAAGCTGGTGAAAGGTTTATGACAACCAGATGTGTAATCAAGCAATCCATCAGCTTGCTGAAGATGTACTTTGGATGCCTCGAAAAAATCTGGCAATGACCTTCAATGCATGTAGAACCATAGAAATGATACAGCACAGAAAGGGGCCATTCTACCCATCTTGTCCTTGAAGTTTAGAAGGCTGAGGGGGATCTTATAGAGACATATAAGATAATGAAGGGGATAGATATGGTAGAGGTAGAGAGATTCTTCCTGCTTAGAAAGGATAGCAGGACTAGAGGGCACAGCCTCAAAATAAGGGGGGGGGGCAATTTAGATCGGAGTTGAGGAGGAACTTCTTCACTCAAAGGGTGGTGAACCTCTGGAATCCTCTGCCCGTTGAAGTGGTGGAGGCTACCTTGCTGAATATATTTAAGTCATGGGTAGATAGGTTTCTGATAGACAAGGGAATTAAGGGTTATGGGGAGAAAGCGGGAAAGTGGAACTGATCCACTTCAGATCAGCCATGATCTTATTGAATGGCAGGGCAGGCTCGAAGGGCTAGATGGCCTACTTCTGCTCCTATTTCTTATGTTCTTATGTCCTTATTTTGTCTATGCTGACCCAAATACAACTAGGTGGCATTTCTAATCCCATCATTCTACATACGGCCAATAGCCCAGCAGTTTACTGCACTTAAGGTGCAAATCCAGGTGCTTTATAAAAGAGTTTAGGGTTTCTGCCTCCACTACAGACTTGGGCAGCAAATTCCTGATATCCACTTGATCATCTTACTAAAATCCATATACACAACGTCCACTCTCATTGATTCCCCTCGTCACTTCCTCAAAGAATTCAATCAAATTAGTAAGACATGACCTTCCCTTAACAAAGTCATGAAGACTATCCCTGACTAGTCCCCGCCTTTCAAAGAGACAGTTTATTTGATCTCTCAGGATTGATTCTAACAATTTGCCCACCACTGAAGTAAGACTAACTGGCCTCTAATTATTTGGCATTTCTTTCGTGCCCTTTTAAATGACTGAACCACGTTTGCATTCCTCTAGTCATCCAGCACCTCATCTGTGTCTAGTGAAGATTGGAAAATAATCCTCAGAGCATCTGCTATTTTGTCTGTGACCTCCTTCAACATCCTAGGGGAGAATCTATCCAAACCTGGCGACTTATCCGTTTTCAAAGATTCCAACTCCTCTAACACTTCCTCTCTTCGTCATAATTGTTTTATCCAATATTTCACATTGCTCCTCTTGGATTACTATATTGGCATCATTCCTTTCTTTTGTTAATACAGAGACAAAAAAAGAAATCAAAGTCTTCTTATACCCCCTGCATCTTCACACAAGTTCCTGTCTTTATCTCCGATATGTCCCTATTTAGCTATGAGGAGACATTGGATAAACTTGGTTTGTTCTCACTGGAATGATGGAGGTTGAAGGGTGACTTGATAGAGGTCTACAGGATTATGAGTGGCATGGACAGATTGGATAGTTAGATGCTCTTTCCTAGAGTGGAAAAGTCAAATACTAGGGAACATAAGTTTAAGGTGCATGGGGAAATGTTTAGAGAAGATGTGCGAGGCAAGTTTTTTTTACACAGAGGGTTGTGAATATCTGGAACGTGCTGCCTGAGGAGGTGGTGGGAGCAGGTATGATAGCGGCGTTTAAGGGGTAACTAGGCACATACATGAATAGGACAGGAATGGAAGGATACAGATTCCATAAGTGCATACAGTTTTAGTTTAGGCAGACATCATGATTGGCACAGGCCTGGAGGGCCTAAGGGCCTCTTCCTGCTCTGTTCCTTTCGTTGTTCTTTGTCCCACTTTTTCCTTTATTATCCTTTTGCTCTTTATATACTGTAATTTATCTTTGGGTTTTCCTTAATCTTTCTTCCTAAAATTTTTCATGCCCTCTCTTTGGTTTACTTATTTCCTTTTGAACTTGATTCTTGTACTTTCTATACTCCTCTTGGCCATCTGCAGTGTTGAATTTTTTGTGACTATCAGAAGTTTTTTTCTCTGTTTAATCTTCCCCTGTATTTTTCTGGATAAACATGAGATCTAGATTTGGTAGTATCTTTCTTGGTTTTGTAAGGGACTTGTCTGCTTTATACCCGAAGGATCTCACTTCTTAGTGCTTTCCACTGGTTTGCCATTGGGTTATCCTTTAACAGTCCTGTCCAGTCCACCTCAGCCGAATCACTTCTCAATTTTGTGAAATTTGCCTTCTCCTACATTAAAACTTTTACACTTGATCTATCTCTGTCCTTTTCCATAGTAATACTAAATCTGACTGAATTGTGATCACTATGTCCTGATATGGTCGTCCACTGTCACTTCACCCTTTTCATTCCCCAAGACTAAATGCAGAATTGTGTCTCCTCTTGTTGGGTTTATCATGTATTGTTTTAAAAAAAATCCTGGGCACAGTACCTTCGATGCCCTTTATATTGTTGGAAACCCAGTTGATATTGGGATAGTTAAAGTCCTCTGCAATTATTGCCCTCTTATTCCTACAGGCAGAAATTCGTCTACGTATATGTTCTTCTATCTTCCTCTCACTTTTTGGGTCTGTAATATACTCCTAATAGTGTGGCTGGTCCTTTTCTATTCCTAAACTCAACCCATAAAGCCTTATTTGTTAATCCATTTAGCGTATTATCCCTTCTCACAACTGTAATTGATTCATTAACCTCCTTTCGTGTCACCCATTCTAACTGCTTGAAAACTTTATATCAGGGAAATTAAGCTGCCAATTTTTCCCCTCCTTTAGCCAGTTTTAGAACATAAGAACATAAGAAATAGGAGCAGGAGTAGGCCATCTAGCCCTTCGAGCCTGCCCCGCCATTCAATAAGATCATGGCTGATCTGTTGTGGCTCAGTTCCACTTTCCCGCCCTCTCCCCATAACCCTTAATCCCCTCTCTTATCAAGAACCCATCAACCCGCTTCTTAAAAATATTTAGTGAGGCAGCCTCCACCACTTCAACGGGCAGAGAATTCCAGAGATTCACCACCCTTTGAGTGAAGAAGTTCCTCCTCAACTCCGTTCTAAACCGCCTCCCCTTTATCTTGAGGCTGTGCCCCCTAGTCCTACTGTCTTTTTTGAGCGGGAAGAGTCTCTCCACCTCTATCCTATCCATCCCATTCATCATCTTATACGTCTCAATGAGATCTCCCCTCATTCTTCTAAACTCTAACGAGTACAAGCCTAGTTTATTCAGCCTCTCCTCATAGCTCAATCCCCTCAACTCCGGTATCAGCCTAGTAAACCTCCTCTGCACTCCCTCCAGGGCCAAAATATCCTTGCGCAGGTGCGGCGCCCAAAACTGCACACAGTACTCCAGCCGCGGCCTCACCAATGCCCTATACAGCTGCAGCAAGACCTCCCTACTTTTATATTCAATCCCCCTCGCTATGAAGGCCAGCATCCCATTCGCCTTCCTGACCACCTGCTGCACCTGCAAGCTGGGTTTTTGCGACTCATGCACAAGGACCCCGAGGTCCCTCTGCACCGTCGCCTGCTGCAGTTTTTCGCCACGTAAGTAATAGTCCTTCCTACCATTCTTCCTACCAAAGTGGACCACCTCACACTTGCCAACATTAAATTCCATTTGCCATTTCCTGGCCCATTCGCCCAGCCTTCCATTTTAGCATTGACGTTCTGCTACCATTTGTCTATTTGTGCCTTCAGTTCACCTGCGTTCTTTGTAATACTCCTTGCATGGAAGGATAAACAGCTCAACCCTGTCAGTTGTCTTTGCTGGATGCATTGTAACCATCATTTCTATTGTTTTTCCAAGTTGCTGCCTACATCACTAATGGGGCAACCCAGTGGCATGGTGGTTAGCACTGCTGCCTCACAGCACCAGGGGCCTGGGTTCAATTCCCCGCTTGGGTCACTGTCTCTGTGGAGTTTACACACTCTCCTCCTATCTGCATAGGTTTCCTCCAGATGCTCTGGGTTCTTCTCACAATCCGAAAATGTGCAGGTTAGGTGAATTGGCTAAGTGCTCCCTCACTGTACTTGAGCAAGTGCTGGTGCACGACAACTAGGGGGTTTTCACAGTGACTTCATTGCAGTGTTAATGTAAGCCTACTTGTGACTAATAAATAAACTTTAAACCTTTGAACGTTAATGTTCTATCTCCCATTTCCTGATCAGAATTTGACCCATCTAAGGTTACTCTTTGGTTCCTATTCCCCTGCTTTACTAGTTTAAAACATCAGCAAGGTCTCCCCATTCATCACCAGTGAAAAGGTCACTTTTCAGACAGTATCAAAAAATTGATAAGTCCAGAAAGTAGTAATAGAAAAAACTACTTTGTTGCTCAATACTAAGACAGAAATTTTTAGCATTCTAAGATTATATATCATATCTGTATACAGATCTTTCATGCAACTGCAAATATTTGCTTTTCCTCCTCCTTGCTCACCTGTGATGGTGCAACCTCTGTGGATTCATCAGAGTAACGTTCAGGCTGCTCAGCTGCCTGCTCTGACTGCTGAGATAATCTTGGCCAATATCCTCTGGGTTTTGGAGCCCATGAGGACTCTGGCAAGGACTGTTCCACCTGTGCCCTTGCAGGGGAGAACTTGGTCATCGAGACAACTAAAAGGCTACTACCTGGGATGGGGCTAAGTGGAAGAACACATGAGAACTGCTTTGAACCAAGTCTTACTTTCAGGTCCCTTTATACAATCATCCTTTGTGACCTATCAACACTTATCTGTTTGCAATCAATTGATTGCACAATTATGCATATTAGTGTGACAATAGGCAAGCATCCCATTCAGCTGACATTCATAGTATGCAAGCTATTGGTGAGGGCCTGTAATACTTATTTGATTGTTGTGTTTGATATTCTATGCAGGTAACCAGTCTTTCCGTGTAAAATACATCACTATAAAATGCCATGTATGCCTGAGATGGACTCCTCCAATCGCTCTGTAAGAATTGCATGATGCAGCTAGAACACCTGCCAGTGCATCACACATCCTTTGCTGCTTCTCCAGAGGTATCCCCTTCATCGACAATCTCCAAAGTTGAATATCTGCATCCAGCTGAACAATACTTGGAGTGCCCTGGGCCATGCAATTTTACTCTTCACTGCTGTTCCTGCCCTTGCACATTGTGATATGTGAATCACCAGGTAAAAAACCCAACCATCTATATTACTGGTGCTACTGCAATATGAGTATCTGAGCTGATGCATGGTCTGGATGAGCCCTGCAATGATGTACGCTCAGAGGGAAAGTGACTTCATCTGAGAAGTGATTCATCTTATGAGGGGTTCCCCTTTTAAGTTTCCCTTTTGGGAGAGATTAAGGGCGGGACTTTCTGGTTGATGTCCACTTTGAGACTGGAAATTCCCACTCAAGGTCAACCGACCTCTAAATGGTCCATCAAATTTTCTGTCCTGCCTGTAATGATTCCCACGACAGGTGGGACTGGGCAATTTACCCCAAGGGAACATAATTTATAAATAAGTGGTCCCCTATTTAAAACAGAAATGAGAAGACTCTCTTTTCTTTTGGAGGGTTGTTTGCGAAATTCTTTCTCCAGAGATCAGTGAAGGCAAGATCATTGAACATTTTTAAGGCTGAGCTAAATAGATTCTTGATTGACAAGGCAGTCGAAGGCTATAGGGGTAGATAGGAAAGTAGAGTTGAGGCCACAAACAGTAACCATGACAGGCTTGCTAATGATATTGAAATTGAGATTTCAATATAGTTATTAGCCTCACAGTGATTTCCAGAACAAGGTTGATTACATTTTTAAAAAATTGGCCTGGAAGAATCACAATTTACTGGATACTGGCCACAAATCCTACTACAGGCACTCCACTGAAATCTCCCAGCCTGCTGTGCTACTCAAGCAGTGCAGCCACCTAGGAGAATCACCCCCATTAATCTAGAACCGAGTAAAATCCCAGCACGTGATGATAGGCTTGTCACTCCAGGTATTGATAATGAGCTAAAATTGGCTGATTGATCCTCAATAGTATTCTGCAGTAGTAGGAAGCACTTGAGTTCAATTTAGCCACATTTCGATTGTCTATCTACCAATCTCCTTTCATGTGGAATGCAATAAAAATGAATATGAGGGTTATTTCTGACAAAAAAACAGTCAATATTATTGTGATAATAGTGCTAGATTTCTACAGGGGCAAGTATCCTTTATCAGTGTTGGATTTTGAGCAGCATTTAGTCCTTCAAATTCCTATGGAAGAAGTTTCTGAAGTTAATATTGATGCTCCTCATACCATGTCAAATGAGTACCTCACATAGGATTTGCAGTCGTCTTCCCTGGATGTACCTTCAAATTCAAGTGCCTTCTTCATTCTTCTCAGTTTGCGGTACTGATGGCTTCACTCGCTGCAATTAAAGAGATGGCTGCCAACCCCAAGAATATATGGTCTAAAAGTGTCTATGTTATTAACGTCTTCATCTTAATAATAAAAATTGTTATTGTCTCTCAGATGGTAAATCTTTGGTCCATATGTTCATTTTTTGGCAGGTTTTGAAAGATAGAAAAACATGCTATATAAGTAGTCGTGGCATGCCCAGGGTAACAATGCAACTGATTTAGCAGCTAAGGAAGCGTGATATCTGGAGATACATTGCCAGAGTTAGAGAATATAGTAACCCATAGTCATTCAACAGTAGAAGGTGCAGCAACTCCTGTTTCGTTATTTGGGCCTGAAATATTGAAATAGATTTGGCTATGTCCTTATGTGTGCAACCCATATCAGGTAATTATTTCTTGGCAAGAGAAATGTCAGCCTTTTTCTGCACCTACTTCATGGGCTAACAAAAAGTTTCTTTCTTCTAAAGATTCTCTCAATTTCTTAATGTGCAGGTAAAAGTCAGACCTGAGTTCTACAGTGTCTCTCCTCTTGAGCTATGTTTTCCCCTTTTGTTCTTGTTTCATTCACATTCACAGGTGGTCATAGCTTTGCTGAAATGACTTTGCAGAAAATTATGGAATAGTGGCCTAAGATAAAGGAAAATATAAACCTTTATGTTGCTAGATGCTTTCTCTGTTTACATGTAAACCCATTGTGTGCCAAAGAAGCATATCCACGTGTTTCTCAGCCGGAAACCATGGATGAACAGGGATATCCACTGCTTGCTGAAGTCTAGGTTTGAGGCGTCCAAGTGAGGCGACCCAGACCTATATAAGAAAGTTGATATGATCTAAGGAGATCCATCAAAGATGCCAAAAGACAGTACCAGACAAAGCTAGAGTCCCAGGCTCGCCACACGGATACTGTTGGCTATGACAAGGTTTCCAAGACAAAACAGGCTATAAGATGAAGGCATGTAAAATTGATGGCACCCACGCACCCGCTCCCTGATGAGCTCAATGCATTCCATGTCCGTTTTGAGCAAGAGGTCAGTGAGATCCCTCCCCACCCTCACCCCAGAAGCCTCAGATGAATCTATATCTGAGGTCACCATTGCAGATGTCAGAGCAGGTCAACCCACAGAAAGCAACTGGCCTGAATGGAGTACCTGGACGAACACTCAGATCCTGTGCAGATCAGCTGGCGGGGGAATTCGCAGATGTCTTCAATTTCCCCTTAAAATAATCTGAGGTCCCTATTGGCTTCATCCTGGCACCAAAGAAAAACCAAGCAGTATGCCTTAATGACCATCATCCAGTGGTTCTGACGTTCGTCATTATGAAGTACTTTGAAAGGTTAGTCATGGCACAAATCAATTCCAGCCTCCTGGATTGCCTGGATCCACTACAGTTTGCCTGCTACTGCAACAGGTCCACAGCAGATGTCATCTCCTTGGCCCTGCACTAACCTTGGAACACTGAGATAACAAAGACATCGATGTCAGACTCTTATTCACAGACTACAACTCAGCCTTCAGCACCTTTATTCCTGTGAAATGCACCTCAAATCTCCATGGCCTGGGTCTCGGCTCCTCCCTCTGCAACTGATCCTGAACTTCCTAACTCACAGACCACAATCAGTAAGGATAGGCAACACCCTCCACGATCATCCTCAACACCGGTGCCCCACAAGGCTGTGTTCTCAGCCCCTTACTATATGCTTTATACACCTATGACTCTGTGGCCAAATTCCCCTCCAACTCAATTTTCAAGTTTGCTGATGACATCACCGTAGTGGTTTGGATCTCAAACAATGACAAGACAAAGTACAGGAAAGAGATAGAGAATCTGGTGAACTGATGCAATGACAATAATCTCGCCCTCAAAGTCAACAAAATGAAGGAGATAGTCATCGATTTCAGGAAGTGTAGTGGAGGACATGACCCTGCCTACAATAAAGGGGACGAAGTAGAAATGGTCAAGAGCTTCAGGTTTTTACGTGTCCAGATCACCAATGACCTATCCTGGTCCCCCCATGCCAACACTACAGTTAAGAAAGCCCATTAATGCCTCTATTTTCTCAGAAGACTAAGGAATTTGGCATGTCCACGATGACTCTCACCAACATTTATAGATGCACCATAGAAAGCATTCTTTCTGGTTGCTTCACAAATTGGTATGTGCTGTTCTGGACACCTAAAAACTTGCTCCTGCTCTGTCCAAGACAGCAAGAAACTACAAAGGAACGAAGCCCAGTCCATCACTCAAACCGATCTCCCATCCATTGACACTGTCTATACTTTCCACTGCCTCGGAAAAGCAGCTAGCACAATTAAGGACCCCATGCACCCTGGACATTCTGTCTTGCACCATCTTCCGTTGGGGAAAAAGATGCAAAAGTCTGAGGACACATGTCAACGGACTCAAGAACAGTTTCTTCCCTGCTGCCATCAGACTTTTGAATGGACCTATCTTGCATTAAGTTGATCTTTCTCTACACTCTAGCTATGACTGTATCAGCACATTCTGCACTCTCTCCTTTCCTTCTCTATGAATGGTATGTTTCGAATATATAGTGCACAAGAAACATACTTTTCACTGAATACTAATACATGTGACAATAACAAATCAAATCAAATCAAATCAAATCATTGTCATGTGAAAATAGGGCTTTCCATGGAAGTCAGGGCTTCAGCTCCAAATTCATGTTGTTGCCCTATTGTCATCATCACAAGGACATTTTACGAATGTACTTGTGGTTATTGAACAATTTACTTACCGGATAGAGGCACTTTGTTGTCGAAAAGAATAATAAGGAGGAAATATTAGAGTGTTGGAGAATGCTAACTAGAAACAAAAAGTCATATTAAGAATTTCTATAGATTGTTAATTAAGAAAAAATTAGTAGAAACCAGCATTGATCATTCAGATAATAACTCTTGGGAATCGATGAAAAATAAGGAGATAGCAGATGAATTGTTGGAATTTTACATCAGTCTTCACTATAGAGGATGCAAACAACATCACAGAAATAGCTGTTAGTCAGGATGTGGAAGCAAGGGAGGAACTCAAGAAAATGACAACCACCGGGCAAATTGTGCTGAGCAAATTGTTGGAATTGCAGGATGACAAGCCCTGAGAACCTCATGGACTTCATCCAAGGAACTTAAAAGAAATGGCCAGTGAGGGAGTTGTGCATTGGCTTTAATTTTCTAAAATTCCCTAATTTAGGGAAGGCTCCATTATATTGGAAAATGATGAATGCAACTTCATTATTCAAAAGATACGCTGACTGTGAAAGGAATAAACTACAGGCCAATTAGCCTAACATCTGTCATAGGGAAAATATTAGAAGCCGTTATTAAAGATATTAACAAAAGTCACTGTAAAAAAAAACAATGTAGTGAGCCAAAGTCAACATGGTTTTGTGAATGGGAAATCATGTTTAGCCAATTTATTAGAGGTCTGTGAAGGAGCCACATGTGCTGTGGATAAAGAGAAGCAGGTGGATGTACTGTACTTAGATATCTAGAAGGCATTTGATAAGTTGCCACATCAAAGATTATTGCACAAAATAAAAGCTCAAGATGTAGGGGGGTGACATATTGTTGTAGATTTAAGGTTGGTTAGCTAGCAGGAAAAAGAGTAGGCATAAATGGGTCTTTTTCTGTTTGGCAGGATCTGACATGTGGTGTGCCACAGGGTTCAGCCCTGGAGCTTTGACATTTTACTATTATTTAAATGACTTGGATGAAGGGACTAAAGATATGGTTGCTAAGTTTGCTGATGACACAAAGATAGGTAGGTTATAGATAAGACATAAGGATATTACACAGGAACATAGATAGGTTAAGTGAGTGGAAAACAATCTGGCAAATGAAGGATAATCTGGGAAAGTCTATTTTGACAGGAAGAATGAAGCATATGACAGCAAGAGAGAAGCATATTATTTAAATAGTGAGAGATTGCAGAGCTCTGATATGTAGAGGGATTTGGGTGTCCCAGTTCATGGATCTCATAAAATTAGTCTGCAGGTAAAGCAAATAATTAATAAAGTTAATAGAATGTTATTGTTTCTTCCAAGGGGAATTAAATACAAAAGTAGGGAAGCCTTTCAGTAAAAAGGTAATGTCATCATGGTCCTAGATGACCATAGGCTGTGACTGGTGGTGATTTAACCTGAGGATCACCACAGCTCAGGCAAGGCAAGGTATTCAGGGCCTTCATGAGCAAACTCAGTTTGCATGGGAATTGAAACCAAGCTATTGACATGTAACCAGCTAAACCAACCGCAATCAACTGAGCTAAAAGGACAGGTGTACAGGGCACTTATTTAAGGAAGGATTGCCCTGGAAGCAATTCAGAGATGGTTTACTAAACTAACACCTGAATGGGTGGGTTGTCTTATGAGGAAAGATTGGGCAGGCAAAGCTTGTATCCGCTGGAGTTTAGAAGTGCACCAAAACTGTGCTGAGAGCTATATCAAAGGGATGGACCTGAGAGGGAATGGGGCCTTTGGAGTAGGGCAATGGCGATGGGGGGGTGGGGCGGGAAGGTGAGGCAAGGCGGGAGCTCGGCAGGGATGGAAGGAGCTCTGCAAGTGGTGAGAGACAAGAGGCAGTTCTGTAAGGGTGGTGATTGACAAAGGGAGGAAACTGCAGAAAGGAGGGTGATTGATGGGGGGGGGGCAATCTCTGCAGATGGAGGGTAATCACTGGGGAGAAATCGCTGCAGACGTGGGGAGTGATCAGTAAGGGCCGAACTTGCAGATAGGGGTCTGATCAGTGGGGGAGGAAGAGGGACCGGCACAGAGAGAGTGATCGGCAGGAGGTGAGGAGGGAGAGTAGCACAGGGTCCAATCGATGGGGAAGTGGGTGTGATATCGATAGGACAGGTGGCAGTATCCTGGGAGATCAGGGTGCCTGCACAATGGCACCTCAAGCACTCTGCAGCCAGCTTCATCGACAAGTTTAGGCTCCTCACACCTCTAATGGTGAGAATTGCACTGGGACTCTTTTTTTGTGACTAAGTGCCATAAGATTGCAATCCATGGCTCACCAAAAAAATCAACCCCATTTTCTCCTTCTCATTCATTCAACACTTAGAATTTTTTCATAAGAACACACCCATATGCCCGATTTTATCATCAAGTTGCATCCATTTTTAGGCATGAAAACTTTGGTAAAGTCAGTTGTGAAGTGAGTAGTGCAATTTGTGTCGGTTCCCCCTTTACCAAGGGCCAAAAATGACCCCAATCAGGACCATGCCCCAAAATAGGTGTGACAGCCACTCAGTGGGTTGCACACCCAAGTTTGCCAGCACTTCCCCTTTTACCACCATGTTCGCCCATTCAGGATCGGCACGAAACATACATGATCCAATTTGGGTGCTCCAGTTAGTGAGGAGGTAAGTGCCGAGCATCTGACAGCTCTCTGCTTGTGAGGGGGATGGTCCGCTGCCACTCTGCCTGAGATCAGTGGGGGGAGAAAGGGGGTCCACTGCCATTCTGCCTGAGGTCAGTGGGGAATCTGCTGCCACTCTGCCTGCGATCAATGGGAGGAAAGGGGGGTCTGCTGCCACTCAGTCTGAGATCGGTGGGGGGGGGTCCACTGCCACTCTGCCTGAGATCAAGGGGGTGAAAGGGGGTCTGCTGCCACCCTGCCTGAGATTGGCAGGGGCAAAGGGGGAGGTTAGATCACTTTGTTTGAGATTGGTGGGGGGGAAGGAAGGGAGGGGCCTGTGAGCAGTCTGGGTAGCAGAGGGGAGGGGGATAAGAGGATCAGTATTTTGTGGGAGTAGGGCAATGTCTGTGGGGGCCGGGGGAGGCATTATCCGGCCCAGGAGAGATGTGGCAGGGGAGCAGCATTTTATCGTTATTTTTATGCGCATGCACAATTGGAGATGCCGATCGGAGCTGCAAGGTTTTGGGCACATTAAGCCCTGCCCACAGGCTTGTGCACCGTGATCCAGAATTGCTGATATTTTTGCTGACAGTGTGTGTATGGGAGCACCTCAGAACAGATCTATAATTGAACCTGAAACACTCCCAGTTTCAAGTCCACCCAGCACTTAGAATCAAAATGGTAAAATAGGGCCCATAGTTTCCCATTGACAAGAGGGACAATCTCACAGATGTTGACTTCCTCTGCAAATTCTATCCAGGCCTGCTTCATGGCCATGTCCATTTCTGCCTGCAATCCTGAGGAAACAGGATTTCTCTCCATCCCCTCACAGCCTGGAAAAGTGAGGTATCATTGAATCTTAGTGCTACTCTTAATGGAGCATGGTTATGCCTTTCAACGTATACTGCTGCCAGGGGTCTCTCACTGTCCCACCCATGGTTGTTACATTAAAGATGGCACAAGTGTTTGACATTCTGAAACTTTCCTCTGGCTCAGCAGTCTCAATAGACACCTCCCCCATTCAGCTGCCTTTAATTAGTTAGTTCTGACCATATTTTGCATAAAACTCCAGCCCCACACCCCCAACCCTCCACCCACAGGGAGAAACTGCTTGCTTTCAACCCAGCATCGAGTCTTGCTTCCTTCTGATAAAATTCAGCTACATATAGCTGCCTCTGCCTCATATCCCATAATACCATTGGTTAACAATGGTATGTATTATTGCTTATGCAGCAATGTTTCTGAATTATTTCCTGAAAGGTCCTGCTTCAATTTTTAAACTATGTTCTCTGGTCCTAAACTCCTGACCACCAGAAATAGTTTAGCTGTATCAACCCCATCGGTTCCCTGTCATATCTTGAAAATCAAATACCCTTTAATCTTTTAAAATTCCAGTGAATACAATTGTATTTGTGCAATCCTCTTTATAACCTAACTCCTGGACTCTAGGTATCATGCTGGTATAACTATATGACGATGTGGAGATGCCAGCGTTGGACTGGGTAAGAACAGTAAGAATTCTCACAACACCAGGTTAAAGTCCAACAGGTTTATTTGGTAACACTGGCTACAAGCTTTCAGAGTGCTGTCCCTTCATCAGGTGAGTGGAGTTCTCTTCACAAACGAGCATATAAAGACACAAACTCAATTTACAAAATAATGGTTGGAATGCAGTCTTTACAGGTAATCAAGTCTTAAAGGTACAGACAATGTGAGTGGAGAGAGGGGTTAAGCACAGGTTAAAGAGATGTGTATTGTCTCCAGCTGAGACAGTTAACGAGATTTTGCAAGCCCAGGCAAACCGTGAGGGTTAAAGATACTGTAGCACGAACCCAAGATACTACGCCCGGATTGTGGTCTAGCCAGGGTTTTGTCGAGATGACGCATAACTTTCTCCTCCCCTCTGTTTTAAGCAAATATAAGACAATCTATTCTTGTCAACCAGCTCTACAGTAGAGTGGGTGGAATAAGAAAGGAATTGCTCAGATAAGATCTCATTTCCATATCAACAACTTTTGTTGACTTGTATGTTCATTGTTCCTATGCCTAATCTAAAAGATAAAAAATATAATTTTTGATTTTAAGACAGGCTTAGTCAGAGGTTGACAGAAAATTTCCCTTTAGCGGTCCCTAAAATGGATCCTTTAGCTTTGAAAACATAGTATATTTTTCAATATACATATCCATGAAAATGTCAAGGGTTGATAATATAATTTATAATTTGGTGTATTTTTACAACGACAAATGCTTCTTATATTTATGTAGCATTGTTAACATAATGTCCCAAGTCAACTCACAAGAACATTATAAACAAAATAAAACATTGAGCCACATAAGGTGATTTCAAATCAGATGATCAAAAGCTCTTAACATTCATAGAATCATAGAATTTCCACAGTACAGAAGGAGGCCATTCAGCTCATCGAGTCTGTACCGACCACAATCCCACCTAGGTCCTATTCCTGTAATCCCACATATTTACCCTGCTAATCCTCCTGACACTAGGGTCAATTTAGCATGGCCAATCAACCTAACCCACACATCTTTGGACTGTGGGAGGAAACTGGAGCACCTGGAGGAAATCCACGCAGACAGTAGAGAATGTGCAAATTCCACAAAGACAGTGACCCAAGGCCAGATTGAACCCAGTTCCCTGGCGCTGTAAGGCAGCAGTACTAACCATTGTGCTACCATGATCAAAGATAATAACAGAAGTGCTGAAAAACTCAGCAAGCTTTTATTTTAATTGATTCA
This sequence comes from Carcharhinus amblyrhynchos, assembly GCF_965287045.1. Lineage (NCBI taxonomy): Eukaryota > Metazoa > Chordata > Chondrichthyes > Carcharhiniformes > Carcharhinidae > Carcharhinus > Carcharhinus amblyrhynchos. The sequence goes on from NC_137328.1 coordinate 75,384,269, forward strand.
AAGGATGTGTGCTTCACAGATGAGGTCAAATTTATTGTCCATTCCTAGTTCTGTTAATATCTGTCAAGATAGAAACAGAATTGACTTTTTGAGTCAAATATGCCTCTTATTGAAGAAAATGCTGCCAGACCTGCTGAGATTTTCCAGCACTTTCTACATTTATTTCAGATTTCCAGCACTTGCAGTTTTTTTGCTGTTACATTAGTTCAGCCAAAGTTTTAAAAATATCTTAAAGGAAGAAAGCAAGATAGAGAGGCAGAATGATATGGGGAGGGAATTCCAGAGCTTGCAGCCAAGGAAGCTGAAGGTAACTACAAAAAACATGTTTGAAAAGAAGCATTTCAGAATTATCTGTTTTAAGGGGACCCACACATTACAACTTCAAAAACTAATTAGGGAACATAGATGAGTCAACATCATAGCATTCAAGTGTGGGGACATTATTTTTCAGTCTTGTCTTAGAGTGGAATTTTTAATCCGAGTAGTTAGAGAGACAAGGGCTTGGTCTTTTTCGTTTAGGTTCCAGATACCATGTAGAAGGTGTCACACAGTTTCAAACAACCAATGATCATTAATTGCAAGACCACTATTCCTGCAGTATTTGAACCAGTATGTCAAACCCATAAGTGGCTTCTGAGTGACGAGGGCTATCTGCTGAATGCACCAGTTGGTAGGAAAGTGCACAATTTCTTCTGGCTGCAACCTCATTAATCATGCAACCAGGGTTTTTGCGCCATATTCCATGGCAGGACAAGCATGATGTCCTGACATCACATCTGGGTGCCATATTGAAAAGGTGCCTAACATCACTGAAGCATAGTTAAGGAAAGAAAATGGGTTACCTGAGGGCAGAAGATGGATCTCCTTGGTGATACTAGATCTAGAAAGCCCACATAATAATGATCCCCCACCCTCTGCTGTGGTCCAGGTTGCTGGCGATTTCCACACAAACTCTGGTGGCACCCCCAGGCATTGTTCGGGTAAGTCCTGACTTTTGCACACCACATTGTTCCAGATATGTTCAGGACCAGCGTGTTTTTCTGCTGGTGTTAGTGGAGAATCAGGTGTGTGTGGAAGTCCCCAGTCAGGCTTTCATCAGCATTCCATTAGCAGGATGCAAATCAGTTTCACACCGGACTCCAGAGGGTTTTCTGATTCACCATAAAACAATTATTGGATTCCCACCTAATTCCTCCTCTAAGCGCTCACCCCAACAACCACCCCCCCCCCCCCCGGCCACTCACCCCGTCTCCCACCCCCAAACTCACTGATGGGGCAATGAGAGAATTCTGCCCTACATTGGCATCCTTACCTTCAGCTGCAAAGGCCCTAAACATCTCTGACTCTCCATTTCTCTCTCCTCCTTTATGGCATTTTTTAAAGTCCACCAATATGACCAAGTGTTTGGTCTCCTGATCTAATATCTCAGAGCTATATTTTATTTGATAATATTCCTGAGAAGCACTTTGGAATGTTTCATTATTTAAAGGAGATATATAAATGCAAGATATTGTTGTGATACTTGAGGGCTCCCCAACAGCTTAACCATCACAGTTCAGCCATCTACTTTCCAATTTCATTTAAGTTTGCTCCTTCCAGTTCATTAGTGGATTGCTGTCTCCAGAGATAATTCAGTAAGCAAGACTGTGAGGAGACTGTGAGGAAGTCATTTAACCAACATCTTGCTTTCTCCCAAAAGTAAGAGGTGAACCTCACCTGGTTTGGTTCTGTCTCTGGTTCTGGGCTTGTTTGACTACTTATACTCTGGAATATCACTTCTAGTGGATGGAAAGGTATGGATGCATTTATCAAGTATGCACTTGTCAGTTAAATATGGTATTGTGTATTCTGTCACTTGAGTTTGTCTTCCACCTTCTCAGCATATACACAGAGTGATTGGAGAATCATAGCTGCACTCAGGTATTTGTTGGTTCAGTTGGTTCATTACCACTTCAATGAGGACAAGTTTACTCTCCGTCCCCTAAACATCTTGAAAAAATGCCAGATTATCAGCCTCAACGAAGAGTTTTGAAAAATCAACACTAAAGTCCCAAATGAGGTCACCAGACATTTGGATAATTTGAGACGCTCCACTTCTGCATAATTGACTGTCAATTCATTGATATCTTCCACTGTTTTGATGAAGTTGAAGTCTACTCAGGTGATATGGCTCAAAAAGTAAAATTTCTGGTTGTGAATAACATACAATGATTCCAGTATCTGTCTGTTCTTATATTGGAACATTGTTTGCAATGTACCTTTGACCTGGAGCTTGATTCCTCCTGGGATGTATAACTGGGTTGGAGATGTCTTGGAGTATTGTTTTATTAGCCACAGTTCTTTATTGGACAGGAGTCTTACACTTGCTCCTGTATCAGTTTGGAATTAGTGATGTGTCCATTTACACAAATGTCTCCATTCTAGAAAGTATGTCAACGACCTTTGATCTCTTTTTGCTGAGAATCTTTTCTTTCATTAATGAACTCATGCAGGAAGAACCTCTCTGTATCTACAGGTTTTAGTTCTGCACATCTTTCCGGAGTATCCAAACGTTTGATAATGAAAGCATTCTGCAATCGTTGTAAGACAGATTTTGTGCCTATGAGGCTTTTTGGTGCCATTGGACTAGGTTTACTAACATCTTGAGCTTTTATTCCATCTAGTTTCTTTTCCTCTGTGTGTCTTTGGCATTCTTTTTTTAATAAGCTGTACCATCATTTTCTGAACCATGACTTATCTTCTTTCTATTTTGCTGATGGGCCTCTAATTGTCTGAATAACTGCATTCGCCTTTTCAAAGTTATGCCTTGTTTGGAATCCAGCAGGTCAGATTGGTGTCACTGGTTACCCTAACTATGTCTCATACAGACCACCATATTCAAAACCTTCATCCAGTCGATATCAATGGATTCGCTAGTTTTCTGGACTCTCCTGTTAAACTTGACACATTCTCAAGAACTTTGGGCGGCACAGTTGCACAGTGGTTAGCACAGCTGTCTCACAGCTCCAGGGACCCAGGTTCAATTTCTGGCCTCAGGTGACTATGTGGAGTTTGTGTTTTCTCCCCGTGTCTGCATGGATTTCCTTCGGGTGCCCCTGTTTCCTCCCACACTCCAAAGATTTGCGGGTTAGGTGGGTTGGCGATGCTAAATTGTCCCTTAGTGCCAAGGGACTAGCAGGGTAAATTTGCAGGCTTACAAGCATAGTGTCTGTGTGGGATTGTTGTTGGTGCAGCCTTGATGGGCTGAATGGCCTCCTCTGCACTGTTGGGATTCTATAATTATATTCTGTAAATTAAAATAATTATCAAAAACTTTTAAGACTGCTTTGAATTTGTCTGCTGTTTCATCAATCTTGCTGTTTACATTATCAGCAATTGCACCAATAGAGTACAATAATGTATTAATGTGTTCAGCCTCTGGTATATTGTTTAATCTGGATGCAATTCTGAAAATTAAAAAGGTCTTCTTTCATTGTGTCCAGTTGTGTCTGATTTGCCCTAAATCGATCTGGCAAGGGGAATCTTGAAACTCTTGTGTTTTAAAGTCTCAGGAGGTTTTTAAAACTTCTGTTGCAGTAATGGAGTTTTCCAGTGCTGATCAGGATTTCTCTGATGTCCATGTGGTCACTAATCCCCTTTGACATTTGTTACTAAACTTCACAGGAAACTAATCACTGGAAATAATTATTAAGACCAATTCACTTTCCTATCTTTGGTGAATCATAGGAACATAGCAGCAGGAGTAGGCCACTCCATCCATTGAATCTGTTCCACCAGTTAATATGATCATGACTTCAATGCCTTTCTCCCACACTATTCCCATATCTCCTTATGTCACAAGTATTTAGAAATTTGTCAATCTCTGCTTCAAACATTCTTAATCACTGAGCTTCCCAGACCCTCTGGGATAGAGAATTCCAAAGATTTACAAGCCTCTGAGCAAATATTCCTCTTCATCTTGGTCCTAAATGGCTTCATCTTTATTTGAAATTGTGTCTCCTGGTTCTAAACCCCCCACCTAGGGAAAACATCTTACTTGCATCTATCCTGTCTATTGCATTATGCATTTTGTATGTTTCAGTGATATTATCTTTCATTCTTCAAATCTCTAGAGAATACCGTCCCAATTTCTCAACTTCTCTTCATAGAACAGTCCCACCATCCTAGGGACAGGTCTGGTGAATATTTGCTTCTTCTGATGGTAATAATATCCATCCTAGGTAAAGGGGCCAACACTATTCGGTACTCCAGGTGTGGTCTGACCTAGGGTGATTATAAGCGGTCTTACTGAAGTCTTCAGTCTTGCTGTCTTTTTTTCAGGTCAGACGTGCAAGCATTTTTAAATTTCAGAGTTCTCTGCAGCTGCTGCTATGCTATATGTTGGTTTTGACTGACTAAGGAAAGTTTTGATGGAATAGATATGCCTGAACTGTAATTGTTTATTATATATTTGCACATATATAAGACTAGGTATTACTCAATCTGAGTCATGAACATTCTCCAACGAGACTCTGAGTCATTTAACTCTCTCTTAAATCAATATGTAGGTGGTACTGTTTCTCCAGTTACACACTAACTCTTTCAGTTCTAAAGCTATAGATACCTAAATGGTTTGTGAACAAGTTGAAGTGATACATTTAGTGAGTATGTCCTTTATAGGTTTCCCTCCATCTCAAAGCCAGTGGGACAATGTTAAGCCCTGCACTTGGCCTCTGTCTAAACATGGCAACCCCATCCAACTCCTTCCAAGTAAAGGACATTCTGGTGGAATGGTGTTCTTCCTGTTCAAACAGGACTGCAACTGGAGACATTGCTCTTTGACCAGAGAGATGAGAGCCATGTGCAAGAAAGCCCACGCAGACTCTTTTCCACTCACCTCCAAATTCTATAGAGAGACCATTACCTTAGCAGCATAGAAAGACTAACTGCATGATCCCTTGTCAGCCATGACCATTCACTGGGAGGATGGATGTTTGGAATTGAGAGTGTGAGTTTGCTGCCCTCCTCCCAGGTTCCCGTGAAGGCAAAAGCAAAGTCTAGTGACTTCAAATCTGTGGAAGAGACAAAACTTCCCAAATGCATGCCACTTATATACAATTGTAAAACTGAATGTTCTAAATTCTTGCTGGTGGCGAACTTAATTCTGACGAGGTGTGAATATGTTTGAGATGCTAATGCATTTAAATTGTGTCTCCAACTCACTCATTGGGGAGCTCAACTCACCTTTAACCAGCCTTAAAAGTTGGGAGAAACAAATTCACAAAGTTCATTCCACCACTGGAAAATGGACTGTTTGCCATAATTTTTGCTGCTGGCAGGATTGGAAGATTGCACCCACTATTTCCCAATTTTTCTTTTGCTCTTGAGCAGTTATTTGCTGGATTTTATTTTCTATTAATCTGCTATTAAAGTATTTTAAGCAGTATTTTTTCAGAAAATTTCCAAACATTTTATTTTGTTACATGGGGTGGAATTTGATTTTTTTTAGCTAAGTGTCAACTCAGGCTGTGTGCTGCCCACTGGTTCCATTGCTTTCTTTCCCTACCCCATCTTTCCCACCCCACCCCATGGCAGCTATACACATATGTAAGTGCACTCACTTCATGATAACAGATATAAATGAATGGTGATGGGGTTTCTCACCATTCATGCTGGGAACCCTATTATGTCAGTGGCAGGGTGCAGAGACAATCGGAATGGGAAATCCTGCATAAAAGCCAAATAAATTTGGAGACTCCTGTTGAGTTCTCTGCTCCCATCAGTTTTTCTGCCCACTGCAAACGGGGGTGAAGAATCCAGGCCGTGATCTGCAATATCTTAGTGAGGGCAAAATTGAAAAGTACTGATTGTAGTGTATTTATTCTGACGAAAATACAACAGTATTTTTATTATTGTTGGCATATAGGTAACCCCATGTTGGTCACATTATTATATTGTATAATGATCAGTTAATCTGCAAAGCCTTTTCTTGAAGATCTTTAATTTTCCCACAATGCTAATAACTAGAATATTCTTGGATATTGACCCGCCAACAATAGTGAGGATCAGCAATACATAGTGATGTCAGGATAATGAGCGATTTAAATGTAAACCTGAAGATATTGGGTGTGTTCCTAGAACATTGGTGCTCTTGTCCTCAGTAACAGAAATGATGTCTCTTTCCACCCTCACATCTAATGATATCTCCTACATTTCTACTCTCCCAATCCTATTCCCACTAAATCATTGACCACCCAGCTTCCCTTCCTGGCTCCCATCTTAGGCAATATTGTTAATCATTCTTGTCTCCAAGGTTCTGTCGCTTCCTGCTTCACATCTGCTGTTATCATCCACTCTTCAAAAAAAAAACTCTTGATCTCACCATTCTTGCAAACTATCACCTTAACTTCAACTTTAACATTGAGGGTGGCATGTGTTGGCGCAGTTGTTAGCACAGCTGCCTCACAGTGCTAGGGACCTGGGCTTGATTCCTGGCTCGGGTCACTGTCTGTGTGGAGTTTGTACATTCTCCCTCTGCCTGAGTGGATTTCTTCTGGGTGCTGCGATTCCCTGCCACAATCCAAAGATGTGTGGGTTAAGTTGATTGGCCATGCTAAATTGCCTCTTAGTGTCAGGGGGACTAGCTAGCATAAATGCATGAGGCTGTGCAGATAGGACCTGAGTGGGATTGTGGTAAGTGCAGACCAAGTGGGCCAAATACCCTCCTTCTGTCCTGTAGGATTCTATGATACCCTGTCTTCTCTAAAGTCCTTGAATATATTGTTGCTTCCCAAATTTGTTTCCATCTTTCCTGCAACTCCATATTTGAATTCCTCCATCAGTTTCCACTCCAAACATAATGTCAATTGACTCTTATTGAAGTCACAAAAGAGATCCTATGGGACTGTGACAAAGGCAAACTATCCCTCCTTAAATTTTTCGACTTGTCGTGGTTGATAACATTGCCACCCCTACCATCACCCAGATTGGTACTGTGGTCGTCTGATTCCATTCCTATTAATTGCAGGTAGATTTGAGTGGCTAGACTTAGCTTCATGATATGATACTGACACATTGGTTTTCTTCCCTGGGGAGTCAGCTCTGCCTAGTTGGGAGATTTCCTGCTTCCAGGAATCTGACCTTTAAAAGTGGTGATATACACATAGAATTTTCAGTCGGGGGTGTGGGGGGGAGCACAGGAACAGGCTGAAAAGCAAGTCAGGCCAGGCAACTCATCACGCCCACTAATGCCTCTACTTTCTCAGAAGCCTAAGAAAATTATGGATGTCAGCTATGACTCTCACCAACTTTTACAGATGCACTATAGAGAGCATTCTTTCTGGTTGTATCATGGCTTGTATGGCTCCTGCTCTGCCTAAGACCGCAAAGAACTACAAAAGGTCATGAATGTAGTCCAATCCATCATGCAAACCAGCCTCCCATCCATTGATTCTGTCTATGCTTCCCTCTGCCACGGCAAGACAGCCAGCATAATTAAGGACCTCACACACCACAGACATTCTCCCTTCCACCTTCTTCCTTCGGGAAAAAGATACAGAAGTCTGAGGTTACGTACCAGCCAACTAAAGAACAGCTTCTTTCCTGCTGCTGTCAGACTTTTGAATGAACTTACCTTGCATTAAGTTGACCTTTCTCTACATCCTAGCTATGACTATAACACTACATTCTGCATCCTTTTCTTTCCTTCTCTATAAATGGTACATTTTATCTTATATAGCACGCAAGAAACAATACTTTTCACTGTATGTTAAAACATGTAACAATAATAAATCAAATCAAATCAAATCAAACCTCAAAGTGAATGCACAAGTTGCCTGGTGATGTGAAAGGAATCAACGCCTCTAGCACTCACTCTCAACACATTGTCTATGCCCCAAACATGCCAAACTATGTTATTCCATGCCCCACGCCCATCAGGATGGCCGTTCACACTCCTATGCCAATTTAGGAATTCTCTACCCAGGTCCCTTGGACCTTTATACATCTATACCAAATTAGTTCCCTTCTAATCACCCCCATTGGCCTTACCCATGCCAGCTTAGTGCCAACCCATGCAAACCCATGCCCCTGTCCATCACCCTACACCCATATGCCCACCAGCCCAACTCTCCTATCCTTGAACAATTTAAGTTTTGACACTTCCTGAACAGTTTTGACAGCTTTGACACTTTCTGGTTAGTTTTGATAAGTTACGCTTCCTGGATACCTTTCACAGCTTTGACAGTTCTTGGATAGTTTAGACGGTTGGACAGCTCCTTAACATTTCCTTGACAGAAGCACAGTTCCTTGACAGCTGGACACCACTTTTACAGTTTGACAGTTGCAATGAGTTTGTACTTAAAAAATGCATAATCATGTTCACTTTTAACTTTGTTATTTCCAACAGTGCGGGCATATGGCAATGTTTGACAGATGGATCTGGGTGTTCTGGTACATGAATCAAGAAAATTTGGAATGCAGATACACCAAGTAATTAGGAAAGCAGTTCAGAAAAAGATGACTTAAATGATGCTTGGGTTGGGGGTGGGTGAGGGTATTATTAACTTATAAGGTAAGGTTGGACAGGCTGGCTTGGCCTGTATTCATTGGAGCTTAGAAAACCAAGAGGTGATCTCACTGAAACATATAAAATCCTGAGGGGATTTGATTGGATGGATGATGAAAAAATGTTTCCCTTGTGAGGGAAAATAAATAGTAACCATTTAAAACAGAGATGAGGAGAAATTTTGTCTCTGAGGGTGGTTTAAAAATAAACAGTAACCATTTAAGACAGAGATGAGGAGAAATTTTGTCTCTCAGAGAGTGGTGAATCTTTGGAACACTCTTCCCCAAAGAACAGTGGAGGGTTATTGAATATAAGACAGATATAGAAAGATTCTTAAGAACATAAGAAATAGGAGCAGGAGTAGGCCATCTGGCCCTTCGAGCCTGCCCCGCCATTCAATAAGATCATGGCTGATCTGTCGTGGCTCAGTTCCACTTTCCGGCCCTCTCCCCATAACCCTTAATCTCCTCTCTTATCAAAAACCCATCAACCCGCGTCTTAAAAATATTTAGCGAGGCAGCCTCCACCACTTCAACGGGTAGAGAATTCCAGAGGTTCACCACCCTTTGAGTGAAGAAGTTCCTCCTCAACTCCGTTCTAAAACGCCCCCCCTTTATCTTGAGGCTGTGCCCCCTAGTCCTTTGAGCGGGAAGAGTCTCTCCACCTCTATCCTATCCATCCCATTCATCATCTTATACGTCTCAATGAGATCTCCCCTCATTCTTCTAAACTCCAACGAGTACAAGCCTAGTTTATTCAGCCTCTCCTCACAGCTCAACCCCCTCAACTCCGGTATCAGCCTAGTAAACCTCCTCTGCACTCCCTCCAAGGCCAAAATATCTTTGCGCAGGTGCGGCGCCCAAAACTGCACACACAAGGGAGACAAAAGTTATTAGGGATGAGCAGAATGTGGAGTTGAAGCCACAATTGTATCAGTCTTGATCTTATTGAATAGTGGAGCAGGCTCGAGGGGCCAAATGGCCTATCCTTGCTCCTAATTCATTTATTCATATGGATTGCAAACACCAGCAACCCTGTGAGCTTATTGATAGAGATTTTCATGCAACTAGTGCCAATTGGGTTTTTCAGCAAAAATTAATAGGATCATGTACAGCTTGCACAAGACTCTGTTTAGTGCCACACGTTCCTGTTAATTCAAAGTCATAATTAAAAATCATTCAAATTAGGCTAGTAACAGTCAGAGCCAATTACCAAATTAGATTGGCCCCGTCTACGAGGTAGAGTGGTGATCAGAAAGGGGTTAAAGACAGTGTTTCAGAAAGCTTTTGTATGCAGAAACTATAGAGAATGCTAGTGGTAAAATCAAGCACTGTGCAACAAGGATTTCTCCATGTGGCAGCAAAGACCAAGACCAAAGGGAAAAAGGAGACTTATATGTCAACTGCAACCAAACCTCAGAAAGTGCAACCAAGAAAACAGTAAACATAGAAAATAGGAGAAGGAGTGGGCCATTTGGCCTAATGACACTGTTTTCCCCATTCATTATGATCATGGCTGATCATCGAACTCAGTAACCTGTTCTCACTTTCTCCCCACATTATTTGATTCCTTTAGCTCCAAAAGCTATATCTAACTCCTTCTTGAAAACATAAAATGTTTTGGCTTCAATTGCTTTCTATGGAAGAAAATTCCACAGATTCAACAATCTCTGGATGAAGAAATTTCTCCTACCTTCAGTCCTAAATGTCTGACCTCCGGTTTTTGACTCCCTCACCATCGGGAACATCACTCCTGCATCTCCCCTGTCTAGTCCTGTTAGAATAGTATAGGCTTCTAAGAGACTCCCTCTCATTCTTCCAAGCTGCAGCAAATATAATCCTAACTGACTCAATCTCTCCACATACGTCATTCCAGTCATCCCAGGAACCAGTCTGGTAAACCTTCTCTGCAATCCTTCTAGAGCAAGAACATCCTTCCTCAGATAAGGAGGCCTAAACTGCACATGATATTCCAGGTGTGGCCTCACCAAGGAACTGTATAACTTCAGCAAGACGTCCCTGCTCCTGTAGTTGAATCCCCTCACCAACATATCATTTGCCTTTTTAGCACCTGCTACATGTGCATGCTTATTTTCATTTGATTTGATTTATTATTGTTGCATGCATTAACATTCAATGAAAAGTATTGCTTCTTGTGTGCAATACAGACAAAACATACCATTCATAGAGAAGGAAATGAAAGAGTGCAGAATGTAGTGCTATAGTCATAACTAGGGTGTAGAGAAAGATCAACTTAATGCGAAGTAAGTCCATTCAAAAGTCTGGCAACAGCAGGGAAGAAGCTGTCCTTGAGTCAGTTGGTATGTGACATCAGAATTTTGTATATTTTTCATGACAGAAGAAGGTGGAAGAGAAAATGTCCAGCGTGTGTGGGGTCCTTAATTATGCTGGCTGTTTTGCCAAGGCAGTGGGAAGTGTAGACAAAGTAAATGGATGGGAGGCTGGTTTGCGTGATGGATTGGGCTGCATTCATGACCTTTTGTAGTTCCTTGTGGTCTTGGGTCAAGCAGGAGCCATACCAACTGTGATACAATCAGAGAGAGTGCTTTCTATGGTGCATTGGTAAGAGTCGTAGCTGACATACCAAATTTCCTTAGTCTTCTGAAAAAGTAGAGGCGTTGGTGGGCTTTCTTAATGATAATATCAGCATGGGGGGGTCCAGGGCAGGTTGTTGGTGATCTGGACACTTAAAAACTTGAAGCCCTCGACCCTTTCTACTTTTTCCCCATTGACGTAGACAGGGGCATGTTCTCTTTACGTTTCCTGAAGCGACTGGTCATAAAACGTCTGGTCATTAAAGTCAAAACCTGAAGGTTAAGTACAATTTAACTTCCTACAAAACTTTCTGGAACTACTAACCAAGAACCCTATTGTCTTATTGGATTTTTCCTTTTTGGGACATGAGTTAAGGGTGACTTCTCCTTCAATTTATAGAATCTCAGAACATTGGTCTGGATTTTGTGGGGCACCATGGTCCTTGAGTCCCAGCTAAAAGATCAGTGTGGGTACCTGCCCACTGCCCAGGGTAATCCACAGCAATTTAATGGTGGGAAGCGTTAATTGTTTTAAGGCCAAACTTCCATCCCTTTCATGGGGGAAGTCCCGCCTTAGAGTGCTGCTGGCTAATCGATGGCTGGCAGCTCTGTAGTCCTGGCAATGCCACTAGGAGCAGTGGCCACTTTTGGAGCTATAGGAAACCTCATCACACTGAAGAACCAAATTAGTCCAAAGTGAGGTATGTCACTTAGTGTTAGAGGCTGCTTTCAAGTCACCAGGGGAAAGGGATAGAAAGGGCATGAACTTGATGGGGTCCCTCTGATGGGCCAAGGAGATCTGCAATGGAGGTCCCCCACTTGTCTGACTCCAGCCATGCTGCTAAATCCTCCTGGCTCCCTGCTTGGTGTGGGCCTCCTTTCTCCTTCCAAACTATTCTCAAACTCTGTGTCACATTTGATCCAAGGTGAGCACATATCTGTGCCATCATGAAGATTGCCAATTTTCATCTCCATAACCTTGCCCAATTAAACTCAAGCCACAGTGTTTCTGCTGCTGAAACCATCAGTAATACCTTGTTACCTCCACTATTCTAATACATTCATGACCAACTTCCCACATTTTACACTCAGTAAATTTAAGGCCTCCAAAACCTTGGAGCCTGTGTCTAAATTTGCACCAAATCCCGGTCACCCATCATTCATGAGCTCATTGACTATATTGACTCCTAATTGAATACTGCCTCAATTTTAAAATTCTCATCCATGTTTTCAAATGCCTCTGCAACCTTGTCCACCCCTCACACTGTAACTGTTTCCAGCGGTAATCTTTAGAGATATCTGCCCTCATCTAATTCTGTTTTCTTGGGCATTTCAGATTTTAATTTTTCCAACATTGGTGGTCGTGCCTTCAGTTCCTAGGCCATTAACTCTGGAATTCCCTCCCTACACCTATACACTGTACAACTGGGCGTTGTAGTATTGGTTAGGAGTGGCTGATTCATGAAGTCTGGGAAATCAGTCTTTATTACTAATAGACCTTGGCACGGGCAAGGTGGTTAGACCACTTGGCAGAATTATGCATTTAAATTAGTCCTTCCATAGATTATGATTTTTTTACTTTCTCATGTCTTTTATAGAATAATCTATTATTCTTGCATACATTCATTTGAATGTAGGCATTCCCTACTAAAAATTGTACTGCTACCACAGTAGCTAGAATATTGGCAGAGGAGATAATCCCTAGATGGGGAGTACCCCTATAAATCAATTCGGCTCAAGGGATGCATTTCACCAGAAAACTGGTATAAACAGTGTTCCAATTGATGGGAATAAAACAAAAACTCCTCATCTCTTACCACCCACAGAGTTCTGGAATGGTGGAACGTATGAACAGAGCCTGTAAGAATGCCCTGGTTAAAGCCATACAAACGTCAAGAGAAATGTGGACAGAGGTATTGCCCACTATATTAATGAGGCTAAGAGCTACCACAAACCGGACAACCAGATTAACCCGTTATGAACTAATGACAGGAAGGGCGATGCAATTACCAGAAAGCATCATAACAGGTGGGACCGATGTAGGTCCACTAAAAGACAAAATCAAAAGATATGTTTTGGAACAAAGCGCCCAACTAAAAGGGATGCGTAAATTAGTAAAAGATAATCAGGAAGAAAGAGACGCGCAGAGTGAGCATGAAAAGGTGTATGGAAACATTGGACCCAGCTGAAATTACATAAAGAAATGAATGAATTAATGAAAGTGACCAGATTGCTTTCCCCAAAACAGGTGATGACTGCAAGCAAGAGTAACTGATGTGTTCGGGTTGACAATATAACTTTTGGAAAATTGTTAAATTAAAGTAATAAGATTGATACTTGCTTATTGTAGACATTTTTAAGATCGCGCATGTAATTATACTACTTTGTGTTGTTGCGACTGTAAACTTAACTGGGCTAGAGAATAACTTATTCTACAAGGCATACATTTACACGGGAATTGAACTGTATGTTAGCCATTAAGCCAATCTGTAGAAGCCCCAATGTGTGGCCACCCCTGGGTGAACCTCCCATGACTTATATACAATAGATACCTCAGACGCACCCTGTGAAGGACAAATTGGCAAATATAGAAGGGGTATACAGGGAAGATGTGTGGAACTTGTAAATCTCACAGATCCTGTATGCAGAGGGCTCCAAGGGTGGGAGGAAGAGCTTGCTTGGATAATGCAAGCTATCCGCTTTGTTTTTCAGGGCAGGGGTGGGGATGTGCATATGCCTTGGTCTCCAAGAATGATTCCTACGTAAAGACACAGTGTGTCTGTCAGCACTGTTGGGTAAATAGAGGTCAGTTTGCTTGTACCTGTAACGAGCAGAGATGCCTGAATGTAACCACAGGGAGGCAGCTCATTTGTGGACATTGTGATGGGACTCATGTCAGCTCAGCTGAATGGACATACCCGTTTGATACTTATCAAGTGGTGGGACCAAACAGGGAGTCAAGTAAACCAAGCAATCGGTGGTATACACAAACTAATAATCAGTACACTAAATGCTACTGAGTTAAGAAGGGATTTGTATTCCTCTTTAACGTGACACGACAGCAACATCAACCCTCCCGATCCTTTTTGCAGTAGGAACAATAGGGCCACTCACTGTTCCATGCCCTCAGAAGGGGCATATCCAGAGAAAGGTAGTAAGCCTGGTCATCAGCAAAGAATTCTGTGCTGATCAGGAAACCCTGGGCACAATAGGATCATCACTGGGTTCCTTGGAACTCTATCTCTGGAGCGGGGTGGGGTGTGCAGCAGAAGTAATTAGTGCCAAAAATAAGAACCACATTACCTGTGGACTAACAGTCCTGGGAAACAGTATATCAAAAGCACTGGAGGCGGTCAACCAAGAAATGACTGAATTAAGATTATACGCACAGCGGAACCAATATGCAGTAGACTACCAGTTAGCCCAACAGGGGGGAGTATACACAATAATAGGAGACAAATGTATAACACGTGTCACAGATGAATCCTATAACATCACCCAAATCATTAATAACATAAGAAAACAGCTTGATAACTTTAGACAAGGACCCAAGAAAAGGAGTAGTTGGCTCGAATGGCTCGTGGGGGGATCCTGGGGATCCTATTTAATGCGTGGGCTGATCATTCTCATTGCAATAGTAATTGTCTGTTGCCTAATTGTCAGATGCCTTAATGTCTGTTGCAAAGTAATAATGACTCGAATTGTGCCAGGAGCTAACGTAATCATCGAGGAAGAATACATGATCGGAACCCCTGAAGATATCAAGAGCTAACAGGTAGGAAAGGAGGAGATAAACATCTATCGGTGAACAATGCTGCTGTTGCTGGTCTGTGGATTATTAAATAATAATCCTGACCAAAAGGGGAAATTGTTGGAGTGAAATCAAAGGAAAGGACACAAAATGGTTACCTAGCACACAATATTTATCTCTCATCAATATCACTAAAAATAAAATATTATCTTAAGATTTCATTACTGTTCATTGGTCTTATGCTTTGTGTAAGTTGGCTCTTGTGTTTCCTAACATTACAACTGTAACTGCATTGCAAAAATATTTAAGGGACATTGAGAGGCACTGACTTTGGGCATAGACATTACACAAAGAGTTAAAACCTGTCGTGTTTAAATTACTGCAGGAAATAGGTCAGATCTTGAGACACCTTAAACTTGAGATAAAAGCAGACCTAGAACAACAAGTTTGATAAGAGATCAGCCACTGATGGGAACATAACTGCATAAATGTATATAACAAGATTAGCCATTGATAGAGGACATAACTGCATAAATGTATCTACTCTATGTATAATGATGTGTTAACTGTCGATGTCCATACTGTCTACTGAACTTGAACATGCCAATGGCTAATGTCCATACTGTCTATTATCTAAAAAGTATAAAAGATGCTCACCTACCATTGTGTAGTTGAGAAGGTGGCTGCCGGTACTGCGGAGTGCCAGCGCTTCTTCCAAAGTTATATCCAAATAAAACTGTTTGTTGAACCTCCAAGTCTGACTCCGAAGTGGTGAGTTTCCCACAATGGGAGCACCCAGAGGGAACCCATGCAGATATGGGGAGAATGTGCAAACTTCACACAGATAATCACCTGAGGTTAGAATTGAACCTGGCAGCAGTGCTGACCACTATGTCACTGTGCCGCCCTGGAAATCAGAAAAATTCTCCATTTTCTGAGCCAATATTTATCTCTCATCAATTTCACTAAAAATACAGTGTTATCTTAAGATTTCATTACTGTTCATTGGTCTTATGCTTTGTGTAAGTTGGCTCTTGTGTTTCCTAACATTACAACTGTGACTGCATTGCAAAAATATTTAATTGGTTTTCGTGCATGTTAGCGCATCTTGAGGGCATGAAAGGCACGATATAAATGCAATTTCTTTCATTCTTAGCTGTAAGCAGTCTCTATTTGGAAATTTCGTCCCGTTCTGTGACATTGTCTGTGCTAATTTTGCGTTCCTATCTTTCTCTCCTCTGGTGATTGCAAAAGATGCAGTGCATGCTCAGAACCAGAGACAGACATCCCAGCATTCTGATCAAATGTAAAGCACTGCGGGTGCGAGAATCTGAAATAAAACAAAAGAACATAAGAACATAAGAAATAGGAGCAGGAGTAGGCCATCTGGCCCCTCGACCCTGCCCCGCCACTCAATAAGATCATGGCTGATCTGTCGTGGCTCAGTTCCACATTCCCGCCCTCTCTCCATAACCCTTAATCCCCTCTCTTATCAAAAACCCATCAACCCGCGTCTTAAAAATATTTAGCGAGGCAGCCTCCACCACTTCAATGGGCAGAGAATTCCAGAGATTCACCACCCTTTGAGCGAAGAAGTTCTTCCTCAACTCCATTTTAAACCGCCCCCCCTTTATCTTGAGGCTGTGCCCCCTAGTCCTACTGTCCTTTCTGAGCGGGAAGAGCCTCTCCACCTCTAACCTATCCATCCCATTCATCATCTTATACGTCTCAATGAGATCTCCCCTCATTCTTCTAAACTCTAACGAATACAAGCCTAGTTTATTCAGCCTCTCCTCATAGCTCAACCCCCTCAACTCCGGCATCAGCCTAGTAAACCTCCTCTGCACTCCCTCCAAGGCCAAAATATCCTTGCGTAAGTACGGCGCCCAAAACTGCACACAGTACTCCAGCTGCGGCCTCACCAATGCCCTATACAGCCGCAGCAAGACCTCCCTACTTTTATATTCAATCCCCCTCTCTATGAAGGCCAGCATCCCATTCGCCTTCCTGACCACCTGCTGCACCTGCAAGCTGGGTTTTTGCGACTCATGCACAAGGACCCCGAGGTCCCTCTGCACCGTCGCCTGCTGCAGTTTTTGGAAATATGTTTGGAAAAGTTGTTGGAAATATGCAGCAGGTCTGGCAGCTTCTGTGGACAGAGAACAGAGTAATTGTTCAGATTGCTGAACCTCGGTCAGAACTCAAAGACATTAGAAATTTACACTCATAGAATAGTTTCACAGAGGGAGGCCATTTGGTTCATTGAATCAGTACTCACTCTCTGCAATCTAGCTAATCTCACTCTGCTGCCCTTTCTCCTTAGCCCTGCAATTTCTTTTGTTCTTCAGATGCTTATTCAATTCCCCCGTGAAAGCCATAATTAAACAGCTAACGAGTGAGTATGTCATCAGATAAAAGAGGAAAGAATGATAGAGTGGCTGTATGATAAGTTGGAGAGCTGCGCCTAGTGCCCTTTATATTTTCATTCATCAGGTGAAAATGAAGCTTTTGCTATCTGTGCGGATATCCCAAGCCGTAAGGCAATATGTTTTACACAGTTCTGTGTCTGTGAGGATTGAACAAGCAGCTGAAGTCATTCCAATTGATGTGCATCCTCATAAAATCAAAAAAAATTCAAATATAACATTGTCAGAAGCAACTGTTTCATTAACAATATTGGTGCAAAACTAAAAATTTGGCAGAATACTTTGAAATTTTACTGACTAGGTCCCCATTTATTGTCCATCCCTAACTACCCTTGAGAAGGTGGTGAGCTGTCTTCTTGAACCTCTCCAGTCCATGTGGTGAAGGTACACCCAGAAAGCTATTAGGCAGAGAGCTGCAGGATTTTAATTCAATGGCAATGGAGGAATGGTGAAGAAGTCAGGTAGATGTCTAGCTTGGAGGAGAACATGCAGGTGGTGGTGTTTCCTTGAGCAGGATTTTCTGGCCATACTCACCTAATGCTGGAAAATCCTACTTGAGGTCAATGGACATTTGCATGGTCCATGCCCCACCCGCTATGATACCGGTGGCGGACGGGATGGGAAAATTCTGCCTCTTGTGTCTGCTGCCCTTGTCCTTCCAAGTGGTAGAGCTTTTGGGTTTGCAAGGTGCTGTGAAAGGGGGCTTGGTGGGTTGGTACAGTGTATCTTGTACATGGTGCACACTGTTGCCAGTATGCATTGTTTATTTACTTATTTATTAGTCATGAGCAGGCTTGCATTAACACTGCAATGAAGCGACTATGGAAATCCGCTAGTCGCCACACTCTGGCCCTGTTTGGGTACACTGAGGGAAAATCTAGCATGGTCAATGCACCTAACCAGTACATCTTTCAGACTTTGGGAGGAAACCGGAGCGCTCAGAGGAAACCCAGGCAAATACAGGAAGAAGATCCAGACAGTGACCCACGCCAGGAATCGAATCCGAGTCCCTGGCACTGTGAGGCAGCAGTGCTTACCACTGCGCCCATTGCTGGTGGGAGTGAATGTTGAAGGTGGCGGATGGGGTGTCATTCAAGCAGCTGCTTTGCCCTAATTGGTGTGGAGCTTCCTGACTGTTGTTGGAGCTGCACTCACCTATGCAAACGGGGAAAATTCCATCAGATTCCTGACTTGTACCTTGTTGGCAGTGGGCAAGCATAGGAAAATTAGGAGAGTTACTCTCTGCAGAATTCTCAGCCTCTGCTTGCTCTTGCAGGCATGGCATTTATATGGCTGGCCCAGTTCTGTTCTAAGTAAGTTTTCAAACCCTAGGATGTTTATTGTGAGATTCAGTGATTGTAATGCTGTTGAACAACAAGTGGAGATAATTAAATTCCCTCTTGTTGGAGATAATCATTGCCTGGCACTTATATGGCACAAATGTTATTTGCCACTTATTAGCCCATTGCGTTCAGGTCTTATTGGACGCAGGCAAGCACTGTTTCATTTTATGGGGTTTGTGAATGGCACTGAACATTGTGAAATCATTAGATATCCCCATTTTTGACATTATGATGGAGGGAATGTCATTGATGAAGCTGCCGAAGAAGATCATATCTAAGACCCTACCTTGAGAAACCCCTTCAGTGATCTCCAAGATCTGAGATGGTTGGCTTCGATCAACAATAACCATCTTCTTTTGTGCTCAGTTTGACTCTAATGATGGGATTGCATTTGTCTTGCTCCCTATGGACAGGACACACCTGGATAACTTCCTACATTGAGTATGTACTGGTGTTGCAGCTACATGGCAAGGAGAAGAGCTGGTTCTAGAGCACAATTTCTCAGTATTACTGCAATAGTGTTGTCGGGGCCCATATCCTTCACAGTATCTGATGCGTACTGCCGTTTCTTGTATTGTGGGGAATGGTTGAAGACTGGTGTCTGTGACGCTGGGGACCTCAGGTGGAGGCCGAGATTGATCATCCACTTCTGGTTGAAGTTGGTTGTGAATTTTCAGCATTGTCTTTTGCATTGACATGCTGGGCTCCTCCATCAATCATTTAATTGTCCACCACCATTCATGACTAGACATGGCAGGACTGTAGAATGTTGGCCTGATCCATTGGTCGGGGACTGCATACCTCTGCCTATATCATGCTGTTTCTGACATGTGGAAACCATCTCAAGAGCAATTAGGGATGGGCAATAATTGCTGGTCTAGCCAGCGATACCCCATGTAATAATTTCAAAAGTATGTCCAAGACCAATTGCCTGGTTAGGCACAGATCCACACTTCTCTGACATTGAAGGTAGCTGACTTGTGGTATACCATGGGTTCCTGAATAACACCTTCTCCCTCTGAACCAGGAGATATCTCTGCTGAAGCTTTTCCTTTCAGTCTATTGTCAGAACAGTGTGTTCCCATCTCAACTTTATCAGTTGGTGTTGGCTTGTTCACCAATTCTCGTTCTGCCAACTTCAGCAGTCCAAGTAATACCAGCAGCCTCAGGTCCATCTTATGAATCTGACCACTCACCATTCACAAACTCATACCTCACAGCTCCAGCAGTGGCAAATTTGTTTGAGGAGCTGAGCATTATTTCATATCTTTTAAATACGTTGACCTGTGTATCTCATGGTTCCCGATTGTATTCATGACAAGTACAACCTGATGTGTCTCAGACTCTGCATATTCCCTGTGCCATACAATTGATCAGCCATGATCTTATTGAATAACAGTGCAGACTCAGTGGGGCAATGGTTTACTTCAGCACCTATTTCTTATGATATTATGAATATTTCAAAAAATATTCAAAGTAAGCTGGAATAATTATGCAACATTCATACTGCAGCCATCAATAGACTTGAACCTGCAGGACTGCATCCATTCAGGTTGTATGCCAGTTATACTGCCTGATTGGAACTGCAATCTTCCTGGACGGTAGGAAGTTCTAAATGTGCACACGCTTTCAAAGAGTTCCTGGCCCTCTGGTTAACATTTACTTGTTTATACATCATCATCAAAGGCAGTACACATCAGATACTGTGAAGGGTTTGGGCCCTGACAACACTATTACAGTAACAGAAGTGAATCCCTACTTAAGTTAACATTAAGCATGTTTACAAAGTTTTCAGGAAGTCCAAAGGAGCCACTTAGCCAAGCTGGGTTAATTCTACTGCATTCACATGATATTGTATTGTATAATAAGTTGTCCTTTTCCATTGAAAACAGCTAATAACTGTTTCATTTGGTGGCAGTAAGGGGATTTTATCTTTTTAAGTGGACTTATTATGAAATTTCTGAGAACTCTAAATATAATGATATTTTGTAAGTGATCTTTTAAAATTATTTGCCCCCACCCAAATGGTGACTGGTTATTTGTTTATAGTTTGGCAAACACATATTCAAATCTTGGCGACAAAATAGAATAACTGAGTTGTGTAATCATCTTGAAATTTAATCTGGACTGATATGGAGATCTGTAGAACTTGTCAAGGGGTTTTCCCTTTCTACATTTTTTGTTAAGTATTTAAGATATGTTTTGTCATTTTATGATCATGCTTGAGATCATTTAATGGACACCCTGAGAGCTTTATCAAGTCACATCTCCATGTTTTCAAGATGTATTTGAAATGCAATTGTCAGTCTGTGATCAGTGACTGCAGTCTGATTTCAGACAGTTAAATAGATAAAAATGGAAAATGCTGGGAATAATCAGCTGGTCTGGGAATATCTGCAGCATTAATTTTAATACTTCAGATCTTTCATCTTTCATCACCAGCACAAGTTAGAAATATTAGAGCGAACAAAAGTTGGATTTTGAGCAAATGTGGGGAGGGTGGGGAAAAAACAAAAGGGAAGGTCTGAGATAGGATGGAGGGCAGGAGAGATTAACTAACAAAAGTGTTCATGGTGTGAGGCCAACTGGATGAATAAAGAAACAAAGGATGTCTATCATCATTGTCAGTTGTCCCTTGATTCAAGAATGATATCGACACAGGATCACAGGTTTCTGCCATGGGTGTCCATGTGACTGAGTAGGTCAATCTTCAATAGACAGGTCTTTTGGATACATGGGCAGGATGTCACAGAGGGTATTGGGATCTGGAGCGCAGGGTTTACTTCCATTCTTTTCCACTGCTGCTTTGCCTCATTGTAAAGACATTGTATGATGCAACTTGATGGACAAGTTGTCACCGTTTTGGATGACTGGTAACAAGCTGTACTAATTGCTAATGTCAATTCAGCATTCTTCAGAAAGAGACTTGAAGCATTTTCTTTGTCTTCCCCTGCAATGTTGGCCATTTGAGAGTTGAGAAAAGAGTGACCTGGAGGGTGCAACATTCATTGATGTCCAGTCCATTGTAGCTGATTTCGTAGGAGTTTTGCCTGCAGGCTTTTGGAGCTGACTTCAAGGACAGCAGTGTTTGTTCCACAGTCCTCACATTCTTGTATTACTGACACATAGTCCAGGTATCACTGCACTATAGATGTGTGGTGACAATAATTGCTCTGCACACTAGCAAATTTGTTGACTTGTGGAGGTCATTGTTCTAAAACATTTGCTGCTGTAGTTTATAGGAGGCTGAGATAGCACAGCTGATCCTGGGTTGGATGTCCATGTCAATGGTGGCCTTTTGAGAGAGATGGCTGCCAAGCATTTTCCAGAGTCTCTCCTTCCACATATATGGCTGATTAGCTGTGGATTGATGGATGAATTTTGTTTTGGCAGCATTCAAGGACATGACAAATTACTTATATGACAGAATTGAAGAGATTGAGAGTGGCTTGTAAATCTGGTGCAGAGTGGGCAGTGACACTATCATCCACAAACTATAGACCATATATGTCTATGGTAGTCAGTTTAGTTTTGGCATAGATGTGACAGGTTAAAAAGTTTTCCCAACTAGACAGCATTTAATACTGACACCAGAAAACAGCCATTCTTTGATGAAGTGATTAGCCACTGTCAAGCAAACATAGGAGACGCAGTGGCATAGTGGTATTGTCATAGGACTAGTAATCCAAATACCCAAGATAAGGCTCTGGGGACCCGGGTTCAAATCCCACCATGGCAGATGGTGAAATCTGAATTCAGTCAAAAAATCTGGAATTAAGTGGTCTAATGATGACCATGAAACCAGTAACAATTGTCATAAAAATCAGATTGGTTCAATAATGTTCTTTAGGGATGGATATCTGCCATCCTTACCAAGCCTGGCCTACATGTGATTCCAGGCCCATAGCAGTGTGGTTCACTCTTAAATGCAACAGCAAACCACTCAGTTCAAGGGCCATTAGGTATAGGCAATAAATGCTGGCCCAGTCAGCAATATCCACATGCCCTGAATGAATAAAAACAGTATATCGAACAGGAGCACAAGTAGGCCATTCAGCCCCTCAAGCCATTTTGCATTTAAGGTTCCAGATTCGTATCTATCCCTGATCGTTTTTGATTTCCTTGCTTAACAAGATTCTATTTACCTCCACCTTAAAAATATTCAATAACCCCTCCTATGCCGCCTTTTGAGACAGAAAGTTCCAAAGTTGCGCAACCCTCAGAGAAAAAACTCTCATCTTCTTTTCCTAAAAAGGGAGGCCCCCTAATTATTTTTTAATAATGTTTTTACTGAGAATTTTTAACTGTACATCCAGGATGATTCGCGACAAATTCCCAGGATTCAACACACCACAGAACAATCATCTTTTCATCTTTATACATGGAGAAGATCAACAAAGATCAATACAAATAATTCAAGGAATCAGACATCATAATCACTGCCACTGTGGTCAGCACTTCCTCTTATACGGATATCAAAACGATAACAGAAATAGAATGTGAGGAATAAAGGCAAAAGGATTAAGCCACAAAAACATGGCACTATGGTGCACAGCCTTTCACAGGGTAATGAAATAGAAAGAAAGTCTCTCAGGACAAAGCGCATTGGAATGCACAATTGAGACAGGGGATTGTTTGCTGAAGCAGACGAGTGAAGGAGCAGAGAGACAGATAAGAAACTACCTGTTAAAAACCTGTTTAAATAAGTTTAAGGCACTTTGTAGTAAGAACTAACCTTGTAGAACTGTTTAAATCATTTAAAAGCATTTTTGCGGGCTTTTTGTATTTACTGCTTTAACAATTCTGAGGGAGTGGTTAGAAGGGAGTTGAGGGGGAGCAGGCTTTAAATCAGCGCCAGGTTTAAAAGGAGGCCTGGTGTTGAAAGCGGGCAGCGTTGGAGCGGGCAGCGGAGTGAGAGGGAAGCAGAGTGAGCAATTAGGGCTTAAGATCAAAAGGGCTGGGGGGAGAAAGGGCTTGGGGGGAAAAAGGGCCAGGTAAGTTTGTGTTGAAATATTCAATACTGCTACAGTGAATAATGGAGGGGCATGTGACGTGTTGTTTCTGTATGATGTGGGAGCTGGTGGATCCCAGGGTCCTTCCCAGTGACCATGTCTGCAGTAAGTGCAGGTTGCTGGAGGAGCTCCAGCTCAAGGTAGATGAGCTGGCCTCTGAGCTACAGACACTGAAGCTCATCAGGGGGAGAGAGGGTGCCATTGTCAATGGGGTGCAAGTGACATCCACCCCCCCTAGACTGGCTAACTCTAAGGGTCAGGAACAAGAGGGGGCTGTTGAGAGGAGGAAGGGGGGTGGGGAGCGGAGGCCTCAGCCTCTCAAACTGCATAACAGGTTTGAGGTTCTTGCTTCCAGTGTGGACGAGGACGAGGGAGGTGAGGTCGGTGAGCAAACTGCACACGGTACAGTGATGCAGCAGGACATAGGCAAAGAGAAGGTGAACAGGAACGTAGTAGTGATTGGGGATAGTGGGGTGAAGGGTATTGACACTGTCCTTTGTCACAATGACAAAGTGCACAGAAGGGTGTGTTGTCTGCCTGGTGCTCGGGTCCGGGATGTCGCATCTGGGCTGCAGAGGAACCTGGAGTGGGAGGGTGAGAATCCAGTCGTTGTGGTACATGTGGGTGCCAGCGACATAGGCAAAATGCGAACTGAGGATCTGGGGAGGGAGTATGAAAAGCTGGGAATGGAATTAAAAAGTAGAACCGACAAGGTGGTTATCTCTGGACTACTGCCTGAACCGAGTGCAGACGGACGTAGGGTTGACAGGATTAAGGAAGTGAATGGGTGGCTCAGGGATTGGTGTGGGAGGAATGGGTTTGAATTTATGAGGCATTGGCATCAGTATTGGAGTAGGTGGGACCTGTTCGGGTGGGATGGGGTTGGTCTGAACCGTGCTGGGACCAGAGTCCTGGCGAATCGTGTAAAGAGGACTGTAGACAGGGCTTTAAACTAATTGGTGGGGGGGGAGGGTGCGAGGGTAGGTGACAATACGAGGCCTAAAGTTAAGGAGATGGTACAGGTAAGGGTAGAGGCCGAGGATGTCCCAATAATAAAGGGAGTGGGGGGCGTGAGTATGGTTGGTGGTGTTCTGGCAAATAGGGTCCAGGTGAAGGCTGGGATGAAGGCACTTTATCTGAATGCATGAAGCATTCGGAATAAAGTGGATGAGCTGGTGGCGCAGATCAGCACAAATGGATATGATCTGCTGGCCATTACAGAGACGTGGCTGCAGGGTGACAGGGACTGGGAGCTGAATGTCCAGGGGTATCAAGTGTTTAGGAAGGATAGGCAGGAGGAAAAAGGGGGGGGCGTAGCTCTGCTGATTAAGGATAGCATTAGGGTGGTAGCAAGGGATGATATTGGAGCCAAAGAGCAGAAAGTGGAATCGTTGTGGGTGGAGATTAGGAACAGCAAAGGGAGGAAGACGCTGGTGGGTGTCGTCTATAGGCCCCCAAATAATGATCTGGAGGCGGGGCGGGCTGTTAACTCGCAAATAAGTGCAGCGTGCAGGAATGGGACGGCAGTAGTTATGGGAGATTTCAATCTGCATATTGATTGGTCTACCCATGTTGGACGCGGTGGGCTCGAGGAGGAGTTCTTGGAATGCTGCCGGGATAGTTTCCTTGAACAGTGTGTGTTGGAGCCGACGAGGGAGCGAGCTATCTTGGATCTGGTGTTATGTAATGAGGCAGGTAGAATTAGGGACCTTGCGGTGAAGGATCCTCTTGGGGAGAGTGATCATTGTATGGTAGAGTTTCTGGTGCAGATGGAGGAGGACAAAGTGGGTTCCCGGACACGTGCCCTTTGTTTGAACAGAGGGGAGTACGGTAGGATGAGAGAGGAATTGGCGAATGTGGACTGGGGGAGCGCGTTGGAAGGTAGGTCTGCTGAGGAGCAGTGGAGGATCTTTAAGGAGATCTTTGTTGGTGCTCAGCAGAAATTTATTCCTATGGTTAAAAAGGACCGTAGGAGGAGAGGTAATAAGCCGTGGATAACGAAGGAGGTGAAGGAAAGTGTTAAATTAAAAGCGGAGGCATTTAGAGTAGCTAAGAGTAGTGGGCGAGAAGAGGATTGGGAGAGGTTTAAATGTCAACAAAGATTGACAAAGAAATTGATAAAGAAGGGTAGGAGAAACTATGAAGCTGGGCTAGCGCTTAATATAAAAAAGGATAGCAAGAGTTTTTATAAGTATATAAAAAGGAAGAGGCTGGCTAGGGTGAACGTTGGACCCTTAGAGGATGAGAAGGGGGACTTAGTGGTAGGGGATGGGGAAATGGCTGAGGCTTTGAATAACTTTTTTGTTTCGGTCTTCACGGAGGAGGACGTGAATAATTTGCCGGGTGTTAGAGATGGAAAGGTGGTAGGACTGGAGGGTCTCAATGACATTACTGTTACTAGAGAGGCGGTGCTCGACAGACTGGAGGGGCTGATTGTGGACAAGTCCCCAGGACCGAATGGAATGCATCCGAGGGTTCTGAAAGAAATGGCGGAGGTGATAGTGGATGCCTTGGTGGTTATTTTCCAGACGTCGCTGGATTCCGGGGAAGTGCCAGAAGATTGGAAAGCGGCTAATGTTACGCAGTTGTTTAAGAAGGGTGCCAGGCAAAAGGCAGGGAATTATAGGCCGGTTAGTTTAACATCTGTTGTAGGTAAAATGTTAGAATCCGTCATCAAGGAGGAAATAGCGAGGCATCTTGAGGGGAATTGCTTGATAGAGCAGACGCAGCACGGTTTCGTTAAGGTGAAGTCGTGTCTGACAAATTTACTGGAGTTCTATGAGGATGTGTCTAGGGTGGTGGATAGAGGAGAGCCGGTGGATGTGGTCTTTCTTGATTTTCAGAAGGCGTTTGACAAGGTACCTCACAAGAGGTTATTGCAGAAGGTCAGGGGACATGGAGTTGGGGGTAGGGTGTTAGCGTGGATAGAGGACTGATTGTCAAATAGGAGGCAGAGAGTGGGGGTCAATGGGTGCTATTCGGATTGGCGGTTGGTGACTAGTGGAGTGCCCCAGGGGTCGGTGCTGGGGCCTCAGCTATTTACCATTTATATAGATGATCTGGAGGAGGGAACCGAGTGTATGGTGTCGAAATTTGCTGATGACACCAAGATTGGTGGAACGGCAAATTGCGCGGAGGGTGTGGAGAGTCTACAGAAGGATCTAGATAGGCTGGGTGAATGGGCCAGGAACTGGCAAATGGAATTTAATGTTGGCAAGTGCGAGGTGGTCCACTTTGGTAGGAATAATGGTAGGAAGGATTATTACTTACGTGGAGAAAAACTGCAGCAGGCGACGGTGCAGAGGGACCTCGGGGTCCTTGTGCACGAGTCGCAAAAACCCAGCTTGCAGGTGCAGCAGGTGGTCAGGAAGGCAAATGGGATGCTGGCCTTCATCGCGAGGGGGATTGAATATAAAAGTAGGGAGGTCTTGCTGCGGCTATATAGGGCATTGGTGAGGCCGCAGCTGGAGTACTGTGTGCAGTTTTGGGCACCGTACTTACGCAAGGATATTTTGGCCTTGGAGGGAGTGCAGAGGAAGTTTACTAGGCTGATACCGGAGTTGAGGGGCTTGAGCTATGAGGAGAGGCTGAATAAACTAGGCTTGTACTCGTTAGAGTTTAGAAGAATGAGGGGAGATCTCATTGAGACGTATAAGATGATGAATGGGATGGATAGAATAGAGGTGGAGAGACTCTTCCCGCTCAGAAAGGACAGTAGGACTAGAGGGCACAGCCTAAAGATAAAGGGGGGGCGGTTTAGAATGGAGTTGAGGAAGAATTTCTTCACTCAAAGGGTGGTGAATCTCTGGAATTCTCTGCCCGTTGAAGTGGTGGAGGCTACCTCGCTAAATATTTTTAAGACGCGGGTTGATGGGTTTTTGATAAGAGAGGGGATTAAGGGTTATGGGGAGAGGGCGGGAATGTGGAACTGAGCCACGACAGATCAGCCATGATCTTATTGAATGGCGGGGCAGGCTCGAAGGGCCAGATGGCCTACTCCTGCTCCTATTTCTTATGTTCTTATGTTCTTATACCCCTAAATGCAATTCCCCATCTATACAAAGAAAACCCCCATACCAAAAATACACCCCTCCCAAACAAGTAACCCTGCAGCTCTCAACTCTACCTACCCAGTCAAGTAGCGTCAGAAAACTAGTCCAAATCAATCAACTGTACTCACATTCGCATCACCACGTACCTCCCCCACATTCCCACCAACCAGAATCATTAACGGCAAGGAAAAGGGGTCCAGTCCACTCCAGGATATTTAGTCTGTCTGCATCACTGCAGGATAAGCATGGGAGTTCTTAGACCCAGAATAACTGAAAAAAAAACAAACGTAACACCAATAATTGTAATGGGGGGGCTTTCCTCACTAAAATGGGACTTAAGACCATACTGGCCACCTCTATATCTATCCATCTGCCCACCACCCTGCTGTGGGGCTACATATCTTTTCCATAACTAAAGCAAAGGATACTGCAATAGAATGTACTCCTGTGCAAATGTGAGGATTACAATACATTAACCAAAAATTAAATACGTATTGCATGACCTTTAAGACATACAACCCACTCAAAGTGCACCCCAAAAATAAAGAAGAGGGCCTCCAGCCCTCAAAACCACAATCCTTCCTCCCATCGCTGGATCACACCAGTGAAGGAGCCATCAGCAAGGATACAAAAAAATAGTAATCCCAAATTTACAGGATAACAGGCAAGAGAAAAGAAAAAAAGTCCCAAGCTGCAGGATAAGACAACATCACATAATC